>NC_082688.1:57486862-58086862 GCF_949987515.2 Delphinus delphis
ACCCTTTTTACTTCTTTTATTTTTCACTTTTGTTCTTTTAGTTGTTTCTTTGCCTTTGTTCATTGTCCCTTATAATCATTTGTTTCTATTCTTCCTTAGATAACTTGTAATATCATTTTGAGATTTTTTTTCTTTTCCTTTATTTTTTCTGGAGTTCATTGCATTTCTTTCTGTTATTTTTCACTTTTATTCTTAAATTTTTGAATTTCTGATTTGGGGTATTTTTATATCTTCCAATGATTATTTGAGGAAGTTCAGTTAAGTTTGGAGCATTGGTATACACTTTTTATCTTGGGATTATTTTTCTTGAGGGAGCTAATCATCAGCTGAGATGTTTTAAGTCTCACTTTTTATTTTCTCTTTACCATGGCTTTACATAGAGTCAGCCTGAGAAGTTTTTTATTATTGTTGTTGTTTGTTTCTTAGTTTTGTTTTTGTTTTTTCTATTCCAAGATATTTCAGAGTTCATCACTGAAGAGTACCCATTCGTGCTAGAGTATTGAAGTGCAGTTTCTTTAGTGGATAATCATTTTGTTGATGAACGTATTGGGGGAGGGATTGGTATAAATTGTGTGTCTCTATCTCTCACTCTTTTCTCTCTCTCTTTTTTCTGCAGGTTTCTTAATTTTTTCCTACTTATTTCTTTATGTTACTTTAATACCACATCATCAAGGGTTCACCTCTGCTTCTCCATTTATTATCTTCCCCCAAAATACTTTGCAGAGGCATCAGTGGAACCTCTGCTTTCACACCTCTTTTCTACTTGTGCTACCATAAATTACTAAGACCCAGACCTGTGCTCAGTATTTGAGCACTTAGTATGCAATCTCTTCCTGGGAGGTATTTTTATCTGGCTTTTATGTAAGTCTTATATACTCCTTTTCTCTTTTCCCTGGAGACTCCTAAGGCAACAAATGCCTCACTCCCTGATCCCACAAGCTTTCAATAGTAAAAGCTCAGTTGGAATTTGATGATTGTTTTTCTACTCATAGGCAATTTGAAATTTGTGCTACTATTTTTCTTCAAGTAATTCTGAATATGTGGTTTATATTTGATTTTATTTGAGCTCCTTATTCAGCTTAAGACTTTTGGGGAGGATCTGTAGGAAGCTGCCTTTATGTTAGGGTCAACCAGACCTCTCCAATAACTTTTAAGGTTTTTTTCTTTACTTTTTTTTTTTTTTTTTTTTGCGGTATGCGGGTCTCTCACTGTTGTGGCCTCTCCCGTTGTGGAGCACAGGCTCCGGATGTGCAGGCTCAGTGGCCATGGCTCACGGGCCCAGTTGCTCTGTGGCATGCAGGATCTTCCCGGAGTGGGGCACGAACCTGTGTCCCCTGCATTGGCAGGTGGACTCTCAACCACTGCACCACCAGGGAAGCCCTCTTCCATGTCTTTTAATTAATAAATTACTCTTTCACATTTTATTTCCTTGTGTCTTTGAACTGTGTCTGAGTGAATTCTTCAGTACCCTTTCTATCCTACTAATTCTTTGTGTCAATAAAATTTATTCTGTCTCAAATTTTTTATATCACTGACTACATTTTTTATTTCTAAGATTTCTGATTTTCTTTTATATCTACTTGTCCCTTTTAAATTTCTAAAATTTTAATGATTTTTATTCCTTCATTTACCTTTTTGTGCATCTTAAGCATATTTACTATAACTTTTTGTAAAATATCCTTTAAAGTATGTTTTCTCTAAAGTCATTTTATGTTTGTGTAGTTGATTTTTTGGACAGGCTTGTGGAGGGAACTGCTATCTTTTGCATTATCTGACTTCATATCTTTTTGAGTTCTGTTTTTCAGGTTCATTTTGAACTGGATATTATTTGGGTTTTGTTATCTATTTCTCTACATCATCAAAACTTAATTTCGTTTTAACCTCTGTTTGGCCTCTTACGAACAGACCACACCCAATATTTACAGTAGTGGCCTGGAGCCCCCAGCCTGTGATGGTATTGGAAATACTGCAGGTCCTGGCACTGAGCTAGCAGGTAGCTTGGTTCAGTACCTGGAATGGCGGCAGTGTCTGTGTCCCCCAAGTTCCTTGAACCCGTGGGCTCCTGCAATCCATAGCATGAGGCCGTGGTGAGCTGTGGTATTTTACTAGCTTCCTTTCATGAGTGAGAGAACGTTTTTGCATCTCCTAATTTTATGGAGTCTGGCCCCAATCCTACACTGTGTGTTTCACACTTTTTGTCCCCAATGCCTCAGTATCTCTTTCTGCATCTCAGGCTTTGGACTCCCATGGCTTTTGTCCTGATCACCACTTTGCATTTTCCTCCCATTATTGGTCCATGGAAACACATTTCTTGTTTCTTTCAGACTGATTATAAATTTATCTAAGATTGCTAAATGTTTACAGTGGAAGATACTTGTCAAACCATGAATTTACTGCATCACCTTCACGTGATAGCCCTTTACTTGGTATATTAGTCAGGATCAGGGAAAAACAAAAACAGATCATATACTCAAATTAGAGAATATATTGATGAAGGGATTACTTCTGTGGGTGTAACTAGAGTATAGGAAACATAAAGGAATACTGCAGAGTATAGGAAAGCACAAGAGCTGGTGCAGTACCTTGGGACTAGTATCAGACAGGAGTACTTACCACCTTTGAGTCTGAAAAGGCAAGGAGAAGAGGAGCGTATCAAAACATAGAGAAAGAAGGCAGGATGGAAGGGGTTGCCTGATAAGATCTGGGGCTTTCAGTTGAAGGGCATAGCTAGCCAAGGTGAACTTGTTCACAAAAGGCTGGGGGAATGAATATACTAAATTCACTCTCTCCCTTCAGTCGCTTGCTGTTGCTCCCTTTAATTAAACCCAAGAGGAAACCAGAGGATAAGAGAGCCTGTTGTTGGTGTAGTGCATATATTTAGCTTCTCCATATAAGAGCAGAGTGAAGTATGGACAGTATATTTAGAGGAGTGTGGTTGATAAAGTTTTTCAGGAATGTCTGCAATACTGTTTCCTGTCTCGCATGTTCTTCTAGATCACTGTCATGCCCTCATCAAGAGCTAGAGTCTGGTCATATTTCCTTAGGTGAGCCTTTATGACTATCTGAACTAACAGGGTGAGGTGGAAGTGAGGTTATGTGACTTTTGAGGTCCAGTCATAAAAGCAAATACAACTTCTATCTGGCACTCTCTGTTTGGATGCTCACCCTTGGAATTCGGCCTCTATGCTTCAAGGAGCCCTGGGCACATGGAGGGATCCATGGGAGAGGAATTGAGGCTTCTGGCCCTGAACCCCAGTTGAGCTTCCAGTTGACTGTTGGCACCAATGGTCAGTCTTTTTGAGTGAGCCATCTTGGTGGAAAATCCTTTAGCCCTTGGTTTAACCACCCCAGTTTACATCACATGGAGTAGAGGCAAGTGTTCCGCATTAAACTCTGTTTAAATTGCAGGTTTGTGATCATAATAAGTAACTGTTGTTGTTTTAAGTCCTTACGTTTTAAGAGTTTGTTACTTAGAACAGGGGGCAAGTGGACAGTATCCAGCATACCTGCTGATGTGAAAATATCCTTCATATTTTAGCTCAAATCTCATATCCTAAGAGATTGTGCCCCAGACCCAAGTAGCTTCTAATGATTGAGATGTTTCCTTTCTTCTCTCTTAGCACTCTGCACTAGTCTATCATGGAATTCAACCTATTGTATTTTAATTACCAACTTATGGCTGCCTGCACTAGATTACATGCTCCATGAGAGCAGATATGATGGCTTGATTATCATTTAACCTCTAGTACTGAGTCTGAAACACAGTACAAGTTTAATGTATTTTGGTTAAATAAATGAATGTGGATTTGGACTTTTTCTCTCCCAGCTTTAACTTTCTAGAACTTTTTTTTTAACATCTTTATTGGAGTATAATTGCTTTACAATGGTGTGTTAGTTTCTGCTTTATAACAACGTGAATCAGCTATACATATACATATATTCCCATATCCCCTTCCTCTTGTGTCTCCCTCCCACCCTCCATATCCTACCCCTCTAGGTGGTCACAAAGCACTGAGCTGATCTCCCTGTGCTATGCGGCTGCTTCCCACTAGCTATCTATTTTACATTTGGTAGTGTTTATATGTCCATGCCACTCTCTCACTTTGTCCCAGCTTACCCTTCCCCCTCGCCATGTCCTCAAATCCATTCTCTATGTCTGCGTCTTTATTCCTGTCTTGCCCCTAGGTTCTTCAGAACCATTTTTTTTTAGATTCCATATATATATGTTAACATACGGTATGTGTTTTTCTCTTTCTGACTTACTTCACTCTGTATGACAGTCTCTAGATCCATCCACCTCACTACAAATACTCAATTTTGTTTCTTTTTATGGCTGAGTAATATTCCATAATATATATGTGCCACATTTTTTTTATCCATTCATCTGTTGATGGACACTTAGGTTGCTTCCATATCCTGGCTCTTGTAAATAGAGCTGCAGTGAACATTGTGGTACATGACTCTTTTTGAATTATGGTTTTCTCAGGGTATATGCCCACTTGTGGGATTGCTGGGTCGTATGGTAGTTCTATTTTTAGTTTTTTAAGGAACCTCCATACTGTTCTCCATAGTGGCTATATCAATTTACATTCCCACCAACAGTGCAAGAGGGTTCCCTTTTCTCCACACCCTCTCCAGTATTTATTATTTGTAGATTTTTTGATGATGGCCATTCTGACTGGTGTGAGGTGATACCTCATTGTAGTTTTGATTTGCATTTCTCTAATGATTAGTGATGTTGAGCAATTTTTCATGTGCTTCTTGGCCATCTCTATGTCTTCATTGGAGGAATGTCTATTTAGGTCTTCTGCCATTTTTGGATTGGGTTGTTTGTTTTTTTGATATTGAGCTGCATGAACTGCTTGTAAATTCTGGAGATTAATCCTTTGTCAGTTGCTTCATTTGCAAATATTTTCTCCCATTCTGAGTGTTGTCTTTTCTTCTTGTTTATGGTTTCTTTTGCTGTGCAAAAGCTTTGAAGTTTCATTAAGTCCTGTTTGTTTATTTTTATTTCCATTTCTCTAGGAGTTGGGTCAAAAAGGATCTTGCTGTGATTTATGTCATAGAGTGTTCTGCCTATGTTTTCCTCTAAGAGTTTTATAGTGTCTGGCCTTACATTTAGGTCTTTAATCCATTTTGAATTTTTTTGTGTGTGTATGGTGTTAGGGAGTGTTCTAGTTTCATTCTTTTACATGTAGCTGTCCAGTTTTCCCAGCACCACTTACTGAAGAGGCTGTCTTTTCTCCATTATATATTCTTGCCTCCTTTATCAAAAATAAGGTGACCGTATGTGCATGGGTTTATCTCTGGGCTTTCTGTCCTGTTCCATTGATCTACATTTCTGTTTTTGTGCCAGTACCGTACCATCTTGATTACTGTAGCTTTGTAGTATAGTCTGAAGTCCCGGAGTCTGATTCCTCCAGCTCCGTTTTTCTTTCTCAAGATTGCTTTGGCTATTCGCAGTCTTTCGTGTTTCCATGCAAGTTGTAAAATTTTTTGTTCTAGTTCTGTGAAAAATGCCATTGGTAGTTTGATAGGGATTGCCTCGAATCTGTAGATTGCTTTGTGTAGTATAGTCATTTTCACAATGTTGATTTTTCCAATCCAAGAACATGGTATATATCTCTCCATCTGTTTGTATCATGTTTAATTTCTTTCATCAGTGTCTTCAAGTTTTCTGTATACAGGTCTTTTGTCTCCTTAGGTAGGTTTATTCCTAAGTATTTTATTCTCTTTGTTGCAATGGTAAATGGGAGTGTTTCTTTAATTTCTCTTTCAGATTTTTTGTCGTTAGTGTATAGGAATGCAAGAGATTTCTGTGCATTAAATTTGTATCTTGCTACTTTACCAAATTCATTGATTAGCTCTAGTAGTTTTCTGGTAGCATCTTTATGGGTTGTCATTCATAGGCCCAGCATTGCAGATTAAGAAGCAGTTGTGAGTAGAATTGCAGCATGAGGCTGCCATTTGAGCAGTTTCCCTCTATAATATACCAGCCTTTCAGAGTGCCTGTGTGACACCACTATCATTTTTTCAGAGCACCAATAAAAAGTGATTTGATGTCATTATAAATGATTTCTCAAATGTGTTGTTAGGAGGAAAGGGAAATGGAGAAAAGGTACAAGGAGATTTAGAAAAAAAATAATTATTGTTTTTTTCTGAGGAAAGAAATGAGAACTCAGGAAAGAAGGGAGGACAAGTGAAAGGGGAAATATGATGTAGTAGCCCTACATCTAAGAGAGGTGGTGTTGCAGAGAGGAAAGATCAGGGAGTTTAGAGTCAGAACTGAATTCAGATTCGTCTCAGCTATATCTGGACTGTTGGACAAGTGAACCTCAGTGTGCTCCTTTGAAATAAACAGAGTAATAGCCATTTTACAGAGTTGTAGAGGATTAAGAGACCCTGTATAAAGGCTAATGCAATACATGATATATGGCAGATGATTAACAAATGTTTGCTACATCATCCACATCACCAAAACCACTGCTACCGTAGCTGTGGAACTTATTCAAAGAGAAGACAGAGGCTGTATCTTCTGACCTCCTGAGTCTAGCTCTCACCTGATAGGCGACTACTGTTGCCTAATATTCAGTACTATATTTCTTTGCTTCAGGCGTAAATATAAGACAGCTGAACTCTATCATCATGTTATTTTGTAGTCACTCTACTTGTGACTTTATAAGCAATTTCTGCCTTGGGTTAGAGGTAGTCAGAAGGCAGATATACCTAAAGAAAGAGGGAGTGGCTAGTTCACCGTCAGATCAATGATTCATTCACATGGTTTGAACAGAAAGCATATTATTGAGTACCCAGAAGACATCAACACAATTTATGACAAAGAGCAATTTGCAATCCAGAGAATACCTTCAGGATTTACTTGGATACTTTTACATAAGTTTACTGGGTGTATAGGAAAAATGATGTAATTTTTTATTTCCATGTTCAAATCTTGACTCACCACTTGTTTCCAGAAGGGCCTTAGGGAAGTTTCAATTTTCCAGAGCCCAGGTTTTCTAATTGGCAAGAAGGAGATAAGAATAACACTTACATTGTAGGATTGCTATGATAATTAGTGAGAAAATATGTATAAAATGCCTATTGCAAAGATAGGTCATCCTAGATACTCAACATACACTTGCTAGAATAATTATTATTAAATGAAGGAAAAGCAAAAAGTTGGGATGGGGGCAGGTGCATGGTGTTGGACAGGGAAGAGTAGAAGGAGATAAGGTTAGGAGTAGGCCTGGGGGTAGATTTTCAAAGACCTTGGAGGGTCTGGAAGTTTGGATTTTAGTTTGTGGATATTAGATCTACTTAGATCAGATTAGATCAGAAATATTAGAAAAAAGGTTTGTAACTTAGAAAGAAAAATGTGATATGCAGGTATAGGATAGAAAGAGATGGCTGTTAACTGAGAGACAATGACTTGATGGGGCAGTGTAGATACAGTGGAGTATACGGTTCAAGTACAGATGCTGGAACCAAGCTGCCTAATTTTAAATCTTGGCTCTGCCGTTTATGAACTGTGGGGCCTGGGGCATGATGTTTAACCTCTGACATATCATTCTTTTTCTCTAAAATGGGGGTGGTTTTGGTGCCTTCCTCACAGGGCTGTAAAGCTGAAGGCAGTACCTGGTACACAATAAGCATTTTTTTTTGAATTTTATTTTATACAGCAGGTTCTTATTAGGTATCTATTTTATACCTATTGGTGTATGTATGTCAATCCCAATCTCCAAATTCATCCCACCACCATCTGTCCCCCTGCTACTGCTTTACCCTCTTGGTGTCCACACAGTAAGCATTTTTTTGGACAAGAATATCATTCATAAAAAGGTCAGTTTCACTGGACTACAGACTGGGAAGGCAGAAGGAATGGAGGATGGATCTGAGGCCCTGTCTTGGGAAACTGAGGGCATGCTGGTGCCATCAACTGACCTAGAAACACAGAAGGAGCAACAGGTTTGGGGTCTTTCATGACAAGTCTGGAGTCTGGAAGAAGGTCTGGGATGGAGATGTAATTTGAGAAATGCATCCCGGGAAATAATGGGAATGGATGAGTACCACCCAACGAAATTAGGTAGTTAGAATAGAACACTGTGGAAACTTGGGGTACATTTCTATCCTTAGGTGGGTTGAGGACTATGATTTGAGTAAGGAGTCTTCTCTGAATGACGAGAGAAGAACCAAGACATATTGGGGTGGTAGAAGCCAAAAGTAGACAGAGTTATAACTCTGACAGGGTGGTCAGTGAGGTTAAAGGCCAAATGATTCTATGACTTTATCATTGTACAATTTACCTCCCCATGGGCCGTGTCTCTGATGTTTCTGGTAATTGGATCTGCCTTTTTGCCCCATGAATTTCCAGCTGTTTTGAATTTTCAGTCATGTAATGAGTCCCAGACATGTGCAGACATCAGCTGTGCAGCAGAAAGGATAAAGACTCCCACATACACCAGCACACGTGCGCACAGATACACACCACAAAGCCTAACCTGGGAAATGAATTAATATGGCCAGAGAGAACTCTCTGTCCTTAAGGAGAACACTAGTGGTTTTCTGTGAGGTCATGAAATGGTGCTAATCAGTTCACCTGCCCTGCTTTCCAGACCTCACTGCTCCCCACCAAACCACAGTGCCTCTTGGATAACCTTGTTTTTGTATTTTGGCCACAGTGCATAGAAGTCTTACTGAGTTGTGGACTCCATTAACTCAACTCACAGGGCTATCGCTCACATTCCTAAAGCCTGAAAGGCTAGATCACAGAGTTGGCTCTCCCTCACCCTGGCCTCACTAACAATGGGGTAAGTGGAGTCTTGGATACATCTAATGGGATGGGTCAGCTCGTAGTCATTGAGGTCATCTCTCTGCCTCTAGAAAAGACTGTGTCTCTAACGCTCCAAATAAAGAAATGCTTTAGTTTTCCAGAGAGCGAACAATGTTTGATCCTATTCAAAAAAAGAACAGCTTGCATTGAGCACCCACATGGACACATTCCTCAGCCAGTAGCTGAGGATGCCACCATGCAGTGTCCCTATGTCCCAAGTCACAGTCAGTACGGGGAAAGAAAACAATAACAAGTAGCATTGGAGAGAAAGAAAAAAAGTGTTTTGGGGGTTTGAGGAGGTGGAAGAAATGTCAGGTAATTGCCTCTGTTTTCAGAATGCTAATGAGATAAAATATCAAAAATGGAGAAGTGCTGTACTATTGTCCCATGACATGTTTCAGGGTTGCTTTTTGGGGTGAAAAACTGGAAATTGGAATATGGAATGAGAAATAATTTTGGCAAAGAGACTTTCTATCAGGGTAATTTAGGTCATTAGTTAATTAACTCAGCATATATTTATTACATGTGCACTATAAGGAAGGAACTCTGCTGGCAGTGAGGATCTAGCTGGCTCTGTTGGGAATGCATGTGATTATCAGCATTTCCAGGGAGTGCTCCTGTCCTGCAAAGTGAACTTCAGGGGGAAGGAGGCTGTCAGGAAAGGGTTACATCCACTTCTGCGTTGTTCACATTTTTACAGGACTCCTCTGAGCCTTGCCTGAGTGGTTGTTTTGCTGATGCATCAATCATTTTCCTCCTCTCACTTCCACCATTAGTGATGAAAACCAAAAGGGTGGGAATAAATTGTCCATTCCACAGATCATTTGTAGGGATGTTTAGTCAATGGATAGAAAAATGAACAGTAGTTAAATGTTAATTAATTCCTTTTTAAAAGCAGCATTTCATTTTATGCTATTTATGAGGATTGTCTAGTAAACAGATTCCTATTACTTGGGTTAGACCATTGAATTTGCTTTAGTCACTTATTCTAAATGTTCATTAATTTCCACCAGCTCTAGAGACTAAATTCTTACTGAACATTACCACAAAGTGCGGTCCAAAAGCAAGGACTGTGTCTGCTTCATGTTCTAAAAAATGCCCATAAGGAAGGAGAAGTGATTGAGGGACCCCCAAGAACAGGTTTTGATGAAGATAGTGATGACGATGATGATAATGGTAGGGTAATGGAGATAGTGGTAATGGTGATGACAATATTGGATCTATTCCCTAATTTGATGCCAACTGAAGATGAGAATTGTGGTGTAACTTTTCTTTCCAGGTGTATTAAAGGGATTTTGTGTGTGTGTGTGTGTGTGTGTGTGTGTGTTTATCAGGGGCACAAAAGGAAGGTGCTTTCAGGGGAGAGTTTGTTAGACATTCTAGCTTGGAAGGGCAGCTGAGGCGTGAATGGACCAAATGGAGTTACCCATCTGCCAGGAACATTAAGTAAACGCTCAGCCAGTGTAGCGGAAAAACTTGAAGCCAACCTGGTCTAAGTACAAATCCAAGGTCATTTTTGTGAGTTTGAGTGGTCATGTAAATGCCAAGTCTCCCTTTTCTCATGTGTAAATGGGATATAGTTCGATACAGTTCTCTAGTTCTCAGGGCTGTTGTCAAGATTCAGTTGGGTAAGGTAGCAAAGCTTCCACACAGTATCTAAAGCATGAGTTGCAAAAAAAAAAAAAAAAAAAAAAATCATTCTCCTTATCTTCCCCATGATCATCAGTTTACTCAACTATAAAATGGGCTAATAATATGTGCCTCAAATGCAATAATGTATATTAGAGCATTTTGTAAAGCAGAATGTGTTATAAACTTCCCAGGATTAATTATATTCTGGTGAAATATGGGCTAGTAGAGATGAACAGGTCCTCTGGAAAATCCTTATACATCTCTGGGCTTTTTCACGTTGCTGTGACTTTGAATTCAAATTCAGTGTCAACGTCATTCAGTGCAGAATTATAGCCGTCCCCTTGAACGGTGGATCGTGGGGAGGCTGGAAGGTGGAAAAAGAGTGTGGATAGATGGAGGGTGGGCTGCTTTGAGACTCAGCTCTGCCATCCCGGCTGTGGAGGAAATGCGGAGTCCATCTGTAGTCAGTTGGGGAGAGAAAGCAAGAGATGGGGGCATTACACAGTTGCTGCCAGGGATCCATGAAGTTTTGCAAGGTTCATCCATTTGATGTTTGCCACAAATGGCAAAAAGAGCTGGGCCTCAGCTATGGAGAGAGAGCCACTGGGAGATGGTCACTGCTAGGCCCATGTGATACTCTTTGAGAATGGTTATGAATTGATCACTTCTCTTAATGGTCCAAGAGGGTCAACTGCTCAATGCCCAAATCTCGGACAAGCTCCTACTCCACCCTGCCCATTTCTCCCCCGCAGAGAGCTGCATCTCTGCAGCTCCCTCTGCAACCAAAGGCCCTTCCACGTGGCGTTAGGAAGATCTGTCTGCACCTTGGCTTCACATGAGCTCCATCAGCATGCAAATAACTCCCTTTGTTCCTGCCAAACTTCCTTATTGAAAAATCGAAATGTCTTGTCTTTATTTTAAATTTTAAACAGGCAAATTAATTTTATTAGTTAAACCACTCTGGGGGAAGAAAGAGCTTTTTATCTTAGATGCCATGACAGCATCTCCTCTGTCACTTTTTAAAAGCCCCATGTTTGGAATTAAGCCTCTTGGCAGCCTGTGCTTGGGTGGCAGCAGCTTTAAAAAGAGAGAGAGGGAAAGGGAAAAAAGCCATAAAGTGAACTGACTTTTGGAAATTTAGTGACATGGCTACAAAGAATCAAACAGGAGAGCCTGAACTGGAACAGCTGCGCCAGCCACAAGAGTCTGAGCTCCGGCGGCAGCCAGCACCCAGCACATCACACACTGCGACAGATGCCAATTGTAGCAGGAGCATTAGTGGTTATTAGAATGGGGACAAGGTTTGAAATGGTGTTGGGGGCCAGTGTGCTAAGGAATGACTGTTCCTCTCTTTCACGAAAGCACTAGGGAAGTTGGAAGCATCTCAGCTTAGAAGGGATTAGTGCGTTTCTTTCATTGACTCTGCAAATGGTCTGTTCTCTCATTATTATTCTGGGGCCCTTAGGACTTGAAAAGTTCAGTCAGTACACTTCTCTCCCTGCTGTACACTGCTGAGGCCGCTGTTTTGCCTTGCTAGTTTCCTTTAGTCTTCTGATTGCTCTGCTGACTTGGATTGGGTTCCCTGAGAAGCAAACTTTGAGGTGGAGATTTGCATGTAAGAGGATTATTGAGGAGTGCTCTGGGGGTCACCACCTTTGCAGAGTGAGGGTTGCAAGATTGGGCAGAAGGAGAAGGTCAGCTGTGATGTGGCTGCAACGAGGTCTCAGCTGATGCCATAGGGAGCTTCAGAGCGCAGATGGCATGTCGGAACCACCCCAGATGCCAGCCTTTGTAGCAGCATTGATCAGTTATCTGATGTCAGGTCTCTCCAGGGAGGAACATGGCCTCCCAGTGGCAACTTCCTTTAGTCAAGGGCTACTACCAGATAGGGTTTTAACTGTGAATTGTCAGTGGCCAACACTCCTATAGCTGGGAGAATGCATCTCAGTCCTGAAGGGGGTACCTGGGATACACGCAACAGCATCCACTACACTGATCTCCATCCACTCCTATCCCCCCATCCTCTGTTCTTTATACACTACTCCAAATTATCTTCCCAAAGTGCAATTGGATATGCCTCTACTCTGCTTATAAATTCATCAATGGCTTATTGCATCAAAGTAAAGGCCCAAATCCTTATATGACCTGCAAAGACCTGAATCAGCTCGACTCTGCCTAGATTTCCAGCCTCATCCATCTCTCACAGTCTCTCTACCCTTCAGTCACAGGGCCACTGTGCATCTTTTTCTTATTCTCAGAAATACTCTTCTCTCCTCTGCCTTGATGTTAGACTGTTTTTCTTTTTTTCTGTCCAGTATCTCACCCACCTTCCTAATTTTGGGAACTCTCATCATGTGGGTCAGTAAAAGAGGAGCCACTTTCTTCTTTGACATCTGACCCAAGCTTGTACTTCTGGGTGTTCCCATCAATCTGGAGTTAGTGACAAAAAGACAAAGGACAAGGAGGTTTAGTTGCTGACCTCAGTGGCAGCATCACTGAGCAGGAGTAGCTCTAGGTCCAGAAGTGTTTCTTCCATTAGCTTCCCTTGATTCCTGATGTTCTGAGCTTGTTCGTTCAGTCTTCCTATCAATTCAGTGAGTTATCCAACATCTGTCTCATGCATTCGTCTTTTGATGTACTTTTGCTTCATTACTCACACTCGTGATATCAGCTCATGAGTCATTGCCTTAGGGAAGCCTTTCATGGCCACCCCTCCCCATTGTAGGTCCATTTCCCATCATATCGTTGGTCTTCTTCATCCAGAACACTTACATACCTGTAATCAAACATTCATGAAAGTGATGATTTGATTAATGACTATCTTCCCAATTAGAATTTGAACTTTCTGAAAGCGAGGCTGTATCTATTTTTGCTCATGATTCTTTTTCTGAAGCTCTAGCACAGGGTCTAAAACTAAATATACAAGCACACCTTTTGAATAAACAAAAGTATAATGAAAGCCAGTGTCTGGAATTGGTTGTCTATAACTTTTTAAAAAGTGAGATAGATATGGACATTGAAGGAGAATGGTACAGTATATTTTCTTGAAGGACTGAGGAAACACCATTTTTGTTATGCACTGTTTTCTTGCTTTTGTCAATAAGCTGTCTTAATGACGTAATTGATCAGCTCTTACATTCTCATCCTTATCCTACTTCGGGAGGGCTGAAAATTCCAGCTTCACTGTTTTTGGATCTGGTTTTTCCCACTGTTTAGACACAGTTTTGCTTTCCTTCTCATCATTAATTGAAACGTAAAGAATTACTGGTGAAATCAATAGACATTTGACGTGTGGAGCCAGGTTCCTTTACAGAGGCTTTGTTAGGTAGCTCCTGAGAACTGTGCAGTGAAGATATCCTTTCAGTGGAAAGAGCATTGAACGAGAGAGGCTCCCAACTGTTCCCTTTGGGATCTCTCCCAAGCCTCACATTTCAACTTATGGGTCCAATCTCAGTGTCCTTTCATTTGAGCTTTGCTAAGAAGTTGGGTTTTCGATTGGCCTTGGGAGCTCTCAGGGCAGAGATGGACGCTTGCTATAATGATAGTTGTCTAGGACCACACAGTCACCAGCATGTTTGTGGGGAGGATGAAGAGGGTTGAGTTTCACAATCTGGAGGGCCCTTCAGATAGCATGGCCTGGCTTTAGCCCACATCAGAGCTCATGGGATTCCAACATGTTCTCTCTGCACAAAGCTCCATGTCACCTCTGGTCCATGGGTTCAAAGCCAAACTGGAAGAAGAATTTACTACCTTCTTCTGTCAACTCTCACCTCTTCCCAGGGCCTAGATACTGACAACCAGAGCCAGTCCCTATGATAGCATCAGTCAGCAGGAAGATCACCCAAAGTGAAAGGTAGATATTCCTTAAGAAGTCAGCTCTCTTATCAGAAACCACAGGTCAAAGGGAAGGGGGAAAATGGAATATTCAGTGGGCTTCAGACCTGTGTTGGGCAGTTTTACACATGTGAAATTGCTGGATCTTCACACTACCCTTGACAAATAGGTAGAATTATTCCTACTTTATAGGTAAAATATTGAGCATCAGAAGGGGTAGGTGACTAGCCCACAATCACACAACACTAAAGTGGTAGACCAATGGTTAAAATGGAGGATCGACTGATTCAAAGTCTGGGCTTTTCCCAGTCCTCCAAAGTGTCATGACAAAAGGGCACTATGGGACAATTAATTCCTATGCTTGGTAAGACCTCCTGCTGGTGGATACTGCTGAGTAGACACAGCACTAGTCCCTCTTGTCTGTAGACATGGATCTGCTGGCACTACTGCACCCTGTGTGTCTTGAGGTGTCGATACTCAAAATTTGTTTCTGGGTATTTTATTTTTGATTGGCATGATATCTAAGACAGGATGGTCCTGTGAAAATTGAAGGGGGATGGCTAAAAGTTATAACATCTAGAATTTGGATCCCAGCTCTGCCTTTTACTACTTGTGTGATGATGGGTGAGATACTTCAGTGCTCTAAGTTGCATCCTTAAAATGGAAATCCTCATACCTTTGTGGCAGGATTAACTTTGTAATAACAAATGTCATGCTTCCTTATTTTCTTTAAAGCAATTTAAGTCTGACTCTGAGTTCCTCCTGTTAGCTCATGGAAAATTTGCTCTCAAATAGCATAGGGGTTCCCCCGCTAGAATTGTGCTAGACGTGTGTATAAGAGACATATGTAGTATGTGCAAAATAGGGGGTAAGATTGGAGGGCTGAGTGAGGACCTCCAAATCAGCCATTTATTCATAAAACAACCAGTATGTTCTATCCTGTGACAAATGTCAGGGAGAGAATGGAAAATAGACTCAGTCGCTCTAGTAAGGCTGAGAAGACAGATTATGTTACAGAATAGTAACATAATGATGAATATTCTTATAGGGGAAGAACATGTGGGTAACTCACCTAGTCTGGTTGGGGGGTCAGGGTGGTTCATTAATTCTGGCATAGACAGCAAGAAAGGAGAGTGGGCATGAGATGTGGCTGGGGCATTGGGAGGGGCCAGATAGTTGAAAAATTAGGTTCGGAAATATTGAGGTTCAGAAAGGGTAGACCACTAACTCACAATCACAATATTAAAGTAGCAGCAATAATTAAAATTGCAGATTGACCGATTTATTTGTTTGTTTCAGTCTTGCCATCAAGACTTACAAAGTCTTCCCCAAAGGATTTATACGACAGCTTTATCCATAGGGAAAATTTATAAAGCAGAAGGGGTAATGGAGCAGCTAAGATTTATTGGTACGATTCATGTATGTGTTTGTTTTCTGAACACTTACCATGTGTCAGACACGGTGCTGCAGCCATCACCTCACTTCAACATCACAGTAGCCCAATGCAGTATGCACCCTTATCATACCCAATTTACAGAACAGAAAATTAAGGATCAGTGAGGTCAAACAATTTGCTCAAGATGACACAGCTCATAAATGATAAAACCAGGATTTAAATCTAGGTATTCTTATTCCAGAGCCCTCACTTTTACCTTAGAATTTCTGACTAGTTGATTGGACAAGTTGCCTCTTAGTGGAGAGCAGTATTCTGAGGTTGTACATAGAGTTAATATGTTTTGATGGTGAGAGGAAGCTAGTTTTGGAAGGTTAAACTAAATGCAAAACGTGAGTGCTTCCAAAGGAGCAACTATGATACTTGTGTATGTGTATGTGTGTGTGTGTGTGTGTGTGTGTGTGTGTGTGTGTACACACATGCATGCATGCACCAAGATGAAGTCCACGCCAAATGTCCTTGATATTTGTAGGACCATTTGATCCTGTTCAAAATGTCCGTAAGACATTTGGTTCACACCAAAATGTCTTTGATATTTGGTTATATTTGGTCCTTTCCAAAACATCCATGGAGGCTTTTGGTCCACACCGAAAGGTCGTTGATATTTGGTCCTGTACAAAACCATTTGGCATGGACCAGATATACCTATGGACATTTTGGACAGAAACAAATTTCAAGAAACTTTTGGCAAGGACCAGATGTCTTATGCACTAAATGTCTTATGGTCATTTTGGCCAGGACTGAATATCAAGCAAGGACTTTTTGGCATGGGCCAAATGTCCTACAAGGGAGGTGGGTGATATAGGAGGTTGAGATTCTATTCCAGAATTTTCCAAACTGTGCTCTGCAAAGAGTTCTAGTCTGACACATGTTGAGATGTTTTTTGAAAGAAGATTTCTTCAGTCAAATTAATTAAGGAAGCATTGGAAAACAAAGTTAAATTTCTTTACTCCAGGACTTCTCAGGTCCTTTAGTATGATACATAAAATGTGACCCTTTAAGAAGGAATTGGTATTTTTCAAAGGTAATTGGTACCATTACCTATTATTTTTTTCCTTGAATATTTATGAAGCACCAGGTAAAACATAGGTTAGAGAATGCTGTTGTAAACAATCTTTATGATTTTTATGATTTTGCATTGGTGGAATTGGTTATGGTAATTAGTATAATTCTGTGAATAGCTTTTGATTAATATGCCCTAGATGGGAATAGCTTTTGATAAATATACCCTGGAGGGTTACTTTCTTTGAGATACAAGGATTATTTTTCATTGACTTGTTTGCTTTAATAAGAAAGGATTTTTATTATTGTCTTGGGACAATTCGAACCTAAGAGAAAACCCTTGCCCCTCCAGATACATTTGAACAGCTGTGGATTATACCGTGATTTAATAATAGCTTCAATATTTCATTACAATGTATTTGTAGAGGTGGATGAATTTGGCACAGAAGGGTTCCAAATTAGACTTTAAATCCAGAAGCTGGAACCTCTTTCCCACAGTATAAAGTCTTTTGTATCAAAAAGACTTATCCATGTTGCAAAGACGAACAGAATGAGAAGTGGAGTGAAAATCTGTTTTTTGGAGTTAGTAACAGTAGAGAATGGAAATGCAAATAGAACAGAAGAGGAAAGAGAGTTTACTAAATTGTAATTTCCTTTTAAAATCTGTTTGGAGGGGCCTTTGCTTTTACCACAGTGTTCATCCATTAAGTTTTCTCTTTTTAGCAGGAAGCATTGATTTGTGAAAATAATGGCTCCTGCTGGAAGATGAGAATTTCGTTTAAACCCCAACATTTTCTAGTTTATGGTATCTTTAAAAATAATCTAAAAGAAGAAACTGCTAACTTGATTTTGTCGGTTTTCACTGGGATTTGTTTTTTAAATTCTTGGACTGTTTCCACTGATAGAAACAATTTCAATGCTTATGGTTTGGCAGAGAAATGACTTTTTTTTGGGTCACCAATAATTGTTTTTTTAATAGTCTCCAATTCCAAAACAAAAACTTATTATGAAGATGAAAACTTGCTAAGGTTTGAGTGTTTAATTTGTCTAAATTCATCCTTAAGAATGATGCCAAATGGAAATAATCCTCATAGAATTACGAATCAGAAGACCTAACCTTCAGTAAAGCGGAGCAGAGTAAAGTTGGTTTCACTCTTTGAGGTGGGGGGACAAATGTGGCCGTAGATACTCGTTTTCAGTGACTCGGGTGGCTGCAGTAAAAGGAAGAAGCTGGGGGAAAAGCTTTAAAAAACACATAGTTCTTATAAGTTATATGCAAAGAGTACTATTCAGTTTACATTGCCTCAGTTGAACAGCAATCTTGTGACATAGGTGTTGCCATAATCCCCATTTTATAGGCTGGGAAACTGAAGCTCAGAGAGGTTAATTGACTTGTTGACTTGTTCATGGATTGAACGTAAAGCTAATCACTTAAAGTAGGCTGTATTAGTCAGGGTTCTCCAGAGAAACACAACCAATATATTTATATAACCAAAACTCAAAATGACCTAAGACATGTATACTATATACACATGACACACACACAAACACACACACACACAGATTAAATGGATTGGTTGGCACATGTGAATATGGAGGCTAACAAGTCCCAAGGTGTGCTCTCAGTAAGCTGCTCATCCAGGAGAACTGATGTGTAGTTCCAGTCTGCGTCTGTAGCCTGAGAACCAGGAAAGCTGATGGTGTAAGTTCCAGTCTGAAAGCCAGCAGGCTTGGCAGGCTCAAGAAGAGCTGATGTTTCAGTGTGAATTTAAGGTCTAGAAAAGACCAAAACCTCAACTCAACAGTCAGGTAGCAGAAGTTCCCTTTTACTCAGCCTTTTTGTTCTTTCTATTCAGGTCTTCAATGGATTGGATGAAGCCCACACAAATTAGGGAGGGCAATCTGCTTGACTCAGTCTACCTCTTCAAATGTTAATCTGATCCAGAAACACCCTCATAGACACATACAGAATAATGTTTAAATAAATATCTGGGCACTCCATGGCCCAATCAAGCTGACGTAAAATGAACCATTATATGGGCCTTCTGGGTCTAAATCCTATGTTTTGCTTGCATAATAATAACATTAAGTCCACTTTCCAGATCTGTTTTTGTAGCTGTCATCCGTGCTCTTGTTTGCTTATATTACTACAATAATTTTACCTATTGTCATTCAGTATGCCTCCTCACAATATTTTAAATTTATATTGATCCTTTAGAGCTAAATCGGGCTCAACTGGGGGAAATTTTTGCCCTCAGTGCGACACATGGCCATGTCAAACATTTTTGGCCGTCACAACTGTGGTAGGGGAGGGTGGTTGAGGGGTTAGACTTCTGGCATCTAATGGGTAGAGACCAGAGATGCTACTAAAGCTCCTGCAGGTCACAGGACAGCCCCCCACAATGAATTATCCAAATGTCCCAAATGTCAATTGTGTCAAGGTTCAGAAACTGTTCTAATGTAAGAGTTCTTAGAGTCCAAGGTGAGTTTTGGGAGATATGTACATACCATGAAAATATATGCAAAATTTTATACGTACCTTATGTACTTTTTTTTCTGGAGAGAGTTCATGGCTGTTATCAGATTGTGACAGAGGTCCATGCTCTCGGTGGTGGATGTGGCAGATTGGCACTTGGTATCAAGCTTCTTTAATCCTGTCTTTCTGTATTGCAGAGCCTGGGTAGCTTAGATCTATATTCTCCAAACTCACCTGTAGCTATAGTGTTGGGTATAAGTTCAGTTCTTCCAGGTATATGGAAGGCAAAAGTGAGGCAGGGACCATGTTCCTGCTGCTTTGGTTGTTTTCTACTGGCAAGTGTGTGGTAGTCATGTTGGGTTTCTCTGTATTTTCTTTCAAGCGTTCAGCCCCGGGGCTTCACGGGTGGTAAGAGACAGTGTAGTGACAGTGGCAGGGAAGACAGTGGTTTTCTGATCTTGTGCTACCGTCATGAGGGTATGTTCTTGAAGTACACAGTTTCAGAAGCTGCCTTCCCATTTCCCATCTTTTCGATAGAGGCAAAAATGCCACGCCTCTGATGGATCATTTTTTGAATATTTTTCTAGGAGGCATTTCTGGAGGCCCAGCCTAGAACTTGTTCCTCCATACTACTGAAATTTTTGAAAGTACCTAATTCCTTGAGCTAAATCCCATGCTGTTGGGTTGGCCAAAAAGTTTGTTCAGGTTTTTCCATAACATCTTATGGAGAACGAATATTTGGCCAACACAACACTTGAGATATTGATATTGGTGTCGGTTTCTTGCAATTGAACCCTACTGATAACCCTCCAAAAAGTTTAGAACCACTGATTTGCTGGACTTCTGCTCTGATGGGCTGTTGATTATTTTTCCACTGTAGAGTACTCATTTACCTAGATGGCAAGGTCTCCTTAATATCTACATCAGGGAACTGTTAGAAAACGTTTGCCCTGGTGCACAAGTAAGCTTGTCATTGTGGAGAATAAGCAAAGACTGTAGTGTGGTATAAAACAGGCTTCACTGTTACTGTTATTGAACTGTTACTGTGCATGTAAGAAATATTAAAAGGTTAACACTGGAAAAGGCCTTAGAGACCCTTCTCAAACAAAGTGGAAATTGGTGGGAAATTCTGGGTTGTTACAATGACTGGGGAATGCTACTGGCATTTAGTGCCCAGAGGCCATGGATGCTAAACTTCATGCTGTGTATGGGGCAAACCTACAGCATAAAAAATTGCTCCTTGCCTGCCCATGGCCATAGGATTCTTGTTGGAAAACACCAGTTCAATATCCTTGCTTTACCAAAGAAGCAAGTGGAGCACAGGACAATGAAATGATTTTCCTAAGGTCATAGAACTCATAGCACTGAGACTGAAGCCCAGGCCCTCTGATTCCCAGGGCAGAAGGGTTTCCCTCATCACAATAGGAGAGGCTCTCTGATGTTGCCAAGTGACCTAAGGAGCCAGGAGATAGGCCTGGAAATGGAATTAAGAAGAGAAGGAATTGAAAGCAGGTCTACCAGATATATGATATTCAGTCATATGCAAAAAATGGCCAGATTTTTTGTTCTGTTTTTTTTTGATCTGTATGTGGGCAGAGTCAGTCCTGACTGCTCATTACTCGTGCTGTACTAATTGTTAAATGTTTGCAAAGGAAAACATAAGACGAGAAGACAACCCTCAGAATGGGAGAAAATATTTACAAATGAAGCAACTGACAAAGGATTAATCTCCAAAATTTACAAGCAGCTCATGTAGCTCAATATCAAAAAACCACACAACCCAATGCAAAAATGGGCAGAAGACCTAAATAGACATTTCTCCAAAGAAGATACACAGATTGCCAACAAACACATGAAAGGATGCTCAACATCGCTAATCATCAGAGAAATGCAAATCAAAACTACAATGAGATACCATCTCACACCAGTCAGAATGGCCATCATCAAAACATCTACAAACAATAAATGCTGGAGAGGGTGTGGAGAAAAGGGAACCCTCTTGCACTGTTGGTGGGAATGTAAATTGATACAGCCACTATGGAGAACAGTATGGAGGTTCCTTAAAAAACTACAAATAGAACTACCATACGACCCAGCAATCCCACTACTGGGCATATACCCTGAGAAAACCATAATTCAAAAAGAGTCATGTACCACAGTGTTCATTGCAGCTCTATTTACAATAGCCAGGACATGGAAGTAACCTAAGTGTCCATCAACAGATGAATGGATAAAGAAGATGTGGCACATATACACAGTGGAATATTACTCAGCCATAAAAAGAAATGATATTGAGTTATTTATAGTGAGGTGGATGGACCTAGAGTCTGTCATACAGAGTGAAGTAAGTCAGAAAGAGAAAAACAAATACCGTATGCTAACATATATGGAATCTAAAAAAAATGGTTCTGAAGAACCTAGGGGCAAGACAGGAATAAAGATGCAGACATAGAGAATGGACTTGAGGACATGGGGAGAGGAAAGGGTAAGCTGGGACAAAGTGAGAGAGTGGTGTGGACATATATACACTACCAAACGTAAGACAGATAGCTAGTGGGAAGCAGCTGCATAGCACAGGGAGATCAACTCGGTGCTTTGTGACCACCTAGAGGGGTGGGATAGTGAGGGCAGAGGGAGACGCAAGAGGGAGGGTATATGGGGATATATGTATACATATAGCTGATTCACTTTGTTATAAAGCAGAAACTAATACACCATTGTAAAGCAATTGTACTTCAGTAAAGACGTTTTTTTTTTAAAAAAAAGAGAATCTTGTTGAAGACAAAAATGAATGGAGAGATGCTGGCTTGGCATTTGACTTTGTTCTCATCATGGTTACTCCATCTTGAGATGTTTATTCCTCAGTGCAAACAGGGAATTTAAAATCCTTCCTCATTACATTTAATTGTGAAGCAGTACTTGCCATCCTGTATCAAAAGGGCACCTCACTTGCTGTAGCTTTCGTCTCTGCCCTGATATTTTCCTTTCTGAGGTGTTCTAGATTAAACTAGAAGGTTTTGCAAATGTTTTTGAGACTCTCAAATTGTCCACAGGACTTCTGGTGCATGACTAATTGTGCAGGGATCAGTGATTAGTTTTTACTTTGGAAAAGAATGCTTCTCTGCGGAACAGAAAGCACATTTAATGAGTAGGTTGCTTCTTTCCACTGTAGGATTCAGCCATAATCACCTTTCTCTAAGAATTAGGCTTCCGAATCTTCCTGAATTTCATTTAAGCTTGCTATCTACTCATATGGTAATTTTAAAAATGTAGGTACTAGAAATATGATAACTAATTAAGCTAGAAATTTGGACATATTAAGTTAAACCTTGACTTTGCCCTTGCACCTGTGGGCAATAATTGTCCATACCTCCTGTAACAGTAAAGTGCGTTTTGGCAGGGGTGATGTCTTACTGCCTTTTCCACCTGCAAAAAGTAGGCATTCATTCATTTGTTCCTACCGTCAATAAATATTTATCAAGTGCCTATGATGCATTAGGCACTGATAGGTACAGGGGATTTATCTAAGGATATGTTACCCAGCCAAAATGTCAGTATGTCTGGAGGTACTGTAATTTTATAATTGGTGTTTTACAGTGGGCTAAGCTCCTTTATTCTACTTCACATTTTGTACAGGAGCCTAGAGGTGAAACTGACAGTGATCTAGAGGAGAGGGGGTCTCTAAAGAGGTGAAGAACACCAAACAGTCCTTGCTTTCAGGGAGCTTATGTTGTGATATCATTGTCCATTGAACCAGACTAAACTATCTTATCAGAGTAGTACTAGGGTTAGTGAGAAAGAAAGAGTTCAGTACAATGCCTGACTGCATACACAGTAATTCATTTTGCATTAGTTATAGTTGTTAGGTGAGTTTTTCACAGCTATTTTCCAACTGTCTGTCTTTCCCAACTATATGAGTACCAGCCAGCCTCTCTGTGTTCCAAATCACTGTCAGTGTCACCTCCTCACTCCTGTACAAAATGGGACCCAAAATGAAGAAACTTAAACTATTGTAAAATACCATTCATAAAATTACGATACCTCCAAACAGACTGACAGATTGGCTGGGGAACATAGTTTAAGATAAAGTAGCTAAAATTTCTGTGTTCGTTTTACATTCAGAAAAATGCATGTCACCTTCTCCTCTGGAGCTGGGAGGATTAATGCGGGACTGAATTACAAGTTTATTAAGCATGTAGGATGTAGGCTTTTTCAAGGGGTAGCACAGTATGATGACAAGCTGCTGTCCCAACAGTTATGCCACAGAAGCAGAACAACAGATAAAAAGAAGCCGACTTTATTTTCCGTTTGAAATTTGATATGAGTGAGGATGGAAAGAGTGCATGTACATCTAATGGAAAAAAAAATTAATAGAAAAAGACTGAAGAACAACCAAGAATTAGAATTGATAAGAAAAGTAATGGGAGTGCTTAGAAAACGGTTGAAGTGAAAAGTAGAATATAATGTAGGCAGTTGTGTAGAGTGTGGTATAATCATGGCAACAGAATTTTTTTCTGCAGTGGAGAAAGGTGATAGTGTTTGAGAAAAGAGAGAAGTCTGGGCTCTCACTAGCCTGGTGACTTTGGGCATAGTTCAGTCTCCCTGGGTTCTAGTTTTCTCATCAGTCCAACACTAATGTTTGCTCTGATCCCCAGAAATTGTCCTGAAGACTTGTGAGTACAATGAAAAAAGAAAATAAGAATGAAAGGGCTTTATTACAGGCTGAATTATGTACCTCCTAAATTGATATGTTGAAGTCCTAATCCCCAATACGTCAGATAGTGAATGTTTTTGGAGATAGGACCTTTAAAGGTATAAATAAGTTAAAATGATGTCATCAGGGTGGCCCTAATCCAATATGACTAGTATCCTTATAAGTAGAGGACATCGGGACACAGACACACACTTAGGAAAGACCATGTAAAGACACAGGGAGAAGATTGCCATCTACAAGGCAAGGAGAGAGGCCTTAAAGGAAACCAACACTGCCAACACCTTGCATTCAGACTGGTAGCCTCCAGAATTGTGAGAAAATAAATATCTGTTGTTTAAGCCACACAGTCTGTGGTACCTTGTATGGCAGCTCTAGCAAACAAATGCAGGCTTTGACAAGGTAAAGGCACTGACCATTCTTTTTTGTACTTTCCCATTGCTATGGACTAAATATTTGTGTCCCTCCAAAATTCGCTTGTCCAAGCCCCAGTGTGATGGTATTTGGAGGTGGGGCCTTTAGGAGGTAATTAGGCCATGAAAGCAGAGCCTCCATGGTAAGATTAGCATGCTTATTAGAAGAGAAAGAGAGGCTGTGTGCTTTCTCTCTCTGCCTCTGTCTGTCTGTCTGTCTCCCCAACATGTGAGGATGCAAAGAGAAGGAAGGCACAAAGAGGGGCTTCACCAAGAACCCAGCTATGCAGGTACCCTGATCTTGGGCTTCTAGCCTCTAGAACCATGAGAAATAAATATTTGCTGTTTAAGCCTCCCAGAATATGGGATTCTGCTCTAGCAGCTCAAACTAAGATACCCATGTAGCACTTAAGTACCTAGTAAATGCTCAGTAATTTGAATGAAGTTATCAATGGTGCCTGTTAGCACTGCCTACTATGCACATATTACAGCTTGTTCTACTGTGAAGGTGACACTGAAGGCACACAATTGAGACATTTAGGAGGAGAATGTATTCTACTGAATAACTCAGTGTAGAACATGAGGAGTATGAAACTAGAATGAGTAACAGGGCTACAGCTTGGGCAGCTGGGCAGGTGATGGTTCCATTTGCAGAGGTGGGAAACCTACAAGGAGGAGGGGGGGTAGCATTTGGGGTAATTGATTAGTAAAGTTTGATTTAGCTGAGTATAACATGTGCTCATCTCCCTAGATTGATTTTAGTACCTCTTTAAAGTGATAGTCATTTTATATATCTTTATTCAGTTTAAAAAAAAATCCACTAAATCTTTTAGATCTTCTTCTCATGAGTGCTCTTAGATTCCTGCAAACAAGCAGTCCTTGACTTAAGGATACTTCACAGTCTGTGCTCTTCCCTTCTAAGTACGTCGTCCAAGAAAGAATTAGTTAGAGGCAAACAGGCAGAAAAGAGAAACAAGCATCTGGAAAGAGAATGGAAGGGCACAAATAAACGCTCCTCCAAACATGCTGCATTTTAATTTCCAAGAGAAAGCATGAGGCCACACATTTCAAGGTTAATGTGTTTGAATGTGAGTGGGTAGATGGTGATTTTTGCTAAAAATACATTTTTTTGAGAGAAAGAGAAGATGATCCCTGCTTTTATCACTCTCTTTTTATTCATAGCCATTTTATTTCTTGCCGTGGGGTTTTCCTATATGAATTGACAGACACCTGTCCAGATGACTTCCCCTGGGGAATTAGTGCTTTTCAGATCCTTGTTGTCCTTGTAGGAATGACAGAACTAGAGGCATGATCACCACATTCTCCCATCTGTTTGGTTAGGTCTGTTCCAAATGCAACCAGAACCTGCAGGGTCCTCCTAGGAGACGTGGATGGTTTAGGGAGGGTAAGTAGGTGAGGGTGGCTATCTTGTTGAACAAGGAACAGTCTACTGCTTTCCTCTTTCTTTGTTTCTAGAAGTCGTATTAAGTCTTTGGTGCCAGTTAGCAATTACTACTTAATCAGTCCTTCAGCTGAAATATTTGTCAGCAGCTACCAAGAAGAACCGGAACCAGCTTGGGTTTGGAAAGATGTTTCCATGCTCCTTCCTCCTTCCAAGTCCAGACACTGTGGCTCAGGAGCGCATTAGCATGCAGAAGTCATGGGAGAATGCCTTTTATTGCAGATAGCATTTTACCACCGGGAATGATTGGTATATATACAGAGGGCCTCTTCAGAATCCTCCCAGAACAGAAGCCCTGACTTACCCCGGCCTCCTTGCCGCTCCTTCATCCCCAGCTGTTGTTTTTGGATTGTTAATTTTCCTGCCTGGTTGTGTGGTTCCTGTTTCAAAAGCACCAAGACTGCGCTGTGTTTGGTTTTGGCTTGTTTTGTTTGAAGCTGACTGGAACTTTTGAAGCCAGTCAGCCTTTGGGGAACTCAGTGGCCCCACTGTGAGATACAAGGAGTGTAACAGAGGGAAAACAAGGAGGATTTTATAATGTGTCTTCTCTTCTTTTGCCCATCCTTTCTTCTAAACAAATGGCATCACGTCTTCTCTGGTTTTTCCGGGGCGGGGAGAAGATGGGGGGATGGTATAAAGAGCTCAAAAGGGCAGAAAAACATGCACAGCCCCTCACTCCTCCCTATTCCCAGGAGAATATGTGTCTCCAGCACACTCACCCCTCCCCCACCCCCTTCCCGCTAAACCTTTGCAAGAAAGAGCCACTTCAAGGCTGAGGGCTGGAGGAGGCTTTCAAGGGAGGAAGGGAAGGTGTTTCCTAGGCTCCTGTTTTCTGTTTGGGGCCATTAACGGTGTTAAGTGAATAAAGCAACCACCAGACGCAGCTGTTTTATTCCAAATACTTGCTGATCCACACAGTTTCTACAGAGCTCCACAGTTGTTCTGTGCTCATAAAGGACATTTGAATAGACTGCTCTAATTCTGACTGACACTGGAGTGTGGCATTCTGACCTCCCCGGAAACGACATTTTTCCAAGGGGAGAGATAGTAAATAGGATGTTTCCTTCCTCTTCCCTCCCCTTTATGGCTGATGCTGGCTGGGTTGAATTGTTTAGAGACCCGTTTCATACTCCATCTTCCTTTCAGAGAGGCTGCAACATTACAACTCAATTACCATATGGCAATATTTAGAAATGATCTGAATAAATGAAAGCAAACAAGCACATAAACACACACACACACACACACACACACACACTCATATAATTTCTAGCTAGAAAGCTAATGTATTGAAAATGTAACTCTAAATTGGTAGTTCCTCATTGCCACCCAGGACCAACATGAGGGCCTCAGATCATCACACATTTCTTGGTACCATTAAAATTTCTCCTAATGCAATCTGGAATGAATATAAGATATTAAAGATACTATCTTTACTGCATCCCAGTCCAGAGCACACTGAGGGCTTAAAGTGCTCTCGTAGGACAAAAGTTCTTTGTCTTCCAAAGGTGTGAAAACCTAATTCCTTTCTGCATGATTCTTGATTTTCCTTTTTTCCATTAGGACCATGAAGCCACGAACTAGAATTTGCTTCCCACCGGCGTGCTGCTTCAGCACGTCTGGAGGACCTGTGGGTCTTGGATGCAAGCCCTTGTGAAAGGAGAGACAGGCCCAAGGAGCCTGCACTTCCCCAGCTAAACACACTCTTTTCCGATAGTTCAGCTCATCTAACACTGTGTCTGTGTTGCCCTGAATGAAATATGTGAGCCAAGATATGGTAGTTGGAGCGGTCACAAAGTGCCTGTGTGTCAGGGCTTTGGGTGGGGAACAGATGGTTCTAGGGCGGTGGGATTCCTTTTTGTTTCCTCTTAAAGGTTGCTTTTTGAAAATGGCCCCAGCAATTTGTGGTTTTGTTACCGAAAGCTCGACCTCTCTGTACCACATCAAATCCTGGAGACACCCAGGGTTTTGGGTAAAGTAGAAAAGGATAGCTTTATTGCTTTGCCAGGCAAAGGGGAACACATTGGGCTTCTGCCTCTAAAGACTGTGTCCCAACCCCCGAGGATTTGCTGAAGGGTTTTATAACAGGGGTTCAAAGGTGTGGGGTCTCTGACGAGATTTGGGTGACAGGGCTGGTACTCCCTTAGTCTCTCTCAGGTAGTAGTCACCCAATCTTGATGAGCTGCCCTGGTCCCTTTAATCTGGCCTCAGGTGGTTTCTTAACTGCTCCTCCCTTGATTAGCCTTTGGAACTCAGGGAAGGCCGTGGAGGCTGGAGTGTTGCCTATAAGAAATGGGGGACAAAGGGAGGCCTCTGTGCCCAGCCCCACTCGGTTTCAGTGCCTGGGAGCCCCTCAGAGCCCCACTCAGTTTCAAATTCAGGGTTAAAAGCATTGAAGTTTAAAAGGCGTTATTCTAAGTACATTCTGTACATTGACATCCCTATTGTTTATAGAGATGCCACCTCATCACAAGCACAGTGCTAGACCTTCTGAGCTCTTGTTAAGAGGAGTAACGGTGATCTGTCGCTAGAAAGCACTTCAATCTTTCCCCGGGAAACTAATCATTACTGTAATGTAATCATTAAATAGAAGGTGATATTCTTGATCTACAGTCTGCCTCATCTGTTCTCTGAAAGCGTTTTGTTAGGGGGCATTATTTGTCCCCTCCTAACAACCGTCACATACGTGAAATGTGGTGGGACTGACGTATGTTATCGGTTCCTGTTGTTGAACTATTTGATTTTCGTAAACAGAATCAGGACTAGGGTAACGCAAGAGAGACAGCTACGGAGATGCTCTTAGGGTCATGCAAGTCCCAGCCCTGCTCCTAAACATGAGGATCCAATTTCCAGGAGCTACACAGGAGATCTCCACTCTGGGCCTTGAACAGAGTAAAATCTTTAATTGTCTGCCATTTGCTCTTTCCCAAAGCCCTGCTCAGAGAAAAGATATTTATAAAGCATCATTCAAAAGATCGGCTGTTCACCTCTTCCTCTAGATACTACAGGTTCTATTCTTGGATCAAGTTATTCTCAGAACAATACACAGTTGAACTCTTTTTACCTTAGCTGCTTTCGGAATTATATCTTATTGAATTTTCTTTTAATGGCATTCCCTTAGCTTTTATCAGAAAATAGTATTTTTTAAAAGCCAAATCAAATCCATAACTTTATCTATTGAAGGAATCTTGCTCAGAACATTTCCTCTAGAATATTCAGTGCTTCCTAAATTAATTCTTGTAGAATTTAGTGCTAGGAAAAGTTTGACCTCCCTTGAGGAATAGTTATGAATCAACTTGTGATGGTTAATTTTATGTGTCAGCTTGACGTGGGCCATGGGGTGCCCAGATATTTGGTTAAACATGGTTCTAGGTGTGTCTGTGAGGATGTTTCTGGATGAGATTAACATTTAGTTGGTTGACGGCAAAGCGGATTACCCTCCCCTGTGTGGGTGGGCCTCATCCAATCTCCTGAAGGCTTAATAGAACGAAAAGCTGAACAGCACTCTCTGCCTGATGGTCTTTGAGCTGGGATATCAGTCTCTCCTGCGTTTGTACTTAGACTGGACTTTGTACTTTGTATTTACACCATTGGTTCTCCTGGTTCTTAGGCTGTTGTACTGTAGGTCTTGGGACCTCTCAGTCTCCATAATCACATGATCCAGTTCTCTATAATAAACCTCTTTCTCTCTTTATATCCTATTGGTTCTGTTTCTTTGGAGAAACCTTACTAATGCACATCTTTTCTGAGAATTAATTTTATGTACTTGTCTACATCCTCTTTATACTTTGGTTTTCAGATTACTTGGCTCCAAAGTTGAAGCATATCTCTAACATCTATGTTACCTACAGTTTGTCTGTGTCTTAGTCTGTTTGGGCTGCTGTAACAAACATACCATAAACTGCATAGCTTATAGACAAACATTTGTTTCTCACAGTTCTGGAGGTCTGGGAAGTCCAAGACCAAGGCACCAGCAGATTCAGTATGCAGTATTCAGATTCAGTATCCAGTATTTGGAAGCTGGTGAGAACCAGCTTCCTAGACAGCTGTCTTTTTATTGTAACCTCATATGGCAGAAGGAAAAGAGAGCCCTCTGGGGCTTTTCATGAGGCTCCACCCTCATGACCTAATCACGTCCCAAAGGCCCCACCTCCTAATACCGTCACTTTGAGCGTTAGGGTTTCAACATAATTTTGGGGGGACACAAGCATTCAGTCATAGCAGTCTGCCTTTTTGTCTTCTTTATCTTAGAATTGACTTTCTACTTTTATTTATATCCTTTTTAGCCAGAATTGTCGAGTTTGTATTTTAAAATAAAAATATTTAGCATGTGCTGAATGCTTACCGTGACAGGTATATTCTAAGCACTTACTGAAGAGTACTACATTTAACCCTTAAAACAATCCTACCAACTTATCCCTGTTTTGCAGAAGAAGAAACTGAAGCCTGGAGTAATTCAATAATTTGTCCAAGCTCAAGTAATGATAGAGCCACAGTTTGAACTCAAACACCCTTACTCCTAGGTCACCATTTTTAGCCAGTATCTATATGACCTTTGTTTGAATGCATTAACATAACCATTATTTTCCCTATGTCTTTATATAAACCATTTCAAATACTTTGAGGAGAGAGAGAGAGAGATACATGTATGTATTTATTATTTTTGTTCTGTTCCAAATTTGTATTTAAACTACGAGGGCTATTCCTTAATATCTCTCTGCTGTATGCTTTTTTCAGTAAAAAAGCATATATTTTTATGCTTGAACAAATTCAAGCTTACAGAAGAGTTGCCAGAACATTACAATGAACCCTTAAATACTTTTCACCTAGATTCATCAATTGTTTAGATTTTTGCAATATGTATTTGCTTTATCACTTTTATTTACATCTCATATTATTATGATGATTACTCTTCTTATTATAATTTTCTGAACTGTTTGGGTTTAAGTTATAGACATCTTGACCCTTCACCATTGAATATGTCAACATGGATCTTTGAAGAACAAAGGCATCTTCTTACACTGTATGATTATCAAGTTCAAGGAATTTGACATTGATAGAGCAGTATTCAAATACCACCAGTTATCCCAAGTACACTTTATAGTGTTTGTCTCTTTCTTCTGTTTTTTTCCTCTCTTCCCTCTGCATTTTTCCTCTCTTACTCCCTTCTTTTTTCCTTTCCAGCTTCCTCCATTCTCCTCCCTTTGCCTCCCTGTCCCTCTCTCCCTCCTCCTCCCTCCCTCTCTGTCTCTCTCTCTCTCTTCTATCCAGGATCTAATGCAGGATCGTATTTTGCATTTACTTGCCAAGCCTTGCTATGTGCTTTGAGCATTAAATGTCCTCAAATATTTACTTTCCCACCTAAGCCAGTTTTCCTCTAATTTGGAGTTCCAAGCCTCTTTCCCTTTCCTTTCCTCCAAATGTTTTTGAATTATTTCACAACAAAGCATGGGATGCAGCTACTCCTGAACTTCAAGGCCTCTCCTTCCTAGAGAAGGATCCACTTTTCCTAGCTTGTTTCTTAAAGGGGCTGCATTCTATTACTTCCAAACATTTAGAAACCATCAGAGACAACATGCATCAAAAAGTCAAACTTACTTTTTTTCCTTACCGTTGCACTGGAAAACTTTCTGAACTCGATTATGGATCAAACTTGATTGCTTTTGCCAAAAAGCCGTGTAAGATCAACAGAGCCAAAGGCAGAGGAGTGTAATTTGAAGACCAAGTATGCTACTGAGTGGGAATGTTTCAGACTGTGTGTTTCTGAGAGTAAATATGTGTAGCGCTTCAGAGGGAATCTTAATGAAAGGAATCATCAAATCACATCTCTGTGTCAAATATAATTGTATTTGAAACATTATGTTCTAGTTCTGAAGCAGTTAGGACAGAAGCAAAGAAGATTCCAAAAGTGAAAAACGAGGCCATTTCCGTAAGCTCGTAGAACACATATCCCAGAGCTCATTCAAAACATTGTTTATGTTTAAACTCATTGAATTGTGATGGGCATAATGCAAGGATCAGACAAGCAATTTTTCATCCACCTTCCTCCTAAGGAACAACATTTTCAATTCATATAAAATTATTTTGATGCCAAAGATCCTATTTTCTATTGTTTTAGTGTAATTAAGTAGTTTTTATTTTTAAAAATTCCTTTCCATCAGTTAGTTGAATATTTTAACACTCTAATTTAAAGGATCTATTTTCTCCACCCACAATCTTCATATCAAATACTTAATGATCTATAAATATTTAGAAAGTTATAATGGAGCACACTATTAAAAGCAAACCTATAGAACATCTGGTATTATTTGAGTAATCTCCCTTATCTCTTTGTAAGTTTGGATAAATGACTATTGGATTTTCTTAAATGGAGTTTTACCCTCACCCATCATTTTATTATATTTTTCCACCCCTCTTACAAGCTGGTAAGGAGATGAAAGTACAAACCTTGTTACCCTCTGGGTGAGTTATTGGACAGGAGGTGTTGGCTGAGAGTACTGGCAGTATAGTAGGAAGAGGAAGGTCTTTTGTTAAAATAGCATGGTAGGGAAATTTATTCAAAGATGGGTAGCACACCCAATCCAGCCAGTTGAGTGCTCCAGGGTTTTCATATTTGTCTTCCAGTTAGGGTTAGAGGATGTGTCTGTGTTCTTGTGGAGAGACTGGGGTCCACAGGAAAGGGCGACCATCTGGGAATCAGGAGGCACTGGTTTCGGCTTGGCCTTTGTCACTAACAGACTTTGTGACGCCGAGGCCGGAGTTTCACCTCTCTGGAGCTCAATCCTCCTCTTCAAACTAACGGACTAGATAATGTCTCATTTTCTTTCCAGCAGCGTACACAATGCTGAGAGATCTAAGGACATCAGATGGAAGCATAGAAATGTTTATTGACATTTTTCCATTAGTATTTATGCTCAGTCAATACCTTTCTTTCATGTTGATTTATCTTTATTTTTCCAATGGTTTGCCATTGATTTCCTGGATGTGAATCCAGGTAAGTATCTTAATTTACACATACAAGAAAATAGTTGAGCATAATGCAGATATGTAGAATCTAGAGTAAAAGTTTTTATTAAAATTTTAAATAAAAAAGTAATTTAAGGGGATACCTTTATTCAAAATGCCTTTTCTGTAGGACTGTATTTTTTTTTTTTGCGGTACGCGGGCCTCTTATTGTTGTGGCCACTCCCGTTGTGGAGCACAGGCTCCGGACGCGCAGGCTCAGCGGCCATGGCTCACGGGCCCAGCCGCTCCACGGCATGTGGGATCTTCCCGGACCTGGGCACGAACCCGTGTCCCCTGCATCGGCAGGCGGACTCTTAACCACTGCGCCACCAGGGAAGCCCTAGGACTGTATTTTTTTAATTGGGTCTCATTTTATTTACCTTCTAAATCTGGGATGGCATATAGGGCTATTACAAGTACTGACTCTAAGGCACAGCAGGAAAGAACGCTTGCCGTGGTTAACAACCAATGTCTATGAAGGGTAAGCGAAGCACTCAGTGCCGTCCATTTCTTGAACTTGGACCAGACCGTCATTAAGAGTCTTTCCTAAATATAGTCCTCTTCCACTGTGCTCTGTCCACTGAATAACATTATTTATCTAGTTGCCCAGCCTGCAGCCTGGAGGTTATTCTTGTCCCCTTCCCTTACCTCATCTTCCCATTAGCAACTCATCACCAAAATCTGTCTATTTATTTCCTAAGTGGTTCATTACCACCATCCTCACCAAAGGCACCAGCATCTCTCACCTGAACCATTACCTCCCTCTAATTAATAATAGACTACCCAACAGGTGGTCTAAGCACGTGCTTAGGGTACCAGCAAGATGGGGACACATTTCCTTCTCCATCCACATAAACATACAAAAGGGAGTAAAAGGGAGGGGGAAGCTATTTTAATATCAGCACCCATGTTTATTTGGGTCATTTAAAGATGAAAAATGTTATGTAATATTGTAAGGTTGCTTTTATTTTGCATTACGGAACAGTATCCTCCTGTATGTGTCTGTTTTTTTTTGGGGGGGGCGGTCAATTGGGGAACATAATAATGTTTTAGGGAAGAGTGTCTCTAAAGTTCTGATTCTTACCCTGCCTCTAATCTACAGTGTAGCAGAATAATCTTTTTTTTTTTTTTGAGAACACAGTGAAATCTCACTAATTCAGACTGCATTAACCATTATGAATCATGAACTGAGAGTAAATTTACATGGGTATTATCTATTTTTTTAAAAAAATTATATACTTAGGGGCTTCCCTGGTGGCACAGTGGTTGAGAGTCCGCCTGCTGATGCAGGGGACATGGGTTCGTGCCCCAGTCCGGGAAGATCCCACATCCCGCGGAGCGGCTGGGCCCGTTAGCCATGGCTGCTGAGCCTGCATGTCCGGAGCCTGTGCTCTGCAATGGGAGAGGCCACAACAGTGAGAGACCCGCATACCGCAAAAAAAAAAAAAAAAGATATACTTAGAAATTAAGCATATAAGCCAGAATAATCTTTTAAAAGCAAGATTTTGTCTTGTCATATTCTGTTTCCCACTCCCCTTAGGGTAAAGCCTAAACTCCTTATTATGGCCACAGGTACTCTAGTCTCTGCCTGTTTCTCCTGCCTCACCTCCCACCACGTATTTTTCCCTTTCTCTTTTGGGTCCAGTCATATTGGTCTTTGTCAGTTCCCCCAAAGGACCTGTGCAGTAATTTATCCCTCTCCCTGCAAAGCTATTCTGTTTCTCTCCCTTTAGCTTTTAACACTGTGACTCATACTTTGATCTCAGCTCAAACATCTCTTACTCAGGGACACCTCTCCCAGCCTTCCAGATGAGATCAGAAGCTGCCATATTCTCCCTTTGTATCACAGAATTTAGTTGTATGGTTGTGTGATACTTGACTCGTGTCTGTCTCCTGCACTACAGAGTAAACCCTTTGCTCACTATTGTTCCAGGGGTACCAACTTAGCACCAGCCTCGATAAACACTGGCGGAATGGATGGATGCTTCTATAATTCCATGCAAACTAGGATTGCTTAGTAAAGCAGTAGAGTAGAAGCAATCTAAAGAAGTTAAAGCCTTATTCTCACTATTCTTTGGTCATGGTACAAATTCAACAGTAAGTGGGTGAGAAATATCCCAGGTTTTTAGAAGTTCTTAATTATAGTAATTACCTCATTCATTTCTAACAATTTCTTCTAACTTTGCATGGCCAAATAGCACTCTTGATACTCTCCTCCTGTCTCCCATTAAATAATAGATTCCTCTCCCAGCAATCCCTCTTAATGTCTCAAATCCTTGAGGTCAACCTTAGCTCCATTCCTTCTTTCTTCAACCAAATCCAGTCTATCAGCAAGGCATATTGGCTCGGTCTTAAAAATACATCTGAAATCTGACTATTCTCACCCCCTTTGCTCACATCCTCTTTCCAGCCATAAATATTTTTCACCTGTACAACTTCAGTAAGCTTCTTACTGGTGTCCCTGTTTCCAATCCTGGCTCCCTTGGTCTGGTCATCAAGGAATGGCCAAAGTAATTTTTCATAAAACATATATTAGACCATATCATCCCTTACTCAAACTTTCCTTTGCTTTCTTGGCTTGATTTTACCCTTAATGTAAAATACTATTCTTTACCATTGCTTCTTGCCTACAACTTCACTCTCATCTCTTACTACTCCCCTCTCCTCTCTTGATAGTATCCAGCCACATGATGGCCTCCTTGTAATTTTCCACCATACAATACTCAGTCTCACTTGAGGACGTTCATGTTCGCTGTGCCCTTTGCCTGGAATTCTGTTCCCTATCTCGTAACATGTGTGTCTCCTTCTCAACTTTCCGGTCACAGCTCAAAGACCATGCCCTTAAAAGGCCTTGTCTGGCCACCTGATCTGAAAGCGTCCCCTCCACCCCCACCATCATTCTCTATCTTCTTATAGCCAGCTCTGTTTTTCTGATAGCATTTATCACCATCTAAAATTATTTTACCAATTTACGATCTACTTATTTTTTTATTGTCTTTTGCACTGACATATAATGTTCAAGAGAGAAAAACTCTTAGTTGCCTTGTTTCCTGTTTTATCTTTCCTCCTGAAAATGCCTGTCTCATGGTATTTATTCAAAATATAGTTGCTGAATGAATGAATGAATGGAGATTCACTTCAGAAGAGACTGGTGCCGGGCAAGGAGTAAAAAACAACAAAAATGTTTCTTGAAAACCATTTAGAATCACTTTGGTCCTGTGATTGTTTTTCAGCTTTCCCTTCTCCAGGCCTCTGTATTATACAGAGTTTCGCCCACAGCTTTACCTTGGAGCATAATCAGTCAAGTGACTGTTTTTTTTTTTAAGTCAAGTGACTATTTTTGAGGAGTAAAATTTCACAGTAGGTTGCATAATTTGCATGATTACAACCTTTAGTATTTGACTTTTTTCCAAGAGAGCATTTTGTTAAAATAAGTAACTAGACGTTGGCTTTCCTGGCACTGGTTGATCAGCTGATTACTTAGAGTTCATTGCTTTTTTTCCCCCTGAGTTTCATTTCCAATAATTTCAGCCTAAAATTCACAGTTTTTGCTATTTTATGGAAGGACACAAGAAACTCTCATATTCATCAAGCATTGGATTCCTAGACACTGACAGGTTACTGGGATAGCAGTAACTGTGGTTTCCATCAGGACCATCTTTTGACCTTTATGCCTGCTGGTGTTGGTTTGACCACTAGGTGGCACACATTAGATGGTAAGGCAAAATGCTGGCTGATGGACTTTTGTTCTGAACTTGTGGAGAAGTCATGGGAAAATCATGAAACCAGTGTATAAAAGTCAAGGGCTAGTGAAGTGTAAGTAATTATTTTAAAAGACATATAAGAAAAGTGAATCACCAAAATGTAATATGCAATGACCACTTGCATTTCCTCAGAATAATCAATGCAAAATTTAAAAACCATTACATATATGGTAATTGAGCAATAGAAGTAGAGATTATTAGTTGCTTATTATGCTCTGGATTTTGGCTATGTTAACATTTTTAGTGAATAGCTTGTTACATTATCATATGCTTCTTCGTTATTGAGATGGAAAAATCTAGGTAAATGAGAGTTTCATTTAGTTGAATTAAGATAAAATTAAGGCTCCCCTGGTGGCACAGTTGGGAATCCATCTGCCAGTGTAGGGGACATGGGTTTGAGCTCTGGTCTGGGAAGATCCCACATGCCGTGCAGTAACTAAACCCATGTACCACAACTACTGAGCCTGAGCTCTAGAGCCTGTGAGCCACAACTACTGAGCCCGCATGCCTAGAGCCCATACTCTGCTACAAGAGAAGCCACCACAATGAGAAGCCCACGCATTGCAAGGAAGAGTAGCCCCTGCTTACCGCAACTAGAGAAAGCCAGCATGCAGCAACGAAGACCCAATGCAGCCAAAAATAAATAAATAAAATAAATTAATTTAAAAAACCCCAAGGTTTAAAAAAAAAAAGATAAAATGAGAATTACTTTATCAAAGTAGCAAAATATATATGGTAATATATCAAATAGTACATGACAGCTTATAATAAACATCAGCCATCTTTCTTCCTGTTTCCAGCCAGATTCCACAGGGAAAACTTTTAAAAAACTTTATAAAGCCATTATTTAAACAGCAAAAATATGAAATTGTTTTGACTTGAAAATAGATATGATCTTTCTAGGAAGATTAATATTCAGTGATAATTTGATGTTGGTATGATTCTGTACACTTGTTTCAAACTACAATGGGTACTTTGGAATGAAATCATAGACATCCATTAAAAGTTCTCTTTAAATTGTGTACAAGATGCTTAAGCTTTTGGAAGTCCTTTCTTATAAGTAATTCTCCCGCTGAAGAAGGGATCGGAAAGAGGGAGAAAGAAGGAGAATGAGTGACAGCAAAGTCAGAGAATAGCAAATGATGGAGAAATGGACAGAGAAGACCATGGTGTTTGTCTTCAGACTTCACCGTCTAGGACCTCTGGTTGGTCTCTTCCTTATTGAGAGACACTTAAGGCCACCAAAACCTGAGGGGGAAAAAAAAGAAACTATCAAATTCTACAACTCAATCCCCTGCTCTGAGAACAAGTTCATCCAAAGTGCTTCTAATGATTATCTAGCTTACCAGTGAGATCATGGTTTAGGTAGGCATTGCATGGCCTGGATAACTTGAATGTCTGCCTTTCTTACTAGTTATAGTTGCCACTGTGAACCATTTCTCAGGCCTTCAGTTTTCTCCATTCACCACTTGTGGGCCAGATTATCCTGGATGGATGGGATAGTCATGGTTTGTGAACAAAATCACATTTGTGCATATGCAAAACCTCCTATGAAGCCTTATAATAAACTTTATGGGGAAGGATGTTGGTGGGACTCCCAGGAGACAGCCTGTGTTTCTTTCAAATCCCAAACACCCATTTTCTACAATTCATAGCTTGAGCAAGACCCATAGCATAGGGAAGGAGTGGACCTGCATCTTCCCAGTTCTTATTTACATAAGAGTTTTTTACATACTGTAGCCTAATCTGTGACATATTTACTCCCTGTATGACTCTCCTAGATCATGTGTTGTTAAGTTCTGGGGTGTCTTACTCATTTATTCTCTGCTTAGATCCAAGCTGTAGAATGAGGGTAATTAACTAGTAATGTCATTCCCATCAATTCTACAGTGATCACTTGCACACTAAGAAATCCTCTTGCTCCAGACTCTTGAGGTTCCGGTAGGACCCTCGTTGCACATGATCCTTCCTATGAGCACTCCAGGATTCCCCCATGAACTTCTCACATCCACTAGAGCTGACTAAACACAAGATAGCTAATTTGCTAGTGCTTACCTGCCCACATTCTGCCTCTTTGGCTTGAGAACCTTTCTCTGTATCTTGATATTGAGATATTTCAGCATCTTAGCTGGTGCCTTTTTCTTTTCTTCTTCTTTTTGTTTTTAATTGGAGTATAGTTGACTTACAATGTTGTGTTAATTACTGCTGTACAGCAAAGTGATTCAGTTATACATATATACATTCTTTTTTAAAAATATTCATTTCCATTATGATTTATCACAGGATATTGAATATAACTCTCTGTGCTATGCTAACCCCAACCTCTCTCTCCATCCATCCCCCAACCCCCTGTGCCTTGGCAACCACCAGTCTGTTCTCAAGGTACGTGATTCTGTTTCTGTTTCATAGATAGGTTCATTTGTGTCATATTTTAGATTCCACATATCATACGGTATTTGTCTTTCTCTTTCTGACTTACTTCACTTAGTATGATGATCTCTAGTTGCATCCATGTTGCTCCAAATGGCATTATTTCATTCTTTTTTTATGGCTGAGTAGTATTCCATTGTATATATGTATCACATCTTTATCCATTCATCTGTCGACGGACATTTAGGTTGTTTCCATGTCTTGGTTATTGTGAATAGTGCTGCTGTGAACATTGGGAAGCATGTATCTTTTTGAATTATAGTTTTGTCTGGATATATGCCTAGGAGTGGGATTGCTGGATCATATGGTAACTCTATTTTTAGTTTTCTGAGGAACCTCCGTACTGTTTTCTACAGTGGCTGCACCAACTTACATTCCCAAGCTGGTGCTTTTTTCTTAATCCTTTTGACCATGGCAGTGAAGTTTTAGCAACAATCAGCTTTCATCTGAACTGACCAGGAATGTGGTACAGGAGATCATGTGTGTATCAATGCAAGTCTTTCTGCAGCCTGATCCCAGATGGTAGAACATAGGAGGCTGTAACATAACCACGTACTTGCAGTGCTTCACAAACATTGTGACCCCCCCCCCAAATAATTATATTTCATGTTACAACTCAGTAGACACATAGACACACTCAATATACATAACTGAGAAACTTATAAAGTAATACTTTAGTATCTTTTAAAAAGTAAAAACACCAGATTTAATTTAAATCTAAACATTTATTAACATAGAAAGATCCTTAAAAATACAAAACACAATCAACAACCATAAGAAGAATGCAGCTGTTGACTCTCCAGATTGGTTTCATGACCCGCTAATAAGTTAGAACTCTCAGTTTGAAATAAACTGATCTTGAAGATACAGAGGAAATGCTTCCTGAGCACTTTGGTGAATGAAGCCTCTCCTTTACACTCAGTCTTGGCCACTTCCCTTTGGTTATCATTTTACCTCTTCCCGTTTAAGTGCAAACAGCCTTCATATCCCTGAACTAAGTCCTCTTTTGTTATTCATTCACTCTGTTATCTCAAACCAGACGACTAAAGGGAGTGATCTTTGTAGCTGTAAATGCAAATTAGAATACCCTTGATGTATGCTTTTTCTTTCCCATAAGTTCAACTGGGCATGGAGTTTTGCTTTTGACTTAACTGAGCAAGTGACTAACTAAAAGAAAGTGTACATGTAAAGGCCTCTCTACACCTGTAGAATGAGATCTAGTCTGTGAAAGATAACAATAATCTTAGTGCCATCTATCACTGTTTTTAATGCTCAAGGCCCTGGCCAAGCAGTACCAGGACCTTTCTAGTCTTGTCTTATTTCTTCCTCTCTTTCTCATACCCAGGGTGACATGCTTACAGTTCCCTTCCTTGCCAGAGCACACACATCTTCACAACAGCCTCAGCTTTGTACAATCTGCTCTCCACAGAAGAGCCATGGGAGGGGAGTCAGAACTCTCTGAGTTTCCTCTAGAACTGTTTCTCTGTGTTCCCTGCACTCTCTCAAGCTTCTCTTTCCTGGAGTAAGATGGATTCACTCATCCATTTAACAAATGAGTACCCAGAACTTTCTCTTTCCAACTACTCTGATGACAAATGAGACAGATAAGATACCTGCTCTCGGGGGACTTACAGTGTGGCTAAGAAGACAATTAGCAGGTGTTAACAGTAAGGTATGATGATCATTGTAGCAAAGGAAAACACAGTCACAGGCAGGGCAATCAAAGACAGTCCAGATGTAAGAGAAGGCATCCCTTGAAGGAATGACTTTTGAGCAGCTGGACCCTGAAGAATGATGCCTAAAGTGTCTGTAAGGATCAGATTGTTCTAAGTAAGGAAATGGCTTACTAGAAATGTCAGAGGTGAGAGAGTCTGCCCCTGCATGAGGTTTTCAAGGAACCGACAGCAACCAGGAAGTCTGGTACGAAGGAGACTTGGAGACTGAGGCAAGAGCCACATTATCCTCGCCTTTCAATAAGCCAGGTTGAGAACACGTCAATGTCTTTATGACCAATAAGAATGGAAATCCATTACAGTACTTTAAGTGGGGGAATGACAGAGCCGTATTTATATTTTGGGAAGATCATTTTAGCCTCAGGGTGCGGAATGACTTGGTCAGGATTTAGTGTTTGATTGTATTGAGGGTGAGGGAAAGGGGAGAAGCAACAATGGTTTGCCTCCTTGTCAAGTCAATAAAGTTATGAACAATTAAATTGCCTTCCTCAGCTTGGGAAGGGACTAAGGGCACATCCCCCAGGGAAGAGCTGATCAGTTAAAAGGCTGTTTTGTTTCCATCTCTTTCTTTCTACCCTCAAATAAATCATCATACTCTTGACTCTTAAATCATCCTTCTTGTCTGGAAATGCTCTGCCTTGGATCAAAATGTCTAAACAAACTCTCCATTCCAGAGGAGCACTATTGCCTATGGGAATTAAGGCAGCATGTTTCACTTGGTGGGATTCTCAAAGCCTGGCTGTTCATTAGGCCTCGGGTAGCACCCTCATCCCCATCCCTAGGCCGACCTCCTTTTTCTTTTCTTGGAAGTTCAAGGCAAGTTCCTAGCAAGTGGAGCCTAATTTAACCTCCCAGGATTGCTGGGAGGCAAGTCAGCCTGGGCCTGTCTGCATCCGTGTTTTCCAGCTGAGGACACCAAAGCACAGGTTGGTCAAGCAATGCTTGGTCTGTCACCCAGCAAGGTAGCCACAGAACTTGGAAAAGCGCCAAGGAACATATGTCTTAGTCTTTGTTTAAGAAGAGCAGTGATTTTCACACTGCGGGGCCCCAAATTCAGCACAGGGGTCTGAGAGGTACACAGGGGCCAAGGGGAAAGCTGAGTGGGGGACTCAGGGCTTCCTCTTCCCCAAAATTTCCTTTTCATATTCTGCCTGTTATGAGAATTATACATGTTTTCCTCAAATGCCCTCATTTTACTGATCAAAGCTAAAACCCAGAGTGGTTACTTTAGAGATTTCCCAAGGTTAATCCATTTTGAATTATAGCAGAGCAAGCATTAGAACCAGGTTGTCTTAATTGCTTGTCTAGTTCTGTTTTCTCTGTGTATTGTGCTTGAGACTGTGTTAGAAGTATCCTGACCATGTTGTCTTACCCAAGGATTGACTAACTGCAGGAATTTCATGCTGGGTTGGGCAGAAGGGCAAATCCTAACTAGTGAGAAAGCATGTGGCAGTGGGGGTGGGGATGTCAGAAAGAAGAAGAGGGAGGATGTGAAAGGCATCCTTCAACTCATGCTCAACACACAGTTAGTACCTTAGCATATCTATGAGTCAGGGCTCTCCAGAGAAGCAGAAACAATAGGAGATAGATAGATAGATAATAAGAAATTGGCTCATGTGGTTATGAAGGCTTTCAGGTCCAATTTGCAGGTGGGCCAGCAGGCTGGAGACCCAGGGAGAGAGCCAATGTGCAAGTTCAAGGGCCACCAGGCAGGAAAAGTCAATGTTGCAGGTGAAGTCTGATGGCAGTCTGTTGGTGAATTCTCTCTTACTTGGGGGGTGGGGAGGGTGAGGGGTGGTCTTTTTTCTCTTCAGGCCTTCAACTGATTGGATGAGGCCCACCCACATTATGGAGGACAGTATGCGTTACTTTACCAATTAAAATGTTAATCTCATCCCAAAATGCCCTCACAGGAACACCCAGAACAATGTTTGACCCAAATCTGAGCACCCCATGGCCCAGTCGAGTTGACACATAAGATGAACCATTGCAACATCCTTCAACACATGCACAGATGGTACCTTGAGCGTCCTTCAACTTGCACCTAACACACAGGGAACATCTTGAGTATCCTTCAACCCATGCTTAACACAGTATCTTGAGCATTCTTCAATTTGGGCACAACACGCAGATAGCATCTTGAATTTGCTTCCTGCATCGGATTGACCAGGAATGTCAGTCACTCATTTGCATCCAAATTTAAAAAAATATATGTATTAAAAAAGTGAGATAGAATTGAATTTGCCTTCACTGATTGATATTGTTGTTTAATTGCTCATTAGGACCCAAGCCACCTGAGGGCAGGGACCATGTCTTCTTATCATATACACACTGTACATGCATGAATAAGTACAGTGACTTGACCTGGCTTGACCATCAGGTTCTTTGCCAAGAGGGATGCTGCTCCTGAGATTTCAGAGTCATTGGCCTCCCTAACGTGTTTCACTCACTTGGAACTTGCTGAAAAATCATCCTTTCGGCTTTAAATTATCATGCTTGATTTCATCCCAAAGGTGAGGTTTTTTTGGTTGAATGTTGAGAGAAACATCTCTGTTCAGCTGTTTCTGACACTCGGGAAGCTGAAGAAGTAGAAGAAGAAGGAGGAGGAGGGGGAGGGGGGGAGGAGGAGGAGGAGGAGGAAGAGGAGGAGGAGGAAGAGGAAGAGGAGGAGGAGGAGGAGGAGGAGCAGGAGCCGACCCTCAGCTTTATGCCGCAAAAATCATTTAAGATTATTTTTGCACATGAATAACTCCAACATAGAGTATATTTAAAATTTGAAACTTTCCATGCATCTGCATCTCACAGAGGAGGAAGTGGGATCATTTTGGAAAACTTTTTTTAACAATTGCATATCCATAGCAGTTTCAAGTGACCAAAATTTTGCTTTGTATATGCAGAGCCTAGATTTAAGGCACAGTTTCCATGGTTCTATGTTTGGTAAATACATAACAGCTCTATTTAATACTTAGTTATGGTTTTTTGTATATTTGATTATAAATTTGTTTGAGGTTAGGGATACTATATCACATGTCGAAAAGAAGGAATTGAAGGGTTTTTTACTATTTTTACTTCTTTCTAAACCCATGTTCTTTATTTCTCACACTCAAGGGAAGTTAAGCTTTACTTTTACTCCTTAAACCTCAGCTCTGAGACCTCTTTGTTACTGGTTCCTTGTTCTTCTAGGGCCCATCGTTCTTGGGTTGCATATATCATACTGTCTGCCTCCAACACTGGATTGTAAGCTTCCTTTCTAGGTCAGAGATTGTGTTTCATTTGCTTTTCCTTGAGGTCCTAACTGTGGGTCTGGTGTAATTGGGTGCTCACTGTATAACTGGATGATAGAAGGCAGGTATTCATACAAGCTGGTAGGAGGACCTCTGATATGGAAGAGCTCTAGACCTCTAGTCTGGTCTTCTGCCTCCACACTGATTCTACTTGTCATTGGAAACAATGTAAGTGTGCCTCAAGGCTTTTCTTTTTTTAAAACAACCTGTCCACTTCTGCACTCTTTTTATAAGTACAGACTACTCCCATGATCCTTACCGCCACTCTATTAAGAATCTTCCTTTCTCATGGTACACACATCTTTGTTACACTTGACCTTTTTAGTTTACATTATGTAAAATAATAAAGCCATTAAAGTTTTCCAAATATATAATATTGAATATGCTTTAAAAACTATTCTCCCCCCATCTCTGCTACTCCAAGAAGCTGATATGTCCCCCAAGGTTGGGACAGTTTATATCTTTCAGTCACCTGTGTCCCCCTACTCCAGCCCATGAGAACGAAGGCTTTTAACATCATCAGAAATAGTGACTACACAGGAAGCTTGCTTTTTGAGTTCTGTTATCATGTTTAATTATCCTTGCAGTAAGGAAGCTCTGATTTAAATCCCTGTGGTTGCATATCCTCTAATACTACGTTCTGAGAACAGCTGTTCACTGTCCCTTGTCCTAACCCTCCATGTAGAGAAAGAAAGTTAACAAGTTTGCTGATTGGTCTTCTTTCTTTCTGGATTAAAAGACCCCTAACCCCTTAAGCTTTGTGCCTGTGGGACTGATTCATAGACTCTTTGATTAATTTTAGTTGATACTGTATATGTTTTTCAGTCTTTCTCCATTTTTATGCCCTTTTCTTTAAACACTGCCCTAAAACATCTCATCAAACTAAGTGTCATGGAGAAACAGCTTCTTAGCTCTCTCTTCAGAGGGGAAAAGTAGAACTCCAGGGATGGAATGACTGCTTAGAGCCTCATAAGTATTGGTGAAAGTGGATAGTGTCAAGGAACTCACAGCTCAGTGGAGGGAACCCTTGGAATCAAGAGGAAGGGATTTGAATCTCCCACCTACCCACTGTGTCACTCAGCTGTCATTTGGGAAGTGGAAATAATGAGACTGCATATTCTGACTCTTTCTTAGTGATGTTATCAAGTTCATAAGAGACCATAAGAGGTAATGGGAAATTATAAAGCTCTTACAGAGGGTTGTCAGAACCTAAGGGAAAGAGTAAAATGCCTTCAGAATGTTAAGAGAAAGTTGAAATTACAGTGAAGGAGAATTTAAGTAAAGCAAATGAGATTGGTGATTTGTTGCAGTAAATCAGTGGTAGAGATTATCTGAGTATATCAAACCCAGTCAAAATGATCAGGTGGAAAATTAGAAAAAGCATATTACTAATTTCCCCTGTGTCTACCGTGTGGTTAAATTAATGTATTATTTAAAATTTTTCATATGCAAAAAGAGATAGTGGTAATCTTTTTCTTCCTCTTTCATAAAGGGAGTCTTCATGCTCAGAAATATTAAATAATTTGCCCAAGGCAATACAGCCATTGGAGGCAGAGCCTGGTCAAGGACCCTCTACCTCCTTAACTTCTCAGTTCTATTTTTGTTTCCTTCAAGAATTTGATGTGGAATGAACATGAATCTATGAACACAGCTGAGACTGTAACCTGATGCTTTTTAATTATGTGATTAAAGGTGTAACATAATCAAGTATAAACTAAAGCTTTTATAGTGGAACAGCTGAAGCTGATTAATGGAAAGCTGAAATAGCAATTGTACTATAAAAAGACAATATTAATACAAAGAGATGGAATTGATGGAATGTAGTAAAAGAAATCTCAAAGAGAAATAAAAAACCCATAACAAACCACATAGTGTTTATCTGTTTATTCTTGGAAGGGTACATAGTCCCTGGAGAGTAAAAGAAGTAAATAATGCCATAAGACCAAGAAGGAAATTTCTTCACACCACCTCCTTTAACTTGATTTGTACACCAAGTGACCTTTGCCTTAATAAAATTAATAAAAACAGCTCTCTCTTTATACAGCAATACTTGGGCAGACTGGTTTATACATCAGGCTCTTGGATATTGAATTATTATGTGTCAGTCCCTCAGAGCCAAACCAATATCCTTTGAATTTACAAAGTCAAGGACTAACTGTAAACCATGGCAGTCTCAGCCAGATTCTAATATCTCTTGAAGGCTGGACTGGTGGCCAGCCCTCCATCTGTGACATCTGTCTTCTCTCTGATTGCGGTTACCACAGTACTATTACTTTTGTCTCTAGTGTACTTTTGCTAAAATTACAGAATTTTAGATTTTAACCCTATTACTCCCATTCTAGTGACCCTAACAGGTTAAGGGACTGTCATCCAAATAGTGACAGAAATTAACCCAGGTCTCTTTAGTTCCATTTGAGCTTCCTCTTCTTTATCCCAATGTATGTTTCTTATGATCTGCCTTTCTTTGTGTGTTTTTTTTTTTTTGAGAATTCCTTTATAGCAAGGACTTTGTCTCCATCATCTTTGCCTTTATTTTCTAATCTTTAAATTATGGGTAATAATACTTACCTCCTAGGGATGTCATGAGAATGAAATGAGACAGAAATAAAACACAGGGCACCTTGCTTAGGATGGAGTAGATGCTAAATGAACACTGATTCCCATTCAGTCCTTTACTCAAGGTATATTCTACAGACATTTCTTCAGTGAACTTCAGTTCCATTATTTTTCTCCACTATACCAGAAGCCAGTGGTTCTCAGCATTGACTGTAATTGGAATCATCCGGGGAATTTTAAAAGCTATTGATGCTGGGGTGGGCCTCATTCCCAGAAGTTCTGATTTAATTTCTCTGGGGGCAGAGAAAGTGCTTGGGTACTTAAAAATCTCTCCAGGTGATTTGAATGTGCAGCCAAAGGCTGAGAAACAGCCCCCTCCCCAAAGAATTCTAAGGGCTGTGGTTTTGTGTTCTTCATCTTTGCAGCCCCAGGACCAAGTGGAGCATCTCAGTGTGGGCACTCAGATTTGGATTACTTGGAGGGACACAAATGGCCATAACACTCACTTCCCCCTCCCCCTTCCCTCCCTCCCTCCCTCCCTTCTTTCCTTAGTTCATTCAAATAATTCCATCTTATTCCAGCTTGTTCTTCCCTCTGATTTAATCAAAGCTGTATTATACTTTACCAAATCATTCTTTCTGGAATGGTACATTCCTGGAATACATCATTCTTTTCCTTTTAGTGTTTGTTTTTTTGTTTGTTTCTAATCTCAGGCTTTCAGGAAATTAGAGTTAGTATTTATCGATTGAAATTAATGAACCCATGTATTCATTCATGGTGGCAATAAGCATTTATTGAGCCCCTACTATATGTTGTGCTGGGCAAATGAAGTACAAAGATGAATAAGACAAAAGCTGTTTTTCAAAGAATAGCAAGTCTATTGGTAAAATGAAAATATTAACAAATAATTGTACTATCGCTTGGTAAGGGCTTTGAGAGAGGTATGGCCCTCTCAACTGCCCATCAACAGCTGCTAGTTTTCCCATGTCTCTTTGGTTTAGTTTTGCTCCAGTTTGTGTGTGTGTGTGTGTGTGTGTGTATGTATACACATATGGGGTGTGTGTGTGTATATTGTATGTGTATATCTATACATACACACACACACACACACACACACACACACACATATATATATATAGTACTTCACTCTGAATCTGGATAGAGTCATTTATGGAAGTAGTTGGAGACAGACATCCAAACCAATAAATAAGTGAAATGACCAAGAAGTCATTCTGGTGCACAGCCTGATGCTCTCCAGATAAAACCCTAGAAAACTATCTGTCTTTGTCCCTATCAGAGGAGCATTTTACCATGACATTTTGATAGCATTGATTATTTATAGCAAAGATTTATTTCTATTCTCAGTCCTTTTCCATTAGCACATGAAGTATTTTTAAATTATGCAGAGTTTCAGAATTCTCTTTTCTAATCGGGGAAAATTCTTGGCAATTGGGAGATTAAACTTCTTTCCTTATCTTTTGACTGAATTATACCATCCACCTGCTCTGCTGGAGGCCCCTTGGGATACTTTCATTTTAGATGACAAGACTGGAGGATGGGCTCCATTTGGCCAATGAAAATAAAATATTATACTCTGGGTCGGGGGAAATGATAGAAAAAATATTATTCTAAGCATTTTTTAGACCTCATCCATTCAGTGGGTAATTGGCCAGTATGACTCATTTTAAGCTAGCTAAGTTAAAGGTACTTATTATATGAGATTGGTTAGTCAATCATCTTGTAAGCCTTTTTCAGCATGGATCAAAAGAGAAATGATTTTTTTGAAGGAGTCAGAAGGATAGGAAGAATGAGTTGTGGTTAGATAAAGGCATCCCAGAGGAGAGCTGAACATAGGGCCCTGGAAATATACGTATGTCTGTCTACATAGAAGTTATGGTGGGGCGAGGAGGGTAATACTGAGAGATAGATCAGGAAAATGAGCCTTCTCTGCATCATTTCTAGTTCTTCTGGGGCAGGATTTCTCAGCCTCTGTACTTTGGGCTGGATAATTCTGTGTTGTGCAGAGCTGACCTGTGTGCACATAGGATATTTAGCAGCATCCTTGGCCTGTACCCACTGGATGCTAATAGCACCTCCTCCCTTGCTGTGACAACCTAAAATATCTTAAGACATTGCCTGGTTGAGAACCGTTGGTCTAAGGCAAGCCCTGGGTGATTGAAGGCAACCGATTTTTTAAATCCTTCAAAAAAAAAAAAATCTTTAATGGAGTCTCAAGCTATAGTCTACTAAATAGTAAAGTCAGTAATGGGAGGAACCCTGTATATATTATCCACTGTTAACTAAGTGGACAGTTAAGACTAAATTGTGAAGGAACACCGTCAGCAAATGAATTAGGTATGGGAAGATTAGAGATGAAAATAATCTTGTTTATGGAGGAACTACCAATTTTCTTAGGACTTAGGAAGTAAGAGCACGGATTCTAAGCTCAGTTATTCTGTGTTTGATTTCGTTTGTCTATTTTTAATTTATACACACATACATATACTAAAAAAATATATATTTGTTTAATACCTGAGTACCTGGTACTATATGTCCTTGGGAAGCATTAGTGTGGAAAACAACCCCTTCCTAGCTGTATAACCTTGGACAAATTATTGGGAGCCTCAGGTTTCTCATGTATAAGAAGAGAATAATAGTATGTGCCTATTCCACTACTAAGTAAATAACAAAATGTAATGCAGGTGAGGTGCTTAGTATAATGCCTACACAGAGAAACAAAAACGACAATAATTACTGTGAAACTGATGATGATAATCATTTACTAATAATTGTAAAACTCACCAACTTAACCTTTCAGAAGAGGAAACAGAGTTGAAGAACGTGCACGGAACTTCAACGCCTAGAGCTCAGAGACAGAATTGGGGCCACTTGCCTCTCTACACTCCTTTTCTCATTGCAAGGAGGATTTAAATATTATAAGTGTTAATAAAAAGAATGGAAACTCTGAAAGAGCCATTCTTTTAAAGAAAAATTCATAGTTGTCAGGAGGTGAACAAAGATCACCCACTTACCATAGATGGTTGAACAAAAGATACATCTCAGTGTTGCATTTGTAAGCACCATAGTCCAGATGATTATCTGGGTGGGGTTAAGAGGATAAAAATATGAAAGAAAAATGAAAAAAAAATCAACACAGCTGGAGCATGCTTCAAAGGGGCCTTTAATTCACAGATTTTAAAAGTCTTCTCTCCAGCAAATCTTAAGGGAGAAAGTTCACATGAGGGTGAACAGAGAGCATGCAGAAGCAGTAATGGCTTTAAGACAGGACATCTTAATGGATTCTACAGATGCTATTTGGAACTTCTATTTGAGTCAAAACAGGAGAAGAAAATATTAAAATACCTAAAGAGTATGAAAGAGACAACCAATTAAATTTATGCATGGGTTTCAATTAAAATGCCCTCTGGTTCAACTCCATGCTTCTGTTTGCAAGTCAAGAGGACAATCAGAAACACCAGCTCTTTCCTGGACATGATATCAGTATTTGGAGAAGTTGAAAAAGGAATATCCAAACTCTTTATGATTCTGGCAAGACTCCCACCTCTCCCTCCTACTCTCAAAACTCACAGCCTCAGCACCACAGTCTGCCTTGAGACCATCAAGATTAATCTTATTAAATCTTTATTCTTGTTTATCTTGGTCACCACAGGCCGTCCAGGACTCCCTGGTCAGTCAGTGTTCTTCCCTGTTTGATTCCACATAGCCATCACCTATTCCCTCCCCTGCCACATATATATTTAATAACCTCTCCCTTTGCTTTATTTTTCTCTGTAGTCCTCATCAACACCCACCTTATTATACATTTTGTCTACTTTTTTTGTTTTCCTTCAACACTAAAATCTAAATAAACTTCATGAGGTTAGAGATATATGTGTATTTTGTTCAGGGCCATATCTCCATCACCTGGAACAACTCCAGGCACATGGTAAGCATTCAGTAACTATTTGGTAAATTTAAAAAAATGAACTTGATAAATATGTTTGGATAGTGTGCCAGGGATTGTGCTAGAGAGGTATTGGGAAGTAGAATTAGGAATGGATCAGATAGAATCTCTGGCTTCAAGGGATATATAGTTTAGAAGGAGAGAAAATTATCATTCAGTGTGGAGTCAGACAAGTGTCTTAAGTCGTGTGGTAAAGACTTCCATTGCTCACCTCTGTCTCGTTCTCCTCTCCATCCAAATTAATAGAATCATAAGCACTCATACCCTTTGCCATTAGGCAGGGCCATGTGACTATTGTTCTAACCACTGAATGGTTGGTTATAAGCAGAAGTGATGTGTATCACCTAAGGATTTAATAAATCAGTGCAAGATTCTCTATCATTCTCTTTTGGCATGTTCCAGACAGTGCAGTTTGAGGATGGAGAATCCTTCATCAACCTGGATTGATAAGGGGCTGAATGGAGGTTGGAGGCCCTAGAGAGTTACCTCAATCTGCAGCATACTTTGTCTGAGAGAAAAATAAACATTTGTTGTGTTAAGCACCTCAGATCTTGGACTTATTTGTTCCTGCAGCATAGCCTGCACTATCCTGACTAAAATAAGGAATATAGAAGTTAGTATTTTTCCTGAAGTCAAAATTATAGTACATAGCCTGACACATGGTCTGAGTATAGTTTCAGGTGTACAACATAGTGATTTGACAATCTAATACATTGTGACACGATCACCAACAGATCAGTAGCCATCTATCACCACACAATGTTATCATGGTAATATTGACTATATTCCTCATGCTATATGTTACATCCCTGTAACTTATTTATTTTCTACCTGGAAGTTTGTACCTCTTAATCTCCTATTTTGACCAACCTCCTAACCCCTCCCTTCTGAAAACCATCAATTTGCTCTCTGTATCTGTAAGTCTCTTCCTGTTTTTTGTTCATTTGTTTTTAGATTCTACATATAAGTGAGATCATACAATATTTGGCTTTCTCTGCCTGACTTATTTCATTTAACATAATGCCCTCTAGGTCCATCTATGTTGTCACAAATGCTAGACTTCTTTTTTAATAAATACATTCATTCATTCATTCATTCATTTATTTAAGGCTGGGTCTTAAATGAATGAATGAATTTATTGGGTCTTCATTGCTATGCGTGGGCTTTCTCTAGTTGTGGAGAGTAGGGACTACTCTTTGTTGCAGTACATGGGCTTCTCATTGTGGTGGCTTCTCTTGTTGCAGAGCATGGGCTCTAGGCATGTGGGCTTCAGTAGTTGTGGCACACGGGCTCAGTAGTTGTGGCTCGCAGACTCTAGAGTGCAGGCTCAGCAGTTGTGGCGCACAGGCTTAGTTGCTCTGCGGCATGTGGGATCTTCCTGGACCAGGGCTCAAACCCGTGTCCCCTGCATTGGCAGGCAGATTCTTAACCACTACACCACCAGGGAAGTCCAAGACTTCTTTTTTATGGCTGAGTAATATTCCATTGTGTGTGTGTGTGTGTGTGTGTGTGTGTGTGTGTGTGTGTGTGTATAATGTCCTGGAAATGGGCTAATAAATCCTTTTCCTTTCTTGAAAAAAAAATATATATATACATATATTTCCCCACCTCCTCATCAGCATCTGTTATTCCTTATCTTTTTAGTAATAGCCATTCTGACAGGTCTGAAGTGGTATCTCATTGTGATTTTAATTTGCATTTCCCTGATGATTAGTTATGTTGAGCATCTTTTCATGTGTCTATTGGCTATTTATATGTCTTCTATGGAGGAATGTCCATTCAGACATTTTAAAATCAAATTGTTTTTGATATTGAGTTGTATAATTTCTTTGTATAATTTGAATATTAACTCTTTATTGGATATATCAGTTGCAAAAAACCTTCTCCCATTCAGCAGGTTGCCTTTTTGCTCTGTTGATGGTTTCCTTCACTTTGAGCAAAAGCTTTTTAGTTTGATGTAGTTCTATTTATTTTTGCTTTTGTTGCCCTTGCCTGAGGAGACAGATCCAAAAAATATTGCCAAGACCAATGACAAGGAGCATACTGCCTACGTTTTTTTTTCCCTAGGGGTTTTATGGTTTCAGGTCTTACACAAATCTTTAATTTTGAGATTACTTTCATATATGGTATAAGAAAATGATCCAGTTTGTTTCTTTTGCGTGTAGGTGTCCAGTTGTCCCAACACCACTTATTAAAGAGGCTATCTTTTGCCCATTGTATTGACACATTCTTGTCTCTTGTGTCATAGATTAATTGACCATATAAGCATAGGTTTATTTCTGGGCTCTCCATTCCATTGATCTATGTGTCTGTTTTGATTACTATAACTTTGTACTATAGTTTGAAATCAGGGAGTATGTCACCTCCAACTTTGTTCTTCTTTCTCAAGAGTGCTTTGGCTATTTGGGGTCTTTTGTGATTCCATACAAATTTTAGTATTATTTGTTCTAGTTCTGTGAGCAATGGTGTTGGTATTGTATTTTGATAGGAACTGCATTGAATCTGTAGATTTCTTTGGGTAGATGGACAGTTTGACAATGTTAATTTTTCCTATTCATAAGCACAAGATATATTTCCATTTGTTTGCAACATCTTCAGTTTCTTTCATCACTGTCTTATAGTTTTCAGAGTACAGGTCTTTCACGTCCTTTGTTAAATTTATTCCTAGGTATTTTATTCATTTTGATGCATTTGTAAATGAGATTGTTTTCTTCATTTCTCCTTCTGATAGATCATTATTAGCGTATAGGACAGAGCATTTAGAAGTAGAACATCCTCCATAGTTTGAAAAACTGTGACACCTTTGTGACTTTGTATGAGGAGGAGGGGCTTTGTTTCCTTGTATAGATGGGTTCTGTACTACCTTCTGTCTGACTTCAGAATGTCAAATGGAGCCAGGGGCAGCTGGAGGAAAGATAAAAGAGATGTACCCTTCATGATAGCAATCCATCTGGAAGAATGTAAATTGACAAATATTTCCTCAGTGTCTATTCTATACCCACTGCTAGGTTTGGCATAAAGACAGATGCCGAAGGAACAGAAAACAGCTCCTGCTCTGGAGGAGACTATGTCCTTTACTGTAAATAAGTGTTAAATATTTACTGTATTTGCTGTAAGATTTGTAAAACTTTAAAGGAAAGGGAGATCTTTGAAGTCTGGAGAAATTTAGGAAGGGTTCCTGGAGGTGAGGATTTGGCCTTGACCTTGAAAAATGGGCAGGATTTAATACAACTACTAAGAATTTATTGAACTTACCATGCACTGCACACAATGTGAAGATTTATATAGCCCACTGCACTCACCCTGCGGGCGGTATCTCCACTTTATAAGTAAGGAAACTGAGTCATGGAGATATTAAATAATTTGGATTCAAACCCTATGGCAAATTTGTTCCTTGTCAAAGCAGATGTTTTTAGTCATGAGGCAATCATGTCGAGGTCAAAGGATGAGGAACAGGTTTTTTGAAACGAAGAATGTATTGGAATGAACCTCACTTGTCTTGTTCTCAGACCCAGAAGAGTTTTGACTTTATTGATTTTCCAACAGAAATTCAGGTCCTTCATCCTTTTGGCTGTTGAGGAGGAACTAGGTGACCTGATCTTTATTTAAATAGTGCCTTAAGTAATGGAGCTGCCCAACTATCAGCTTTGCTGAGTAAGCCACCTCTTCCTGTTTACCAAGTGTGAAAATCCATCTCAACTCTTCACTCATACAGATATATAAGGAAAGTGAATGGTGGGTGGAACTGGTCCTAATCCATCCAGACAGCTGATAAGTCAGAATCCTTGGACTCTGCTGAGGATTAGCATAGGTTAATGGGATCATCAGTGGCCTTTTAATTGCGGCAGGACTCGAGCCACACAGTTTTACTTGTGGTGAGTGAGTGAGCGTTGTGGTATCAGGGTCCTTGCTAGAATCATATGGCATGCTTGAAGGGTTAATTGGAGAGAATTTAATAGGGAAATTCTTTGTAGAGCTGAGGGCAGAGTAGGGGAACCAAAGTCAGACGGTGAGGACTCAGAGATGAGCAACATCAAAAAGGCATTGCCACTTCCGGACCTGAAGGGGCAAGTAGAGGGAGCAGTGTTATTGGAATTGATAAGGGCTAACACCATGTGTAGTAGAAGGAATAATGGCCCCTCAAAGATGTTGTGCCCTAATCCCTGGAGACTATGAATATGTTACCTATGTGGCAAAAGGGACTTTGCAGATGTAATTAAGGTTGAGGACCTTGAGATGGGGACATTATTCCGAATTATCCTGATGGGTCCAGCCTAATCACATGAGCCTTAAAGGCAGAGAACCTTTCCCTTCTGTGGTCAGAGGGAGATGTGATGAAGGAAGAAGCATCTGAGAGATGCAACATTGCTGGCTTTGAAAATAGAGGAAGGGGGCCATTAGCAAAAACATATGGGCAGCCCCTAGTAGCTGAAGATGGCAGGGAAATGATTCTCCCCTAGAGCCTCCAGTTTGGAACCCAGCCTTGCCAACATCTTGATTTTAGCCCATTGAGACGTTGTTGGATATCTGACCTACAGAACAGTATGATGATATTTACATTCGTGTGTGTGTGTTTTTAAATTTTTATTGGGGTATAGTTGATTTACAATGTTGAATTAGTTTCAGGTGTACAGCGAAGTGAATCTGTCATACATGTACATATATCCACCCTTTTTTAGATTCTTTCCCCATATAGGCCATTACAGAGCACTGAGTAGAGTTCCCTCTGCTATACAGTAGGTCCTTATTAAGCCCCCAAGTTTGTTGTAATTTCTCATAGTAGCCATGAGTGCTTGACAGGAGCTATGGGCCTAGATAGAGGATTGCAGCTACTGCCTAACCGTATTCCAAAAAAGTTAGAGAGGGAAATGAATACCTTGGCCTCTCTCTCCTCCTGCCCTCTGGTGTACCTCCAGTGCCTACCATTAGTGAACCCATTAGCTGGAAGCTACAGGGAAAAATAACCTGGGTAATGCATTTCCTAGTGTTTAGTTTTCTAGAGCACAGAGCAGGGCAGCTCAGGGTGGAGAATGGATGTACAGGGGCAAATAGAAAAGAAGCAGCATAGAGGTTAAACTTTAGGGTGGAGGTTTCAAATGGTGTATGCTTGACTTGATTTCACTCATTACCATAAAGAGGAGGACCTGGCAGGAAGCATTGCCAGGGACCTGCTTTCAGACAAGTGGTTGGATTAGCTCAATATATTTCATCTTTACAGCTAGAGAGCAGATATGGAAATGTGTTTCATTCAGTCCAAGCAATCAGTTAAGTCAGTCATCATTCAACAAATCTAAACACTTGAAACACTTGCCCTTCACTGGCACAAGAAGCAAGTGGGGTGGAGTAGGATACAGGAAAATGGAAGACACCACCTTTGCTCTGGAGGAATTTAAAATATGCAGAGTAGAGGTGGAGTTGAGACAAGATGGAGAGGCAGACACACATAGCAATCCGTAATTCATGCATCAGGGCTGTTTGCATGTGTCTGTGAAGGGAGAGGGCATGGGGTGGAGATCAAGGGTAGTGGAGGTGGGGAGGAAATGCTCACAGAGAAGGTGGTACTCAAGGTGGGCTTTGAAACGTAAGTAGAGGTTTTATAGTTTGAAAAAGAATAAAGGACCCCCCAAAGCAGAGGAAAGGTCATGAGAAGAGGAGAGGCCAAAGGCTTGACGTTCAGGAAACAGCAAAAAATTCCATCTTGCCAGAAGAGAGGATGCTTGGGTCATGTGGTGCTGTGGGGTGGGGGCTTGAGGCATGATAGGGTATGTGTGTGTGTGTGTGTGTGTGTGTAGTTTTGGTACAGACTTCATAAGCTCAAGAAAGTAGTTGATAAGGTCTGTAGAAATACTATGTTTATTAGAAATATACTTCTAAAACAAAATAAAAATAAGCAAAATGTGTGAAACAAGTCATTGCTTCCATAATATAGACATTTTTATCTCTTAAAGTTAATTCTTGTCTTATGCTCCCACGTAGCCTGCTCTGCCCATTTTTAATGGAATTTTGTATACCTAAATAAAATGTGAAAAAAAATGCTGGAAGAATCACAAACTCTGAATTCCCTGAAGGCAAACACATATCAGATGACTTTCTTCGCCTCAGTTGCTTCTTGAGCTCTTTCTCTCTGTACCCCCTTGGCCCCTGGAACTTACACACACACACACACACACACACACACACACACACACACACACACACACACACACACACACACACACACACACACACTGAAGAAGCTTAACTCTGAAAGTTCCCTTCTGATTGTAGGAACATGAGCAATGTCTCTCCCTTCACCTCTCAAAAAACACTGTGCCATCCAGCCATCTGGCTGACTCCCCACATAAGTGATTTCCAGTGTCCTATTCGACATCACTCAGACCCCAGTCACTGCCTCAAACAAACATGCTCTGTCTTGCTTAAGAAAAGTAACATTTCTATTTCAGAGGGTATTTGGGAGAAAAAAAAATGGGACAGCTTTCTTTCTCAAAATTTGTCAGAGTACCTGATCAGGGCTTCCTTGACGTGGGTCCACAGTTACGTGAAGAGAGATGGCTGCTGTCACATAATTACTGTCGCCTGCCTTTAGTAACCTACGTTGTAACTTTGTGGTAATAGCACACTTATTTTCCAAAAGCCTCAATAGCTAAAAAAAGCATGAGGAAAGCAATATTGAATTGAGAGAGAGCTCCTGCCAAGGATTCAAGAAGCCCTGGACTCTTGAGAAAAAGGGTTTCAGCTCTGTGGACCCAATTTCTCGTCTATTAAATAAGAGCTTGGATGAAACATTTCAGAAAGGCAATTAGGAGAGTGTGGAGGTTAAAAACACCAATATGGCTCAAACCCGCTCTGCCACTTGTTAGCTGTGTGGGTATGGCCCATTGATGCACTGAGTTTCATCTGTAGAAGGATAAAAACAGTTCACAGGGCTATGGGGAGGGTTAAATTGGAGAATATGGTAAAGCGCTTTGCATTGTGGGTGTGTGCGCCTGCCTGTGTGTTTCACAAGTAGAGAAAATGAGGAAGTGAAGAAGGGTTGGGACTCTGTGGGGTAGTGACACAGCCCTTTGCAGTCACATAGGAATCTCTGAGTGAGGAAATTTAATGCTGTCTCTTGGAAGAAGGCAGTGGGTCACAGGCACCACTGATCTGTGAGATGGGCTTTTACCCAGTTATTTCTAGTAAAGATGTTCTTCGAACATGTAGGAAAGGAAGCACACCCAAACCCAAAAATGGTGATGAAAAGTGACTTTCCAGGGAGAATCAGTGGGGTATCAAATAGTATTGTTCACACCCCAGTAGCCAATGCTTGCTGGATGCAGAAATGAAGTAGTTTCTGGTTGGACATGAATACGCATTACCACTGGCTTGGCTTTGCCTTTTATTAATTTTGGAAATCAGTGGTGGATGATGCAGGCTGTCATCCTTTCCTAACCTCTTTTCATTGGAATTGGAGAATGAGATCGGCTTAACCCACTTCTCATCAGGAGGCTGTGAAATACCCACCAACAGAACACAATGAAGAGAGATTTATCCTGGATTAAGTACTGCAGACCATACCTCTTTGGAATTACAGGAAGTGATTCATAGTTCTGGCTGTGGAATTCTCAGAGGACTTGAGGGTGGGGATAGGAAGGCGTAACTCATCGAGCTTCGTGCTGCCTTTCTCAAGGTGCAGTCATAGATCATGCTGGGCTCATGACTTGCTTCTTAAAGACTGGAGTAGTCAGACACAGTGACCATCAAGTCAGAAAGAGGGTGGGATTGCAATGGAATATTGGTCCTCTATGGACAGGGCCTTGCCAAAATGAAAACAAACAAACAAACAAAACCCCCCAAAACTCTAAACTGGGAAAAAGATATCTCCATTCCCCTTTTCCTATCCAGCTCTCCTTTGTCTAGAGATCCTTTAAATACTTCCCTCTGTCCCTGAAATCTAAGACAATCACAAAGTTAGATGTTCATCTCCTTCAAGTGTGTGAAAACTGGTTCTTTCATCAAGGCAGGTATGGAATAGACCCATTGTGTGTTTACAGCATTGCATTTTATCATTATCATCATTATCATGGCCTTCCTGTCTGTTCAGATTTTAATGTTTATTGAAACCACTTTCAGCATCTTAAAAGTCCTTGTCTTTAGCCCAAGATTACAAAAGGACTTCCTCTACTTGGCAGTGAATGGTAATTGTCTTCACATGTATGGAGGTGGCCCAGTACATGGTTGGACTATCACACAAGAAAAACAATACCTTGGTTTGTGGTTATTGGTTCAGTTTTGCAAGAAATCCTCTGTAGCTTTATTTCTATATGCAGTTGAGATTGTCATGAGGCCTGCCTATATTCATATATCATCTTTCAGCTCACTCAAGTCATTCTAACAAATATTTATATTATTGCTTCACTTTTTCCTGATCCTAGAGCACATTGGGACATCCATCCAATGTTTCAGCACATTCCTGAGTTACCACTGCGATGGAGTGTTCTTGGAAGACTCTCCAGTTCCTGGCTTCTCGAGTCCTTGGCTACTTTCCAAAGAATGTACCTTTGGAGAGAGTCCTTATCAGTCCTAGGTTAGGTCTTTCTTGTCTCTACCACCTTGCATGTCTAATTTCTTCTGACTACCCCAGATGAGGTTTACTGCCCACATATGTCTAAATAAATCCAAGATTACGTTTGAATGACACTTCACCTGTTTCAGAGCACTTTCTACGAGAACTCTAATACCTAATGGTTTTACCAGCTTTCACTCAAGACAGGGAATGGGCTGGAGAGTGAGTGTTTTCTAACTTGAAGTTATATTCTTGGGGCCAGCTGTAGAGCCGTTTACCCTGGTTGTCTTCCATAACAGCAAAGATGCTGGGCAGACATAGTTTTGGATATGATTGTAGCCAAGAGGGTAAATGAGTCTTTTCAGAGCACATATGGTCTGATTTTCACATATATCTTGAGGAACCACTTTTTTTTTTAATTTAAAAAGGAAACCAACCTGGTGTACTTATACATCTGCATTTCTGAGTGATAGTGTAAGCAGATATTTTGTTTAGTGTATTGGGACCCAATAACCATCCCCATCCCACAAATCTCTCTCTTGTTTGTTCTTGCATGCCTTAGAGAATCAATGTGATTACTTGCTAAATCAGTACCATAGCTGCTAAAAATCCTCGTCTCACTCTCGTGGTACTGGGAGAAAGCTCTAGTGTTATTATTACTCATACTATTTCAATAAAAAACAAGATTGTGAGCAAACAGGAAGGCTTTGCGTTTTTGAGGAGGTTCGACAACCTAAACCTACAGTGTTGCCCCATTGCTGTTAATCTAAATCAGCTGTGGGGGGTCTCCAAGTTTCAATTTACTGTCATTCACAAATCACACTGTAAGCGCTGGCTGTATCAACCAGGCTTCTGAGTTGTTCCGCTTGTTGGACATGGCTGGATGCAGTAGACTTCGGAGTTAGGTGTGAGCTCTACTGAAAATCCTTAGGGCGTATCTTACTGTGATCGCTCATGCTCTCAGGACCCTTCTCTCTGGGGGTTCTTCAACTCACAGGTTTTGAAACTAGAGGAAAACCTGAAGATACGGCCTTCTAGAAGACTTAGGCAGGTTAAGGAAGATCATATGGCTGACTAGTGGCCAAGTCAGGGCCGGACAGACCAAATATTTTAATTTTATCCTGGTGTTTCCACTGCCCCATGTGACCTCTTACGTGTTCTTCCGGGTAACAACGTGACAGCAGTCCTATGTCATTTGTAACTGAAAAGATAAACTCAAGACAAATATTCTTCTGTCAGTGTTTATGGCAAAAGGCAGTTGTTCGTGTGTAGCCAAAGTACATAGTGCTCATTCTTAAATCTGTTCTGACCCTCAAGTTTGACTCAGAATCTTTCCTGAAATAAAGCACCCCCCTTCTTGAAAGAAGCCTCATCTCTGCTACATTCATTTCTTTGCAGTTCACAGTTATTCCACACCTTTAGAAACTGTACTTAGATGAGCTTGAAAGTTCACTGGGCCTCACGAGAAAGCAGAAATCCTTATTCCAATACCTCTCCCATCTCTAAAACTCAATTCTCTAATTACAGGAAATTCTAGAAAATGTAAATTTACTTCACTATTCCATTTCCACAACACTAAAGATTTTGGATTGCCCATAAATTCTCAGAACCATACCGAGGACTCCTCTTGAGGATTTTAGGGATTAGATCAGTTAATTTACCCATACTGTGCACTACTTTTTATCCACAGAGGTTTCTCTCCCAAGGGCTGACCCAAGATAAGCTAATCCGATTTTTCCTCTTATCAATCTGGAATTGGTACATAGAGGCTCTAGTTATCCTCTTCTGGGATTTGGAGCTGGGAGGTTAACCTAGCCTGGGCTGGGCTGGCCATTTTCTATCAAGTGTACAAAAAGAAAGAAAAATCTTGTTGGCAGAGAGAGAAAAAATAAAGTACATGTAATTCAAAAAGCAGACATGAGGATCATGTGGTCCCAAAGAGATGGAGACAATAACTTGGAGACCTGACCTTCCGTTCCTGGTTCAATAACCATATAAGGTACATCTGTACTGGCTCGCAAATCCCCAGTGGGACTTAAATCAGCGTGAGCAGCATTCTGTTCTTGGGGAAAAAAAAACAAAGCCAACTGAGTTTAAGACAAGGGCAGTTCCCCTCCTGTACCCAAATAGCAGTCATAGTGACAGAAGAACATGAAAACAATGTGACCGGTCTCAATTTAAACTTACACCCACAAATCTTAAGTGAGGCTCCAGTGCTGCCGAGCATGCAACTATGTTTCCCTGAATCGATTTATATTTTTTCATCCTCCAAGACTACTATTGCATAATTTCTCCTCTGTCCTCAAATTTTCAACACTCCCTCCCCTTGTCACTCTCCTCTAATGACCTTGATTTTTATTTCACTGGGAAAACAGAAGCAGTGAGAAAGGAATGGCTTCATCTTCCCATAGACAACAAATCCCCTAGTCTACTTGAATTTGTGCTCATGTACTTTCCCTCCTGTAAAGTGGATCAACCGCCCATATGCCTAATAAGGCAACCCCTCTTCATCTGTACTGGATTCCATTTTTCTCTAACAACTCAGGGACTTTGCTCCTTCAGTGATTCCCCACCATTTCCTTCTTTTGCATCACTGATTTTTGCCTCTATGCTTAATCAGCATACAAAGATATTATGAGTTCTCATCTTAATAAATACTTACACACATAAATGAAAATCTTCTTTGATCTAGAGCACTTCCTTCACTATCACTCCATTTATCTACAAATTTTTATAGTAAAAATCCTTGCAAAAATTGTTCACCCTCCTATCTCCATTTTTTTCTCTTTATACCATGCCAGTCAGACTTTCATCATCACCATCAACATTCCACTCCCTTGAAGATGCACAAGGATCTCCATGTTCTCAAGTCCTGTGGCCAGCTTTCAGACTTCATTTTATTTGACTTTTCATCCATATTTGGCAGAATTGATGACTCCTTTCTTCTTAAGGCAGCTTCTGCATGTGGTGTCCAGTAAACCACATCTTCCTGGTTGTCCTATCTTCTTCCTGACGGCTCTTTCTTAACCTCCTCTGCTGGCTCCCTCTTCTCTTCCATACCACGTTTCATTTATCTCATATCAGTATTATTATGCCAGGTTGTTCTATTGTCAACTTAGTTAAGTTGGGAACTACATTTCTCAGACTCCCCTTTCCTCTATGGCTCTGGATTGGAGCTGCTCAAAAGAGGAACTTGCCTGGGATTTGAGACGTGGAACTAAAGCAGAGTTATTACTCTCTGAGGAACTTCAGGGCCAGATACGGTGATAAAAAGACAAAAAGTGCCTAGCAGCTTCCAGCTTGTGTTCCTTTTCTTTGACTCCAAGTCGGGTTCTGCCTCCTGACTTCTGGTTCTGTTGACCAGCAGTGGTCCCAGTCACACTACCGTATGCTTGGTTATAGATGCACAGAAGTGGTAGCTACACAGATGCAGCAGCTGCTGTGCTCCTCATGAAGGGGTCCCCATTTGGGGTTCCAGTTTAGTGACTGGATGAGCCTAGTTTATCGAATTTCCCTGAAAGCTCCATCTTGTCCAACTGTGCCAACACTATGAGAACACTGGTTAGTAACTTCTTCAAGTCCTCCATTCCCTCTCTGAGACCTTTACTGCTTCAGCTCCTCCAACAATTGTGTAAAGTCTAATTCCTATAATCTCTTATCTTGTATCATTCCTGTTTGAACACTGAGACAAGTATTGGTGTCACCAGAAGTGGTTCTAGGGAAATACAACATTAAGGATAGCAATATGGACTTCCCTGGTTGTGCAGTGGTTAAGAATCCGCCTGCCAATCCAGGGGATATGGGGTCAATCCCTGGTCAGGGAAGATCCCTCATGCCGTGGAGCAACTAAGCCTGTACACCACAACTACTGAGCCTATACTCTAGAGCCCGTGCTCCTAGAGCCTGTGCCCTGCAATGAGAGAAGCCGCTGCAATGAGAAGCCCGTGCACTGAGTACCCCCCGCTCACCACAACTAGAGAAAGCCCATGAGCAGCAATGAAGACCTGATGCAGCCAAAAATAAATAAATAAATAAATCATTTTTTAAAAAAAGGATAGCAATAAGATATTAGAACTCTAATCTGAATAGATTTAAAGGCATTGATTAACTTGTTGTCAGTGGCAAATAGGACACTTGTAGACTATGTCAAGCAATAGTTATTGTCCTAGTTATGAAATGCATGGTTGAAGTAGGCAGCTAAGCAACTGGCAGAATCCCCATAATGGTTCCTTGATCTATAGAGTGAGGCCTTTCATCATACGAAAGGCAATATGGAAACTCCAGAACTTCCTTTTCCTACTAAATCAATAACCCAAAATCAATACTGAATTTTCTTGTAGGGTTAAAGAGATTTATTCCACCATCAAGGACTTGAAAGATGCAGGAGTGGTGATTCCTACCACATCCTCATCTAATATGCCTGTTTGGACTGTGCAGGTGACAGACTTCGGAGAATGACAGTGAATTATCATAAAATCAAGCAGATGGTAGGGAACTCCATTTGTGACCTGTTACAGATGTGGTTTCCTTATTGGATTAATCAACACATCCCCTGGAATCTGTATGCAGCTAGTAACCTGGTAAATACCTGTGAGTAGAGATACCAGAAGGAGCTTGCTTTCAGCTGGTAGTTAACAATACACTGCTCCATCTCAGGACTATTTATCCTCCTCTTTTTATTATTATTATTTATTATTATTTATTTATTTTCTTTCTTTATTTTTTTGGCTGTGTTGGGTCTTAGTTGTGGCACGCGGGATCTTCTTTGAGGCGCACGCAGTCTCTTCATTGTGTTGCACGTGGTCTCTTCGTTGCGGCGCTCGGGCTTCTCTCTAGTTGTGGCGTGCGGGTTTTCTGTTTCTAGTTGTGGCGCGCAGGCTCCAGAGCACATGGGCTCTGTAGTTTGTGGCACACGGGCTCTCTCGTTGAGGCGTGAGCTCAGTAGTTGTGGCGTGCAGGCTTAGTTGCCCTGCAGCACGTGGCATCTTAGTTCCCTGACTAGGGATCAAACCCGTACGTGTCCCCTGCATTGGAAGGCAGATTCTTTACCACTGGACCACCAGGGAAGTCCCTGTTCATCCCCTTTTCATAACTTTTTTCTCAGGAACCTCTCTGCTTCCCCATTCCAAACGACATCATGCCGGTTCACCATGTTGATGACATTATATTTTCTGGACCTATTGAGTAGGCAGTAGACATTTCCCTAGAAATATGTGTGTCAGAGTATTGAAAGTATTTCTCATAAAAATGCAGGAGGTGCCAGTATGGTCAAGCTTTTAGACATTCAGTGGTCTGGGGCGTATCAAGATATCTGCTATGAAAGAAGTCACAGATATTCAGTACGGTACCATGAGTTTCAGATATAACAGGATTTATTGGGTGAAAAACTTAAAAATCAGAGAAGTAGTAGAGTGCACACAGTCCCTCAAGTTCTTATTACTCTATAGCACAGGCTGGACATAGATGCCCTATATGCACCATGACCAGAAGTCCAGCAGAGACTTGCTTTAGCCAGAAAACTGCTAGATGTGCAAAAAAAGAACTCCTGCTCACTCACCCCATTACATAAGTTAGCCTAAGATAGGGAGAAGAGTACCTGGTTCTTGCAGTAAAAAGCAGTAAAACAGGAGGTCTCTGGGTCCAGGAACATGCTAGGGAAGACGAATACTGGAGACCAAGGTCTGCATACCGAGGGCTCAGGGAACAGCCTTGCCTGCTGAATGGAGTGTTGAAATTAGCCAAAGGCCTTATCTCTGGAGGCTGGCTCAGTGGTGCTAAGCCAACTCTGCTAAGCTTCCAAAAGGGGAAGGTGATGAGCCCCCAAAGCCATCTGGATTTGTCTCTCATCAATATCCCTTCCAAGGAAAGAGTAAAGTTGCTGCGTCTGGCCCCTCTTCCAGTTCTAAAGCAGTGCATCTGGTTGTTCATTTTGCCTAGGAAAAAATGGCAAATTCTGTGGCTCTGCACTGATTCATGGGTAGTGGCTGATCATTTGACTGGATAGTCAGAGACTTGGAAACAACACAATTCAATAATTGTGTCAAGTAGTCCAGAAGCGCTGTGTGGATAGAACTCTTCAAAATGGGCACACAGTATAAAGATATGTGTGTTCCATGTGGTTGTTTACAAGAGAGCTCCTCCTGCAGAGGTCAATCTTAATAACCAGATGGACAAGATGACTCATGCTATAGATGTTAGTCAGCCTCTTTCCCCAGCAGAAATGGAGGTTATACATGGAGTCAGCAACATGGACTTTGCTCACTAAGACCAACTTGGCTTCAGTCATTACTGAGTGCCCAACCTACTACCATCAGAAACCAACACTGAGTCCACAGTGTGCCACCACTCCCAAGGGACATCAGCCAACCACTTGGTGGCAGGTTGATGACATTGGACTGTTTCCATCATGGAAGGAATAGCACTTTGCTCTCCGTGGAATGACACATATCCTGGATGTGAATTTGTCTTCCTGCCTCTGATTCTGCCAAAACTACCACCCGTAGATTTCCAAAATGCTTTATTCAGTGTTACAGTTTTCCACATGAGATTACTTTGTACCATGGAAATTATTCACTATCAGATTCGCTAGTGTTAGTATGGTCCTCGTCATCCTGAAGCAATTCATCTGCTAGGTCCTTCTGGAGACTCAGTTGTAACACCAAATGTGTGGCACTATTCTGCAGGGTTAGTGTAAAATCCTTTAGGATGAATATATGCTCTGAGTGAGTGACCCACGGGGATGGTTCTTCCCTCTTACCTCAAGTGATCCACTGGCAAAGCTTGTCCTCACAACTTTGGGCTCTGCTGATTTAGAGTTCTTTTTTTCTTTTATTTGGTTTTCAAAAAAACAGTGTAATGAATACCTATTTACCCCATGTTTTGTATTCTTTTAAGAGATGGTCACTCAGATGTGGCCACAGGAGGTAAAAGAGAACAGGCTCAGGAAAAAAAATAATATCCTCACGAGTCCCAGAGACAGGATGCAAGGGTGGTCAGGACAAAGGTGACAGGAGCCAAGGGAAAGCAATAGGCCAGAGACTTTTGGGGGTTTCCATGGGAAAGGCAAGGCAGGGCAGGGTTAGAATAGGCCAGTTTGAATAATTTCATGGGGCTTTGGGTTGTGTGTGGTTCCTGGTTGGCCGGTCCCTGTCCCTAGGATGATTAAAGTAGAAGCGTATTGCCTGAGGTAAGGATGGGGTACAGGAAATGCTGGGCCAGATGTTCATCTGTGTCAGTACTGAAATCACCTGAAATTGTGACACAACTTTTGTAATAAGTGGTGGTAAGCTAGGAGTAGGAGTACTGAAGAACGATTGTGTTGAGGGTTAGTATACGAGAGAAACAAGGAGAGGCACTGTAATCTGACTTAGGGTTCTTAGTGATCAGTGGAAGACTATTTTTATCAGAGGGCACACGAAGATTCACTAAACTGGGAGTTGAGACTATTACCTGGTCATTTTGGACTCTCCATCCCAGTGAACCAACAGGCAAAGAAGAGAATCATGGCATTGGAGGGGGTGATTGATACTGACCATCAGTGGGGAAATTGGACTGCTCCAGCATAGTGAGGGCAGGGGAGGGTATGTCTGGAAAGCAGGAGGTTCTCTGGATGCCTCTTAGTGCTTCTCCACGTCTTATGTTAAAATTAATGGAATACTACAACAATCCAATAGAGGTAAGACTGCTAACGGCACAGACCTTTAAGGAACAAATGTTTGAGTCACCCGGACATCAGGCAAGGAACCATGACCAGCCAAGGTATTTGTTGAGGACAAAGAGCATACAAATGTATAATGGAAGAAAGAAATTATAAATCCCAGTTATGATGGCCTGACAAGTTACAGAAATAAAGACTCTCGTAGTTATATTTCTTCCTTACTTTGATGCGAATGTGTGCGTGTGTAAAATGCTCTTTGTTTTCTTTGTTTTTCCTTTTCCTATTTACTCTCCAATATAAAATGTATTAATAGTGTCTAATGTTTAGATATCAAAGGAGGAGTGTGACTCAGATAGAAGAGGAATGATCATCTAAAGATGGATAAAGAGACAGGAAACTTAGTGTATTCTCTTCTGGCGAGGGCTGTGTTGTGCATTATCGGTTACATTAAGGATAGTTGTATCATGTTAGGTAGAAACGTCATTTTGCCGTTGGCTCTATTTGGAAATTAAACGTGGTTAAAAGCGGTATATATGGACAACAAGTTCACAGGTATGGACTAATTTGGATTGGTTAATCTGGGTAGTACATTTACAAGAATCTCCTTTCTTGAATGGTTCCAAGTTATACTTGGCCAAAACAGGAGCTTGTGGGAGACTTGGAGGCTGGAAAGATATGCACAGAGACACCCAGCTTGTCCTCATTCTCTCCTGCTCTGCATCAAACTCTTCTTTCCAACTGCTAGGCCTATTAACCAAGCATCTCCACCAGATGCTTGGCTGTGGACCCACAGAAATAGCTACACAAAGACAACAGTTCTCGTAAACTTCTGCTCTTTGTGCCTGGCTTCTCAGGTTTCCCCAGGTGTCCCAACTCGTCTACCTGCACCAGCACTTCAGGGGGACTGGTTAGTGACTTCCTCTAAATCTGCAAGGCCCCCTTCCAGGTCTTTCCTTTCCCAGCTCCTCCCATAATTGTTTAAGGTCTCATAAATTCCTTATCCCATAGCAAGCGCAATGCTTCTGCCTCCTTCTTTGAATCCGAACTTGTACAGAGCCTAGCAGAACATCTGGCATGTACTAGATGTCTGATGAATATTAACTAAGTCTGTGAATGTGTGTGTCTGTATATGTATATATGGTGGGGGTAGGTAAGTTGCTGGTGAATCCATATTAGAGGTAAACTATTCTGGTTTGCTCTGATATGCAATTAGCGTAGGTAGAATTGAGAATTTATAACCCTATGTATTGAGAAAGGGAGTTTGGAATGATTCTTGGACCTATGATGGTGCTGGGGGAGGGTAGTTAAATATTGCTTGCTCAAACTTTTTCCATGTCAAGCATCCCAGGTAACTCTTGATTTCTAGGATTATGTTGAACTCAAGAATATAGAAGTCAGTGATTCATGACATAAAATTAGTAAGGCATTGGATATTTGAATGTTGGATTAGACAAAGTAATAGTAACAACCAAAAATGAAATGACAGTAGAAAGTAAACACGTAATTCCTCATCTTAGAATGTGTATATTTTCTGCAACAAAGCAAAATAAATTTTAAAACATTTTTATTGAAACTTAAGAGGAAGATACTCAAAAATTTCTGGTGAGCAAGATATAAGAAATTAATAGTATATTAATTTAGGATATATAGGCTCTTATAGATATATCTAGTTAGTGGGCTTCTTTTCATCATTTTATGTCAGAAAATAAAAATATTCATAAATCATCTCACAAATATATACAAGATCTCAGTCCTCTTGCTCAAATCTTTCCCCATGAGATTTTTAAGTTCCTTACAACAATGATAATAATTTTAGAATTTTCTTCAGTTTTACCCAACTTTGGTCCCACCACCCATTAGTGTTCCTTAAGGACAAAAATTCCCTCTCCTTTGACTTGTCTTGCTAAAATGACAGATGCTACAGTGGGTGCTCTGTGTGCATTTTTTCTAACCTTCAAAACAGATGAAGAATGTGGGAATTACGTTTCCTGTTTTAGAGATGAGGGAAGTAAAGGTCATAGAGATTATCTAAATGATGTATTCAAGGTCATGCAATGAAGTCATGAGTTTAACACAGATCTACGTTCCTTCTACTATCTTGCTTCCATTTAATTTTTGTATCATTGCTTCTCACACCCCAAGAACTGTTGCACATTCACTTTTTATACCTATTGCCAAATTGCTCTGCAGAAATTACACCAATATACATATATTCCTACCAGAGTAGGAAAGTCTCTATTTCTCCACATCTTCATCAGTACCAGCTAGATTTTCTGAAATTTTTTTAGAACTAGGATATGATTATAAAGATTGTTACTGGGGTGGAAGGTGGGAATAATACAATATCTCAGATATTTAAACTGGTAAATGTCAAGCACTTGTGTTTGGGTGTGTAAATGTTTTAAATAAGCCTCATGGACCTCTACACAATTGGCTTTAATTGTATCAGGACTTAGATTCAGCTGGAGCATTAGGTCTCGTGTCCTGGAATTGGCTTCTAGGTAGCAGACAGAGCTGTAAGCTACTGGTTAACTGAGGCTCTCAGCAAACAGTGGGACCTCAAGCTCCTCACTGAGAGGGCTCAGCAACTTTCCAATCTTATCTTTGTAGCCTAAGAAATGGTCTTTGCCACAAAGCCCAGCAGACAATTGGCTCTGCACTGTCATTCCAGTTGACTCAGAGAAAGATACACTTCTGAAGGACTGTGTCCGTGGTAAGTGAGTATGGAATCCACACTACCCTCCAAGCATGAGGAGGTTCCAGCTGCTTCCTGGAGCTGCTCATCCATGGAATCTGCTCCTAAGCTGTTCCAAACTAAAGACCGTTCAATTTCCCACAGTTCTCTGCACCTTCTCCGTTCCAGCACTGTCAGTAAATGCACAGAGAGCTTGTAACGCTCACTTTTCTCTTCTTACAAGGCACATTTTTTTGTCTTATCTGCTGTAATTTCTGGCCCTCTGGGAAGTAAATTTTGATAGTAGAATGGTGGAGAGAGAGAAAGAGGCAATTCTAGAGTCTGGAGCTTATTTTAGATAGGATTCTTCCAAATGCAGACCATAAAATAAGAATTTGGGTTCAGGTAGTTTATTTGGTAAGTCATCCCAGTAAGCACAAGACAGAGAGTGGCGATAGTGACCCAGGAAAGGGAGAGAAGATAGTAAAGGATGCATTGATTAGTGGGGCTACTGCTGTGGGCATCTGAATCTCAGTCCTGGAGAGCTTCTGAGAAACCATGGTTCAGAATTGAGGGATGGAGAAACTGGGGTATATCCACCCCATTACTGGTTGAAGTTGCCCCTGGGGACATTGCATCCTTGGCTGTTGATTGGTGAGCACTTCAGAAGTGATGGCCCATTGATCACAAAACTAAATGACTTGGTCCATATTCATTACTATATATTCTCCATCCATGGATTCCAACAAATCATTTTACCCTTCTAGTCTGCTTTTCCATATAAATGTGTGTGTGTGTGGGGGGGGTGTAAGTCTTCCTGAAGTTAATGGCTGCTGAGGGAGTGGAGGCAGCGTGCTGAGAGGAAGCCATCGGGGGGATTCTGCTGAAGCTGGAGCCATACTATATGTCAGATTGGAATCAAACTTCCGATTGCTGAAAATCACAGTGCCTCTGATCTCAGCACCATCAGAGAAGCTGCCAGAAAATAGCATCTTAGATATTCATTTAACAGGAGGCAGGGGTGTTGATAGAACTGTCTTGCTTTGAAAATTCTTACAAGAAGGCAGAGCCGACGGAATTCTAGTAGAAGCACCAGAAAGACAGAAGCTAAAAGTACGGCAGAGACAAAGGATACAGGGATCTTTGAAATGTGTTTCCTCTTTAGAGCATTTGACAAACACATGGCAGAGACTGCATACCCCCTAATTATTTTCTGGCCTCTGTGCTCACAAACAAGCACCATATGAAAAGCACAGCATCTCCGGCATGAGAAAAGGGACAAGAATGATTATAAGAAAGCAAAGAAATGTTCTAGAAATTATCCTGGCTGCCACTTGCCTTAAGCACCGGAATGATGCTGGATCCTGGGATACATCCTGAATGATGTGCAGGCTTGCCCTTTAGAAGTTATGAGGATACTAATCATGCTAATATTCCATCTGTAAGTCTCAACCCTTGTGGTTTCTGTCTGCATTCCCTGTGCCAGCATCCCAGGCCTGGTCCCCTCATCTCCTACATGAGTCATTGAAAAAGCTTCAGGGGTCCTCTTTCCTTCCTTCACACTGCACACTGCTCTAATGTTATCTCTTCCCAGCAGCATATTTATCACATTGTGCCCCTGCTCAAGAAGCAGCAGAAATCTCTCTATTGCCTATTGAATGAAATCTGAACTCAACGGCCTTGTATGTAAGACCCTCCCCCATAAAGAAACTTCCACTATGTCCCTCACATCCAGCCTCAGCCTCCCTTCACACCCACATTGGTCTCCCTGCTTCAGTCATGGGACTCCTTTGCTGACCTACCTGAAGAGTGCTCTTACCATTACAAGTAGGGCATTGGCACCTACATTTTGAAATACTGAAGAATGTTTCTCTAGCCTTTCTTTGACTGAATCACTTTGTTACTTTCCTATTTTCCCTTGCACGGGAAATTTATATTTATACTAATAAAGATACCTGAGCGGCAGGATATTTACTTATTGGGCCGCATGTTAGTTGATTTTGATATGACCTGAAGGAGTTGATCCGTTGCTTGGGCAAATACTGTCACCAAAACACACTGCTTTTATTTCTACATGCCTTTTCTTACTTCCGTGTCTTTATATATAATATTCTATTTGCTTAAAATTATCCCTTGCATCTTTTCTGTCCATTAATCCCAGTTGACAATTATATTGTCAATCAGTTGGCTAATATATATTTGTAACCTGTGCTTACTTAGGCCACATGAGCACAGAATTTGAAATTGGATCACACTGCTTGTAAACATGTGTGTTTCATGTGTCTTGTATCACCAGTCAATGCAGAACTTCTAGGTTCCTGAAAAGCTCCTCCTCCCACGGGACCTCTCCAGTGTTCTCAAAAACAAATTTCATCAGTGACAATCCCCCTTTCCCTGTTCTGGAAGCCCTCTGCTAGATGCTGCCATATCCTCTACCACTGCCCCTTCTGAAGACCTCTGTTCCTGCCACACACTTTAAGCAAAGTGGAGCATTGTGCTTCTTCCAGGTTCTCCTGCTGCTTTTGATAGGCACTGCCCTCCTCCTCTGGGCTCTGCCTTTGCCACTGTTGGTGCACTGGAGAACTGGAGGTGTCAGAGCCACAAGTTGTCTTGTGCGTAGTTGGATAAAATGCCTTAATCACCCCCCATTTTGTTACCGTCTCTTAGAAGAGTACCAAAGAAATGTGGCTTTTGTTCCAAACTCTTTCTGGTTGTACCAATAGCCCAAACTGTCATAAGACTCAGACATGAGCCTTAGGGAGCTGGGAGGAAGTGAATTTGGGTAAAAAAATCACACCACCAATCTGGACCAGGCCTACCTGTCTTGGCTCCATTTCTCTTAGGGTAGGTGCTTTTCAAGGAGGTTCTCTAGTTCCTCTTTTTTTGGGGGTACGTGGGCCTCTCACCGTTGTGGCCTCTCCGGTTGCGGAGCAACAGGCTCCGGACGCGCAGGCTCAGCGGCCATGGCTCACGGGCCCAGCCGCCCCGTGGCATGTGGGATCTTCCCAGACCGGGGCTCGAACCCGCGTCCCCTGCATCGGCAGGCGGACTCTCAACCACTGCGCCACCAGGGAAGCCCTCTGGTTCCTCTTGATGATGGTCTTCCAGTGGCCTGCTCTACTGGTTCACCCCATTCAGCCAAACAGGTCACAGTGCTGTTTTTGGCACATCATGTACAAGATTTGGGCCAAGCCATATATTTAGTGGTTTTCATCATGAAGTAGCTGTGTGACTGTGGTCACATCACTTAATCTCCCGGGTGTAAGTTTGCTTATCTAGATGAACTCTGAAGTCTCTTCAAGTGCAAAAAAACCCTTTGCTTTTAGACATTGACTGGCTTCCTCTTCTGGGTGTGATAAACTCAAACCCCATGAGGTAGCTGCTCTGGGCAGAAAACACTATACAATTTGGTCACAATGTTAAAAAACAACGTCTACCTGATGGTACTGGAGAATGAATAGAAGCAGACAGACTTGACTGGGGAGTGTACGCTCGGACGGAGGGAGGTGGGTCACTATACAAGTCAGTTCTTACCTCCATTGCTTTTCGACCAGAGCTAAGTGTAACCCTTGCAGAGCATAGAACCAGTGGAGTAAAAGTAGGAAAACTGGCGTCTTTCTGGCTTGGAAAATAAGAAAAGTGAAGCTGAGAAACCAAATGCTAAAGATAGTGGGGAAATCACATAAGGGAAAGAGCCAATGAAAACACCTTTAAATGAATATTTAATATTAATAAATTATTAATTATTAAATTAACCTAGTGACGATGAAAATGATGGAATTCGGTATCACACGATGAATCTGTATCTAATGCCACATTGTTTCGGTTTTCTTTTTAGGTCCTAAATCTAGGGAATGTATGTCATATAGAGCAGTCATGAGTAGTGTAACTGATTGTCAAGATGTAATCATGGTGCCTTCATTAGAATTGTCAGGCAAAGTGTTATGCAGCCATCAGATATATACTGAATAGAAGCTGTCTTAGAAGCTTCTGTTCAGAAGCTGTTTGTGGAGGGCCTTATATTACCATTTTCCCATGTATATGAATGCATCAAGCACTGTTTCTAACCCATGGTCGTCCCTCAGGTAGTGCTTGTGAATGAATGAATCAAACAAACATTGGCTGTTAGTATTCTTGGTTTTTCCCAGATTAGCAAACTGGGAAATTACTTTTTCTATATGAGAACATACTTTCTGTTTTACTACTTCTGTTTGTTAGAGGATAAAGAACAAAGTTATGAAAAACTCTAAAATACCATGAAAAGAAATAAAGATAAAATAAATCCTGGAGACCTGGTAATAATTAATGATGTCATGTATCTTCTGAGTATGTGCATGATGGCCAAGTGAGAGGGCCAGATAAATTCCAGGTTATGTCAAGGGAAGCATGAGGTCATAAATTCTTGTTGTTGAAAAATTATATCACCAATTTTTAAATGAAAAATAATTTTTGAAAAACAACCACAGAATATCTTCTAATGCCTGACTGCTATTCAAATCCTAAGTATAAGTGTAAGTATAATGCTTAGAAGAAATCTTAGAGAGACTGCAGAAATCTAAGGAAACACTGCCTGAGTTGGTTCAGTTTTATAAACAGCATAAATGGTTGAGATAAAGCAACCACTTTCCTAAAATATTCATAGAGCTATAGATGTAAAGAGGAGAATATGGGAGTGTGCTCTGACCCAAATATGGAAAGTTCAAGAAAAAAAATAAAATTGTTATTCACCAAATGTTCCCTGTGTGTCAGGACATGTGTTTGCTGCCTTCATATGCATTTTCACACAGAATCCTCAAAATACCCATACAAGTTAGATATTACCTCCCACTGAAAAAAATGAAAACATTGACGCTCAGATAGGGTTCATTAATTTGATTGCTGGGATTCTATTTCACATACGCCTGATTCCAAATTCCAGTTTGTTTCATCAAAATCTCAATATAATAAAAGAGTAGGTTCTTTGTCTCTACCTTCCTATGGAGAGAACACTAGGACAAGCCTTTCCTTCCTGTTAGGCTAGATCCAACTTAAATTGAATGCTTCCCCATTCCTGCCTAGCCTTTCTTTAACCTTCCCTTTGTTAATCCTCGCTCCTTTTGCACAGGCTTTGCTGCCATAAAAATGGACAGGAATTGAGTGTAATATAAGCTGCTCACTTTAGATGTGGTAGGAACTCTTCAGTTGCCAAAGTCCCCACTCCTCCCTATTACTCCGGACACTACAACTGAGTGCCTGTGACCCTTTATTATCATTCTTGCACCATTGCTTTTCTCATAAAAGGGTTCAGAGGCTTCTGGGATATTTATTGTCCCCATGTTTCTATCAAAAGTGAGAAATGAAATACAGACTGAGGAAGCCATGCATGTTCCACTCAGCTGGCCTCGCTCATTTATGTTATCTGCCTGCCCCGAAGGCATCTGAGTTTATGATTCCTGGGATAGAAATGTTCTGTGAGCCTTTCCAGGTGACGACTAGCTCATCTGGCAAACTCAGCTCTGTTATTATGGTGAAGTTTAGAACCCTCTCTGCCCTACGTGTTTTAGCAGTGTTTCTTTTTCTCTCTGTTTCCTGTTTGTTTTCTAAACGAATAGTGTCCAAATACTGGATCAGCTGGACTAAATGTATCACGTCTGGAAAACTGGTTAAAATATAGATTCCCTATGCCCTGTCTCTAGAGATTCTGATTCAGTAGGTCTAGGATAGGGTTTGGGAATCTGTTTCTTAACAAGTTTCGTAACAAGTTTCTTGACAAGTTGGGAATCTGATGGGCAGCTATGTTCAGTAACCACAGGCAAAGGAACAACTAACTCTAAAGGGAAGGATACTTTAGGCCAAGTATCAGGCTGGTGGAGAATATTTGTGGGGAGGCGAAAGCGTCACAGTACTTATATGAGTTGCACTTATAGACTGCCAGATATGTTGAATAAGCCCGAATGATTAGTTTTATATGATAGATACGATTGTCAGATTACCCTATTTCCGTACCGCTGGCTCACACCCCAGGCCAGTTAGGGCTCTGTCTCTACAAACTCTAAGAAAAAGCAGATTCTGGTGACTTTAGAAGGAAGCACAGGTCCCCAGAACACTCACCTTACAGACAGGGACCTAAGTTTTACGAAGATAAAATTTTCGGTCTCTTTGCTCTAATAAGCAGACGATAAATATAGAGGCATTAGATAGTGGACAAACCCATATCATTGCATAATTTCCAAAGTTTTTACTTTTTGTTTCCCGTCTTCAGTTGGCATTCATTTGGTGTTGAATTTTAAATATGTAGGTTCATTGTATATGCACTCTGGATTAGAGATATTAACTGCTTAGTTTAACTGAAACTATAATTAAGGTATTTAAAATGCTTGGGGTTAATTATATACACTTAAGATTTTCACATTCCCCCAGTTAACGTATTACATATAGCTAAAAATAGGGTATACACGTTTGAACTTTCACTACACAGCTGGACCCAGAGGAAGTAATAAAAAATAAATTATGCTTGCTGCCAGGGGAAGGGTTGGTTTGAGAAGGTGAAGCATTGCATTAGGTGTTAATTGTCACCTTGTGTACATGTTTGACTGACGGTTGACATGCAGGACATCTGCATGAGTAAAGATTTTGAACACACAATTTCATATGGGTAGTTTGCGGTGGTCATTGTTTTGGTACTGTCTTGTCCTCTAAGGCCAGTGGTACCCAGGAGTTATCTTGGGGGATAAAAGTCACAGTAGTCAAAAGGAATGGGGGGTTTTAAGTCCTTACTTTCAAATGTGCTCATTCCATTTTTGTCTAAGCTGTAGGCTCCTTTCATCTTTGGTTGGGGGAAGTCCACTGAATTGAAAAGAAAGAAAGCCACATCAGACCTTCGTCAGACTCCCTCAAGAAGCATTCATTCAAAGCTCACTTTCAGGTCCAAGGTTGAGGCTTCCCTGGCTTTTGCTCTGTAGTGTTGTTGCTTTTGTGTGTCATTTTATAAACAAAATGGTGCACAACAGAGTACATTTATCACACAAGAAACACAAGTTGCAGAGGCATGGAAGTGAATTTCATTAAGCTGACAAGCTTTCTCTATATTATGACTTTTACAACTGGTTTACAGTAACTCATCCACCTGAAATAATTGGAGAGTCAAAATTCACCTATGAAATGGCTTTACTTATTTCATTATGTACTTTCCCTTCATCAGTTCTTTGCCCTACTTTCTGATACATTTTTTAATGACCTCAGTTGACTGTATAACCAAATTCCTTAAAATGTTTTTCACTAATAAACACTTAAAGAATTCTGTCCTAATAGCTCCCAGAATGGCCCTGAAGTGGATGCTAATGTGAAGTCAGAGGACTACAGGGGGCAGCAAGGGTCTGAGAAATAGGAGGAAAGTTATCCCAGGGTCAGATCCCAGATAAAAATGTGCTTAGCTCATATAGAGAGTTGTATTAAATTATTATCCTTTGATGGGTTTCACAGGAATAAACGTGGATGGGTTTGCATTGTGCAGATGTGCATGGCTTCAGACGAGAGTGTTGTCTGTTTGCACTAGGGATATTTCCTGGCTCAGTCCAAGACACAGGAGTGCTGACAGGGAGCTCGGGTGAAGTATAGTGTAAAAGACCACTGGGAAGTTTTCTGTCACCATAGCCAAATGATTTCATCTATAACAGAACAGAGTCCATTCCTTCAGATGAGTACAAGCAGTGAGGTTGTTCTCTCTGGCCTGTTTTTTCCTTCTCTGCTGTTTTTGGTGCATGTTTTGGTATGTGTACACATGCATGTGTATATATTGAGCAGACATATGTCTTGATACCAACAGTCATCTAGAAAGTCCTGTCTTGTTAACTCTAAAACTTTATCCTTTGGCATTTACACTTGGATGTGCAGAGAGGAAAGCTTGTCTTGTCAAAACAGTGTTATGTGTCTAAATGAGGGAATGTGTTAAATTAGAATCCTCAGTCTCTGTGACATTCATCATCACCCCAATGCTGTACATTCATGTACTTTCACACACATATGTGCATGCACACGCTCACACACACACACTAGTGGTGGTTGAGAAAGTACCAAGTTTCCTCAGAAAAGGGAAGTTCTCTGACTCATTTCCAAACAGAAGCTTATTTTCTACCTCAAATTAAATAGCCAGTGTTACACTTAAAGCATTAAGGCCTCCAAAGTCAATAATTCCCCTAACTCATCACTTTACCCTTCACTTAACATAAGTCACTGTTTCCTCCTCCAGCCATTACTTAGAAGTACATCATCCATCCTCTTTTTTTTTTTTTTCATCCATTAGTTCACCCTATCAGGATTTTGTCGTAGGGTCAGACATAGATGTATAAATAATTCCATTCAGTTCCATTTAGCACAATCATCATTTCCCAAGTGCCTATTTTGTGCCAACCTTTGTGCTAAACACTCTAAGTCAGTATAAAAGTGAAGATTCATGGGCCAGATTTTATTTTCCTAAGGAGTCCCCAGAGATACTTTACACTCTTAGTCAGATGATCAACAGCATTTACTGGGCATCTGTGGGGTATTGGAACTGGCTAGTTGCAGTTGTGAAGTGTATATTTCAACTGCCTTTTCTAACTTATTGGATACTTGTAAGACCTTTCTGTTCCAAGTGTTTGCAAGCATGAGGTAATATGACTGAGGGGATTAAGGAAAGCTAAATAAAAGCACCTGTTTCAGAATTGCATGTGAGTGGAGAGATATAAAACATATAGCTTTGCTCATCATAGGGGCAATTCAGCCACTTAGTCATCATCAGCCAAGTCCTTGTGTTATATTTGGATTGTTCTTCATAGTAGTGACTCTATGTTTGCGTTTTTTATTCAGGCTAGCTGACCTGGACCCCTTCATGGCAAAGAAGAGCCCCTTTTGAGATAAATTGGTAACAGACAGGGTGTTAGAATGAGGGGGCTAGATTCAAGGACTAGCTTTCATGCATATCATTCTCTGCTTAATTAAGCCATATAGTCACTTGGGATGCAAAAGAGACATCTAAACTAGGATGATATGAGTGTAATAGGATAATGTGAGATACTGATTGAGGTCTTTTCTTTCCTTATAGAACACTGAGGAGTGCAAAGATTACAGTAGAAGTGGTACCCTGTAGAGAACAAAGCCATTAAATTCTCCAAGCCTGAGTTTTTAAAAAATGCCTGGTTCTTCTGTGAGACTCCTACTCAGTTCCTGGTGTGAGCAGAATTAAACTTGTTTGATGATCTATGACAATGGGAATAATAGGTAGGGGACTTAAAGAGTCAGGGGAATGGTGTTCATGAGGAGAGGGAAAGGGAAGAAACACACAGATGGTCCCTTTTCCTCAGTCAAATGGGATTGGGGGTTGCTGAGCGAGTAAAAATATTCACAAAGTTTGTGGGCATCTGCTGTAAGAGGAAACTGTCACTTATTCCTCAGTTGGCTGACCAGTAGGACACCAGTGTTGTTGATGTGTCCTGACGTTTCTGAAGTGGGGCAAGGAGCACTGTGGAGAGGTGAGTTAGTGATAAGGCCAGGCAGGGTTGTCATGGCCCACTTGTTGAGCGTTTGGTTTCCGAGAGGTATGGAAAATAGATCTCACCACATTATAGGCCCCAAATTGGGGCAAGGGGAAAAGAAGAGAAAAAAAAAAAACCTTCTTAACCCTTCTTTGTGGGGATCACTGTGGTAGGGGACAGAGAGAAAGGCTTGGTAATGCCACTGTCTGGAGGTGAGGTCAAGAAAGCGAAATATCTTAAGAGATTACTAATATGAAGATTTGCTGCACAGGATTGAGTCCCCTGTCAAAAGAGTCTTTTGAGGCCTGCAGGTGCCACCTTATAAACTATACATAACAAACTAGATCAGCAGTGATAACCAACAGAAAGGGGAAAGACATTTGCTCTTCTAGCCTGTGGCTTACCAGGTGTGTTAGATTCTGATTACTGCTATGATAAATTACAACAAACTTAGGGGTTAAGAGAACGCAGATTTGTTCTCTTATAATTCCAGAGGTCAGAAGTCCAAAATGAGTCTTAAAGGCCTAAAGTCATGGTGCCAGTAGAGCTGGTTTCTTCTGAAAACTCCAGGAAAATTTTCTATTTCTTACCACTTTTGGTGTCTAGAGTCTGGCATTTCTAGGTTCATGGCTGCATCACTCTAATCTTTGATGTAATCACATGACCTTCTCCTGAACCTCAAGTCTCCTGCATCCTTCTTATAAGGACACTTGTGGTTATATTGGGACCGCTCAGATAATCCAGGATAATCTCCCTATTTAAGATCCTTAACTCAAAATTATTATGTTGAACTCCTAACTTCAAGTACCCCAGAATGTGTCTATATTTGGAGCTATGGTCTTTAAACAGGTAATTGAGTTAAATTAAACAAGTGCTAACAGATATGAAAGGAGAAATAGACAGTACTACAACAATGATATGGATTATATTCAACAATGGATAGATCTTTCAGGCAGAAAATCTATTAGAAAGCACTGGACTTGACCAATAGATTTAATGTACATGTACAGAACATCCCACACAACATCAGCACAGTACACATTCTTCTCAAGTGCACATGAAACATTCTCCAGGATAGATCATATGTTAAGTCACAAAACAAGAAAGGCATGGTTATGCCTTTTTTCACAGAAATAGGAAAAACAATCCTAAAATTCATACAGAACCACACACACACAAACACACAAAAACTCTGAGTAGCTAAAATAATCCTTAGAAAGAAGAACAAAGCTGGAGGCATCACAATTTCTGGCTTCAAACTTTATCACAAAGCTGCAATAATCAAAACAGTATGGTACTGACATAAAAACAGACATAGACCAATGGAGCAGAATCAAGAGCATAGAGATAAACTCATGCATAAATGGTCAATTAATATTTGACAAGAGAGCCAAGAATAATCAATGGGGAAAAGCTAATCTCTTTTATAAGTGGTGTTGGGAAAATTGAATATTCACATGTAAAGGTCTAAAACTGGACCCCCTATCCACAAAACAAACTCAAAATGGATTAAAGATTTAAATGTAAGACACGACGTTGTAAAAGTCCTAGAAGAAAACATAGGGAAAGATCTCCCTGATGTTGCTTTTGACAATGATTTTTTTGGATATGACACCAAAAGTTTAAGCAACAAAGGCAAAAATAAATAAGTTGGACTACATCAAACAAAAAAGCCTCTGCACAGCAAGATAAACAATCAACAAAATGAAAAAGCAATCTATGAAATGGGATAAAATATTTGCAAACCATTTATTCAATTAGGGGTTAATATCCAAAATATATAAGGAACTCATACAACTCAAAAGCAAAGAAGAAAAAAAATCTGATTTTAAAATGGACAAAGGACTTGAATACACATTTTTTTCAAAAAGTACATACAAAGATGTTCAACATCACTAATCATTGAGTATAGACAAATCAAAATCACAATGAGATATCACTTCATATCTGCTAGAATGGCTGTCATCAAAAAGACAAGAGACAAGTGTTGGTAAGGATGTGGAGAAAAGAGATCCCTTGTGCACTGTAGTTGGGAGTATAAAGTGGTACATTCACCACTTTATGGAAAACAGTATGGAAGTTCCTCAAAAATGAAAAATAGAACTACCGTATGATCCAGTTCCATTTCTGGCCATATGTTTTAAAATATGAAATCACTATTTTGAAGAAATATCTGCACTCTCATGTTCATTACAACATTATCTACAAAAGCCAAGACTTGGAAACAACCTTTGTGTTCATCGATGGATAAATGGATAAAGAAAATGTAGCATATATATACATGGAATATTACTGAGCCAAAAAAAAAAAAAGGGAAACATCTTGCCTTCTGCAACAACATGGGTGAACCTGGAGGGAATTAAGCTAAGTGAAATAAGTCAGAGAATGACAAATACTGTATGCTGTCACTTACATGTGGAATCTAAAAAAGCTGCACTCACAGAAATAGACAGTAAAATGTCAGTTGTCAGAGGCTAGGGAGTGGGGGTAATGGAGTGATTTTGGTCCAAGGGAACAAAATTGCACCTATAAGATGAGTAAGTTCTGGGGAATCTAATGGATAGCATGGTGACTATAATGAACAATTATGTATTATATACTTGAAACTTGTTAAATGAGTAGTTTTTAAATCGCCACATACACAAAAAAGTGGTAATTATGAGAGGGGATGGAGGTGTTAACCTTATTGTGGTAATCATTTGGCAATATAGGTGTGTATCAAATCATCATGTTGTACACCTTAAACTTAAATATCTTATATATAAGTAATATCTCCATAAAGCTGGGGGAAAAAAAAACATTTGATAACATTATAAAACAAACAAACAACTGACCATACCAAGTGTTGCCAAAGATGTGGAGGAAGAACTCTTCTACGCTGGTAGCAGGATTGTAAAATAGTACAGTCACTTTGGAAAATAGATTGACAGTCTTTTAAAAAGTTAAACAGTCACCTATCATATTATTCTGCCATCCTACTCCTAGATATTTACCCACGATAAACAAACACATATATCCATACAAATATTTGTACATGAAAGTTCAAAGGAGCTTTATTTATAATAGCCCCAAACTGGAAAAAACCCAAATGTCCATCAACAATGCATGTATAAACAATTGTGGGATATCCAAACAATGGAATACTACTCAGCAAAACAAACAAACAAGAAGAATTGTTAATATTCACAACATGGAAAAATCTCAAAATAACTATGCTGAATAAAAGAAACCAGACTTAAAAAAAAGTGAATATATACTATGTGGTTTCATTTATGTAACTTGAGGAAATAGAAACTAATCTATAGTGAAAGAAAGCCAGATTAGTGGTTGTTTGGGGACTGGGGTGGTGATTGTGGGGAGGAACAAGATCAAGGGATTACAAAAGGGCACAAAAAACTTGTAGGAAATTTGGGTATTATCAGTATTATTATGGACTAAATGTTTGTGTCTCCCCAAAATTCACATGTAGAAGCCCTAACCCCCATTGAGATGGTATTTGGGGCTTTGGGAGGTGATTAGGTTTAGAGTAGGTAATGAGTGTGGGTCCTCATGATGGGATTAATGCCTTTATATGAAAAGGGAAACATGTCTCTCTCTCTCTGCCTCTCTCTCTGTGCACAAAGAGGTTGAATGAGCACACAGTGAGATTGTGGCCATCTGCAAGCCAAGAAGATAGCCTTCACCAAGATTTGAATCTGCCAGTACCTTGATCTTGGACTTTGCAGCCTCAAGAACTATGAGAAATAATGCCTGTTTAAGGCACCCAGTCTATAATTACAGTATGATTACAGTAGCTCAAGCAGACAAAGGTACTTACTTTGACTGTGCTACTGCTTTCACAGACTCTTAAACCTTTATAGAGCTGTTAAAAAATAACATTTTCCATATTTTTACTGTACAGGCATTTAAAAATGTCAAATATCCTATTGTGAGGTTACTACTAAAGACATTTAGCAACTGCAGGTTGCAAGTTGGGAGAGGGATGCAGAATAGGCACAGGAAATAGATCAGAAGGATGTTATCCGGTGTGAATTGTAGTTGTTATCATACAACCAGATTCTCCAATTTATATTGTGATCTAAGCAGCCTGAGCTATTGTCTTCTGGTCCCTTAAACTAAAATCCAGTGTTTATTTAGACATTTCTCTTAATGAAGAAAAGAGATAATGCAGCTTTGAATCACTGAAGTGAAGTGTACTCTTCAGCCTCTTGAAGCAGAACCCAATAAAAAAGAATACTAAACATCTGAAAAATTACATTATAGAAATGGAGGTAAATGACCTTAGTAGAAAAGTGGGTTCAATGCCCTACCTCAAGGCCACTTCTTAATGAACCTTCCTAAGGAAAAGAGATTATCCTTATCTTAAAGAGTGCCAACTTTTTACGTTTCCTAACATAGAGGGACACAGCAAAGGGAGTGGAAAGGGCCCAGCCTGGGATTCCCACATCTCTGGGTGTCCTTGGCTAAGTTACTTGGCCTAAATTATTAGTGCGTATAAGGAGGAGGTTGCACTGGATGATTTCCCCTGCAATTATCTGTTTTAACTATCAATAATACAGCGGTGGAATGAGTTAGGAGCTTGGAGGTGCTGTAAGAAGCCTATACCTGGTGTTGGAAAGCTTCATTAGTAAATGTTCAGTATAGCCCTGATCTCCTGCACACTTCACCTCAGTTTCTCGAGACTGCTTATACTGCACTATCCTCACGTAATTTACATTTTCAAAAGCTGGCCAACTTTAAGAACTATAAAATTAGATTCACTTTATATCCAGTGTATTTAATAAGGCTTCTCCACTCTAATCATTATAAGTTACAATAGGACAAAATTAAAACGATCCTCATGTTGGAGGAGTTGTTCCTCTGTTGTGAGAGAGAACAGATTATTCCAGTCACCTTTGAACATCTGAATTTTTTTTCCTAGTAAAATAAAGGGCATTCCCAGAAGCATTAAGAGCACTGGTTTGAGGATACACTAAATTGCAAAACTGGGGAGGAACATCTGAAGACTGGTTTTCAGAGGGAGGGTCTTGGCTTCTTTTTTGGCCCCGCTGTAAGAATGCTTCACGCTGCGAGCTCAGACAAATTTTCTAGCATTCCTGTACCCAGTAGTTTCAAGGAAAATGATAAAGCTCAGGAAGTTTCCAAATAAGTGAGCGATGAGTCAAATTCTTGAAAATCACTTTATTTTTTTAAAGTGGAACGGGTTATTCCAAATGGGATTGCATGAGAGGTGAGTGGAATGGGTTATCCCTTTTTTTGAGTGGAATGGGTTATCCCTTCCCTGCATGATAGGTGTGTGTTGACAGAAATGAGGCATCCACCCTGCCCCTCCCACTTTGCTCTTCCAGCCTAGCTCCAGTGAAGTGGAGGAGGGATCCTTCCAGAGCTGATGACTATACACAGGCTGCTTGCCTGATGCAAGAAATGTTTCGTAATGCAGCATTGCTGGGACTGACTGTACCCCTGACACAATGCTGGCCTTTCCTTCTGGATATTATCAGGCTCAGCCTATTGTTCACGCATCAAACCTTCTGACACCTATTGTTGTAAATGACCCTGCTTTTTTGATGCTATTCATCATTTCTATAAACGGAACAACTCCTCCTCTTACAGCAGATATTTCCTCCCTGTTCTCACTTAGAATGTGACATGGACAGTTCCTAATAACTACATCTATGTGGTGTGGTAATATACCGTTAACAGACTCAACTTTCAAAATTAGATGAGATGAGACATTAAAAGAGTTCAGTTGCCATCATAAAACCTCACTTCTAGACAGCCTGCCAAACACAGGTGTGACAGCACTAGCAGTAACAGTAACCAAATAAAATGAACAAATACAGGTGACCTCTCAAGTCTCAACCTTCCCCCCTATGGGGAAGTTCACGTGGCCTGTGTGTGTGTGTGTGTGTGTGTATACTTTTGGGGGGGATGAACTAATGAAACGTTCTGTGTACATTAGGGTAGTCCCTCATTTATCTACTCATTCAATTGTATTAATCTACTCAGTAAATTGTCCCAACTTGTTGGAAGCGGTGCTGTGCTCTGTGGTGTATATACAGCTAAATAGTCTAGTGATGGCCTCCTGGCTTCAGAACCATTGTTTGCACAATTCTAGAGACAACAGTTACATTACATTTTTAGTGAATTGTGTCTCTTGCGGTTGTGTTGTGTCTCTGGCTATCTTGATTCCTGCAGCCAATTTGATGCTGTTTTTCAAAAACAGGCTTCTTATAGAAACCCTGTGTAAGGCCTTCTGTGTCTTCTAGAAGTACGTCCAATGTCTGCCTCACTAGCTAGGCTTTTAGCTGTAACTGTGCCCCAGCAGTGGTCAGCTCTTCCCCACTGTCTGCTATTATGCTCTTTCTTTTTTTTTTTTTTTGTCTCCTGCAACAATGTGTTGGTCCACTCACTCTGCTTCCTATTAGCATTTGGGTTTTTTCCCATAATGCTGAAGTGGGAAAGGAACTTTGCAGTTAAATCCCAGCTGTGCCCATTACTAACTATGAGATCATAAACTCTCCGGTCTCAGTTCCTCTGTTTGTATAGTGGGAATAATAAAATCAACCTCCTAGGATTATGAGATTAGCTAGGCTGCTACGGTGGCTCTGCAAATTGTCAACTTGGCTAAACTACATTTCCCCAGATTTTCCTTCCATGTATGTTTCTGGATAGGACGGAGCACAAGAGAGATTCCTGAGTGAGTTTTGGAGGATGAAAGGGAAGTAGTAGTATAATCAAAACCATTTTATAGCTAAAAGATACTGTTGATTATCTGCTGGCTTACCTCATTGACCAGGTCTGGACATGCTCCCCCGATCCCTGGTTCCTCCTTCAGTTTCTCAGATTCTTTTTTTTTTCAAAATCATCTTCAACAGTTTAATGATATAGCTGAGTATGGCACAGCCAAATGTCTTCTCCTGTATCTACTTTCTTCTTTTTTTTTAACTTTATTTTATATTGGAGTATCGTTGATTAACAATGTTGTGATAGTTTCAGGTGTACGGCAAAGTGATTCAGTTATACACACACGTATCTAGTCTTTTTCAAATTCTTTTCCCATTTAGGTCGTTACATAATATTGAGCAGAGTTTCCTGTGCTATACAGTGGGGCCTTGTTTGTTATCTATTTTAAGTATAGCAGTGTGTACATGTCAATCCCATACTCCCTAAATATCCCTTCCCCCGACCCTTCCTCCTGGTAACCGTAAGTTTGTTCTCTAAGTCTGTGAGTTTATATCTGTTTTGTAAATAAGTTCATTTGTATCATTTATTTTTAGATTCTACATATAAGTGACATCATACGATATTTCCCTTGATCTGTTTGACTTACTTCACTCAGTATGACAATCTCTAGGTCCATCCATGTTGCTGCAAATGGCATTACTTCATTCTTTTTTGTGGCTGAGTAATATTCCATTGTATGGAAGCTGTATGTATCACAGCTTCTTTATCCATTCCTCTGTCAGTGGACATTTAGGTTGTTAATGGACATTTAGGTTGCTTCCATGTCTTGATTATTGTAAACAGTGCTGCAATGAACATTGGGGTGGGTGCATATATCCTTTGAGACCATGTAAACAGTGCTGCAGTGAACATTGGGGTGGTGCATGTATCCTTTGAGACCCTGTTTTTCTCCATATACATGCCCAGGAGTGGGATTGCAGGACCACATGGTAGTCCTATTTTTAGTTTTTAAAGGAACCTCCATACTGTTCTCCATAGTGGCTGTATTAATTTATATTCCCACCAACAGTGTAAGAGGGTTCCCTTTTCTCCACACCTTCTCCAGCATTTGTTGTTTGTAGATTTTTTGATGATGGCCATTCTGACTGGTGTGAGGTGTACCTCATTGTAGTCTTGATTTACATTTCTCTGATAATTAGTGATGTTGAGCAGCTTTTCATGTGCCTCTTGGCCATCTGTATGTCTTCTTTGGAGAAATGTCTATTTAGGTCTTCTGCCCATTTTTTGATTGGGTTGTTTGTTTTGATGATATTGAGCCACATGGGCTGTTTGTAAATTTTGGAGAGTAATCCCTCATCGGTCACATCATTTGCAAATATTTTCTCCCAATCTGTGGGTTGTCTTTTCATTTTGTTTATGGTTTTCTTTGCTGTGCAGAAGCTTTTGAGTTTAATTAGGTCCCATTTGTTTATTTTTGTTTTATTTCCAGTACTCTGGGAGATGGATTGAAAAAAGATATTGCTGCAATTTATGTCAGAGAGTGTTCTGCTCATGTTTTCCTCTAAGAGTTTTATAGTGTCTGGTCTCACATTTAGATCTTTAATCCATTTTGAGCTTATTTTTATGTATGGTGTTAAAGAATGTTCTAATTTTTTTTTTTACATGTAGCTGTCCAGTTTTCCCAGCACCATTTGTTGAAGAGACTCTTTCCATCATTGTATAGTCTTGCCTCCTTTTTGATAGATTAATTGACCATAGATGCGTGGGTTTATTTCTGGGTTTTCTCTCCTGTTCCATTGATCTATATTGCTATTTTTGGGCCAGTACAATACTGTTTTGATGACTGTAGCTTTGTAGTATAGTCTGAAGTCAGGGAGCCTGATTCCTCCAGCTCCATTTTTCTTTCTCAAGATTGCTTTGGCTATTTGGGGTCTTTCGTGTCTCCATACAAATTTTAAGATTTCTTTATTCTAGTTCTGTGAAAAATGCCATTGGTAATTTTGATAGGAATTGCATTGAATCTGTAGATTGCCTTGGGCAGTTTCTCAGGTTCTTGATCCAAGTCATATGTTTAGCTCAGCTCTGTGTTGATGGGACCAAGCTTCTGGAGGACACCCGTATCATCATGATCAGAGGCAACAGCAACTGGCAAGTTTCAGTCCATTATCATGGGCTCTGGCTGTGCTTGTGCCTTCTGGCTTGTGCATGCTCTGCTTCACCTTACATCTATCTTCTTCTGCCCCCTGTGTTCCCTGTGGACTTGAATTTCAACATCAGATCTGAAAACAGCAGCTTTACAGGGACTGCTTAATCAGCTCCCACAGTTACATAACTCAAATTTCTGTAACAAATCATTTTTAAACAAGCACACTTTCAGAATTATATCTTTTAGTGGTTTAAGTGATTGAACCTTAGCTGATACAGATATGATATATAAACTGTAAAGTTCCAGGGTTATGAAAGGCGCTCAATAATAGATAAATGGATGGATGGATGGATGGATAGCTGGATGACACAGACTTACTGACCTGTATGAGGATGGAGAAAGTGAGGAAATTAAATTTATTGAGCACCTACTATATGCCTGAAACTATGCTATGTGCTGAGGACACAGTTGTGTAAAAGTCAAACTAGGTCCCTGTATTCATGGCAATTGCAGTTCAGTGGCTTTGTTGATAGCTTGCCTGGATTCCTGATGACAATCATTTAAAGACTGTATGGCATATGGATAATATTGAGGTTATTAAAGAAGACAAGTGAAGTATCCACACCTTTCTTTTCTTTTCCTACACCTTGGCATCATATGTGGTCCACAGTATATACTCAGTAAATGTTTAATGAATGAAGGAAGTCTAGGGAAGGCCCAGTTCTCACAGGCACCAAAGGAGACTGGGCATCTATTTTTCTAGGAGATATTGGGTGCTAGTAAGGAGCAGACTAGCCACATTGACCAGATTTTCTATTCCCCTTATTAATTCCTTCCATAAGGAACATTCTGACCAAATAGGAAACTCTAGGGGTTAAGGGTCTGGCTCTTTTTGCTGACATAATCTTTTAGCAGATAGGCCGTTTCTCTGGCATAAGTTCGTTTGTGGTTGTGGGCTCTTCAGAGCTGTCATCTTTTTAGAGGATGACATTGACTTAGCCACACTTTTCTAATGTATCATATGTATTTAATGTGTAGGATATCTAGAGGAAAATACACACTGTAAGTAAAGCTCTGGTAAGGTTACTGCTTACCTGGGATTATGCTGAAAATATATAGCAAAAGTACGGCATTTGCAGCAGTAATCAAAACAGGTGTCTAGAGTCCTGGAGGTCCCCTCCTTTGCCTGTTTTAATCCTTTAAGTTCTGGGTTCTAGGAAGATTCGAGAGGTCCTGGGGAAGAGTTGGTTGAAGATTTAAGGGAGTCCTGAAGAAGAGCCCAGGGCTCAAAATGGAAGCATGTTAATATTAGTAACCAATAGAGATGAACTAAGGCACAGCAGCTCAGTATCAACTCCTTGCTCACTTGGTTTTCCCTATTCCAGGCACGTAGTTCTGGCTGCTGCCAGAATAGTTTCATAAAGTCTATATTTGTAACAGTAACCCAATGATTTTATAAATTAGGATTTTACAAAGCCGTCCAAAGATTTGTTGAGAATCACTGACCCTATACTTTGCAATACTGTACATTAAATGTATTAAATTTCTAGCTGAATATAGTTACCTTATCAAGAAAATAGTCTATTATTTGGTTTAAATTTCTTCTCTTTAAGTTTGGATTCCATTGATACTTTTCTGGATTCCATTATTGTTGGACATCACTGTGCTCCAGGATGTCATATGCTAGTTCTCACCTGTCTCTGTCTCTGTCTCTCTGTCTCTGTCTCTCACACACACACACACACACACACACACACACACACACACACACACACACACACACACACACACACACACACACCCCTTACCTTCCATCTCTTATGGACTCTTGGAATTGTTCAGCTTACAGCTCCTGATGGAAATAGTTCTTAGACTGACTTGTGCAGTGTCAGCCTACATGTGCACGGCATGGTGGTGGGCAACAGAGTCAAGGGTACCTTCTTGCAGGTTTCTGGAGCTCTTCCTCTGTGTATCTCCCTCCTCTCCAGTTCTCTGCACCTCAAATTCCAGCCCCCTTGGCCTTCACCACCTCTGATCTCTTCTCAACTCAGTGAGATGGTTGTACTCTGCCCAGTTAGCCCTCACTACTCCACACCTGCAAAGTGCCTCCAGGTGGGAAGCCAGGGACTCTGCTGGTTTGTGGTTCCCTTTCTCTCAGGGATCACAGTCCTAGCCTGCAGGTTGTTGAATGTCTGAAAACCGTTTCCTTTATTTTGCTCAGTTTTCCAGTTGTTTTTGTGTGGTGGAAGGTCGAGTTCTGTACTAGTAACACAATGAGGTAGACGCAGAAGCTCTGCCTTCCTCCCAGGAATAAGTACACGGTGTTCAGTTTTCTGCTTCTTAATCTGGGCGCTCTCCCTGGGTGTGTGCACATCCTTCTCAACACACGATGGCAAAGGATGCTATAGTTTAAACTCCCTTTGGAGGAAAGGATCACTTCCTAATTTAACTCCAAATTGAAAAGTGTTTCCCTACTTTGGGAAGAAACATGGATGCTGTGATATGCCTGACTTCCTGTGGATAAATATCACTGGACACTCTCCCCTTTCTTGGCCCAGAGTGTATGGGTGTTCATTCTTTAACATTTTCATGCCCAGTGTCCTATAAGCTGCATGTCTCCATGTGTGCCCTTAGAACATAGGACTCAACACAGAAAGCCTCTATCTAAAGAGGTATGTCTCTGGAGGCCTCTCAGCCTTGCTCTGGAGAGATCTGTAGGAATAATATTTATGATTTCTATTTGTGTATCACTTTACAGCTTATAAAGACTTTCACGTCATTATTTCACTGAATCCTTACAGGTAGTCTGTGAGATAGGCAAGGCAAGTAACATTTTCCAAATTTACCAGAAAGGAACGAACAGCGAAGGACTCCAAAACTCGTCTTCAGGTGGCTTCAACGACTTTATCCTGAATCCTTTTGGGACCATTTATCATGAGTGCACTTTAAATTCTGTGTATGATATGATTATTAAATTATATAAAGTAATAGAAATCCAAAGTTGCTGTTGCAGTTGTCTTAATTTTTAAAGAAGTACCCTAAATTAATTCAAAAGTGTGTTGCAAATGTATTCTATTCTTTGTGATTCAATTAATCGTGCCTGTGGGGAGCTAGGCTTTCACCCCGTGAGGCCATACATGAAGCACCCGCAGGTGGTGGCTTAAACAAGTTGCCAGTATAGCCTCTGGATGGAGATAATTCCAGTGTGCCAGCCTTGAAAACGTGTTTGTTATAGCACCTGATCGGAATGTCCAGCATTGCCGTGGACATAGAAGGATATGGATCTTTTAGGAGACTGTGGGTAAAATGAGTGGTGGACTCCCTATCCAGGGCTCACACCTTTTCTTTCTGAATTATTCCCTAACTTTCTAATTTAGGAGAGTGATTTTCTAGGAAAGACATTTAATCAATTCATCAATCAGTTAGTCAGTCAATTAATTTAATATTTACTGAGTACCCACCACAAGCCAAGCTCCATGTCCCATCCTGCAAATGCAGACTGAAAAAGCAGATCTTAGGGGAGACAGTAAGTTCATACCTAAATGTAGCAGGTTTCGGCAGGTAGTGAGGAGAGGAAGCCTCGCTCTGTGATCCTGATGGGAGGGAGCTCTTGCCATTTAGAGGTGATGGAGTTATGTGCAAAGAGAATTGTCTTAAAGTTACCTAAGAAGGATATAGTCCCTAGAGTCTGTGAACAGGGACGCTGAGTCTTCTTGTCAATTCCATATTTGCCCTAGGTGGCTGGGAGAGAGTTGCTGGCTAAGGAAGACACCAAGATGAACAATGGATCCTTGCTGACGGGAGAGAAATAGGCCCATAGCAGAAGATAATAGATCCTCCTATGTGAATGGAAGATTCTGATTTAATAATAACAACGATAATAACATTAATATTAGCTGCCAATGATGACACACGTAACATGGGCCACATATCGTGTCAGATACACCTGCATGCACAAGAGGTAGCTATTATTATCCAGTTTTATGAATAGTAATACTGAAGCTCTTGGAGGTTAAGTTACTTTCCCTAGGTCCCTGATCTAGTGAATTTGAGCCCATATCCATCTGACCCAAAGTCTCTACATAGACCCTCAGCTGGTAATACTAAATAATATTGAGTGACTGTGTGCTGCTCAGTGGTGATATTTGAGTCGATGCTGAGTACGTTACACTTAGTGATTCCTCCTTTTCTTTATTAGAAGTATCTTTGGGTTCACTGAGCTCAGCATGCTTAGAAGTGGGCAGTTAGTCACTCTGTAGAGCTGTCTAGAGTAGAGATTGCTCCCCCTTTCTGAGTGAGGTGCTTTTACCAAAAAATAAGCAATTCTCATGAAGCAGCTCTGGCTGTTTGTGTCAAGAGCATTGATACAGAAGAATTAAGTGAATAAATATTGGTTTGCAATAAAATGGGATAAAAGGAAGAGAGGAGGGGGCAGGAGATGGTAGTGGGGGAAAAGAAGAGCGAGTAGGCTATTTATATCTTTTCTGTGGCCTTCCTCTTGCTGTCTGGCTAGACCTGGTCCTAAAAAAGTAGCTTCAAACACTGGTGGGTGTCTTGCCCTGCTCAGTAAATTTGTTCAATGGGCGAGGGAAAATGATTATTTCCCACTGCACTGTTATTAGAAATTGAAGTCCCCATATAACAGAAGCAATTTTTTGTTTCTTTTGAGCTGCAGTTTTCTACCTTGTGAAAAAAATAAAGACTGTGCAAAATATATACCCTGCATCTGACACTTTCAACTTGAAACCTTCAAAGAAAATTCACATTTTTTGTATTTTTTCTGTTTAAGGAGATATGAATATATATATACACACATATATATACACACACACACACACACGGGCACACATATGTACAACAAAAGATAAAATTAGAGGAAAATTAGGAAATTAGGGAGATGGGAAATTAAAGAAAATCTGCTACTTCCTTTATTTTATCTTGGGGGATACACACACACACCCAAATTCACAGCTTTTGTTCTGCTCAGGACAATGAAAGGAGGCTGGTTCGATTCACTTTACAGAAAGAATAGAAACACATCTTACATCTTTAGACCCTTATCATTCTTACTTGTCTGCAGCTCTCTCCCAGATCTTGCCTTATTCATTCCTGGCACAGCAATGCTGCATTGGAAGGTGTCAGATCTCAGGGGCTCAGGGAGGTACAGAGCCAGTTTGGGCCTTGTATTCTCCACTCAAGTTAAGGTTACTATTTGTCCAAAGGCTGATTTTTATTTAGGCCTCTGGCCTCCAGGCCTGTACTCATTTGTGTGAAAACGTTATAGCAATTCCCTTCAAGCAGAATCTAAACCTGAGGGATTTCATTCTTAAAAAGGTCTAAGTTAGTACAGGAAAGGTGGCCTAGGGAACAATTGCCAAGGAAGGAATTGATGTCCAACTGGCCCAAGGGTGAGTCATTCTTATTCTCATACTCTCACCATCTTACAACAAATATTTAGCATTAGTGGATATAGCAATAAGTTCAACATGCTCCACCTTCAAGGACATTATAGCCTAATAGGGGAGAGGGACTTGCAAAAGAGCAATTTAGATACCATAAAATGATTGCCATAATATGGAAATAGGCAAAATTATGTAAAGCACACAAGGAAGGAACCATCTGCCAATGCCTTTTGCCAGAACCCTGGACATTCATTTCCATGAGTATATCCTTTCCCTCCCCATTTGTAGTTAACCAAGTCCCTTAACTGCTAATTACTGTCTCACAAACTCATTTAATTCCGCCCATTCCCACAATAGTACCTTATTTTAGGAAGCCCGCACGCCCCGTCTAGATCCCTGCCACGTGCTCCTTACAGGTCTCCCTGTAATGCTCAATAGATGCCAGCTGCTATCTTTCCCTTGCTGAAACCCAGGCATTTCATGGGGCCAAGGCACAGTCAAGAGTGTGAAAGGTGTTTGTGTAACCTGACGAATATACTGTGCTTATTTACATCTGTAGCTCTTTGACCCCTTTCCCTTTTTTTCTCTCCTGTATTCCCTAACTCCAAATCCTTCATTTCTGTTCAAAATATATCAAGTTTTCAAGTACCAAGACTTTGAAGTGGAGGAGGGAAGTCTCTTCAGAGAAGGGGGGAAAAAAAAAGTCCATCTGGGAAAGTAGAATCTGTATAGAGCAAATCTGCTAAGCAGAGGGTCATTAGCTGAGCAATTCTCAGGCAGGGGGGCCCAGGTGTGGGTGACAAAACCAGCCCTGCTGTGTGAACAAATGCGATGGGGCAAAGGTTCACAGCTTGTAAAGTGCGAGCCCCATTCTCAGGGAGGACACATGAAGAATGTTGACTTCTTGGACAGAGAAAGTATGCTATTAGGTTTGAAATATGTATATATGTATATATTTCCCCCTCTTGGGCCTTATCAGAAAGACCATATTTTTTAAAAGGTTTAACTTTTTCCCAATCCAAATTGGGGTTGTGTCTAAGTTAATGGCGCCCAGGGAAAGATGTATGGCTGATCCCATTCTGAAAGTGCTCTCCGGAGACTTCCCTCGGAAAGTCCTGCCTGACAACAGAGCAAGAGACAAATCTGCTGAGATCGTTCAAGCAACAGGAAACATATTTTATTTACAACATTACTAATAAATCCTTCCTACTGCATTTAAGTTCCCTCTCTTAAAGTAGGTAGTATGAAATCTCATAAAGGGGGTGTATATGTGGCGTCACCGAACGTGGCTGTCTAGGAGACGCACCTCAGCCAGACACCTGGGGAAAAGTGCAGCCTAAATGAAGCTGGAGGATTCTCACCACGATATGACCTGCCATGGCTTTTCTGTCTCCTGCATCCTTTTAAATTTCTTTATTTAGTTAAAGAAACACGATGTTGCCTAACAAGCACAGAGCAAATACCCCCATGGATATATTAGTTTCTTTCTTCTTTTCTCTTAACCTTTCCTTTCTTCATCCTTCCCTCTGATGCTTCTTGTCCTTCTCAGTTTTTTGCTTCTTTTCTTACATCCTTTCTTCTCAACCAGCTTTCACATTTCTCCTTTCTTCTCTTTTTCTTTCTATCTTTCTTACCCCCTTCCAGGCATTTATGGAGAGAGGAAGAGATTTATTCTTTAAAGGTTAAACAGGGTGGCTGTCATTTTCCAGACTGTATCAATCTAGTATCAGAGAATGTTGGTCCCTTCTGCTGTTTAAGTCTTTAAAAATTACTGGTCATGGGTTTAGGGTGATTCTGAGAGTGATTACACGTTGCTCTTGTGTTTGTTTGTTTTACTTACTGTTCACAAAGTCTTACTCCTTTTACTTAGTTTTTATATACTGTAGTACTGCCGGAGACAGTATTCAATGGTGTAGATTATACCACTCTTCCAGATCCGAGGTCACTAATATTTCTCAGGCTATGACACCTGAGAGACAGAAGATGACTGATAACACAGTTCAGTTTCCATAAACATTTACTCACTGGCTCCTGTGTGCCAGGCACTGTACACCCAAAGATGAAGAAGCTGCAGGCTTCGCCCTCCCAGGATTTCCCAGTTCAACGCAAAGCACTAAATTATTGGTCTAAACAAAATGCCACTGGAACAGGAAGGATTGATTATTATTATTATATACATTTTTGATGGAAAAAGAGTGTTATGAAAGATTAAGGACCTTAAAGAATGAACAGGATTTCTATGTGTTTGATGGGAAGGGCACTTATACAGAGGGAATAACCTAAATTCTGAATAACCCCAGAACACAGACACGCCTGCCTTCAAAGGAATGAGTGAAAATTGGATCATGATTGGCCATATCAACAATGGTTTCACCAACTCTCAAGAATCCTCTACTGTCTTGATCTTTTGCTGTTCCCATTATCAACACTGGGGCATTTCCATCATCTGCTTTTTCATATCCAACTTTCAGCCAGCTGAGAATTTCCATCAAATTCATGTTGATCCAGTACACTCCTTTTTAATTCAAAAGAAAAATAAGACCCAGAGTCTTAGAAGGAAATTACAATGTGCTAGAGGATAGGAGTCACATGGTACCAGTGGGTAGGTTTAGGGAGGACAGCAGAGATCACGGATACGTTAACAGGCGTGGGAGAAGAAGTGGCTTCCGTTCATCTAGTTTTGTGGAAAGTGCTGGGAATAGCGTATTTTCAATGTCACAATTAATTTGATAGTGTTTAGAATCATAAATGCCTATTTCAAAACCTTACACGTAGTATGCTCATGAATTAGTTTGAACCATGTGAAATGCCAGTATCATGTGGTAATCATAATGGAACTTCCAGGGCTTCCTCAATTTCTCAACCATTAGGAAAAAAAAGGTTTTAGGAATTTTTAATATATTTTCAGCATGTCATTTTAGATAACTGAAGAACTCGAAGTTTTTTCTAATGCAACATGGGAAACATTTTTTTTTTCACATAAGGATATTACTATGCACACCAAATGGGGTGTAAATGATCAAGTTTTTTGTCTTGTTTTGGATCTATATCCCAGCTAGCTATTCAAAACTCTCTCAAAAAAGTTTTAGGAAATTCTGAAAATAGGCTCTTCAGGCATTTTGTTTCTAGACCCAACTGGAAATACTAGGAAACCAGCCTAATGTGAAATATTCCATCTTTTGGTTGAATGCACTTGCTGTGATCAGATTCAAGTAACATTTATTTATTAAGTACCTGAGCATTTTCTACTTACCACCCCATGTGCTAGGTTCATTCACTATTATTCATCATTATTTTCATTAATCTAACAGCAGTTCTTTATGTAACCTTCACTTACTTAGGTACTATTTTCTCATTCTACAGATGAGGAAGCTGCTTCAGAGAAGATAAGTGACTTGGTCACATGGAACAGATAAAGAGTGGAGCCAAGCATGGGGGCCAGGCGTTGGACTCAGGTCTCTTGACTGTAAGTCTGGTGTCCTTTCTGCTCTTCCATGATCCTTATGTCTGAACTTCTAAAGGAAAATGAAAAATTACATCTAGGGTGAGATGCCTGTGAAAAGAGGAACGGAATATTTATTATTGAATTAGGCTCATACATTTCTATCCTCTATCATGTAGAAAGTTAGCTATATTTATGTATGATATTATATATGTCATAGTGTTGAACAAGAGGACCCTGCATTGAGAGAAGTAGTGAGAAAGTTGTCAGAGTATCCTGGACTATGGGAAGTTGGGGTGTAAGGGAATGGTATGATCATAGAAGAAGGCAAGTATAATGCAAGGAGCATGTTGACCTGATCTCTGTGACTGTTAGTTTGGGAACATGAAAGAAGTATATTTGTGTGTGTATCTGTGTGTATGTGTGCATGCATGCATGTGCTTATGTCCTGTGAATTTTAACATGTAATTTGATACTATCTAGGAAGTACAGTTTATCTGAAATATCTTATATATTTCCCTATTGCAAAATTTGAACTTAAATAAAATGTATAGACTAGACCTTGATCATCTTACTGAAGGATTATTTAGTTTACATAAGTACCATCACAGTTTAAATATTATGCGATTTATATCTGACTTTTAGAGATGCATCCATTATGTAAAGCAACTTGCACTTGTCTATATGCAGTGTGCTTTATACAGGTCTATATAAGTTTCTGGGAGTGTGGCCCTTCTTTCTTATTTATCTTCCTACTGAGATGTTTTATGGATCCTGATCCCTTTGAGAATTTGATGAAGCTATGAAGCTTCTTCTGAGGAGAATAGATATATGCATAAAAGCCAACAATCTTGCATTTCATGCTAGGGATTCATGAACTTCTTGGCACCAACCCCTGGATCTCCTAGAGTTAAGAACAACTTGGCACCGAGCCTGCTACCTAGTAGATTTCATAGATACTTCTTTATGCTTCTTAACCCATGACCATGAGATGTGAGTGTGAGTGAATCCATCACTCCACAGCTCAGCCGCCTCTCCTGATTCACTCTAACTCTAGTCCCATCCAAATCCTTCACTCTGACTGAAGGGAAAGGAAGGAGCATAATCCCTGTGGATAAGTAGTCAACCATTCCTTTTAATGAAACCATTTGACATATCTACTCTGGTTTGGAAATTTTTGAATTAGACACAAATAATAAAACTTCAAGTTTTTTTTTTTTTTTAAATCACCAAATAACAGAAAACAAGCATTCTCACTCTGTCCCTGAGCTTCAGTGAGTCATTGAGCCCCATTTGTGGAGAACAGATGAGGATGAGGTAAAGTTCAGATGTGGGCTTGAGAAGAAAAACAGAGGAAGTCCTCAAACACATTGATTATGTTAAAAGCCAGTGATTTTACGTTTTGATGTGGTTGTGTCTCAGCTCAAGTTAGGCATGAGAAGAATGGTGGTGGAGAAATGCCAAAGGTGTTGGATGCCGCCAAGAACGTTTCTGGGATCAGTGACTTACAGAGTGTGACCCTTGCAGAGTTTGCCTTCAAGCTCAGGACTTGAATTGGTACCATGGAAAAGCTTAATTTGTAAATAGACAGACTCTGAGGCCAGTTCCAGTTTGTGGTGCATTGGATCAAATTAATGGACAGGGATTTTTTTGGTAGTAGCATACCAATTTTTATAACAGACATTACTGTTTTCCATTAATATACTATTTCCCTTTCCTTCTGGGCACAAGAGAAGATTGCACTTTCCACACCCCCACCTTGAAATTAATTGAGGCCGTTTGATTTTCTTTGGCCAGTGAAATGTAAGTGAAATGGAGTCTTAACACGTATTATTCTCACCCTCCCCTTCTATCTACCTCACTGACCTATGGATTTCCAGGTGGTGGTGCCTCCCTCATGTTTGGCCCCTGGGTGAGGGTGACATGGAACAGAGGCCACTACCAGCCTTCAATGGTGAAGCAAGGAAAACACCTTGGTTGTTATAAACCACTGAAATTTAGGGTTATTTGTTATAGCAGCACAACCCAGCCTGTTACGCCTGCTATTGATACCTAGTAAACTTAGACACCTTCTATTTAAACAATGTAAACAGGTTCATGAGCTAGTGAGTAGGTAGTACAATGTAAAAGGGGAAATTAGTAGTGTCTTGTTTTTAATGGCAGACCTATTCCTCATAGGAGTATCTCAACCAGTTGTTCTGGGATTCTTGGCTATTACACAAATATGTGTGCGCAAACATATCTATAGCAATGAAGCCTTAGAGAATTCACGACGGCTGGGCTGGCCCAGTGACCCAGGCAAATAAACACTATTTTCTTCCTTTCCCCTTTCATTTTCTCTGAGAGCTGGAAAGTACTCGAGTCATTCAGCTTCCTCTGCTGGAACAGTGGTGACAATGACCCTGTTGTTCTCAGGAGGCTCCATGTCATGGTTAAGTCACTTGAAACTGTTTAATAATCTGTGCAGGTCTTGTTGGGTCGTGAAGTCCCAGAGCTTCTTCCTCACGTGTTATCTTCCACGTCTCTCATTTTTTGCCCATGAACAGCAGAGTCTCTCAGGATCCTTTAAAGTGTATCCATCACTGGCTTGACTACAATGGGAAAGAGTTTGGAGAAAGTACTTTCACCATTAGCAGGCACGTATTGAACAAATCTCAGTAAGTGACTGGCACAGGCGATGAAGAGCTAATTCTTAGATTCTAGCAATTCACCAGTGTTGCTTTTTGATTTGACGGAAGGTGGTATATATAGGTAGAGAGGCAAATGTTGTCATGAGAAGCACAAAGGATTTGGAATAAATGATCTTGTCTCAAAAGCAGTCTCTACCATTTCCCGGCATTGTGGCTGTAAATATCTGCTTAATCTAAGCCCACATTCTTTACCAACACCAATGGGTGCAGTGACACCTGCCTTCCATGATAACTCTGAAGATGCATTTCAGAAAATGGGCTTTCATTCAAGGCTTCTTTCATGTTCTTTGTTTTCATATTTAGTAAATATTACTATAATTCAGGTGTCCAGACAGCTACAGTCCTCAAGCGTCCAATCAGCAATAATTTAAACTTTCATCCTAACCTAATCCAAGAAGTCCATTGTTTTCCTTCATTCCACTCCTCAGGTTTTCTGAGAATCTCTGAGGGATGCGTACGTATTTCACAAATGTATCCTGGCCATCCTTGTCACCTTAGCCAGCTCTCTGGCACCAGACTCCTACTCCAATACTCCGCCAGTCCCCCTTGCTGTTGTGTAACTGTCTCCTCCAAGCTCTAGCTCTTCAGCCCTACACTGTTTTTTCTCAAAATTTGACCCAGGTCTATTCTTTATTGCCTCAGCACGGCAAAGACCAGGCTCTGACAAGATTATTCTGAAGGCTTAGGGATAATAGAAAAAGATTTCAACTTGTTGGGGGTGGGAGTGGGGGAGGCAGAATTTACATGCCCATTATGTTCTTATAATCCCCAGACCCAGTGCTTTCCAAATGGTCTCTGTAGTAAGTGAACAGAATTCCCTGTTAATCACAGACCTAATGAATTAGAATCTCTGAGAGTGGGTACATAGGAATGTATATTTTAATAAACTCCTCATGAAATATTTATGAAGCGGGTTCTCTATAGGAACATTAGAATGGAATTGTTTGGGAAATTGTGCCCTAGTGCCATGTTGCAGGAAGAAGATTACATCCAACTGAAAAGAATGATTTGATCGTATTTCCCTGACCTGGAGTTTGAGCCTCCAACTTCTCCAGGACCAGAATAAAGAAACAAATAAACAAAATAAACAATAACAACAGTAGCAGGAACAATAAACTCTTTAAAAAGAGTTTTTCCTTGGGAAAAACTCTGTTATTTGCATTTTTCCACACCCATCTCTCTTCTTCCTTGCTCATGGAAACCTTGCTCATGGAACAGTGATGGGCATAGCTTCTGGTGATGAATTAAGATTGGTCCAAGTCACTTTTGACTGTCTTGTCTCCTCTTTTTTAGTCTTCCTTACAGCTAAGGGGTAGTCATATGACCCAATTCTGGGCAATCAAATATAACAAGAGAAAAAAATGTAAAAAGAAACTTTGAGGGGAAAAGTCTCTGGGAAAACTTTCACTTTTCTATCTTGAATATACATGTGATCATCGGATAATTTGCTCTGGGACAATCAACTTCTGACCATGAAGGAAAGAAAAAGAAAATTACAGAAACATTGGTTTCTAGAGCAAAGTCAGCATCTGCCGTACCCCTAGTCTTCTCTTGATGGGAGAAAAATGAAACCCTCTTTTTAGGCCACTGTAGCTGTTTCTTTTCTGTTTTGTTTGGCTACTAAAAGCATTCCCAATCTCATGCTATCCTCCCCATAAAGGTAACATTATTTCAGTGCTAACCACAATGATGATAGCCTTTTCTACTACATGACCTATTTAGCTCCTCATTATTGCAAATATCTCCATTTCAAAAGAGAATCTTGGCTTTGTCAAAAATCTTATTTTTTTCCCCTCCGTATTGATGAAGAGGCTTGTCCTTAAAAGTTTTCTCTGAAAATGGTTTGTCCTCCACCTAAGAAGAAAAGGCTCTGAAATAAGATTTTTCCCTTTACTATCTCATCTTCCCCCATCCCTCACATACACACTTTCGTTCATGGTTTCAGAAATTGAGCACTCTTTATACCACAAATATGTAGCATGTAAAAATCTTCACTGGCATTATCCACAGTGTCCTATGAAATGTTTCCATATCTGAGAAGATGTTTGCAGACCATGTATCACATAAGGGGTTAATATCCAAAATACATAAGGAATTCATACAACTCAATAGCAACAAACAAGCAACCTGATTCCAAAATGAGAAGAGAAACTGAGTAGACATTTTTCCAAAAAAGACATACAACTGTCCAATAGGTGTATTAAAAGGCGCTCAATATCACTCATCACCAGGGAAAGGCAAATCAAAACCACAGTGAGATATCACCTCGCACCTGTCAGAATGGCTGTCATCAATAAGACAAGAAATAACAAGTGTTGGCAGGAATATGGAGCAAAGGGAACCTTGGTACACTGTTGGTGGGGTTGTAAATTTGTACAGTCACTGTGGAAAACAGTACAGGGGTTCCTCAAAAAACGACAGATATAACCAGCAATTCATATGACCATATGATCCAGCAATCCCTATTCAGGGTATATACCTACAGGAGATGAAATTAGCACCTCAAAGAGATAGTGCACCCCCATGTTCACACAGCATTATTCACAATAGCCAAGATATGGAAACAATCTAAGTGTCTGCTGTTGGATGAATGGATAAAAAAAAATGTTTTATATATATATATATATATATAGGAATATTGTTCAGCCTTAAAAAAGAAAGAGATCCTGCCTTTTGAAACAACATGGATAAACTTGTCAGTCGTTACGGCTAAGTGAAATAAGTCAGATACAGAAAGAAAAAAACTGCAATCTCACTTATAGGTGGGATCTAAAAAAGTCAGTTACATAGAAGCAGAGAATAGAATGGTGGTTACCAGGTGTGGGAAAGGGTGGACAGGTGTAAGAAATGGGGAGATGTTGGTCAGAGGATACAAAGTTACAGTTATGTAGGATGAATAAGTCTAGAGATCTATCATACAGCATGATGACTACAGTTAATACTATTGCATTGAATACTGAAAATTTGCTAAGAGAGTAGATTTTAGGTGCTCTCATCACACAAAAAGTGGTAACCCTGTGAGGAGAAGATATGTTAATTGGCTTGACTGTAATAATCATCTCACTAAACATATATATATATATATATATATATATGTATGTATGTATTCATTGTACTTTATACCTTAAATATATACAATTTTTATTTAAAAATAAATGAAAGTGGAAAACCAAAAATTTTCCCATATCCACATGTATATTCATCATCTTGTTCTCTCCTCTACATCATAAAATTAAAGGATCTTACAAACAATGTGGGAAAATTGTCTATCTCAGGCCCATGCCAAGGACACATGCAATAGGATCCACTGGCATTCCAGAAATAAGACCCCTTTGGCAGGGTCCAAGGCAGAGTCAACCCAAAATTAAATTACTCTTAAGAAGTGTTATACAAAATCTGTTACAGGGGATATGATTTCCATTAGCTACTTTTGGGGGGAAAGAGAAGCAAACCATTTCAAGAGCAAATATTGAAAGAAACATGCCATAGCACATCTCATTTTAAGAGATTTTTCCAGTCCCTCATATGTTCCTGGCAACCACAGGGCCTTTAAACATGTTGTCCTTTTTACCTAGAAATCTCTTCTCCTTTCCTCCTCACCTAAATTCATCTTTCAGTTCTCACTGCCATTATCTTTCCTGATCTTCCCTGACCAGATTGAAATCTCCTCTTGTGTATGCTTATAGCATTGTGTACCTCTCCAAAACAGTGCTACAATTATCATTCTATATTTTATTTATATAATTATGTGATAAATGTCTACCTTTCCCCCTAGACTGTGAACTCTTTGAGGACAAGACCATGCCAGTTTTTACCCAAAAGAGTACCTTTGGTGTCTGATGAAAGGAGGGCCCTTAATAAGTAGTTGTTGATGGAATGCATGTCCATAGGAGGCATACATATATAACATCCTGCAGAATAAGGTTTCTACGCAACATATGTTAACTATTTTCTAAAGCACATTGGCCACACATTTTTAATGATTTAATGTGTGGCCAAGAGTCTGAAGGAGTCTTAAAATTTATGTAGTTTAAACCACTTATATAGCAAGAACAAGCCACAGTAATTGTGTCCTTTTTAAGATCACACAATTAGTTACTGGCAGAAAACGGACTAAAAATCAGCTCTTCTAATGTCTAGTCCAGTGATCTCCACATGTCCTTCTGTTACTTCCCTAAACCCAGAATTATGTGAAATTCAGATGTTAAACAGAGTAGGAAAAGGAATGGCAGATTGTTAAGAATTATATTTAGAGCCATTCTGATTTCTCTTCAGTTTCATTAAGGCATTATTTGTGACTGAGTCATGTAACATATATTCAGACTTCATCATGTAACATTAATGACTATAATGTTAAAACCTAAAACACTGCCACTGAATTTCATCTTTAGAGAAGATATTTGATAACACTAGAAATTTCAGTTTTTACCTTCCAATATAACCTCCTGCTCTGATCTACTCTAATCTTACCAGCAATGATGTGACTTCCTTTGCTTGTCTCATAACCTTTTTTCCCTAGCAGTTCTTTAAATTATGAAGATTTTTAGATTAAATTTGCAGGATCTCGATGAGTTCCTGACACGAGATGCCAAGTTATTGAGTGGTCCATCAGTGGCACCATGGTACTCCAACAGAAGCTGGATTATTACTTCATCAGGGCCCTCGTGCCAAGATTTATTTTAGAAATTCGACCTGACAAACTTTTGTTTCACAGATATGCCTTTTGAAAAAAAGGAAAAGATCCAATATATCTTTATTATATTTAATTTCTTTAGTGAGGATTGCTTAGAATGGATAATATGATATTGTAAGATAAGAAATAAAAGGAAAAAATTGTGATAGAGAAGAGTAGGAAGTAAAAAATGGGTGAAAGAACAAATGATAGGAAATTGATGAAAAACCTCCTGCCCTAAAACACAGAGAACGTTTGCGGCCACATGTGGGTCCATTCATGTGGTGTCTTCCTCTCCTTTGCGTCTATGGGCCCATCTGTAAATGAGTCTCAAAGCTACCCCTTGGCCAAGCTTTAGAGAGTCCTTTGTCCTACTCTGCTATTTTTTCCAGCAGACTCTGGAATTCCTTCACCTCTCCATCCTCCACCCTGTCACTCATTCCCAGACATTCACACATACATATTCTTTCCACATATTGGAAAACAGGATTAAGTCACTTTGGAAAGATATCACCCCAGTTTTAGAGTCGAATTGTTTCCTGAAAACTATGATTTTTGGACTTCTACAGATTATAATCAAACCACCAACCACCCATTAGAAGGAGAGAACTATTCGAAGTCATTGCCTTACCATAGATCACATAGAAGCCAATTCAACCTGTCAAATGTTGTATGGAATCACTGCTTTGTGCTAAACTGCAATGAAAGAAACACTCACAGACAAATCAGAACAATCAGAAAATGAGATGAAACCTCAAGAACGTTATAATCTAAAGAAGAAAAGAGAAATGGGAATAGTATTCAGTGGTATCTTCTATGTATTGGACCCTGAGCCAATCCATTGTTTCATTTTAACTGCACAGTAGCATTTAGAACAACGTTCAACTCCTAGGACAGTACCTAGCAGAGTATTAGACCATCGTAAGTATTTGCCAAATGAAAGAGTGGATGTATGTTCCTATGAGGAATCAAAAGTTCAGAGGAGTCACATAGCTGTTTGAGGTTAGGTAGAACTTACTACTGTAAACACAATAATAGCTCAACATTTATTGAACGTTTCCCGTGTGCCCAGACTGTTAGTGCAGAAGTTCCGATCAACATGGCAGCCAGGTGCAGGGGCCTGGATTTAAGCAGACACAGGTTTATATTTTTGCTCTACCAGAGTTACCAACATAAGACCATAAGACCAAGTGGCTTCACATTGCCAAGCTACTGTTTCTTCATATATAAAATACAGATGAGAGTACCTCTATTTCAGGGATTTTTAAAGGATCAAATTAAAAATATGTAAAGTACTTGGCATAGTGCTTGGCACAGAGTAGTATGTAAGTGACAAAACTAAAATTGGAACCCAGCCGTGGTAGAATGAATAATGTTCCCCCAAAGATGTCCATGTCCTAATTCCCAGAACCTCTGAACAGCAAAAGAGACTTTGCAGATGTGATTAAATTAAGGCTCTTCAGATAGAGATTATCCTGGATCATCTGGGGGGACCAAGGTAGTGACATGGGTCCATAGAAGAGGGAGATAAGAAGGTCAGAGTCAGAGAAGGAGATGTGACAATGGAAGCAGAGGTCAAAGTGATGCAGCCACAGGTAAAGAAATTCAGGCATCCTCTAGAAGCTAGAAAAGGCAGAGAACTAATTCCTCCCTGGAACATAGAGAAGGAAGGAAGCCTGCCAACACCTCGGTTTTAGCTCAGTGAGGCCCATTTTGGACTTCCGACCTTCAGAATAAATTTGCATGGCTTTACGTTTGTGGTAATTTGTTACAGCAGTCGCAGGGAACGAATACATCAGCCCATGCTTTTACCTCTGTGCCTTGCTGCCTTCTGCAAATACAGAATTAAATAAGAAAGAAACCTCATGTTTGGCAGCCTAGAATTGGTTTTCTTTTGAATTTCTTTTCTCTTAAGCTGTTTGCTCTTTCTTCTCTCATGGCCAGAAGATTTGACAGGTGTTTCCTCTGTCTGATTGCTTCCTCTGTGGCCACTAACTCAGGAGTTACATGGAAAGAGAGAGAAAATGGGGAGGGGAGAAGCAAAGGAACCATTGACAGAAATCAGGGTTTTTTGAGGAAAGGCAGATCCCCTGTATCTGTGGGTTGTCTTTCTAAGCTAAAAAATGTGGGCCTCCCTTGAGAGGGTTGTGGTTTTCTCCACCCTTCCCCAAACATGCCTCTCCATGCCTCTTTCCCGTCTCCCCCAAGACACAAACCCAGAGCGTTTTTGAGAAGCTGGACAACTCCTCTAACGGTGGCCGAGGTTTGAACTCCAGATCCCCTGCACAGCTTTTTCCATTGTGTTCCTTAGAAAGTGCCTCTACTAAGAATGGTGATTGTAGTGAATATGTGGGGACATCTCTAATCTTCATTTAAAGACATTCACTTGTTTATTTATTAATTCAAGAGATATATTTGGAGAACTTTGCATGTGCCAAACACTCCTATGAGGAATACAGTGGTGAGTGATGAGGTCAGAGAAAATTCCCTCCCTCATGCATTTAGATCCCGGTGGGAGAGACAGACCAACAAAAGTAAACACACTTAAAAAGCGCACCAGAAGAATTGCAAATTGCGCTAAACATTACTAAGTAAATGAACCGAGGGCTGAGATAGCTAATAGGGTGTACGGGGAGTGTGACAAGTGGAGAGGATTGCTTTAGATAGGTTAGTTAAGGGAAAGTCCGAGACATTTTAGCTGAGACCACCTGAAAGGATGAGCAGGAAGAGACTTGTGAAGAAGGAGAATGTCTGGAGAGCATTCCAGGAAAAAGGCACAGAACACACACAAGGTTGAGGCAGATAGAAGCTTAGAATTTCCAGGAATTGAAAGAAGACAGTGCCGTTAGAATGGAGCGAGGTGTGTTCGGAGCCTTTGTGGGTTCAGCTCATGGAGGGTCTCGTAGGCAGTAGGAAGGAATCTGATTTGCTTTTGTGTGGAGTGGAAAGCAATTAGAAAGTTTAAACAAGCAGTGATATAAGCTGGTGCACATTTAAATATGCCGTGCTTGTGGTTATTTGAAGCATGAGTTTGAGAGGAGCAAGACTGGAAATGGGGAGACTGACTTATAGGCTTTGCAGCCTCCTAGGTGAGAGCTGAGGAAGGCCTGAACTAAGGTGGTGGAAGTCAAATATATTCAGAAGTATAACGGAAAGAAGCTATAAATACATTGAATGTGGTGGAAGGCTCCTGGCTTGAGTATCCGGGTGGGGGGTTGCCATTCCGATTGAGATGGAGAAGATAGAGGTGAAGAGGAAATAATTTCGACAAAGGGTTTGGGGGTTACTTTTTGTGCATTAAAGTTTCAGGTGTCTGGGAATTATCCAAGTGGAGCTGTCAGATTGGAAGTCGGATGTGTACATAAGCCTGGAGTTCAGGGGACAGGTCTGGGCCAGAGATATAAATGTGGAAATCATTAGCATACTTATGTACTTAAAGCCAAATGACTTGTAATGCAGCTGGAGAATATGTGTAGAGGAAGAAGACAGCCGAGATGAAGCCCTGGGGAATTGCCACATTAAGATGTCAGGTAGAGGAGGGACCGGAGCCAGGGGAACAGAAGGAATGTGGTCAGTGAGGGGGAAGGACAACCAGATGTATGGCGTAGGCTGCAGTCAAGAGAGCAGAGTGCCAGAGCAGGAGTAAGAAGACATCTCTGTCACGGGATGCTGAGGGTTTGAGTGCAGCAAACACAGAGGGTGTCTTCTGGATTAGCCAACCTGGAAATCACTGATATCCTTGACCAGATGAAGGTATATCTAGGTCACCTGGTAGATGGTATTGGGTTAAGGAGTGAAGGTCATGTGAGAAGTACAGACAGCATTTGTGTGTACTCAGCTTTTCAAGAAATTTTCAAGAAATGTGGTCATGATGGGGGACAGATAAATGGGGCAGAAGCTGGCAAGGGACTACATGGACAGTGGAGGCGTTTTGTGTGTGTAAGACGGGAGATGCTAAAACATGTCTGTGTGCTGAGGAGAATACGCAAGTGGATGGAGAGACAGTGTGCATGCACGAGAGGGAATGGGTAACTGGAAGAGGAAAGGTCTTGAGAAAACAGGAAAGGATGTGAGCTTGACCTTCACTGGCAGAGACAGTAAGGAAGCAGGGCAGGGGTACAAGTGTCAGTGATAGAAAGATGATGTTGTTCCCATCCCATGGCTACTATTCAATGAATTATGAAAAGTCATCAACTAGTATTAGTGGGAGGTTTGAGGAAAGAGGAGAAGACATGAAATGCTTGTCTCATTTGAATTAGGTAACTAGCTTCCGTTTACCTGACTTCATGCTTACTATGCAGCCTTCTAGTTGGAATTGGGCTTCCTGTGGTATTTTCCAACAGAGAGAAGATATGCATGGCAGAGGTTCCAAGTGTCAGCCCAGAGGAAGTTAGAATTCTCCCAGTAAAATGTCTCTTGTGAGTTTGTCTATGTGGGCCAACCTATGTGAGTCACTTCAGTGATACAGAGAAGTCCAGATCAGAAGTGCAGTCTGAAATGTGACAAATTTATCAACTTTGTATGTGGTTCTCCTGGCAAAATACTTGCCTTATTCAGCATCTTTCTATTAAACTTCAGTAAGGATTATGTAATTTATCTGCATTAGAGAGGCAAGTAATAAGGATCATTCGTTCAGGTTCACAATAGACTCTGCATTCTATCTCTTAAACAATGAACCTGGAGGATCATCGGCTGTAATCATGAATAGTCTCATAGAAGCATCATTTTATACCTCCAAGCGCTCCCACCCTTCATCTTATAATGGAAAAATTTCTGCTGTTTCTTTCCTGTAGAAATAACACAGGAAACAAATAATGGGGAGAAATAAGGAAGCTCTGAGATTAGCCTGAGAATTAATGGGATTTCATGCCATTATCAGGTACATTATGCAGCTACATTTCCCTTGAAGAGTTACACAGTGTCCAGCCGATGGGTTCATAATTGCTGGAAAAATAGAGGAGGGATGGAAGAGGTGGTAGTATATCAGAATATTTAACTTTAGGCTATAAAAACCCTGGGTGGCCCAAGTACTTGCCATCCCCCTGCTCCCATCATCAGGAAGATCTTGGTTTCAAAACATTCAGGGAAATGTTACACCTTGTAGTATTTTGAACAGAGTAAATAATGACCATCCAGAGAAAGAGGCTACAGGCTTCTTTTTTAGGTGGGATTCTTCTGATACTTCCTTCAGTAACTTCTCAATAAATCATTATGATAATCATCTTTTTACGACTTCATATATTTTCCTGTCAAAAATGCAAAAAAAGAAATGATTGTGGGTTCTAGACAAAGCTACAGTATAATTCTTATATCATAGCAGCTGGGAGTGTGTGTGTGTGTGTTGTGGGGGTTGGGGGACTGGTGAGAGAGGGAGGGAGAGAGAGAGAAGGAGGAAATATAAATTTTTGTTGCTATAGAGCGTTCCTTGCAAAACAGAGCTCAACAGAAGCATCACACAGAAAAACAGGACAGTGCATTTATTCCAAAAATATTTATCGAGCATCTAATACAAACAAGGCACTTCAGTGGGTATTGCACATACAATAGCGCACAAAACAGACTTTAGAAAACCCTGCCATCATGGAAACTTGCATGCTGGTGGATGGCACCTGACTGTCTACTTCACTACCTTTTCTAGAAATTTTCAGTACATTGCTGTGAGCCCCAAGGAAGTTGAAGGCTTTTTGCTTTCTTGGATCAAACACAACCTGGCTGGGTACTTTGTCTTTCTAGTTGATTTAAGTGAAACGAGAAGTGACTTTCAGTTTTATAGTGGTAATAAAACTTGAGGCGAGTGAGCAGAAGGGGATGATGATGTTATTTACTATAGAAGAGGAAGCATATCTGTAGAATAGTGAGATTAGATCTATCAAGGTAGCATGCAAGTAACTAGAAAGCAGCCACCAAATATGATTGAATCCTTCCCTCAGTAGCAGTAACTTTGTCTTCTGTTCTATTGAAACTTCCATTTCATTCTCTGAGGAAACAAGTATTGTCTCTTTTTCACTGGCAGACAAACTCTCAAACACACATGGGCATTGTCTCTCTGTTCCTGTTTTTCTGTCTCTGACACACACACACACACACACACACACACGCACACGCACACGCACACGCACACACACGCACACACACACACACACACACACACACACACCTGCTCCAAGCCAGCTGGACCTCTTGTCAATCACCCTAAACTTCTCTTTGAGGTAAAATCAGAAAGTTCACCAGAGTCATTTTCCTGGTTGCTGGAAATCCCATCAGTGTATTTTCACACCAGGATTCTCAAGCTGCCAGCTTTGCTCCTAAAGTAATATGGGGACCATCTTCCTCCCTTTATCTTTGTTCACGTGGTGAAGGAAGCACATTAGGTCCACACTTGTCTCCTTGGCATCATTTATAGATTCTGCGTCAACACTCAAGATGCTTGATGATAAGGAAAAGGGTAATTAGTCTATAATTAGAAGTTAATCACAAATCTGTAAAAGAAATTTCAGCATATTGACAAAGACTTTTCCTTAAGTGACATTTCTATGCATAGTTAATTAGTTGCTGATCTCAAATTGAGTCACTGGAAATGTATTCTTCTGCTCTCTAGTAATTTCTCATCCAGACACACTTTTTAAAAAAATTCAGATTACATCTCTTGGTGCTCCTGTGCAGCTGAGTTGTACTGCAGTGGGAGAAAAGGCAAACCACACAGGACGCAATTAACACATTTGCGAAAGAGCAACCATGCTGTAACTGATGCACCGCTGGAGTCTACTTTGTGAGTGACAGGACATACTCACTCCCCTTCTTCAAAAGTCATTTCCCCCCTGCAATTCTTTAGGAAAGTCAATGAACCAGAAAGAGCTCAGATTCCACTGCACAAATGTAAATTGTGATATTAACATACAAGATGAATAATGAGGGAAAAACCAGGACGTAGTCCAGACTCTTTTTTACTCAGTATATGCGTATAAAGAAATACTACCTATAATCTATCTCCCTGTGAGACTGAACTAATGCTTGACACACAGAAATCTAATGGTATTTTAATAGAATGTGAGGATTGCTATGGAATTACACTGGTATTATATTCACTAATACCAAATGCATGAGTTACGGTTAATACTGTTACCATTACTGGCTAAACAGGGGTGTCACACCTCCAGTAATCTGCTGAGCAGGTTTTGCAGAGACTTTCTATCAAGTAGGAATAAAAAGTGAAGTGCTTCCTGAGGTTCCAATTAGAGAGAAATATAACGATGTCAGGATTGTGAGTTAAGCTTGAAGCAATGTTCATTTCCTGTATTATGTTCCAATTTGATTAACACAGCCATGGGCAAGCATGTGAGAGAATCTTATTCTAGAGCCTGAGTAGTGGATGAAGAAGGGCCATCCACTTAGCTGAACTGTGGATGTCAGTCCCTGACTCAGACCTAGTTCCATCTACCCATATGCTGCCTGCCCCTTCCTGTTATCAGTGGAAAGCCATTTGGACACTATATCATGATTCTCATGCTGTTAAACAGAGGGATTCTGGAATAATCGATGCTTCACCCCTGGGCTGATGCAGGAGGACTTTGCAGTGCTGGTGCTAATGTTCTGCAGTCCTCTTCCTGCACTTGCACCCCATGGGATGTCCCCATGGGAAAGCTAAGCTGTTTTTCTGATTCTTTCATGCCCCAGGAAACTGAAGTTTCTGGCATTTTATGATACTGGTATTTACCATTTTAAGTATGAGGAAGTTGAGAGCCTCCGAAAATTTAGTAATCTATAATACCAAGTAAATGGCAAAGTTGGGAGTCAAATCTAGGCTGACCTTAAGATCCACATGCTAACCACACTACCTTATGTTTCCTCCTGTGTTCCTGAAACTCGGGCCTAGACCATTGGTTCCCAGGCCTGAATGCACATCAGAAACACCAGCAGGCTTATTAAAAATACAGATTCCTGACCAGTCTTCCCTCCGTTATTTTGAGTTAGTAGATCTGGGGTAGAGCCCTGGAATCTGATATATTTTTAAGTTCTTGCTAGTGGTTCTCATGGATCCCCAGGTTCAGGAACTACTGATCTTGATCAGGGTACCATACTAGAAACTCAAATTGAGATTCATTCATTGTTTCTTTCAACACATATTTGTTGAATGCTGACTATCTACCAGGTACTGTTCTAGATGCTTGAAATATAGCAGGAAATAAAACAGATTAAAGTCCCTACATTTGTTAAATTTACACTCTAGTTAAAGGAGCCAAACAAAGAAAAGAAAAAACCAGTATGTGTATATACTCTATCAAGCAGTAATAAATGCTACATAGAAAAACATAGCATGGGATCTTCAGGAGATATTAAAAGAGTGACTGGGGCTTCCCCGGTGGCGCAGTGGTTGAGAGTCCGCCTGCCGATGCAGGGGACATGGGTTCGTGCCCCGGTCCGGGAAGATCCCACATGCCACGGAGTGGCTGGGCCCGTGAGCCATGGCCGCTGAGCCTGCGCGTCCGGAGCCTGTGCTCCGCAACGGGAGAGGCCACAACAGTGAGAGGCCCGCGTATGATGAGGATGAGAAAGACTATGGGGAAAATGATAGATGAATCTGGAGAGGATTCTCTGATGGAAGAAGTCAACAGATTCACGGACAGCTTCCAAATGGGTGGCTACAAAAGACACTTCTGGAAGAAAATGAGGATGCTCTATAACTTTTTTTCTGCAGCTGTCGTGGTGACTATAAAATGATAATACAATCTGCCCTTATTGGGGAAGTAGGCATCCTCACATGTGGCATTCTGGACCCCACAGGCTCATCTCTGCCGTTTCAGGCAGTAAAAGAGCATTAGCTCAGCAGTGCTGATGAAGAACCACCCTCTGGAATCAAAGATAAGGTTCATTGCTGAACCAAAGATCCTGAGGGTGTTTTAAATGCCGTTTGGTTCTAGGCAGTGCTGAGAATCCTCCAGGTTTCCACACAGCAGTGAATGAATGCCAACAGAGCGGTTCACAGATAGATCTTGGGGGATGCTCCTCTTGCCTAATTGCAGACCTGGAGCCCATGCACACCCAGTCAGCACCTTCTGTAAGCCAGGACCCTTCAAGTGCAAGTTCAGTGCTTCCCTATGGCACCTCCTGGGGAGTATCAGTAGTGAGACTGATGCTTCGAATTTCCACTTAGTTTCTCCCAGATCCTTGGGGGCTGTAGTCACCACATATTTCTGAAGAATTTTGCAAAGTGTGCTCCCTCAAATTATCACAGGTTGAGACCAGAGAAAAACAGATTATTTTAGTCTACATTTACTCAAGGCTGTGGTAGGTACATAGGCAGCTTCTCTGAAGGATCAGGAAAAGGTGGACCCCTAAGAGGGAGAGGAACATGTGTGATGGGGTACATGTTTCACACACAGAAGTGCCTCAATCTCACATTTCTAGCTGTTTGGCTGAGAAGACTCACAGACTAGGATGGCCAACACGTTGTCCCCAGGACTAAACTGGAATTTCAGAAAGAGTTAACCTAAGTAATGCCAGCTTGAAGTGGCAAAGCTATGGTAACTAAAGGGTGGTGGTCTTAATGGAAACTAGAAAAGGGGAAAATGAAGAGGAAGAGTAAGTCTCTGTCTCCAGTCCTGTCTAAAGAAGAGCACTCTGTCCAGCTAGCACAAGCATCCACTTAACCTTTACCTACCTAGCTTGGAAATGGGTGTGTTTGGCCTTCAGATCTTGAAGGTGTAAAATCATTGAGCTCCCTTGACTCTTGTTCTGAGCCAAGCACACAGCAGTCCCAGAGGATTTGGACATGCATGGAGAGGAGAATACACTGAGCTGTTAGCCTGGCTATTCTGGACTTCTTGAGCGTTGGATGTTTTAAATTGCTCAATTCGTAATTTCTCAATGTAAATCAGCCATGTGTTATTTGATTAGCATGAGTCAGTCCCAAGAGCCTGGAAAAGTCTGACTGATAAAATTGGGCTTCTGTACCACAAAGTGAATGATCCTGCCTGAGGGCAGCTGGTCTGTCTCTTTAACATATTTCCTCCAAACTTTACCTGGGTCAGTAGGTATGACCTACCCCAAGGCAGTTTTAGACTCAGTTTTACATATAATAATAATATAATTATATATGTATAATATATATAATATATACATATGTGTACATATGTATTGATAGTGATAATATGTTCTTAATAGTAACCTGAAGAAAAAGTCACTCTTACTTTAATGTGTGAAAGGGACTCTGATATAGTCAGGGTAAGAACAATATGATATATATATGTATATACACATACACACATATACCAATACATACATATAAGGTAGATATACTATTGACACATATATATTGAGTGACTCACACACTGTAGTAACATTAACTAGTGGAAAATTTGGTATTACAATCCAGTTCTCTGGTCATCTGGTTAAATATCTTTTCTATTATCTCTACCATACGATTATCATCACACTATTCACTTTTATTAAGTCCACTAGGTAAACAGACTTGCCCAGAGATGTATATGCCATTTTATTACTCTCTGTAATGTAATCTGAAAGTCAGCTACAGTACAGATTCTATACACCAAACAAGAAAGATTAATAAAGACACTTGAGAAAAAGAAACTAACCACTTTTTTTTTTTTTTGCGGTACGCGGGCCTCTCACTGTTGTGGCCTCTCCCGTTGCGGAGCACAGACTCTGGACGCGCAGGCTCAGCAGCCACTCCTCACGGGCATAGCCACTCCGTGGCATGTGGGATCTTCCCAGACGGGGCTGCATCGGCAGGCGGGCTCTCAACCACTGCGCCACCAGGGAAGCCCCCCATTTGTTTATTTTTGATTTTTACCATTGTAATATACACCTCTCCAATTATTTACTTAGTATTTATCTTGAAAACAGTTCACTTAAAAAAATTTTTTTTTATTCTTTATGGAAGTATAATTGATTACAATGTTGTGTTAGTTTCTGGTGTATATCAAAGTGATCCAATTATATATATATGATTCAATTTTATATATTCTTTTTCATATTCTTCTCCATTATGGTTTATTACAGGATATCAAATATAGTTCCCTGTGCTAAACAGTAGGACCTTGTTTTTATCTGTTTTATATATAGTAGTTTGTATCTGCTAATCCCAAACTCCTTAATTATCCTTCCCCTACCTCCTGTCCCCTTCAGTAACCATAAGTTTGTTTTCTGTATCTGTGAGTCTGTTTCTTTCATGTAAATAAGTTCAGTTGTATCATATTTTAGATTCTCCATATAAGTGATATCATATGATATTTGTCTTTTTCTGATTTACTTCACTTAGTATGATAATCTCTAGGTCCATCTGTGTTGCTGCAAATGGTATTATTCCATTCTTTTTTATGGCTGAGTAATATTCCATTGCATATGTGTACCACATCTCTATCTGTTCATCTGTGGACACTTAGGTTGCTTCCATGTCTTGGCTATTTTAATTAGTGCTGCTGTGAACATTGGCGTGCATATGTCTTTTTGAATTAGAGTTTTCTCTGGTTATATGCCCTGGAGTGGGATTGCTGGATCATATGACAACTCTATTTTTAGTTTTTTAAGGAACCTTCATACTCTTTTCCAAAGTGGCTGCACCACAGCTCACTTTTTAAAATTAAATAGATTTAGAAATAAATGAAACAAAATCACTACCACAGGTGTAAATCCACTATCACTTTTGTAATTAGAATATTACTATACATTAATTATTAAATAAAATATCATTTTAATTAGTTAACTAAATGTCATAAAATTATTTACATCCAATTCACCTGGAGGCCATTTCTATTCTCACAGAGTGAAATCATTCTAAAACCTTCTTTGCTACCCAAGGCATGGTTCCTGGCCAGATCAATATTGTCTGGCAGGTGGACCAGCCCCAGGACAGCCCAGGCCCACAGCCAGGCATGATTAGACCTGGCTTCACACACCAGTAGGCTGACACAAGTCCTAGGACCATGCAGCCAGCCATGACAGGACCCAGCCCCACCCATCAGTGGCTGGCCTCTACACAAGACAGGGCTTGGCAGTCAACTAGGATGGGGACCAGCCATGCTTACCAGCGTGCTCACAGTAGTCGACACTGCCACATGAGAAGTGCTAATGCATCCCACATAGGGGGCACCTCTACATCATATACCTCTGATGACCGCAAGAGAGTGTGCTGTTTTGCCTGATAGGGCATCTTCTACATAATGCCACTTCTCTAAGATCAAGAAATATAACCACCCTACTTAATACTTACACATAAACACAGAGAATTAGGCAAAATGATGTGACAAAGGAATATGTTCCAAGTGAAGGAACAAGATAAAACTCCAGAAGGAGAACTAAGCAAAGTGGAGAAAAGCAATCTGCCTGATAAAGAGTTCAATGTAATGATGAGAAAGATGTGCAACAAACTCGGGAGAAGGATGGATGAACAGTGTGAGAAATTTTAAAAAGGGTTAGAAAATATAAAGAAGAACCAAACAGAGCTGAAAATACAATAACTGAAGTTAAAAAAAAAAAACAAAAAAAAAAACACCAGAAGGAATCAACAGTAAATTAGATGATACAGATGAATGAACAAATAAGAGAGCAGGGAAACAAGAGTGGTGGAAATCCCTCTAGGTGAACAGAAAAAAGAAAAAAAAGAATTAAAAACAAAATAAAGACAGTTTAAGAGACCTCTGGGATAACATCAAATGTACTAACATTTGCATTATAGGTGCCCCAGAAGGAAAAGGGAGAGAGAAAGGGGCAGAGAACTTACTTGAAGTGATAATAGCTGAAAACTTCCTTAACCTGGGAAAGAAAACAGACATCCAGGTCCAGGAAGACGTTTTGGTGCAGAGAGTCCCAATAAAGATCAACCCTAAGAGATTCATACCAAGACACATTGTAATTGAAATGGCAAAAATTAAAGAAAGAATCTTAAAAGCAGCAAGGGAAAAGCAACTAGTTAATATGACAGAACTCCCGTAAGACTGTCAGTTGACTTTTCAGAAGAAACTTGGCAGCCCAGAAGTGTGTAGCATGGTATATTAAAGTGATGAAAGGGAAAAACCTACAACCAAGAATACTCTACCCAGCAAGGCTGTCCTTCAGATTTGAATGAGATCAACAGTTTTACATACAAGCAAAGCTAAAAGAGTTCAGCACTGCTAACCTGTCTTTACAAGAGACATTAAAGGGACTTCTCTAAGTGAAAAAAAAGGCCGCAATTAGAAATATATAAATGACAAAAAGAAAAAAAATCTCATTGGTAAGACAATATACAGTAAATGTAGTAGATCAACCACTTATAAAGCTAGTAGGAACATTAAAAGACAACAGGAGTAAAATAATCTATATCTGCATTAGTAGCTAAAGAATTTTCAAAACAAAAAGATGTAAACTATTATGTCAAAAATGTTAAAAAATTGGGGGGGGGTTGTAAAAATGCAGGGTTATTAGAATGCTTTCAAAATTAAGAGTTCATCAACTTAAAATAATCATGTATATATTAATATACGTATAGATTGCTATAGATAAACCTCATGGTAACCACAAATCAAAAATCTGTAATAGATACACACACAAAAAAGAGGAAGGAACCTAAACATAACACTAAAGATAGTCATCAAATAACAAGAGAATAGAAGAAGAAAGGAAGCAAAGAAAACTACAATAACAACTCCCAAACAATTAGCAAAATAACGGTAAAAACATTCTCTTCAATAATTACTTAAAGTGTAAATAAACTAAATGCTTCAATCAAAAGGCAAAGAGTGGTGAGATTGATAAAAGAACAACACCCATCTATATGCTGCCTACAAGAGACTCACTTCAGATCTAGAGCCACACACAGACTGAAAGTGATGTGATGGAAAAACTTATTCCATGCAAATGGAAATGAAAAGAAAGGTGGAGTAGCAATACTTAGACAAATAGACTTTAAAACAATGACTGTAACAAGAGACAAAGAAGGACATTACATAATGATCAAGGGATTGATCCAACAAGAATATATAACAATTCTAAATACATAAGCTCCCAACATAGGAGTGCCTAAATACATAAAGCAAATATTAACAGACATAACAGGAGAAGTTGACAGTGACACAATAATATTAGGGAAATTAACATCCCACTTATATCAGTAAACAGATTGTCCAGACAGATTAATAAGGAAAAACTGGCCTTAAATGAGAACATTTCATCCATAATCAGCATAACATACATTCTTTTCAAGTGCACAAAGGACATTGTTTAGGACAGATGACATGATAGGCCACAAAAGAAGTCTCAATAAATTTAAGAAGTTTGAAATCATATCAAGCATCTTTTCTGACCACCTTTTGAGACTAGACGTTAATTATAAGGAAAAAAATTGCAAAAAACACAAATACATGGAGCCAAACAGTGTGCTACTTAACAACCAGTGGTTTATTGTAGAAATCAAAGTTAAAATAATAAAATACCTAGAGCCAAATGAAAATGAAAACACAATGATAAAAAATATCTATGGGAAGCAGCAAAAGCAAGTCTAAGAAGGAAGTTTGTAGCTGTATAAGCCTACCTTAGGAAATAAGAAAAATCTCAAGAAAACAGCATAACTTTACACCTAAAGGAATTAGAAAAATAGAACAAAACCCAAAGTTAGCAGAAGGAAAGAAATAATAAAGATCATAGCACAAATAAATGAAATAGAGACTAACAAAATAATAGAAAAGATCAATGGAACTAAGAGCTGATTTTTTGAAAAGGTAAACAAAATTGAAAAACCTTTAGCCAGACTCATGAAGAAAAAAGAGAGAGGGCCCAAATAAATAAAAAAAGAAATAAAAAAGAAGTTATAGCACCACCACAGAAATATAAGCAGTCATAAGAGTTTACTATGAACAATTATATGCCAGTAAAATGGTCAAATTCTTAAAAATGTACAACCTCCTAAGATTGAAACAGGAAGAAACAGAAAGTATGAACAGACCAATTACCAGTACTAAAATTGGATCAGTAATTTAAAAACTCTCATCAGACAAAAGTCCAAGACCAGATGGCTTCACAGGTGAATTCTACCAAACATTAAAGGAGAATTAACACCTCTTTTTTCTCGAATTAGTCCAAAGAATTGAAGAGGAAGTAAAAATTTTGAACTCGTTTTATGGGGCCAGCATCACCCTGGTACCGAAACCAGACAAAGACATCACAAAACAGGAAAATTACAGGCCAATACCCCTGATGAAATAGATGAAAAATTCCTCAACAAAATATTAGCAAACTGAATTCAACCATACATTAAAAGGATCATACACCACAATCAATTGATATTTATCTCTGGCATGCAAGGATGATCTAATATCCACAAATCGATCAGTGTGATGTACCACATTAACAAACTGAAGACTGAAAATCATAGGATCATCTCAATAGTTGCAGAAAAAGCTTTTGACAACATCAACATCCATTTATGTTAATAAAAAAAGTCCCTACACAGTGTGTATAGAGGGAACATAACTCAACATACTAAAGGCCACATATGACAAATCTATAGCCAATATCATACTCAGTGGTGAAAACCTGAAAGAATTTTCTCTAAGATCCGGAACAGACATGGATGTTTTATTCAACATAGTATTGGAAATCCTAGACACAACAATCAGGCAAGAAAAAGAAATAAATGGAATCGCATTTGGTAAGGAAGACGTAAAACTGTCACTGCTTAAAGATGCATGATAACCAAGAAAATCCTAAAGATGCTGCCAAAATAACCAAATAAACCAAAAAAACAAAACACTGGAGCTCATCAATGAATTTGGTAAAGTTGCAGAATATAAAATTAGTATACATAAATCTTCTGCATTTCTATACACTAACAATGAACTATCAGAAGTAGAAATTAAGAAAACCATGCCATATACAATTACATCAAAAAGAATAAAAGACCTAGGAATAAATCGAATTAGGAGGTGAAAGGCCTGTACTCTGAAAACTAATACACGGATGAAAGAAATTGAAGATGGCACAAATGGAAAGATATACCATGCTCATGGATTGGAAGAATTTATATTGTTAAAATGACCATACTATCCAAGGCAACCTACATATTCAATGCAATCTCTATCCAAATACCAATGAAATTTTTCACAGAACTAGAACAAATAATTCAAAACTTTTTATGGAAACACAAAAGACCCTGAATAGCTAAAACAATCTTGTGAAAGAAGAACACAAATGAAGGTATCATGGTCCCTGATTTTAAACTATACTACAATGCTACAGTAATCAAAACAGTATGGTACTATCACAAAAACAGATACATAGATTAGTGGAACAGAATAGGAGCCCAGAAATGAACCCATACTTATATAGTCAATAAATTTACAACGAAGAAGGCAAGAATATACAGTGGGGCAAAGAAAGCCTCTTCAATAAATGGTGTTGGGAAACCTGGATAGCTACATGCAAAAGCATCCAAATGGACTACTTTTCCACACCAGTTACAAAAATAAACTCAAAATGGATTAAAGACTTAAATGTAAGACCTGAAACCATAAAACTCATGGAAGAAAACATAGGCAGTATGTTCTTTGACATTGATCTTAGCACTATTGTTTTTGGATATGTCTCCTCAGGCAAGGGAAACAAAAGCAAAAATAACCACACATGGGACTACATCAGACTAAAAAGCTTTTGCACAGTGAAGGAAGCCAGCAACAAAACAAAAAGGCTGCCTACTGAATGGAAGAAGTCATTTATGAATGGTGTATCTGATAAGGGGTTGATATCCAAAATGTACAAATACATGTACAACTCGACATCAGGAAAACAACCTGATTAAAAAAATGGGCAGATGGCCAACAGGCATATGAAAAGATGCTCAACATGGCTAATTATCAGGGAAATGCCAATCAAAACCATAATGAGATATCACCTCACATCTGTTGGTATGAATGGCTGTTATTCAATAGACAACACATATCAAGTGTTGGTGAGGGTGTGGAGAAAAGGAAATCCTCGTGCACTGTTGGTGGCAATGTTAATTGATGCAGCCACTATGGAAAACAGTATGGAGCTTTCTTAAAAAATTAAAAATAGAATTACCATATGATCCAGCAATTCCACTTCTGGAATTTTCCAGAAAAAACAAAAACACAAATGTGCAAATGTATTTTCACCCCATGTTCATTGGAACATTATTTACAATAACCAAGATACAGTAGCAACCTAAGTGCCCTGCCATAGATGAATGGACAAAGACGATGTGGTATATATGGATACAATGGATATGTATGGACTTAGCTGTAAAAAACAAAATAATGAAATCTTGCCATTTGTGACAACACAGATGGACCTAGAGGGCAATATGCTAAGTGAAATGTCAGAGAAAGACAAATAGTGTATAATTTCACTTATATGTCGAATCTTTAAAAAAGGAGCAAATAAAACAAAACAGAAAGAGAGTCATAGATACAGACAACAAATATGTGGTTACCAGGGGGGAGAGGGATCCTGGGATGAGAGAAATAGGTGTGGAAGATTAAGAGCTACAATCTTCCAGTTACAAAATAAATGAGACACAAGTATTAAAGGTACAGCATGGGGAATATATTCAATAATAATGTAATATCTTCGTGCAGCAACAGATGGTGACTAGACCTTATCATGGTGATTATTTTGTAATGTGTAGAAATATCAAATCACTATGTTAGTCACCAGGAACTAACATAGTGTCATAGGTCAATTATACTTTTAAAAAAACAGACAGTGAAACCAACAAACTCGTAGAGAGATCAGATTTGTGGTTACCAGAGGCTGGACGTGAGGAGACAGGGATTTGGATGAAGGTGATCAAATGTACAAACTGCCAGTAATAAGGTAAATAAGTACTAGGGTTGTAATGTACAAGATGATAAATATAATCAACACCACTATACGTTATATATAAAAATTGTTAAAAGGTTAAATCCTAAGAGTTCTCATCACAAGGAAAAAATTTTTTTTCTTTTTCTTACATTTTTTGTCAATATATATATGAGATGATGGATGTTAACTTATTGTGGTAATTATTTCATGATGTGTCCAAGTCAAATCATTGTGCTGTACACCTTAAACTTATACAGTGATGTATGTTCACTATATCTCAGTAAAACTGGAAGAAAAAGAAATCATCCAGCAGCTTGTTAGAAATGTAGAACCTCAGCACCACCCTAGACCTTCTGAATGAGGATACTAACAAGATCCTTAGGTCATTCATGAGTGCTGTTCCAAAAAGGCTTCTTTCCTGACTGTAGAAACTTCCTTTCCCCTTCCAAATTTCACCCCCACTTCTGCCTCCCTAATCCTTGCATATATATATATATATATATATATATATATATATATATGTATACATATGTATGTATATATATACACCCCCTTTAGTCTTTTGCACTGTATGAGATATTTTATTTATATTTAAATACAGGATGATGTAAATCCTAACCTGCGTCATTTACGTACACCATCATGACTATTGATCTTATCTTCTACAATTCCACCTCCTACAAACAGCACAAGTGATGTGCACATTACATTTGGGAAAACAAAGCTGAAGTGCCTTGTTTCTGTGTTCTTGTTCACCAAGCCTGTAGTCATTTATAGATCTTTGGGGTTGTTTACAAATAGTGAAGGCCAGAAGTATTATATATATAAATGTGAAGAAACATTTATTATATTCTCTTTAGCAGGGCTCTTCCTGTGCCAGAAGAGAGTGTCTCAGGCTTTTTTTTTAGTTGATGAACTCTTCTTAAGCTTACTCCTTTATCATAGTTCTTTGTTTACCAAGTAACCTCAACTGGTGAGTTGGTAGGAAATAATACACCAGTCATGCTACCTACATGGCAGAATATATACATTCTTATAAATTAATAAAATTGACATCCAGGTTTTTATAGTAATCTCTGGGAACCTAGTTGATATCTACATAGAGACTTAGATATACTCTAGGTTTGTTGTCAAATCACATTTTTGAGCCAGTGAGGCTTCAGGTCTCACTGTGGACCATGGTAAATGAACCAGGAAAATTCCATCTGGTGAAACCTGTTTTAAAGAAATTGGCAGCCTACCTCTTCTAGTGCCATCCTGACCACAAATGTGCTTTTCTTACAAATAAGAACACCAAATCTAGCTGATTCTGAGATATGCCTCCTGAAAATAATAAATAATTTATCAGCTCTGAGTCTCACATAAAAGTATTAACCTTCTTAAATCTTCAGTGCCTCCACAGCCCTAAAGTCTTCTGAGGCTTCAGCTCACCAAGGGAGAGTCAGACCATCTAAAATACTCATCCCAGTCATCCCAATTTAGGCCACTTAAAGCAAGAGGTCTTCATTGATTCCTGCCTCCTAAGCAAGCTTCCTCTATTAAGGTGATGAATTCTGGGGACTGGTAGATCTGAGAAATCCATCTGGGCTGCACCTGTGATAAACAGACACTAAGGAATGTAAATTAGGGTAGAAAAAAGCTTTGAAGTCAAGAATCAGAGGATCGGAGAACCTGAGAACCAGGAAGGATTCTAGAAATCAGCCAACCTAACCCCTTGGGGAACTGAGGCCCAGAGAAATGAAAATATTGGCTAAGGCCATCGAGAGGGTAATTAAGTAGCAGAGGTGGAATTACAGTCAAGCCTGGTGACAGCAGTGTATTCATCACATAAGTGCTTTGGACTGGTTGCTGGTAAGGAAGGCAAGAGTGACCAAGAAACAAAGCAGGAAGGAGAAAAAGAAGATAAGTTTTCTGAACTTGATTTTCCCTGAGAAAACCTTCAGAGATTGCTCTCACTTTGATATAGATAGTGTATTCCTCCAGCAGTATTCTAGCTTCTCTTTTCCTGCATATGGTTCAGCTGAAGGCTCTGGGACTTTTCTACCATAATCGTGGAACTATTTCCTAGTCGCTATTCTGCATTCCTTTTCCATTTATCAAATAGTTCCACTGTGTATTGTCTGCCTTGAGACTTACTGAACTCTTTATCAGCATTCAACCTTGCTTGCCACCAACTTTATACCATATCTGAGTGCACTATTCCATTGTTTCTTATGGCCTGTGGACAGTCATTTAGTCTCTGCGTTTCTCATCGCATAGAGTCCCCGTCCCTGGTAGAGTGTGACTAGGGATTTGGAAGAGAGGAGGGCACATAAATGAGAAACAGTCCCTCTAGGTTTCACATCAAAATTGGCATTTTCTATAGGATTTATGTGTTATATAGGAATAAAGAGTTCATTCTTTTTGCTCATTGTTTCTAACATGACCTAAAATCAGAATGCTTTTGCAAGGCTTAAATACATAAATTGTTAAAAACCAAAGCCCAGTTTCCACTGGGCACGAACTATCTTACATTCATTTCCATTTAAGGGATTAAAAAGGCATACAAGAAAAATGAAATCCTTTAAAGGAATTTAAATCTTCCTCTTTCTAGCAGATTTAATGCTCTGAGTTCTGTTTCTAAATGTTACAGTCTTCAGTGTAATTCAGGAAATCTTGGACCTATTAAATTTAGCTTTTCCAACCTCAAATGACTCCCATTAGGGCTTTGTGGCCCAAATGAAGTAGATGAAGCCAACCCTCAGAATGTGTTCTATTCTATAAAACTCTTATACTTCATCAGCCAGAAATAGATGATTTAACTTTTTCCAAAATGACAGCTCTTTGGTGGTTTTGAGGAGAAAGATGCAATCATTGTGTTATCTTCTGTAAGACCCATCAAAATCACAGTAGTTAGTGTTGCCCAATAAATGAATGGGAGAGCCACATGGGGCATGTTGGATGTGGGGTCGTATTGGATATGGGGTCATTCTGGGCATGAGCCCGCAGGAGAGATCAAATGGCACTGGAAAGAATTTAAAGAATGGCCAGGCAAAATAAATATAGAGAAGAAAAAGCAAGAAAAAGAGGGAAGACTGAAAATCAAATAAAATTAAAGCAAATCAATATTTTTGCCCAGAAAGGTAAAGCTAGATGTGCTTGAGGTCTAAAACATGAGTATAGAGAGCACAAATCCTCATCTGATGAAACATCTTATGTGTCTGCTCAGTGTAAGGCTCTATGTTGAATGCTATGGGGGAAACAGATGAGTAAGACAAGGTTCATGCCATGGAGTTGTATGCATGTTAGTGTTTTTAAGTTTAGAAATGTAACAAATATTGGTAGTACAAGCAGAACGTGGCACATGTATAAGAGGGTGTGGATAAAACTGGAGTATTTCAGAAGTATTTCAGAAGAAGAACTGAACGTGTCAGGGAAGGAATAATGGATAAAGTTGTATCTCAGTGGATCAGTACAATCAGACATACATATATTGGAGAAAGGGGCATATGATATAGAAGAACTGCAGGAAACAAATATACATCAGTGTATTAGTTAAGGTAAAGTTTGCTGGTATAGCAGATAAATCCCAAAATCTCAGTGGCTTAACAGAATAGAAGCCTAATTCTTGCTTTCATAAAGTCCAAAAGTGACATTCCTATTCATGAGGTGACTGTCTGCCAAGTGGTGATTGAAGGACCAGGTTCTTTCCATCTTTTGGTGCCACCAACTTTAATACCTCCAAGATCACTATGCTCACCTTCATTAAGCTGGTAAAAGGAGAAAGAGAATTGAAGGAAATGCTTGGGAGATTTATGTGGGCCAGGTCTGGAAGAGGAACATCACTTCCACTTATATATTCTGTTCTCTGGAACTTAGTCATATGGCCATACTTGACTACAAAGGATGCTGGAAAATGTAGTCTAGTGAGAATAAAGAAGAGAAAATGGGTTTGATGAATGAATAACTAGTCTATCTTTTCCACAGGCAGGGAAGTCTAAATGGAGAAGTAATTCAGTTTGGTTGAAATAGAGGATGGGATATAAGAAATCAATGGATATAAAACTAAAGAAATGGCTGGAAAACATTTTTATTTTTGATTAGATGATTCTTTTATTCATTCAGCAAAATTTATTTAGCACCCGCTGTATGCCAGATACCATATTAGATGTTGAGGATTTAATAAGGAATGTGTCTAGTGGAGAAGACAGTTATGAGAGTAAATATTATAGCACTGTAATAGAAGTATATGCAAAATGCCATAAGAACACAAAGGAGAGGCAGTAACATGGCTGGAGGAATCTGGGACTGGAGCTGAATCAGAATGAGTCTTTTTATGTCAGGAGGGTGGGCACTGGGGATGTGAAGGGACTATTCCAGGTAGAGGAAACATCACAGGCAAAGGCATAGGTATATGGAAGGGCATGGTGCAGTCACAAAGTCATAGGGAATATGAATCATCTCACAGGATTCTAGTTATTAGAAACTGGGCCAACCTTGTAAGTCTGAGAAATATAAATTAAGGACAAAAAAAGGAAAAAATAAAATGCTGCATTTCACAGTGGATAATAAATTTACAAAACTTTTTTCCTTAAGAGGTTGTACAGGTTGGTGATATACACACTTACCAGTGGGTTAAAGAGATAAATTCAAGTTGACATATTCACAGTATAGGAAGGTTTTAGAGGTACATCTCTGATCCCTTGCAATTAATGGTTTGCTCAGAATATATTATTTGGAGTTGCTGTCAAAGACATGGTCTCTGAAGTCAGATAGACTTGGGTTTGAATCCTAGATGCAGCCCTTGGTAGCCCTGGGCAAGTTTTCTGAATCTTAGTTTTCCTTGTCTGTAAAATTGGGACATTGATATTATATACTTCAATGTAACAGTTAGACTTTGTTGCCCATAATTCAGTGGCTTAAAAATGATTTATTATCTCATGGTTCTGAGAGTTGACACTTTGGGTTGGGCTCAACTAAACCGTTTTTCTGCTCGCCTCACCTGAACTCATGCATGTGGCTGTATTCAGCTGGAGGCCTGGCTGAGGGCTAGTTGGTCTACTACGGCCACATGTCTGGTGATTTGTTCTGGCTGCCAGTTGGTGCTGGTTGTTGATCAAGGTTATGGGGATGAATGTACACATGTGCCTTGCAGACCAATTTGGGCTTATTCATATAGTGGCAATCTTAAGACCCCCAGGAGCATCAAGATAGGGCAAGCTACAATGCTTAGAATTTTTATAAGACTCTGTTTCTGTTATGTTACTATCCCGCTGACAAATACAAGTCACATTGTCCCATTGGCCAAGCCCAGAGTCAGGTAAGAGTTGACTATCCAAGGCCATGGTTACAGGAGGATAAAAACAAATTGGGACTGCAACAATCTACCACATCCAATCATGGTGTTGCTGTATAGATTAAATAATATTATGTTTATCAAATTTATGGATGTTGTAAACATTCAATGAATGGGAATGATGAAGATGGATGATGATTATGCATGGACTGCTGCCAACGTGGCATATCTAACTGCCAGTTATAGTTGAGGAAAATGTCTAATGGGGGATAGGAGACCTGGATTTTGGTCTACTTTTGCTGTTGTATGATCTGAAGTAGAGAATTGGGACAAGAGGGTCTATGAGTGGTTTACCTCAACAAGGGACAAATGTGTAACATTTCTTTGTTAATTGCTACTTCACTATAATTCTTCCACCACCGCTCCTACCTTCATATCACATCCCACCCTGCTATACTGTCACTCAATACCCATACCTTGCCCAGCTCACCACACCCACCCTTTTCTGCCCACCACCTCCACCACTGCACGCATAACTTATATAGAACCTCTCACTCCATGTCAAATTTCCTTGGTACTTTTTCTTTCTGAATCTGTAACTGTATTTATTAGAATGCTTATAGTTTCTTGTAACTAGATTATCAACTGAAATGGAGTAAACACTGGGAACTATTACCTCATATAATAGCTCTGGAGGAAGCAGTTGCTGATTGATTGCTGATTGATTGATTCAGAGGCCAAATAAACGATGTCAATGCTCAGAGATCGCTTCTCTGAGATCCTCTTTGGTTTTCTCTCACTATTATTGCAAGATGGCAGCTATAACTTCCAAGCATTCTGCTCTCACAAGAAAATATCTAAAGGAAAGAAAGAAGGGGCATTTCCCACTCCCCACTTCTGGCCCTCACTCCCCTTTGTTTATTTGTCAAAGAGGGAAACTTCTCTCAGAACCTCCTCTCTTATTTCTCATTGACTGTGGGACCACATCTCCAAACCAATCAGAGGCAAAGGGGAATAAGATTATCATTATCACGGTTAGATCAGATTCATCATGGTTTATCTCCTAGAATGAGAAAGGGACCCATATTTCCTGGATATATTGTTGCAGAATGCATTGTTTAAAGAAAATTGTTTTTTAAAGGTTTAATCATGACTCTCATAAAGATATGAAATGAACAGGTATCAAAGATTTTATCTAACTCATTAATTAAGGAGAGAACTAGAAGTTACAAACAGTTCCAAAGAGAATCCAAAGACCAAAGCAAATATGTAAGATCATCATGATATCTGAAATGAATTTATTTAATCAGTGCAAAACTAGCTTCCTCCACTATAGGGGAGGAAAGTCAACTGAACCTCCAAGGAACAGAATTGATTTGCATATCTAGAGACAAGAAATCCTTGTTTTACCACCAGTTTTCTACAAGTTAACTTCTATCTCTACAGGGTTGTAAAATAGCTCGAAGACAATGAAAAGCACAAATAACATAAAATCAGATGCCTTGGGAGAGTGAGTTCCCATTAATACCCACTTTTCAACTAAAGACATTTTCTAGTCTTTTGGTCCAAAAACCTTTCAGCTTTTTCTTTCTTTTCTTTTTGTTTAATAGATCTTTATTGGAGTATAACTGCTTCATAATACCATCTTAGTTTCTGTTATACAACAAAGCGAACCAGCCGTATGCATATACATGTCCCCATATCCCCTCCCTCTTGAGCCTCCCTCCCAGCCTCCATATCCCACCCCTCTAGGTCATCGCAAAGCACCGAGCTGATCTCCCTGTGCTATGCTGCTGCTTCCCACCAGCCAACTATTTTATATTTGGTAGTGTATATATGTTGATGCTACTCTCACTTTGCCCCAGCTTTGCCCTCCCACCCTATGTCATCAAGTCCGTTCTCTATGTCTACCTCTTTATTCCTGCCCTGCAACTAGGTTCATCAGTACCATTTTTTTTTTTTTTTTAGATTCCATATATATGCGTTAGCATACAGTATTTGTTTTTCTCTTTCTGACTGACTTCACTCTGTATGACAGACTCTAGGTCCATCCACCTCACTATAAATAACTCAATTTCATTTCTTTTTATGGCTGAGTAATATTCCATTGTATATATGTGCCACATCTTCTTTATCCATTCATCTATCAATGGACATTTAGTTTGGTTCCATGTCCTGGCTCTTGTAAATAGTGCTGCAGTGAACATTGTGGTGCATGTCTCTTTTTGAATTATGGTTTTCTCAGGGTATATGCCCAGTAGTGGGATTGCTGGGTCGTATGGTAGTTCTAATTTTAGTTTTTTAAGGAACCTCCATACTGTTTTCCATAGTGGTTGTATCAATTTACATTCCCACCAACAGTGTAGGAGGGTTCCCTTTTCACCACACCCTCTCCAGCATTTATGGTTTCTAGCTTTTTTGATAATGGGCATTCTGATCGGTGTGCGGTGATACCTCATTGTAGTTTTGATTTGCATTTCTCTAATAATTAGTGACGTTGAGCATCTTTTCATGTGCCTCTTGACCATCTGTATGTTTTCTTTGGTGTCTTAATGTCTAGTTAGGTCTTCTGCCCATTTTTTAACTGGATTGTTTGTTTTTTTGATATTGAGCTCCATGAGCTGTTTGTATATTTTGGAGATTAATCCTTTGTCTGTTGTTTCATTTGCAAATATTTTCTCCCATTATGAGGGTTGTAGTTTTGTCTTGTTTATGGTTTCCTGTGCTATGCAAAAGCTTTTAAGTTTAATTAAGTCCCATTTGTTTATTTTTGGTTTTATTTCTGTTACTCTAGGTGGGTCAAAAAAGATCTTGCTGTGGTTTATGTCAAAGAGTGTTTTTCCTATGTTGTCCTCTAAAAGTTTTATAGTGTCTGGTCTTACATTTAAGTATTTAATCCATTTGGAGTTTATTTTTGTGTATGGTGTTAAGTAGTGTTCTAATTTCATTCTTTTACATGTATCTGTCCAGTTTTCCCAGCACCACTTATTGAAGAGGCTGTCTTTTCTCCATTGTAAGTTCTTGCCTCCTTTGTCATAAATTAGGTGCCCATATGTGCATGGGTTTATCTCTGGGCATTCTATCCTGTACCATTGATCTATATATCTGTTTTTGTGCCAGCAACATACTGTCTTGATTACTGTAGCTTTGTGGTATAGTTTGGAGTTGGGGAGCCTGATTCCTCCAGCTCCGTTTTTCTTTCTCAAGATTACTTGGGCTCTTCAGGGTTTTTTGTGTCTCCATACGGATTGTAAGATTTTTTTGTTCTAATTCTGGGAAGAATGCCATTGGTAGTTTGATAGGGATTGCATTGAATCTGTAGATTGCTTTTGGGTAGTATAGTCATTTTCACAATATTAATTCTTCCAATCCAAGAACATGGTATATTTCTCCATCTGTTAATGTCATCTTTTATTTCTTTCATCAGTGTTTTATAGTTTTATGAGGACAAGTCTTTCGCCTCCTTAGGCAGGTTTATTCCTAGGTATTTTATTCTTTTTGTTGCAGTGGTAAATGGGAGTGTTTCCTTAATTTCGCTTTCTGATTTTTCATTGTTGGTGTATAGGAATGGCAGAGATTTCTGTGCATTAATTTTGTATCCTGCAAACTTACCAAATTCATTGATTAGTTCCAGTAGTTTTCTGGTGGCATCTTCAGGATTTTCTGTGTATAGTATTATGTCATTAGCAAACAGTGACAGTTTTACTTCTTCTTTTCCAATTTGTATTCGTTTTATTTCTTTTTCTTCTCTGATTGCTGTGGCTCGGACTTCCAAAACTATGTTGAATAAGGATGGTGAGAGTGGAAATCCTTGTCTTGTTACTGATCTTAGTGGAAATACTTTCAGTTTTTCACCATTGAGTATGATGCTTGCTGTGGGTTTGTCATATGTGGCCTTTATTTTGTTGAGGTAGTTTCCCTCTATGCCCATTTTCTGGAGAGTTTTATCATAAATGGGTGTTGAATTTTGTCAAAAGCTTTTTCTGCATCTATTGAGATGAACATGGTTTTCATTCCTTAATTTGTTAATGTGGTGTATCACATCAATTGATTTGCATATATTGAAGAATCGTTGCATCCCTGGGATAAACCCCACTTGATCTTGGTATATGATCCTTTTAATGTGCTCTTGGGTTCTGTTTGCTAGTATTTTGTTGAGGATTTTTGCATCTATGTTCATCAGTAGTATTCGTCTATAATTTTCTTTTTTTGTGATATCTTTTTCTGTTTAAGGTATCAGGGTGATGGTGGCTTCGTAGAATGAATTTGGGAGTGTTTCTCCCTCTGCAGTTTTTGGGAAGAGTTTGAGGAGGATCAGTGTTAGCTCTTCTCTAAATGTTTGATAGAATTAGCCTGTGAAGCCCTCTGGTTTGGGACATTTGTTTGTTGGAAGATTTTAAATTACGGTTTCAATTTCATTGCTTGTGATAGGTCTGTTTATGTTGTCTAATTCTTCCTGGTTCAGTCTTGGAAAATTGTACCTTTCCAAGTATTTGGCCATTTCTTCGTGGTTGTCCATTTTATTGGCATATAGTTGTTTGTAGTAATTGCTTATAATCCTTTGTATTTCTGCAGTGTCAGTTGTGATTTCTCCTTTTTCATTTCTAACTTTATTGATTTGCATCCTCTTCCTTTTTTTCTTGTTGAGTCTGGCTAAGGGTTTATCAATTTTGTTTATCTTCTCAAAGAGGCAGCTTTAATTTTATTGATCTTTGCTATTGTTTTCTTCATTTCTATTTCATTTATTTCTGCTCTAAAGAAATCTTTATGATTTCTTTCCTTCTACTGACTTTAGGTTGTCTGTGTTCTTTCTCTAGTTGTTTTAAGTGTAGGGTTAGATTGTTAGAGATTTTTCTTGTTTCTTGAGGTGAAATTGAATTGCTTTAAACATCCCTCTTAGAACTGCTTTTGCTGAGTCCCATAGGTTTTGGGTTGTCGTGTTTTCATTGTCATTTGTTTATGTATTTTTTTTTTATTTCTTCAGCTACCTCTTGGTTATTTAGTAGTGTACTGTTTAGCCTCCATGTATTTGTGTTTTTTACAGTTTTTTTCCTGTAATTGATTTCCAGTCTCATAGTGCTGTGGTCAGGAAAGATGCTTGATACAATTTCAATTTTCTTAAACTTTCCGAGGCTTGATTTGTGACCCAAGATGTGATCTATCCTGGAGAATGTTCCATGTGCACTTGAGAAGAAAGTGTATTCTGCCACTTCTGGGTGGAATGTTCTATAAATATCAATTAGATATATCTCGTCTATTGTGTCATTTAAAGCTTGTGTTTCCTTATTAATTTTCTGTTTGGATGATCTGTCCATTGGTGTGACTGGGGTGTTAAAGTCCCCCACTATTATTGTGTTACTGCCAATTTCTCCTTTCATGTGTGTTAGCATTTGCCTTATGTATTGATGTATTGATGCTCCTATGTTGGATGCATAAACATTATAATCGGTATATCTTCTTCTTGGATTGATCCTGCCTCTCCTGAACTCCCCGGCCTCCCTCCTATGCCCCCAGGAACCCACACAGCCTGGAGGGGGCTTGGAGGGCAGGGTATTGGCCTGGGAGGTCAGCCAGCTTCCCAGGCCCAAGTGTGTGGGGCAGTCGCCCTCTGCTCCTTTCCTGCTCTTCCCAGAGAGTCCCTCCCACCTGCCTTTCCTGATCTCCCTGGCCTCAAGGGCACCGATCCTGTGTGGCCTCCACTTCTCCTACCCCGTCAATCCCCCTGTGTCCTACTGGTTCACTCTGGGGTTCCTCGCATCTCCTTGGGCATCAGAGTCCTGCACCAGTGGCCGGCAGCCACCCTAGTTGTGGGGAGATGCTAACTTCACATCTTCCCACACCACCGTCTTGACTCTGTCCCAGTTTTTTCTTACAATATGTACCAAATCGTATTTTCTTAGCAAGGAATAAAAGGGAAATGACTGTTGGATAGACAACCAACAGTGTCTGCCACAATCCCATTGCTGAGAATTAGGAGAGAAGTAAACATCGTGATTTGCAATGAGACTTTGCACTGCTTTACAGGGGTCACTTTGGAGGTGAATGGTGAACCAGGAGATACTGGTTGAGGCCAAGAAATCCTGACCATTTGCCCTGAGTCTACACCTGAGCTTGTAGTGGGGATGGGACAGCAACTTGGCATCTTCACTCCTGAAGAGTCACTAAAATTGCATGTTAAGAACTGTAGCCAGAGGCACTTCTGTCATGAAGGATGAGACTATGAATGATTCCCTTTGGAAGCTGCAGATTTTAATTTTTCTAATGTACATGACCATTTTCTGCTCTCATTCTAACCCCTTCCTTTGTTCTTTCTGCATTTACTGTAAATTGAATTCCAAGGGAATTATACCAGCAATCACATACGATTCATTTCAGTCTGTTGACAGGCAATTTTTCTGTAGTACCCTGCTGGGGATTTGATAGTGAGAGGGGGTGGTGTGAAAATGTGATATCTGGTATTCTTACAGCTTTTGTCCTCAATCTGGTGTTTATGGGCTGCTTTTTTCCTCTGTCTTATACAATTTGGGATACTATATTTTTGTACCTTAATTAGTTTCAAAATTAATAAACCAAATGTTTTATATATTTTTTAAAGTTCCAAACCACATAGTATGCTTGCCAGTACTGTTAGTGGCTCAGTAAACCTGTCTTAGAAAAGAAATCTAGTCAGAATTTTGCTAAATGCTACATCTCACACACATATATTTTGCACTTAGAGTTCTGATTTTGTCTGAGAGTAATTGCTCCTTGAGAAAGAATTGCTCACATTTTAGAGAAATAACGGTTTTTCACATGGTTACATTGTAACTACATACGTGCTCATTCATAATTTCCAAGGCAAAGTCCAATTCTACCTATGAAAACACTGCTTTCTGTAGGCTGATGGCTCTCAAATTTTAATGCCCATCATAATCGTATAGAGGGCTTGTGAAAACACAGATGGCTGGACCCCACACCAGTTTCTGATTCAGTAGGTCTGAATGGACCCAAGAACTGGCATTTCTAACAAGTTCCCAGGTGATGCCAATGTTGCTGGAGTGGGGACAGTCATTTGAGAACTTGTGTTCTAGGCCATGTACCTTCAGGTCAGAAAAGATTCTCACTCCAGGAAGCAGCCACAGAGCTATACATGAGACAAAAGGGAAGTCATTTTGTTATTGCTAGGGAGTATTCTCTTGCCCTTCAAAGGAGGCTATTTGACCTTCCATCATCTTCATTCAGTGAAAATATTGATATGAATAATCGAAAATGGGAGGCCATTAAATAAAATCATTAGGGCTTCCCTGGTGGCGCAGTGGTTGGGAGTCCGCCTGCCGATGCAGGGGGCGCGGGTTCGTGCCCCGGTCCGGGAAGATCCCACGTGCCGCGGAGCGGGTGGGCCCGTGAGCCATGACCGCTGAGCCTGCACGTCCGGAGCCTGTGCTCCGCAACGGGAGAGGCCACAACAGTGAGAGGCCCGCGTACCGCAAAAAAAAAAAAAAAAAAAAAAAAAAAACCATTGTATTGGAATCACTGTAGGCCTTCCAGCTAACCACTGATGCAGGACAGAGGGAGGAGGAAGAGTCAGAACTGAAGACCAGCAGCAGCACGTAAACCTGAGTACCGTTCTTAGTGTGCCCCGGCTGTACCACTTAGGCTCACCAGTGACTGCCTCTGTACATTTCATTGGTAGACAAAGTTTGTGGACTGTTGTTTGCTAGGGTCCCTTCCAGTCCTCTTCTTTCATGAATCCATTCCTAATCAGATGTCCAAAGAGTGCCCCAGGCTCATCTGCTGGCGTGGACATCTCGAGCCAAGAAATCTAGCAGGAGAAGGGGCAGTACCTGCCTCCGAGCATACAGCTATAGTTTTGCCAACCCTGATGGCAGAGAGTAAAGAGGAGAGCCAAGTGGAATTTCCAGGAATTCAAGACTGTGTGACCCAGGTAAAATTGATCTGATTAGCAGGGTGTAAACCTTCCCCTTTGATAGAGCTGTCAGGGGATTACTGATGACTTCAAGCTGCCTGACACTGTTTTATACCCTCTCACAACCGTGTCTTCAGTACTTTTTCAGTACTAAAGTTCCTCAATTAAAGGAAAGGTGCCACCTCCACCTTTTCACTGGAAACTCTGGGGGCCTTCCTAGGAGTGTTTTGGGTAACTAGAAGCCCACCTCTGCTTAACTGCAGGCATGTTTAAAGTTGCAAAGGAAAAGCAGATTGTTTTTGATTTCATCTCAGAGTCTTAGAGTCCCATCCAAACCTTATGGCAAGTAGAGAGGGGGGCACAGACCATTTAAAAGGAAAACTGTTGCTGCATCTTGTGGTTAGTCACATATGTGTGTATATGTGCCTCCTTTGCAAGACTCTGGGCTTTTAGGTGAAGGGCTGTACTTTCTCCGTCTTTGCCTCATTAATGAGTTTGTCTATTGAGAGTACTTGGAACAGAAGTGCTTCATAAGGTTTGCTGAGTGGATAAATACATGGAATGCTGCTTTGTGCATGGAGTTATTTTGTTGGTTTGCATGTTTTTTTCAGAAAATTCTCCAAAATCAAGAAAGTTATTAATGAATGGATAAATAAGTGATTTTCATACAAAACAGAAAGTTACGTTGAATGCTCAGAAACTACATTGCCTCAATAACGAGCCATTGAGTGGATGGATGAATAAATTTTTTCTATAGAAGTTTCAGTGAGAGTGGGATGGTTTTGTGGCTTGCAGAACTAATATCTGAATTTCTAAGTCTTGATAAACTTTCAGTGGGTCCCAGAAGTAACTATGCAGTAAAAAGTAAATAAGTAAACGGCTTCTACCTGATCTTGAGTCTATGAGTCATACAAATGTTTATTCCTCTTTATTGTTTAATAATAATAATAATAATGATAATAACCTCAATTAGGTTACCCTAACTGATAGTAACCTCAATTAGCTAACCTCAATTAGGCACTAAGATCCAGACGCTGTGCAAATCTTTGTTGTTGTTGTTGTTGTTTAATACTCATAGCAATCTGAAAAGTAGTTGCTATAATTATCCTCAGAAGGATTATATAACTTAAGGGCAGCTAGCTGGTGATGGGTGGAGGAAGGATTATCGTCAAGGAAATCTGACCGCAGTGCTGTGCTTCTCATCCCTGCACTGTGTCAGAAGCATGGATGATAAATGAACCTTTGGAGAAATAGCCTGTGGTAGGTTGAATAATGGCCCCCAAACATTTCTACATCCTACTGCTTGAAACTTGTGAATAAATTACCTTACATGGAAAAAGGGACTTTATAGCTGTAATCAAAGTAAGGACCTTGAGATGAGGAAATTATCCTGGGTTATCCAGATGGGCTTATTGTAAACACAAAAGTCCTTATAAGAGGGCAGACAGGAGGGTCAGAGTAAGACAACACAGTGTTATGACAGAAGCAGGGGATCAAAGCGATATGGGGCCATGAGGCCAGGAGTGGAGGCAGCCTGTCGAAGCTGGAAATGGCAGGGAGACTCCCGGAAAGTCACCAGAAGAAATACAGTTCTGCTGACACATTTTGGACTTCTGACCTCCGGAACTGTGAGAGAATAAATTTGTGTTGTTTTAAGCCACTAAGTAGTAACTATTACAAATCTTTATTTTTGGTAATTTGTTAGAGCCGCAGTAGGAAACTGATACGCAGCTGACGTAATCTGATGATGGTCACACCCTGCCCTTGGTAGGAAGGTGCTAATACAAGGCTACAAAATCTGCTATAACGGCTTCATAGACCTCACTCTACAGAGAAATACTCTGTTGGTTTTGAGGCTCACCAGGTTTGCCTGCTGCTTTATTTATCGGTACATAAATACATGCCATTTCAGAAAGTGGATGCCATTCCCCAGCATATTCACAGCAATCAAAACAGCAAAACAGACTGAAAAATGCCATAATAGTGCTTTATTCCTGTCCTCATTTTGATTTATAAAATGACATGCTCACAAGATTTGTAAAAATCTCTGCTTCTCGTTGCTTCTTCCCTGCCTTCTAGATCTGTCTTTACACTCTCTGCTAAGAAATTAAGCTCCTTAGCAGGTTTCCCTTCACTGACATATATTGTGAGCTTTGTTTTTCTTACTTTTTAAGTGAGCATATTTTTTCCCCTTTAATTATTTTTTATGACATGTGTTGGGTTAGCAACAAAAGGGAACTTTGAAATGACAAACATAAACATGAGAAATGCAGAGTCTAAATTAATTTCCCCTCTGATTTAGAGGAAAACATGCTTGGTTCCTACTTGAGTTTATCAAAATTATGCAGTAGGGGAAATAGAATGAAGAGAAGGAAATGAATATCTTTTAGATACCTACTGTATGTTTAATGCTTTATGAATGCTATCATATATACTTCTCAAAACTTATAAATACTAGGTATTTCCCCCATTTTTTGAAGGAGAGTAAAATAACTGTGCAAGGTCTCACAGCTCTCAAGGAGAAAAGCCAGATGTTTACTGAGGCCTAGATTACTGGAAACCCCTTCAAGAGCAGGTTTCTGTCCTGTGCTGCCTCCAAGGTGTAGAGTCTCTTTTCGTCATGAGCTACCACCAAGTAGCTTTCTGAGAACTTCCTGATTCCTGGGAACAGGGGAGGGTCCTACTTCTGTTCATGCCATTTCCCTCCTGTTTGGAATTTGTCTGCCTTCAGAACCATCGCTCCACTTCTAAGCCTCCTCTTGTCCTCCGAGTTGTGAAAGGTACGCCTGCTCATTGATTCAAATTTTTGCCTTCGTTCTTCCCTCTCATGAGCATGTTATATTTGATAGAGATGGAATGTTTGGCAGAGAAGGCCCTTGTGATAATATCGTGGCAGATCTGGTCCATCCATACCATGCTTCACCCCAAAATATGGTGGTTTCTCACCCACTGGTGAAACAGGATTGTTCCCCTTGGCATCTCTTGCCATTGGTTTCAAACGTTAGTGCCATTACAAATTTATCTGGTAAAGACGGCACTGTTGTAATGTTATCTTATATTGGTGTATATAAAGAGACAGAGTATTACTTTGGATAAAAAAGTATAGGGGGATAGAAACAGAATAGTGGGGTTAGGAAAAGTCATAAAAGGGGAACTTTGAGGCTTCCCTAGTGGCGCAGTCGTTGAGAGTCCGCCTGCCCATGCAGGAGACATGGGTTCGTACCCCAGTCCAGGAAGATCCCACATGCCACGGAGCGGCTGGGCCCGTGAGCCATGGCCGCTGAGCCTGTGCGTCCAGAGCCTGTGCTCCGCAACGGGAGAGGCCACAAGAGTGAGAGGTCCGCGTACCGCTAAAAAAAAAAAAAAAAAAAAGGAGGACTTTGTAGGAAAAAGAAAAACTTCATGATTTCATGTTAAGCAAAGCCAGCAAAGTTCAGACTAAGCACACTGGAGGTATGGCAAATGCCCAGTCTCTTGACAAGGATGGGATCTCATTTCTCCATTGCACTTTGCAGGAATAGACCTCAATGTTGCCTAAAACTAAAATGGAATCCTGCTGAAGACAAGAGAAAGAACATTTGATGGACAATAGGTTGTCTCAATACAGTGGCTCTTCCCCTTTTGTCCTCCCACCTCCCCCTGATTCATTTTCTGCCCTACTCTGAGCTCTTCAAGCTCGAACCTATGGACCACATCATCTAGACCTCCATGACTTCATCTTCTCATTGGATTTAGCCAGCAAAAGGCACTAGCAGGAGATGTTAGGATGGGAGAAAAGAAAAGTTAGGGAATTTCTTTCTTGTCTGCTTCCTGTTAAATGTCATAGGTATGGTGGTCCACACTCTTCCATTACTATAGATATTGGGCCCTTCTCCATAAATCCATCGCTCATTGGGCACTGTTTCTTTCCTTTACCCCTTTGTATGTAGGAGTAGCAATGACTTTCCACTATTGCTAAGCTTTGGGTGCCTCAACCTCCCTGGTTGGTCACCTTAACATACCAGCTCTAAATGCAAATAGTCCCCCTCATTAAAGTCTCTTCAACTCAACCATCTATGTATAAATTCTGTTTCCTGCTGACACCTCAGCTGAGGCACAATCCCCTTTTCAGAACCTTCTGAATAGAGAATTTTCCTGCAAAAATGGTTATTTAGTTTTTCAGTTTTGTCCCAGTACCAGAGCTAGTCATGTTTTAAAATCTTAAGTTCATTTGTTTGCTTGTTTTCCTCTGTAAATGGAGAAATAACCCTGCCTGTTCCACAGGAAAAAATAAGGAAAAGTAATACCTCTTTAAGAGTGGCATGGGTTCCCCTGGAGGGCCTAATCAGTGCCTCGCTGGAAATAATTTCCATTGTTAATACAGGACCCTGCTGTATGCTCTCTTACCTTAGTGCAAAATCTCTCTGACAGGGGTTTTCCTTGTCATATAACATCAGAGTGACAGTGGGGCTCCACTGTGCTCATTTCTAGGCCCTACAATGTCACTCTTATGCTGCACAATACCTTTGTCCCTAAATGTCCCAGATATTTTTAGAAAATTTAACATAGCTATCTGCAATAAAATGTTATAAAGAGTTGAAGTCTTACCTCAACCAGGCAAAAGCCTGATTAAAAAGATCTTGTGCTGGCCCTGAAGGTCAGTATTTATGGCACTATATTATTTATAAATAATGTGAGAATTATTGTGGCAATGAAAGTTGGCGTTCCAAAGAATGGGCATATTAGGGATGGCTAAGTTTTGGTGACATTGAGATCATAGGTCACACATGAAGCTTTCTTTCAAACCCGTGGAAAATTACCACCAACTTGACTGAAAAGCTACAGGAAAGTCTTGAAAGACATAAAGAACAGTGGGAAGTTCCTACACACTGGAGGAATAAGGAAGACTAGGTTGACCCAAGGGGCTGGGAGCATCTTATCCAGAGATGAGTAATTCAGCACTTTTTCTCAGTCTCGGAACTGGCAACATTTCTGCCTATCTCTTTCCTCTCCGACTCTGAGTAAAGTCCTGCTCCAGTCAGAATTTCAGAATCTCAAATAGAAATACACAGTAGAAGAAACCCCTGGAAGAAGACGAGATTGGGTACCGTATGTTTCATCCTCCCCAAAGGAAAAATGCTGGGTTAATCACAAATTGGACCTTAGTGTACAAAGCTCTCCTCTCCTCCCATAAAAGATGAGGCAGATCCATGGTATGCTCTTCATACCACTGCATGGCCAAGGCCCAGACAATTGATAAGTTAAAGAACAACTGTGGGAAAATCTTTCTTCTTGAAGGAAAGTTTTAGAACAAAAGAATTCTTGGAATACTCTCAGGAATTATCCCTGTGGAGATATGGTCCACTTGGTAGCTGCAGAACACAACCTTATCACCAGACCTATGATTTTTTTTTTTTTACAGTAGCACTCGTTTGGAAGGACTATCCTTTATGATGTCCCTATGTCACCCCTTTGCTGATTTAAATGCCTCAAACCCAAAGATCAGTTTTCATTCAAAAGCTGAGTTAACAGGTGTTTATTATTCTAGGAATCAAGCCAGTTTTCAAAGTTCAACTCTACTTCTGACTGATTCTGAAACTTTTGAGATGGGAAAGAGCCCAGAAAATGATTTTCAAAACCAGTCTTCTAATCATACTGTCTCTGGCTATGAGCAAGAAATTGATTTAGTTTAAGAAAAATCATTCTTGTGGCATCTGTAATCTGCCAGGAGTGTCTCACTCTGCTGGATGATCTCTTTGCCCAAAAAGCGTCAGAGATTCAAGCAAATTTCTGAGCAATGGGGGAGGCAAAATAAACTTCCAATCCTTTGATAGACGGACATTTCTCTATTTTGTTTTCCCTATGTTTTGGCATTCTAAATGTTTCTTTTCTTTTCTTGGCGTTCATTTCACACAGCGTAAAATTTCTGTAAATATTTTTTTCTTCCTTTAGGGAAAATTCATTCTTCTACAGGTCTGTTAAAGTTCTTAACCTTCACACTACTAATTATGTAGAGATTATACTGGGGAGGACGTAGATTCAATTTAAGGATGATTACCGTGTAATCTAGAGAGCATAAATAGTAATGTACTTAGTGCAGAAGAGTTTACAAAATATACAGCCATTGCTTGGCTCTGTGCGCCTGGGGAAAGAATAAGAAACTAAATGTTTGTGATTTATAATTCCTTCATCTCTGTTGGGAGTTGTCTTATATATATTTCTAATCTTTTCCTCATGAGGATAAAAACAATCTTCAGCATTGCATGTTTCTTCTTCCCTGGACTTTCTGTACTCTTCAGGTCAGTTCAGACTGCTCAACACTGGAATTTTAGGACAGCGTTGTGAAGAAGCAGCAGCAAAGCCTCTAGATTTGGTTGGCTGGAAGGAAAGTTGTACCCTGTATTTCTGCAAACTGTATTTCTATATTATTTTCATGTTCTACCACACATTTTTGCACTTTGGAAATACAGAAAGCTCTGGTTTCTCAGATTCAGTGTTTAAGGTTTCATTGTTTGAAAATTCGCTTCGTACCCTCCTGTGGTTTCAAATCCCTCCACTCAAATTAATAGTGGATTGAAAGGTACTAAGGAAAGGTATTTAAAAATTAGCATTTAATTGAGACTTCTCCCATAATGGAATATGAAGAATTCCAAGGTATTGCAAAGAGAAAGCTAAGTCTCTCAAGTACAGATCAAATTTTTATGGATTTGCCAATCTTAAGAAATCTAAATAGTCTACCTCATCTCGCTCAGATAGGGAGGATATATTACATGCTGTATTATTCTTCATTGTGGTGACATTTAGTAAATCTTGAATATGTGGATTATTTCCCCAATTGCTTCACATGTTTATAAACCACGTGGACCATATTTTTCATCTCTACCCCAGTGCTTTACATATGTTCTTGCATACACAAAGCTGACACAAATCTCTGAAGCCAAATTATAGTTCATTGTAATAATTCAGGAAGTGTACCGTCAGTCAAAATAGGCTAGGATATGCTGCAGCAAAAAATGATCTGAATATATCAGGGGCATATAGCACCCTCATCTTCACCCTGGTAGTCACCCTGGGATCTAAGCAAATAGAGCAGTCTCTATATGGAACATTGCTTATATCATAGCAGGGAAAATGCGAGATACTTAACCATGTGTTGGCCCTTAAAGCTTCTGCTTCAAGGGGACAAGCACCGCTTCTACCTACCTTTCATTGGTCAGAGTAAGTCTTATGACTACTCACTGAAGGGAGAGAAAATGAAATACTAGGAAAACCATAATGTGTTCTTCCACAGGAGACATAGGAGTTGGAAAGAAGATATACTGGGGCATTGCTGAACCTGTATATATTCTTCCAGCCCCAAGCCAGGTGCTAAGCAGTCGTTTTTCACCACTGCTCTGTCTCTCCTAACCTTGGGTATGATTAAATTAATTGGTTAAGGAAAGCTGGTATGTATTTCATGTGATTAATTCCTTGGAAAACAATTGCAGTAGATTGCATTGATTCGTTTCATTTTACATACTTGAAATTAGAGGCTTATGAAGTCTACATGCAAATTTATGCAAAGTGGGATGCAAATTCATAATGCGAGTCATGAGTCCTGGCACTCCCCCCTCCCTCTCGAAAAAGAACTGCACCACTGAATATGCATGTGCTGCATATGGTACTGCTCTTTTCAAATAGCAACTCAGAGCCAGCAGCCAAATAAATCCCAGTGACATCAACCAAGCAAGAAACAAAAGTTTAAAATCATTTAGGAACAAAAATTGAGCTCCAAAGTCTCAATATTTTCAGGGTCAACATTTTCAAGCAAGATTTGAGTTAACAAATGCACTGTCCTTCAGATTTCAAGCTCTGCATGGGTAGGACAGAGGCATGCTGTTGAACAAAAGAGGTACTGGGGGAACCCATTCTGGAATTTCATTCCCTTGATTACTTGCTTCTGGTGATCACTTGGCTGGCTGGATCAAATAAATCTTCATTGCTATGAGCCAGTGCCCATGTGTGCTGACATATTTCTCCCTCATTTATACCCATCAGTGGGGGATTGTGGTTCCAAGGTTCAGACAGAGAGTGATTATTAAGATGGTCTCAAAGAGAGGAACAAATTTTGCACCTGAGTGCTTGCAAGTCAGGCATAGGGAAAAATTAACCACTTGTAGGAATGCCAATTAGAAACAATATCATGACTGGCCTGCAGGTGGTACTCAGATGACTCACAGAGCTCATTCTGGTCTTGTGAGACCCCAATTTTGCTTTGATGCTAAGTATATGTAAAATATTTTGGTGAAATAAATAAACAGATATGGGGCACAGTCTCATGAGTATTCTTCTAATTTGATGCTAATGAATTCAGCCTTTAGTCATGTAGTTATTCACTCATTTATCACATATTTTTTTACTTTTCTTCCAAGCACTGGGCAGGGACCTGGGGGTATAAGAACAAATGACAGGCATCCCCTGCCCTTGAGGAGCACCAACCAACCTAGTGAGCTCCTGGAGCTTTGCATAGTGTCAGGGACACTGTCTCCGGATGGCTTTTAGAAGTAAATGCTTCACTCTGTATGACAGTCTCTAGGTCCAATAATGCTCATGAGTCACGGTGAGCAATATACCAGATGGGAGGAGGGAGCAATGAGATCCTTTGATGTGATGGGACAGCCCTCCATTACAGCAACGGCTTTTATAAAATTCTATTCGGGAAACTATTTCTCAGCCATAGCTTAGGTTTCAAACAACATTTAGTACCACAAAATTTCAGTACAACGAATGGGTTTCAAATGTCCCCTGGAGTTTGTCATAATGGGTTTTGATCTATGAATTTTAAAAATATGCCCAGTGGTTTAGATATTTTACTTATAAAACTCTCCTGTAGCAAAGGGAAACAGAGATTGTGTTGGAATCATAAAGTGACCTAGGGGGTTAAGGGACCTATGTCTTCTTTATTTATCCTTAGACTGTGGCCTTCAAAATTATTCAAAATAATTGGCATGCCAGTAACAAATGTGCCAGGGCTCCCCACATGTATCAATGCGAGAGAGTAAAGTCAAGTCGCCATATAGGTTGGGAGGCAGTCTAATGAAAGCAAGTCATCGAAAGTTGGCTATTATTAAACAAAGGAATAATAATAATCGTTATAATGGCACCAGGTCATATTTACCAAGTGTTTAAGTATGCAGTAAGCCCTGGGATAAGAGTATTTAATTGTCACATCAACTCAACATGCCCATTTTACAGATTAGGACACTGAGGCTCAGACAGGTATGAAAAGGAGCAAGCCTGGTATTCGGTTTGACTGCACCCACAGCCTCTTCTTTCTCTCAGTGTTAGACCTCTGCCTAGGAGAGCCTCCCTCCCTCAGTTGAGACGGGGAGGCTGTCAGAGCAGGAATGTCCATGTTGGCTTGATCTCAGTGAAGGACAGCCTGCAGAATGCTGCTCATGTCTGGCCTGTCAGTGAGCACAACTGATCCAATCCAAGGGCAAAATGGACTGCTTCTTCTTTTCTTCCTTTGACTAGAAAAAAATCACAGGAGGAGGAGAATGGAAAGGACCCCTTTCTGGCTCCCCACCTCTTAGCATTTTTCAAGTTTGTGGATACTGCATATAGTGGGTTGAATTGTTCAAGTCCTAACCCTGGTACCTGTGACTGTGACCTTATTTGGAAATAGACTCTTGTCTGATATGATTAATTAAGATGAGTTCATACTGGAGTAGAGTGGGCTCTAAATCTAGTGACTAGTATCTTCATAAGAGAAAGCAGATGGAGATTTGAACACAGAGGGAAGAAGGCCAGGTGGAAACAGAGGCTGGGATTGTTAATGATGCAAGCTACCAGCTACAGAACAGCAAGGATTGCTGAGGATTCTTCTCTAGAACCTTCAGAGAAAGCATGGCCCTATTGACATCTTGATTTTGAATTTCTACCTTCAGAATTAGGATAGAATAAATTTTTGCTCTTGTAAGCTATCTGGTTTGTGGTACTTTGTTATGGCAACCCTGGGAGGCTAATATACCATATTTCTTGTCTCTTTCCGTTATAGCCTATGTTTTGTTATCGTGGCCACTATCTAGCTGAGACCTTTGTCTCCATCAGCTGAACTCTTATGGTGGGCTTTTCTCCAGTCTGGCTGCAGAGTATTCTTCCCTTGTACAGTGCATCTTTCCCAGTGCTGCCAGAATCATTTTTCAGAAATCCAGTTCCAATTAAGTCACATCTCTGCTGTTCAAAGTTTTCAGTGATCCCTCAACATACAACACCCACAGCCTGGGACTCAAGCCTCCTCATTAGAAGCCTCTAACTTACCTGCTTACCATTGGGGCCTCCCACTTCTCTATCATCGTGGTCCTGGTGAGCCCACAATAAATACTCACAATTATTATCATTTCTTAAATATGAATTCAGCCCACATGATGGTTCATCTTTCCCTGCCTATGAGCCTCATTTTTCCTCTTTGTTGTTTTTCTATCTTTACATACTCCAGCTCCACTACCCTCTCCCTTTTTTTTCCCTCTGAGGACCATGGTTATCCTTCCTCATGCTTCCCGAATGCCATCTCTTTACAGTCTTTTTCAGTTGTGCTAACTTGGTGATCCCTTTCCTCTACACTCCCATAATTTTTTCCTGAATTCATAGTAATTAACATACACTGAATTCTTCCCATGTACCAGCCACTGTGCTAAGGGTTTAACTTACACAGATTATCATACTTCATCCTGACAACAGTTCTACTCGTTAATTTTATGGGAAAAAATAAGGTTTCGAATTAGTATGTCTCTTGCTGAAGATTCGTAGCTAAGCAGTGGTTTCGCTGGTTTAAGGTGGTTTAAGCGCTGGGCTGTTGAAATCCCAGTCACACGCTCCACGCCGCTGCACAATGCCACCTCCGGCTAGCTTCCTTGCTCTGGAGTTATTGTAATGAATCTTCTTATTGTCTCAAGTTCTCTACTAGATTTTGAGCTCCTCAAGGTTGTCTGCATCTAGCTCATATTTGGTTTCTCTGCAGGGCTTAATGTAGTGGGAAGGACTCTGGGTTTGGAGGTAGGACGTGTGAGTTTTAGGCTTGACTCTGCTATGGAGCAATGGTGTAGCTTTGACCAATTGTATCACCTCTGTAGATATCTCTGTGGGCCACTCTGACTGTACATTTCAACGTTTACTATGGCTCAGAGCTCAGGCTCTGTTAGGAGAGCAACATGCATTGATTTCACCGAAATTAATTAAGAGCAGGTCTAGTCACGGTTGAAACCTTGAGACAAACCGGAAGGCAAGGGCCCTTGGATGAAATGTCCATTTGACTAGTTGTGTTTTGTTTTTGTTTTTGTCCAGAAACATTGCTTAAAGCTTAAAATAAACACTCTCATGTAAGACCCCCTCTAAAACAGGGACAGATTATTTGCTGAAAGCAAGTCTGTTTAATTTTTTTCTATTGTTACTTTAAATCAGATGGGTTTTCTATTTTTAACAAGCCTTAATTTATTAAAACAAACACCCAACACATGATGTAAGGCATAAGATTTAACAGTAGATCTTAAGGCCATTTTTAAGGCAGCTAGGGTAGTATTGAGATGTTTGAAGATCATAATTAAAATGAGACACTAAAAACAAAAAGATGTCTCAGCTCTTCAACCATCAAAATATTTGGCATCCCTTTCTTTCCTAGGCCCCAAATAGCCATGTAATCATCGCTCTGTGTTTTACATGCAGTTCTACAGCTAAGTACATCATTATTTAGACTCCACAGATTATATGGTAATCAGGGATTTACTGTAAACCCAGTTTAATTTCTATAGAATTACTGACTTTAAGGTTGCAAAACAATATTGTTTACAAGGCAGTATAATAGTGCTCAGAATGAATGCTGATTAGAGCTAATAACAAAAGGAATGCATAGCTCTCAGGACTAAGCCTAAATAGTTATAGTGATCAATACGGTAATACTGTATTGATACCTGTTGAACACCTACTCTGCAGTCTCCACACAATAAAACTAAGGATATGGACAAAACCCAAAGTTCCTTTTATTAAAACATTCAAGAATAATCCCTATAATGGGTCACCTCATACTTTTTTTTTTTCCTTGCTTATTCTAACTAATAACACTAATTCTTTGTTTGGGATTTCAATTTTTAATTAATAACCAAAATGCTGAATTCTTGGATGGGTTAGTCTTAGAAGTATCTCTTTGAAACCTAAATGGTGCATAGTCAATCCGCTACACAGTAAATTTGCTCTTGCTATACTTTTCCGTGTAACCAATTAAATGTGTCTGAATTTAGATGCACAGGTGGGAATACGCATGAATAAATGAATACACTCCAACAAACTTTGAGATGTAGTGGACAAGAGGAAAGATACAGGTTAAAGTTCCTTGTGCTTATTGGTCATACTCTTTGGTGAATAAACTTTAATTGTTGCACAGAGGTGAAAAGTAGCCTAAGGGATGAGTCAAGCTGATAGGCCTTGTCTGAGGGTGGAGTAGAAAGTGTTTGGGCAGCATTTATGCAAACACGGCAGTCCAAATAGAACTTTCGCAGACTTTTGAGAAATCCAGACTGTAATTTAAAGAAAAGAAGAAGACTGGCAGTCTCAAAAAAAGGAGGTGGGGGTGGGAATTCTATGATTTTTTTTCTAATCTTCCTTACGATGGGAATTGTATTCAAAAGTATTAAGCTATTAGGAAATGAGACTATATTTTTAATTTAGTAAGGATTTTGTATGGTAGAAAGAAGTTGCCAAGAGGTCAGGAGTGGAAAGGAGGAAGATAAATTAAATCTCTTGGAAACAACTATTCCCTCAAATTTTTTTACTCATCGGGCTAAAATATCCCTGGAAATTAATGCCAACAATAAATTGCACTCCAGGTAGTGAATCAGTTCTAAATCAAAAGTTCCTTGAGGACAGGCATTCTACTGCGTTTTATTTTATTTTTCCCATGCATTTACTCAACCAATATTTAATGATCTCCTACTGCATGGCAAACACTGTCCTAGATGCTGGGGATTTAAAAATCAAAAGACAGATGTGACTCTCCCATCCTTACAGTTTTCAGCCTCATAGAGAAGACAGATAACCAATAAGTTATGTCAAAAAATTGTATAAGTGTTGCTTTCGTTATGATTCTTTTAGTTATAAGAGACAAAGACCAAATTCAAATTGGCTAAATCAAAGAGAATAATTGGCTTACCAATGAAAACAACCCAACGCATTGATCATGGCTAAAAGCAGAGTGTTTGGGACATATATTCTGCCTTGATCTCATTCTTTCCATTATTCTGTAATGGTTCTCTACTCAGGCAGACTTTCTCCTTGTGGTGATAAAATGTCTGCCAGTAGCTCCAACTTTGGATTTATCATCTTAGATCATTCTCTTACCCTTACAGAAAGAGAATTTCTCTTCCCTTGCAGTTTCACAGAAATCTTGGGCTTAATTTGTGTTGTTCAAAATTGGGTCACCTGGGCTTCCCTGGTGGCGCAGTGGTTGAGAGTCCTCCTGCCGATGCAGGGGACATGGGTTCGTGCCCCGGTCTGGGAAGATCCCACATGCCGCGGAGCGGTTGGGCCCGTGAGCCATGGCCGCTGAGCCTGCGCGTCTGGAGCCTGTGCTCCACAACGGGAGAGGCCACAACACTGAGAGGCCTGCGGACCGCAAAAAAAAAAAAAAAAAAAAAAAAAAATTGGGTCACCTGTCCATTTCTGAACCATGCTTGGGCCAAGGCCCACCCTGAGCTAGGGTGTGGGCAGCTCTAATCAAATCACATAATGTGGAAAAAGGAGGGATGGTTTCATAAGGAAAATTTGGATGAATTACTAGAGAAGGGTGGAAAATCTCCCAGGCAGGCAGAAACTATGGACATTTACCACAAATCTTATGATGTGAAAATACAGGGCACTCACTGTGTTCTTACCTCTTCCCCCCATGCACACAGGAAGCATATTTTCAATGGTGGTTATATTAAAATCATTTTAAAAGGTATTTTTGAGCATCTCTTGTGATCTGTGATGTTAACTTTGTGTGTCAGCCTGGCTGTGCTAATGGATGTCCAGATAGCTGGCAAAACATTATTTCTGGGTGTGCCTATGAGGGCGTTTCTGGAAGAGATTAGGATTTGAATCAGAAGACTGAATAAATAAGATCACTGCCTGTTGGAGGAGGTCTTTGAGAGGACATGACGGCAGGTTAATCCAAGAGCTGGACCACAGCAATGAGAGGCTTCTCACCCCCTCCCCTGTCCTTGGAATGTGCATTCCCCCTTGCCTTCCCCAACACTAGAAGCCCCAAAGACATAGCCTTGAGATGTGTTGTTGAGAACATCTGGACTGTAGATGTGACTGAACCCAGTTAAGGTCTCTATATAAATTTTTAAGATCCTAATGGGTGAGTGCAGAGGTATACTTGTCTCGCAGTCACCCAAGATAGCCTTGTATACAAGGCTGCCACCTATCAACCTGGAGTGGCCTGCATCTTTCTTCAGTCTTTCCTGGCCCTCCATGTATGGGGCCAGTTTGCAAACCAACACCCTCACCAATGTGGGTGAGCATCATCCAACCTGTTGAGGGCCTGAATAGAACAAAAAGGCAGAGGATGGGTGAATTTGCTCTCTGCTTGAGTTGGGACATCCATCTTCTCCTGCCCTGGGACATTGGTTCTCTCTGCTCTGTGGCCTTTGAGCTTGGACCAGGACTTAACACCATTGACCTTCAGTTCTCAGGCCTTTGGGTTTGGACTGGAACTACACACCACTGGTTTTCTTGGGCCTCCAACTTGCAGACTCCATAATCATGTGAGCCAATCCCTCATAATAAATCTCTTTCTATATATCTATATGTATCCTCTTGATTCTGTTTCTCTGAAAAACTCCAGGTAACACAGAAGATGTTATTTGTGAGATACCAAAGAAATAAAAGCCAAAAGCTTGGGGTCTGTTTTAAGCACAAAATATCAGTATCAACTGCAACAATCTAAGAAGTTCCAACATGTGTAAAGTGATGTATTACATTTTAAATGCTAAGTGCTAAGTAAGGCATGAAGACATTATGCTCTACTATCATAATTAAAAATAGCAACTAGTTTTTGTCCAATATTTCATGTTTTGAAAACTTTTTTGTGTATATTATCTCAGTTGATTTTAAAGTGATCCCTGTCAGGTTGTTGGGGAATATATTTTCATGACCTGCATTTTCTACAGGAGAAACTGAGGCAGGAAGGGGCACACAAGTCCAAAGTGGAGGTGAACAGATTGAGGGATATGCAATCCCGGCTGTTACTTTTCCTTTTGTATCAAAAGGGTCTGCTCCCAAATGTTCCCTGCGGTGGGCATTCCTGAGTAGTCAGAAAGCACAGCCAAAGTGCCCTGCCACTAAAGGGTTCTTTTTTTTCTTTTGAAAGCTCACATTAGTTTAAAAATATGTGTTCAGTTGCTTTCTATTTCATAATATATCTGTACTTCTTTTAATAGTAAAACCTTTTTGCCTCTAACTCTGGCTTATTTGTGCCTCAGTATCCCCAGTGCACTTTTTTTTAACATCTTTATTGGAGTATAATTGCTTTACAATGTTGTGTTAGTTTCTGTTGTATAATAAAATGAATCAGCTATACGTATACATATATCCCCATATCCTCTCCCTCTTGCGTCTCCCTCCCACCCTCCTTATCCCACCCCTCTAGGTGGTCACAAAGCACCAAGCTGATCTCCCTGTGCTGTGTGGCTCCTTCCCACTAGCTATCTGTTTTACATTTGGTAGTGTATGTATGTCCATGCCACTCTCTCACTTTGTCCCAGCTTACCCTTCCCCCTCCCCGTGTTCTCAAGTCCATTCTCTATGTCTGTGTCTTTATTCCTCTCCTGCCCCTAGGTTCTTCAGAACCTTTTTTTTTTTTTTAAGATTCCATATATATCTGTTAGCATATGGTATTTGTTTTTCTCATTCCGACTTACTTCACTCTGTATGACAGACTCTAGGTCCAGCCACCTCACTACAGATAATTCAATTCTGTTTCTTTTTATGGCTGAGTAATATTCCATTGTATATATGTGCCACATCTTTATCCATTCACCTGTTGATGGACACTTAGGTTGCTTCCATGTCCCGGCTTTTGTAAACAGAGCTGCAGTGAACATTGTGGTACATGTCTCTTTTTGAATTATGGTTTTCTCAGGGTATATGCCCAGTATGGGCCTGACACCCAGATTCACAAAGCACAGCACAAGATTGCAGGCACATGGAGACCTGTGATGTGATTTCTGGGGGGCAGGGATTGTCATTTTCAGTCTTGAGGAATGTATCTAGCAGAGAAATGGTCTTCGGTCACAAAGTAGCACTCCTTCCTTGTGGACAACAGTGACAAGAGCATAATTCAAGTCCCCTCTCGTCCGCAAAAGTCCTTGAAAAATAAGCATAGGCCCAGTGGGAAAAATCTGTGTTTAGCAAGTTTCTACTGTTTTACATGGAACATCCATGCATTTCTTTGTATTATTATCACGTTTGCTCCCTTTCACGAAGAAATAAATCACAGAGTATGTTCTACAGGTTTCAAGTTTGCTAAAAACAAACACAATTTCACAGCTTTCCAGAATATTTTATTGTTTAGCAGCTTCCAGGACTTTGTATTCACTAAGTACCTTACAGTTTATTCCTTAATCATCACAGAATCCTTGAAGCAGTTTGGCCTGATATATTGCTGGTTCTGCTTTATGGATGAAGAACATAAAAGGAAGTGATGTTCAAAGTTATACACAAGGACCAAAGTTAGAATCCATAAGTCTCCATTACAAATACGTTCCATTGAATCTGGCTTCCTTCCTGCATTTCAACCTTGGGTTTTTCTATAACCTCTTTAAGTTAGGTCAAAAGGACAAGTCTCTGCCTGATTCTGCCTGACCTGTATTCTGATAGTGTCACTTAGTAATCTTGTGACTAAGGGTATGTCATAAAACTCAAACAAGCTTCAGTTTTCTCCCTTGTAAAAAGGGGAAATGAAGCCTATGTTTCAAGTTGTGATTACCTATAACAAATGTAACAAATGGTCATTGTTGCAATTAAGAATCAACATAATTTCTCCAATTTTCTCATTCTCTTTCTTGTGGTAGATCATCAAACCCTTGAGAACACAGGCTTCCACTTATAAACTGCTTTATCACAGTGGTTCTCAACCGTAACTGCACTCAAGAATCAGTTGGGCAGCCTTTTGAAATTATCCATTTCTTTTTTTTCACTCCAGACCAATTAAACAAGAATAAATAAGAGGTGGTCTCAAACATCATACTTTTTAAAATCTCCCCAGATGGATTCTACTATTCTACTATCTCTACTATCATATGAGTGAGAGTGATGACCTAGAGTTGATTTTGACTTCCCTCTATTTTATATACTAGTTAAAAAGTAAGTTACTTATAAACTTTGGCATTTTATCTTTAGCAGTAGTAAATTAATTTGCCGCTGATTGATAGGACAGTCTAACATGTCAACTCAGTTGGAACCACTGATTCCTGGTTGGGGTAATGAATCCTGGATGGCGTTTGGGAAGAGGTTGGGGGAGGAAGGAGTTGATGCAAATTTGAGTGCCTGGATGCATGGGATGGAATTAATAGAGATGGGGAATGCAGGAAGAACAGGGTTTTGTAATGATGATGTAAGGATGAAGCAGAGAACAGCAGGCATAATCTGCCTTAAACTATATTTAGGAATCCAGACCCTAAAATCTTCAGAGTATAGATATGAATCAGCACATAGCCTGAGTCTCCTTTATTCATTTAGTCTATTCAGGAAAGCACAGTGGTTAAGAGAATAACTAGAGTCAGACTCCCTGGGTTTGAGTGCTCCTGTACCATTTCCTAGCTTTGTGATGCTGCACAAGTTACTTAATATTTTTTATGCCTCAATTTTTATAACAGTCTAATGGCGAAAATTATATCTGTTTCCTAGGTTACTAGGAGGGAAAAAATGAGTTAATTCTTGCCAAGTGCTTAGAACACTCCCTGGCATATAGTAAGTGCCTAGTTAGTGCTATTATGATTATTTATTTGAGAAATATTTATTTCATGTTGACCATGCACTATGTACTGTACAAGGTGCTATGCACAGTGCTGAGCAAAGCACATTTATTTCCACCCTTAGAACTTAGAGAGGAATCACGAGCTCTAAAATAAGAAATACTGACAGAAGTCATGATTGATCCTGAAGAAGCAAAAATGGGAAGTCTCTCTATTTCTGTACAGGGAGCTCTCTAATGAGTTAATGTATTTAAAGATATACAGACAGTTAATGTGTATAAAGATGCATATGTAGAGGGAGAGATGTGCACATCATAAAGGCAGGTGTATAAAGAAAATAGTCAAGGAAGCTAAAGGCCAGAATGATGTGAGAATTGCAAAACTTGCAAAAACAACTGATGGGGTTTTAATGACACTTTCAGAGCAAAACAAGTGACCAAGTAAAATACAAAACAAAAATACCAAAGCCAAACAGAGATGCGACAAGAAAACAAAAATACAGACCAATATACCTAATGAATAGAGATACAAAAATCCTCAACAAAATATTAGGAAATCAAATCCAGCAATACATTAAGAGGATATTATTCACCACGACTGAGTAAAATTTATCACAGGAATGCAAGTGTAGTTCATGTAAAAAAATCTATCAATGTAATACACTATGAAGGGAGAAAACAAATGCACACAATCATCTCAATAGACAATGGAGAAGCATTTGAAAAAAATTCAACACCCTTTCATGATAAAAATACTTAGGAAACTAAGAATAAAAGGTAATTTTCTTAACATGATGAAGAGTATTTATGAACATTCCATAGTTGACATCATACTCAATGGTGAAAGACTGAAAGCTTTTCCCCTAAGGTCAGGAGCAAGACCACTATGTCCACTTTCACCACTGCTCTTTAACATTTCACTGGAAGTTCCAGCAAGGACAGTAAGGCAAGAAAAAGAAATAAAAGACATTCAAATTAGAAAGGAGAAAGTAAAACTTTCTCTATTTTCAGGTGAAATAATTCTATGTATGAAAATCCCAAAGAAGCCACAAAAAACTACTAGAGCAAATAAATGAATTTAGCAAAGTTGTAGGGTAGAAAATCAACATGCACAAAAAGTTGGTTGTGTTTCTATACACCAGCAAGGAACAATTAAAAAAGGAAATTAAAATAATTCCATTTGCCATAGCATCCAAAATAATAAAATGCCTAGAAATAAATTTAACCAAGGAAGTGTAAAACTTACATAATGAGAACTATAAAACATTACTGAAAGAAATTAAACAAGACCTAATTAAATGGAAAGACATCCCATATTCATGGATTGAAAGACATACTATTTTAAAATGGCAGTACTCCCCCAGATAATCTACAGATTCAATGTAATCCGTATCAAAATTCCAATGGCCTTTTTTTGCAAAAATGGAAAAGCCCATCCTCATATTTATCTGGAATTACAAGGTGTCCCAAATAGCTAAAACAATATTGAAGAAGAAAAAGTTTGAGGACTCACACTTCTCAATTTCAAAACTTACTGCAAAGCTAAAATAGTGTCACACTGGCATAAGGGTAGACATATTTGACCAATGGAATACAATTACAAGTTGAGAAACAAACCTGAATATCTATGGTCAATTCATTTTTGATATGGGAGCTAAGACCATTCAATAGGGAGAGAATAGTCTCTTCAACAAATGGTGCAGGGACAATTGGATAAGCATATGCAAAAGAATGAATTTGGACCCTACCTTACTCCATTTACAAAAATCAACTCAACATGGATCAATGACTTAAATATAAGAGGGAGAACCAGACACATGCTTGTATATAGATAGTGTCAAGTTAATCAGGAGTGGTGAACAGCCAGCATTCTTCAATTGTAAAGCGTAAAATAAACATTTCTTTAAAAGAGAAATGGAAATCAATCGCCGGATATTGCCTGGTTTCTTGAAGTTAGTTCAACTTGTCAAACTCTGGTGAATTACCTCTCAAGGGACCATAAGAATTGTCTGATGTGATTGTGGGACCACTGTTGATCATCTTTCAGAAATCATGGACAATAAGAAAGGTGTTAGCCCAGAGGCGATGGACAACTGTGAATTTATTCACAAAGGGGAACATGGTCCCTGGATTACAGGTTGCTAAACTAGATGGTGATTCCCAACAGAATTTCCCAGTAGATATTTTATAGGCAGTTTATACTAGGTGACATGTAGGCCAACCTGGACTCCCTAAGCAGAGCTAACAAGTCAAACCATAATTTACATTTTGTAAATAATTACCAGGCCAGAAAATTAGGGGAATGCTATAGATATGAGAAAGCTAAATTTATTAAGGCATTAAACAAAGTCTTATCTTGCTGATAAAATGGAAAAAAATGTGGTCTGGGATACTCGTATGGTTAACTAGTTTAATTGCTGGTAGAATAATTGTTAATTTAATTGTTTGTTGAATATTCAAGGAGTATTGATTAATGGATGGGCACCAATCTAGAAGGAGACCTCAGTGATCACATTCTGGGGCCCTATTCTCTTGCTTATTCCAATTCAACTTACCATTTAAATTTATATCCAAAGAGTATAGAATTCTAGTAAGAGGCCTCACTGCAAGAATAAAAATAGGGCTTTTAGTTTAGTTTATAAAAAACTATCAGTGCAATTACAAATGGGAAAGATTTAGTTTGATAGCCTTTCTTGTGAGATTGCTTTCATTCCTCACATGTTAAGTGAGTGTCCACTATTTGTCAGCTAGCACTCTGCTAGCTGGTCAGCATGTAAAAATGTGGTCACTCCGGGAATCTGTAACAGACTAGCTACCTCAAAACCCTCCCTGAAATCTTAGCGGTTGGTTTCTTACTCAAGTCCCAGAACAATATGGGTCAACAGAGACACTCTTTCAAGCAGACTTTCAGGGGCCTGGGCTTTACCATCCCTAGAACCTCCACTCTCTCGGCATCTGGCCAGCAGAAAGGGGAAGAGAGAGCATGTGGAGGATCATGCCCCCTCCTGCTTGTCCCATATCACTCTATATCGCTTCTAACTACAAGGGAAGCTGGGAAGTATAGTCTCACTGTGTGCCTAGGAGGAAAAGGGAAAATCTGTTTGGGCAACAAACGGCCAATCTCTGCCACAGGGGAAAGACAGACACATAAAACAACATAGTAAATAAAATCGGTATTGGAGATACATAGAAGGTGCTAAAAACAAAACAACAACAACAAAACAAATGAACAAACCAAAAAAAAAAAAAAAAGAAAAACACGATAAAAGGACTACTGAAGCATCCTGTGCCAGAGTAGTCAAAGAAGATATCCATAAGAGGTGATGCCAGTGATGAGTCTCTGGATGATTTTGAAATAATGGATAGGGGTTAACCAGACAAAGAGGAGAGGGTGTTAAGAGAGACAAACCCAGAAAATGCAAACGAAGGAGAAAGAATGTGGAGGAACTCTGAGCCCAGGAGAACTGGCAGCCTGCCATGGTGTGGGCAGTGGCTCTCTTGGGGCTCATGTAATTCTCAGCATTTGAAAAGAATGGCTGCTTGGATGGGAAGGTGGCATCCTCTTCTGTTCTACAATCCAGTTCACAGAGCTCCTTTTTGGGACAGCCACCAGAAAATGGTCCCTTTTTATGCTACATCTTACCTTATAAAGTGTCACATAACTGCTCCCAAAGCACTTCCCTGTGGGTCACAGTGGCTGCTGTTCGACCAGCCAAAGCGGGGAAGGCAGCTTAACACAAACCCATCATTATGTTCTGTTGAGTGCAGGACTCCAGTTCCCATTCCCCAAGGAGAGGCAGTAGAGATGTAATCTCAGTTGAAGGCCATCGTATCTGTGAGAAAAGTACATCTGAAAGCGGGGAGGTCTACACTTATCTTGGGTCCAGGATTTCTATTTTTGGAGAACCTCAGACTGATGACAAACTGAGATGAGACTACCCACAAGCCCTGGAGAACAAGCCAGGGCTCAGGAAGATCTGTCGCAGGCCTAGGACTCTTGGTGAGAAGCACAAAACCAAAAGCCATTCTGATATGCTCACACCGTCAGATAAGAGGAGACCAAGCCAGTGCTGTTCCCACACTAGGGTGGTCTTTGCTAGCAACCAGTACCACTGGGACAGTCTCCCCAGCTCTTGGTTTTAAGGTCATTTCTTGGTCTCCTGCTCTTTTGCACTCAATTGACTGCTGGATATAAAGACTTTTTAAAAGAACAGATGGCGGGGGCGGGGACCTTCAAGATGGTGGAGGAATAAGATGTGGAGATCGCCTTCCTCCACATAAATACATCAGAAATACATCTACACGTGGAACAACTCCTACAGAACACCTACTGAACACTGGCAGAAGACCTCAGACTTCCCAAAAGCTTTGCTTTTACAATTTGTCCTAGGGTTCTGTCTCTCTGCCTTTTTTTTTTTTTTTTAAGTATAGTTTTTAGTGCTTGTTAGCATTCGTGGATTTGTTTTTTGGTTTGGTTGCACTCTTCTTTCTTTCTTTCCTTTTTTTAATTACGTTTTTATTTTTAATATTTTTTATTTTTCATTTTAATAACTTTATTTAATTTATTTATTTTTCTTTCTTTCTTTCTTTTCTTTCTACCTTTTCTTCTGAGCCGTGTGGCTGACAGGGTATTGGTGCTCCAGCCAGGTGTCAGCTCTCAACCTCTGAGGTGGGAGAGCTGAGTTCAGGACATTGGTTCACCAGAGAACTCCCGGCCCCATGTAATATCAAACGGTGAAAGCTCTCCAAGAGATCTCTATCTCAACACTAAGACCCAGCTCCACTCAATGACCAGCAAGCTATAGTGCTGGACACCCTTTGCCAAACAACTAGCAAGACAGGAACACAACCCCACCAATTAGCAGAGAGGCTGCCTAAAATCATAATAAGTTCACAGACAACCCAAAACACACCACTGGATGTGGTCCTGCCCACCAGGAAGACAAGATCCAGCCTCACCCACCAGAACAGAGGCACCAGTCCCTTTCCCCAGGAAGCCTGCACAACCCACTGAACAAACCTTACCCACTGGGAGCAGACACCAAAAACAACAGGAACTATGAACTTGAAGCCTGTGAAAAGGCAAACACAGTAAGTTAAGCAAAATGAGAAGACAGAGAAATACTCAGCAGATGATGGAGCAAGGTAAAAACCCAACAGACCAAACAAATGAAGAGGAAGTAGGCAGTCTACTTGAAAAAGAATTCAGAGTAATGATAGTAGAGATGATCCAAAATCTTGGAAATAGAATGGACAAAATACAAGAAACGTTTAACAAGGACCTAGAAGAACTAAAGAGCAAACAAACAATGATGAACAACACAATAAATGAAATTTAAAATTCTCTAGAAGGAATCAATAGCAGAATAACTGAGGCAGAAGAACGGATAAGTGACCTGGAAGATAAAAGAGTGGAAATAACTACCGCAAAGCAGAATAAAGAAAAAAGAATGAAAAGAATTGAGGACAATCTTAGAGACTTCTGGGACAAAATTAAACACACCAATTTGAATTATAAGGGTCCCAGAAGAAGAGGAGAAAAAGAAAGGGACTGAGAAGATATTTGAAGAGATTATAGTTGAAAACTTCCTTAATATGGGAAAGGAAAAAGTCAATCAAGTCCAGGAAGCACAGAGAGTCCCATACAGGAGAAATCCAAGGAGAAACATACCAAGACACACATTAATCAAACTATCAAAAATTAAATACAAAGAAAAAATATTAAAAGCATCAAGGAAAAAGAAACAAATAATGTACAAGGGAATCCCCATAAGGTTAAGAGCTGATCTTTCAGCAGAAACTGTGCAAACCAGAAGGGAGTGGCAGGACATATTTAAAGTGATGAAGGGGAAAAGACTACAATCAAGATTAGTCTACTCAGCAAGGATCTCATTCAGATTTGATGGAGAAATCAAAACCTTTACAGACAAAAAAAAGCTAAGAGAATTCAGGACCACCAAACCAGCTTTACAGCAAATGCTAAAGGGACTTCTCTAGGCAGGAAACACAAGAGAAGGAAAAGACCTATAATAACAAACCCAAAACAATTAAGAAAATGGTAATAGGAACATACATATTGATAACTACCTTTAAAGTAAATGGATTAAATACTCCAACCAAAAGACATAGACATAAAGAAGAAGAATGAAAAGAAATGAAGACAGCCTAAGAGACCTCTGGGACATAATTAAATGCAGCAACATTCACATTATAGGGGGTCCCTGAGGGAGAAGAGAGAGAGAAAGGACCAGAGAAAATATTTGAAGAGATTATAGTAGAAAACATCCCTAATATGGGAAAGGAAATAAACACTGAAGTCCGGAAGTGCAGAGTCCCAGGCAGGATAATCCCAAGCAGAAAAACACTGAGACACATAGTGATCAAATTGACAAAAATTAAAGACAAAGAAAACTTATTGAAAGTGACAAGGGAAGAACGACAAATAACATACAAGGGAACTGCCGTAAGGTGAACAGGTGAACAGCTGATTTCTCAGCAGAAAATCTACAAGCCTGAAGGGAGTGGCATGATATTTTTAAAGTGATGAAAGGGAAGAACCTACAACCAAGATTACTCTACCAGGCAAGGATCTCATTCAGATTCAATGGAGAAATCAAAAGCTTTACAGACAAGCAAAAGCTAAGAGAATTCAGCACCAACAAACCAGCTCTACAACAAATGCTAAAGGAACTTCTGTAAGTGGGAAAAACAAGAGTAGAAAAGGAACTAGAAAAACAAACCCATAACAATTAAGAAAATGATAATAGGAACATACACATCGATAATTACCTTAAACGTGAATGGATTAAATGCTCCAATCAAAAGACACAGACTTGCTGTATGGATCCAAAAATAATCTCTGTATACATGCTGTCTACAAGAGATCCACTTCAGACCTAGGGACACATACAGACTGAAAGTGAGTGGATGGAAAAAGCTATTCCATGCAAATGGAAATCAAAAGAAAGCGGGAGTAGCAATACTCATATCAGATGAAATAGACTTTAAAATAATGTTACAAGAAACAAGGAAGGACACTACATAATGATCAAGGGATCAATCCAAGAAGAAGATATAACAATTATAAATATATATGCACCCAACATAGGAGCACCTCAGTACATAAAGTAACTGCTAACACCTATAAAAGAGGAAATCCACAGTAGCACAATAATAGTGGGGGACTTTAACACCCCACTACACCAATGGACAGATCATCCAAATAGAAAATTAATAAGGAAGAAAAAGCTTTAAATGACACAGTAGACCAGATAGATTTAATTGATATTTATAGGACATTCCACCCAAAAACAGCAGATTACACTTTCTTCTCAAGTGCACATGGAACATTCTTCAGGATAGATCACATCTTGGGTCACAAATCAAGCCTCAGTAAATTTAAGAAAATTGAAATTATATCAAGCATCTTTGGGGACCACAATGCTATGAGATTAGAAATCAATTACGGGAAAAAAAAACGTAAAAACCACAAACACATGGAGGCTAAACAGTATGTTACTAAAGAACCAAGAGATCACTGAAGAAATCAAAGAGGAAATTAAAAAATACCTAGAGACAAATGACTGAAAACATGACAATCCAAAACCTATGGGATGTAGCAAAAGCAGTTCTAAGAGGGAAGTTTATAGCAATACAAACTTAATTGTATTTTCTCAAGCAATAAGAAAAATCTCAAACAATCTAACCTTACACTTAAAGGAACTAGAGAAAGAAGAACAAACAAAACCCAAAGTTAGCAGAAGGAAAGAAATCATAAATATCAGAGCAGAAATAAATGAAATAGAAACAAAGAAAACAATAGCAAAGATCAATAAAACTAAAAGCTGGTGCTTTGAGCAGATAAACAAAATTGATAAAGCATTAGCCAGACTCATCAAGAAAAAGAGGGAGAAGACTCAAATCAATAAAATTAGAAATGAAAAAGGAGAAGTAACAAGAGACACCTCAGAAATACAAAGCATCCTAAGAGACTCCTACAAGCAACTCTATGCCAATAAAATGGACAACCTGGAAGAAATGGACAAATGCTTAGAAATGTACAGTGTTCCAAGACTGAACCAGGAAGAAATAGAAAATATGAACAGACCAATCACAAGTAATGAAATTGAAACTGTGATTAAAAATCTTGCAACAAACAAAAGTCCAGGACGAGATGGCTTCACAGGTGAATTCTATCAAACATTTAGAGAAGAGCTAACACCCGTCCTTCTCAAACTCTTCCAAAAAATTGCAGAGGAAGGAACACTCTCAAACTCATTCTATGATTCCACTATCACCCTGATACCAAAACCAGACAAAGACACTACAAAAAAAGAAAATTACAGACCAGTATCACTGATGAATATAGATGCAAACATCCTCAACAAAATACTAGCGAACAGAATCCAACAACACATTAAAAGGATCATACAGCATGATCAAGTGGGATTTATCCCAGGGATACAAGTATTCTTCAATATACACAAATAAATCAATGTGATACACCATATTAACAAATTGAAGAATAAAAACCATATGATCATCTCAATAGATGTAGAAAAAGCTTTTGACAAAATTCCACACCCATTTATGATAAAATCTCTCCAGAAAGTGGGCATAGAGAGAACCTAGCTCAACATAATAAAGGCCATATATGACAAACACACAGCAAACATCTTTCCCAATCATGAAAAACTGAAACCATTTCCTCTAAGATGAGGAACAAAACAAGGATGTCCACTCCCACCACTATTATTCAACATAGTTTTGGAAGTCCTAGCCATGGCAATCAGAGAAGAAAAAGAAATAAAAGAAATCCAAATCAGAAAAGAAGAAGTAAAACTGTCACTGTTTGTGGGTGACATGATACTATACATAGAGGTTCCCAAAGATGCTACAAGAAAACTACTAGAGCTAATCAATGAATTTGGTAATGTAGCAGGATATAAAATTAATGCACAGAAATCTCTTGCCTTCCTATACACTAATGATGAAAAATCTGAAAGAGAAATTAAGAAAACACTCCCATTTACCATTGCAACAAAAAGAATAAAATAAAACCTACTGAAGACAAAAGACCTTTATGCATAAAACTATAAGACACTGATGAAAGAAATTAAAGATGATACAAACAGATGGAGTGATATACCATGTTCTTGGATTAGAAGAATCAACATTGTGAAAATGACTATAGTATTCAAAGCAATCTACAGATTCAGTGCAATCCCTTTCAAAATACCAATGGCATTTTTCATGGAACTAGAACAAAAAATTTCACAATTTGTATGGAAACACAAAAGACCCTGAATAGCCAAAGCAATCTTGAGAAAGAAAAACGGAGCTGGAGGAATCAGGCTCCTGGACTTCAGACTATACTACAAAGCTACAGTAATCAAGATGGTACGGTACTGGCACAAAAAAAGAAATATAGGTCAATGGAACAGGATAGAAAGCCCAGAGATAAACCCATACACATATGGTCACCTTATCTTTGATAAAGGAGGCAAGACTAGACAATGGAGAGAAGACAGCCATTTCAGTAAGTGGTGCTGGGAAAACTGTACAGCTACATGTAAGAGAATGAAATTAGAACACTCCCTAACACCATACACAGAAATAAACTCAAAATGGATTAAAGACCTAAATGTAAGGCCAAAGACTTTAAAACACTTAGAGGAAAATATAGGCAGAACGTCTATGACATACATTACAGGAAGATCCTTTTTGACCCACCTCCTAGAGAAATGGAAATAAAAACAAAAATAAACAAATGGGACCTAATGAAACTTCAAAGCTTTTGCACAGCAAAGGAAACCATAAACAAGGTGAAAAGACAGTCCTCAGAATGGGAGAAAATATTTTCAAATTAAGCAACTGACAAAGGATTAATCTCCAGAATTTACAAGCAGCTCATGCAGCTCAGTATCAAAAAAACAAACAACCCAAACCAAACATGGGCAGAAGACCTAAATAGGCATTTCTCCAAAGAAGATATACAGATTGCCAACAAACACATGAAAGAATGCTCAACGTCACTAATCATTAGAGAAATTAAAATCAAAACTACAATGCGGTATCACCTCACACTGGTCAAAATGGCCATCATCAAAAAATCTAGAAACAATAAATGCTGGAGAGGGTGTGAAGAAAAGGGAACCCTCTTGCACTGTTGGTGGGAATGTAAATTGATACAGCCACTATGGAGAACAGTGTGGAGGTTCCTTAAAAAACTAAAAATAGAACTGCCATATGACCCAGCAATCCCACCACTAGGCATATACCCTGAGAAAACCATAGTTCAGAAAGAGTCATGCACCACAATGTTCATTGCATCTCTATTTACAATAGCCAGGACATGGAAGCAACCTAAATGTCCAGCGACAAATGAATGGATAAAGAAGATGTGGCATATCTATACAATGGAATATTATTCAGCCATAAAAAGAGATGAAATTGAGTTTTTTTTAGTGAGGGGGTTGGACCTAGAATGTGTCATACAGAGTGAAGTAAGTCAGAAAGAGAAAAACAAATACCATATGCTAACACATATATATGGACTTAAAAAAACAAGTTTCTGAAGAACCTGGGGGCAGGACAGGAATAAAGATAGAGACGTAGAGAATGGACTTGAGTTCACGGGGAGAGGGTAGGGTAAGCTGGGATAAAGTGAGAGAGTGGCATGGACATGTATACACTACCAAATGTAAAATAGATAGCTAGTGGGAAGCAGTTGCATAGCACAGGGAGATCTGCTCAGTGCTTTGTGACCACGTAGAGGGGTGGGATGGGAGGGTGGAGGGAGACACCAGAGGGAGGAGATATAGGCATATATGTATACGTATAGCTGATTCACTTTGTTATACAGCAGAAACTAACACACCTTTGTAAAGCAATTATACGCCAATAAAGATGTTAAAAAAATAAAAATAAAATATATATAGTATTTTTATACAGAATGGGGACTACAAGACTAGATGCTTAAAGCACAAATTAAACATCACATGTGCAGACCTCATCAACTTCTGTGGTCCCACTTTTTGTTCTTTTGTGCTCACAAGGGAGGCAGAGTGTAGTGGAAAAGGCACACATCTCGATATGAAGGTGATATATGTGCAAATCCAGGTTTTTGAATCATGTGACTTTGGCCAGGTGGCTGAATTTCTCTCCATTTTGATTTCCTGTCTATAAAATGGCAATGAGAATATCTACCTCATCGTAGCACTAACTGTGAATCCTGATATAACATCCCTGCTTCAGGAATGGCATACTGTAAGTGCTCCATGAATATTATTTTGCTCTTTTGTTTTACTCGTAAACCTTCAGCTTCCTCTAATGCACCAGTTGTGGGAAACTGCCAAATCGCTGTCTCACTTGCATGTCAGACTCAGTAGATGCCAAAGTGAGGTCATTTCCTTTACTTCTAAACCAGCACTCCCTTTCAACAGCCCTCTGTAAATACTACCACCATTTTCTCAATTAATTAGAATCACTTTTACTCTCTTTCTTCAATCACCAAGATCTATTGGGTTTTCCTCTCTGGTGTCTGCAACAGCCTCATTACACCTTGTAAATACATACTTTTAAAGTTATGGAAACAAATGTCATAGGAACCACTGAAGTGTTTAGAATAGAATCCTGACCTGGTGAAGTCGGTATTTAAAGGTTCTTTTTTCAGTGCACTGCCTTTAGAAGTATGACTTTGAACTGCTAAAGAGATGAGAATCAGATTTGGAAGAGAGAATCAAACAGAAACAAAGCCAGGTAAATGGGGCATAGACAATAAGGAGATTTCCTGTTTTAGTGGAAGTTGAGGGTTTTGATGGGCTTCAGATCAATCTAATGGCTCTGAGATATATTTCAGTAAAGTTGCACCCTACCCTTTGCTCTGAGCCTTTTGCCTACTGCTCTGAGCCCTTTGCCTACTGAGTTAAGAATCATTAATTTATTTTCATCTTCCACCCCGTTTAATATTTAAGAATGCTGAAGCGCAAAGAAGTAACATGACTTGTCCAAAGTTATCTAGCAGGTCAGTCAATGATGCTTTAGTTGTCCTGTGTCTCCTCTCCTCAGAACTTTGTTCTCTGTAAGCCAATCAAAAATAAATTGAATGTCTCAGACATTAGTACTTTCTGAGTACAGATGCTGACATACCAACATTAGTGCCCAAATTTACATTACTTGTATCCCCACTTGAATAATTGCAGGACCTTAGCTGACATCCCCCAGAAGACTCTACTGGTTATTTCTAAGAGAACAAAGGAAGGAGTCAGCTTACAAACATGCAGGGGCAATTCCACTCATGCCTGTGCTAGATTTTGTCAAACTGCCTGCCAGGCATTTCAGGGAATCATGGCCCTTCTGCCACTCTGGGAGCTGCCTTCCCTCCTGCTGGTTCCCTGGGCTCAGAACTTCTCTGCTGGCCTTCCTGAGCCTTCAGGGTGCTATGGCTGCCCTGAAACCTACAGGGGACCCTGGATGGTGGGGAGAAATTTCAATTTCACACTAGCTTACCTAGGCCCTGAAGCAGTGCTGCTTGTGCCTAAGGTCTTGCATATTTTCCAAGAACTTTCAGTTTCTGGCCCTAGTCCCTCCTCCCTCTTTCCAATTGAAATAAACAAGGAATCTATCTAATAAGCACATGCCAGTTCCCCAGGAAGGACAGAGACCATATGTCCCTTCCATTGGCACCACTTCCCCTCCATGCTCTTCAAAACAATCAAACAAATCATTTCCCCTTTTTACCAAATGCATACTTAGGCAGAGGGGTGCTCCCAACTCGCACTTGGTACACGTTTATGATGCTTAGCTCCAACTCAGACAGAATTCCTTATCATTCAGCAAAGCTTCTGTGTGAAAGCAAAGATGTATATTTGTGGGCTAGTGTCTGTCATTCTTTCTCATTGTGGAGCCCAGTTCCTGCCCTACACATAGTAGAGGCTCAGTGAAGACTTACCTTTCAGGAGAAGTCTCCTGGTGGCGACAGGACTTGCAAAAATATGTCATTATCTTTGGTATTTTGATTCCATAGAGCCCAATCATGTATACAGTAGCAAAATCATGAGCCTACACTTTGACTAAGAAATCTGTATTTGAGAAGTCCTGTTGGGATGAGCAATCATGTATAGGGGATGTTGTGTGATTTATAAGAAGACGTATATATTTGGTCATTGTCCTGTCTGCACTTCTGGCACAGAGCTCCTAAAATCCTTGGAATTTCCAGTGTTGAGAGTGATAAATGTTCCTTTCATTATGTGGATGAGGTGACTTTTGGAAAACACCTAAGCATGGGAGCTGGTTGCCCCTGGAGTCAACCATGTGATTAGATGGTTGGAACTTTCACTTCCCACCCCCTGACCTCTAGGAAGGGGAGAGGGGCTAGAGATGGAGTTCAGTCATCAATGACCTATGATTCAATCAACCATTCTTATGGTTGCAATTGGACTTGGAATTGGCATTCTGAATTGGAGCGGGTCATTGGAACCTCCAATTTGTGGCTGGTCAGAAGCACAGGTAACAACCTGGGTTTGGGATGACATCTGAAGTGTATGTGTGTTAGGGAGGGGCAGTCTTGTGGGACTGAGCCCTTAACCTGTGGGATCTGATACTATCTCTGGGTAGATAGTATTAGAACTGAGTTGAATTATAGGACACCCAGCTGGTGCCAAGAATTGCTTGTTGTTGTGGGGAACCCCCTCCCCCACGTGGATTGGAATTGAGATCTGAACAATTTTAGACGTGTATCCTTGATACTCAGCTCAGGCAGTACTTCTTCCAGGAAGTCTTCCCTGGTCGCCCAGGATGAATTATGTGGTCTCCACAGCATTCCCACTGTTATCTTTGAAATTCAAAAGCTCCCCCTCTGCTTCAAGGATCTTTGCCTTTGTTCTTTCCCCGGCCCTGTACATGGCTGGTTCCTTCTCATCTTTCAGATTTCAAATCATATATTCTTTGCAAGGAGAGGCTGGTTTTGGCCATGGTCCTTGGGCAGCAGATTCTGACATGCAGGTGTGTATCCCGAAATCGATTGGGAACACCCTTGGGATAATAGCTGTGAAGGGGGTGAAGGAAGCCTGACTGGACAGAGGGAGAAGCTGAGCTGTGATGCAGTCACAATAGAAGCCTCAGCCAATCTCACTGGGAGTTCTGGAGCTGGGATGGCCCTTCAGGATTGTACTACATCGAGACAAAGAGGATGGGCCCCTGCACTGCATAAGTCAGGCATTGGATGCAGGCTGCTTCTGGGAAGGGGTAGTAACGTGAGCTGGGCAGCTCCCTTCAGCTGAGGACAGTTCCTAGAGTTGCTCAGCTATGAGAGCATGGTAGCCAAAATCCCTGAAGCTGGGAGGATGAGAGCTTAGGTCCAGAAGGGGGATCAGAGCATTCACTAGAGAGACCTTGCCTAACCACGCTGTATCAATCAGCATACCACCCTTGCACACTGTATTCTATCAACCACCCTGTTCATTTCTATTCTATCATATCACACATTAAAATTAATTTGTCCTTTTGTACATTACCTGCCTTCTCCACTTGGGTAAAGGCACCTCTTGAGGGTAAAGACATTATTTGTCATAGAACAATGTGTAGTTGATACTCAGTAAATACTGGCAGAAAAAAATGAATGTGTGAACAAATGATGCAGGTTGATAACATAAACTCCATATCACTTGCTGCAGCAATTAGGATGTCCAGAGTTACTCCACAGAGTGAGGAGTCATTTTATAAAGGAGGTAAGTCTGCAGTATTTGGAAGGAATAAAAGAACATTAAAATCCCATCCTCATTCTGAAAGTAGAAACAGAATGTGATCTCAAATTGTAATATCAGATGCATTGTAATTTTCAACGAAGCTTTTCAAAAAAAAAGTTAAATGTTTTGTTCTAATTAGTAATGAAATGGATGTTTGTTGTGGAAAATGTGTGGGGTGAAAACTATAAATAAGAAAATAAAATTCATCTATAGCAAAAACATAGAGAATGATGACTACTATTAGCATATTCTATGTTCCTTCTTGGTTTTTCTCTATTTGTATTTTCTATATAACTGAGATCATACTGCTGCTACAATTTCATATCTTGCAATTTTTTCCCTCAACATGATATAAAGTTTTTGAGGTCACTGAAATCCTTTAGGCACCTTATTTTTAAAGGTCTATTCTTTTAGTTGCAACATTATGATTTAACCATATCACCATGATTGGATAATTAGATTGTTTCCAATTTTTGTGTGATTATAAACAATTCCAAGTAAACCTTTTAATAACATGATTTATTAAAGATTATTCTTTTACATGCCCAGATGATCTAATTTGCTAATCATATGGCTCATTTGTCAGATCAAATCACTCCTTTTCATTAAGGTCTTTTATCAGAAATAATAGAGTAGAACCAATCACTACGCTAAAAGTAAGAAATCCTGGGTTTCCCTGGTGGCGCAGCGGTTGAGAGTCCGCCTGCCGATGCAGGGAACACGGGTTCATGCCCCGGTCCGGGAAGATCCCACACGCCGCGGAGCGGCTGGGACCGTGAGCCATGGCCGTTGAGCCTGCGTGTCTGGAGCCTGTGCTCCGCAAGGGGAGAGGGGAGAGACCACAACAGTGAGAGGCCCCGTGTACCGGAAACAAAAAAAAAAAGAAAGAAAGAAAAAGAAATCCTGGGTTCTATCCCAGGTTGGAAGCTTACTAATGATGCAACTTTGGGAAAGCAATGTACTTTCAACACTGAGCCTCAGTTTCTTTGCTTGTAAAATGGAATGATTGGGCTAGATCATCTTTAAAAATCTCTTTCAGCTCTAATATCCTGTGCTTTTATGACTGCTTCTTATTTCTCTTCAAGAAACAGCTTCATGGGCTCAATTTCAGGCCTCTTTAACATTTTGAGTTACCTACAAATCTCTGATCTCCTGTATTTCTGGTTTAACTTCCTTCCTTTTATCCAATTTTGGCTATTCCTTAATCTTCTTATCTGTCTTACTTTTGTTCCTTCTTTCACTGCCATCCATTAAGCTGAGATGAACCTTCTCTTCTTGATCTTTTACCCACTCAGTACCTGATTTTTCTTTAAATCCTTTCTCAACACTTAATTTTTTTTTCCTGCTAATCCTTTTGATGTTCAGTACTCACAAAGATTGCTCAGCCCTCTACTTTCTCTTTTTCTGCAAAAATAAATGCAAATCAAAAGTTGGGTAAAAGAATGTAAGAAAGTGAAGTTAAACCCAGTAACATGATATAGCACGCTCTGGTGTTTTAGTATATTGTCTGTAACAATCTATATGTGGTATGGGGTTTAGTGGGGAGGGTGAGGGAAGGGGTCAGTGCTGAAGACTGGCTGAAAGGCCAAAGGATATTTCAGTCAACAAGGTTCATAGAAGCCCATATGCCACATTACTCTTAATCTCATAATAAAAATGATGATAGTAATCAGTAATTGGTAACATTTTAAATTGCCTTTTTATGTTGCAGACATTATACTAAGCATATTGATGTGCCATGTCTCCTTAAGTCTTCAGAAACCCCTGTGAGGTAGGAATTAGTATTACCCCTGATTTGTTGATAGGGAAACGGATGTATTGAAATCATTTTTCCATATTACAACAAACAAATATACAAGAATTATATCACATCCCTAGAAGGTGTTCAGTGTAATGGCAGGCATGGATTATATCATGTGTTAGTTAGAATGTGGCAAATACTCTTCATTTGGGTTTGCCCAAATTCAGAACCTGAGACAAGGACTTTGCAGGTGATTCCAGAAATCAATCGGGAGAGAGGGTGTGAGGAAAATGAGAGAGGGAAGGAGGGGTCGTCGCAATAAGGGCACGTCATGGAGACCACTACTGCAGGCTCCTGGGGAGGGGAATCTGCCTCAGTGTCTCAAGATCAACCCCTAGAATTGTGAAGACTGACATTCTCTCTTTTGTTATACTACCTTTTCTGCAAGTGGGTTTTCAGAAAAATTCTTTTTGGAGTTGTTGATAGGCAAGGTATAACAAACAAAAGGAATGACTCGATCAAATAAGTTTGAGAAACACCACAAGGAAAATAGGAAAGGAAAGGAGAGTGACTCACTTTTCCTTCACTGTGCTTTTCCTTCACTATCCCATGTGATCTTCCCCACAAGGATAGGAAATGCCCAGCATTTCTATTTTATAGGTGAGGAAATTGGGGCTTAGAGAAATTATGTAACCAGGATAGGATCCCCATACACAGGGAAAGAGTAGGTATTGGAACCTAACCCTGCCTGACTTGAGCATCCATCCTCTCTTCTGGATACCCATTGTCTACAGGAGTTAATGCTCAATGTCATTTTCTTGGGGGAAGGTCACTCCCCCTGTCTCTTACATGCTGTCAGACACCTGTCTGCTCAGCCATAGGAATCATGCAGCTTGTTGAAGTTTCGCCCTGCTGGGCAGTTGTCTAGGTCTCATTGGAGCTGAGATGTGTTTGTAGTAAACAGTAAGCCCAGAGGCCAGTTTTTTTTTTTTCAAGATTAGCATTTTATTTTATTTTTGAATTATTATTTTCTTTGGCCACACCACGTGGCATATGGGATCTTAGTTCCCCGACCACGGATCGAACCTGTGCCTCCTGCACTGGAAGCATGGAGTCTTAACCACTGGACTGCCAGGGAAGTCCCCATAGGCCAGTTTTTTAAAACAGTTTGTGGAACTTGTCCCAGATGTGGACACTGCATACCAACCCTCTATACTCCTGCTCCGGGTTGGTTGTCCCCATCTGTTGCTCTCTTCTTTCTGGGGGTAGTCATCTGTCAAATACTGCTCTCTATCAAATCAGTGCTTTCCAAAAACCCAAAGGGAAAGGAAGTTCTGAGTAAATAAGGGCAAAATATGTCATATTTCTTTCAAACTAGCTTCCATGTTAAAATTTACCTGATTTATTTTCATTCCCAGATGTAGAGAGGCATGGATGTTTCACAGCTGCCACTCAGATGGCCCAGGAATACTATTTGGGGCCATAATTTCAATTGCTTCTTGACCAAAACTTGAACTGTGTTTCTGGCTGACCAGAAAACCCCAAATAAACTTGAATTTCAGTCTCTTCTCTTCTGAGAGCATAGGCTTTGGAGAAAGATAGACATGATTTCAAATCCTGGCTCTACCTTTGTCCAGCTGTGTAACTTTGGGCAAGTTAATTAAGCTCTCTGCTCTGTCAACACAAAGTGGGGATACAATAGTAATGGTCATATTTATTTGACAGGGTTTCTTTCTGAAGATGAAAGAAGCAATGCATAAAGTATTTAGCTAGTTTCCTGTCACCAGCAGATACTCAACAAGTGTTAGCTTCCCTTCTTTTCTCTCCAACCCCTGTCCTCTTATCCTGATAAAATAGGTAACAGATTAAAAAAGGTGTGTGTGTTCGTAGACAATAACAATCAACAGCTCTAGATTTTTACTGTGCTAGAGTTGTGGCAGTGCAGTTAGCATGTAACTCCCCGATTAGGAATAAATGACAGTGAAGTAAAAATCCAACTCAGACATTCAGCTCCTGTTTGTTTCTGGGATAGAACTGTGTGTCTTATTAAATACCAACTACTGTGCTATTCTCTCTGCAGAAAATGATTGGTTGAACTAGGTAGCCAGGGAGTTAGAATTGAATAGAGCCAGGAAAACAGCTGTGTCTAGGTGGAGGCAGCAAGTTTCTAGCTCTTGCTGATTCATTTCTCCGGCAGTTTTTACTTAAGAGAACCATCCATAATGCATTGCTGCAGGACTATATAGAAGGCAAATCGCCCGAACTGTGAGCATTGTAAGCATTGAACATTGACCTTTCCAATTCTGGGAAATGCATGATGAGCTACCTATGATTTTTGTAGCATGAGCATGAGAGAAAAAGAAATGTAGTTATTCAAACAAAAAGAGACATGAGAATGACTGATTTGCTTTTTTAGCATGCCTTCACCATCCTTCCAGTAAGACTTAATTATAATTCATGACTCTACAAACATTTGTTAAACATCTACTATGTGCCAGACACAAGGTCAAGTATTGGATATTTAGAGGGGAGCTAGACTACCGTGATCTCTCCCCTTCCTGGAGCTTGCAGTCTAGTGGATCCAGTAAGCATGTCATTAAAGGAATAAATACATATTTTCAATTAGGTGAAAATGCTGTGAAGATTGAAAATAGTGGAAATGTGCTTAGAGGTGCCAGCAGCCATTTAAGTGGAGCCTACAGGATGAGAAGGAGCCAGCCATGTAGAACGCCAAGAGCAGGACACCCTGTCAGAAGCATATGCAAAGTCTCTGGGAGGGCAAAAGCTTGGCTTGTTCTGGAAATGAAAAGGAAGCCAGTGTGGCTAAAGCAAAGCTAGCAAGGGATGGTGGCATGAATGGCAAGTTGGAGATGGAAGCAGGGGCTCGTTGGCCATGTACGGAATGAGGCTTTTATTATAAGGTTAATATGAAACCATTTAAAGTTTTGACTCAGAAGAATGGCATAATCAAATTTACAATTTCAAAAGATCACTCTGGTTGCTTGGTGGGAAAAGGTTTTTGTAGAGAGGATGCAAGAAGGTTTGTAGCCAGTTAGTAGGCATGTTAACATTCCAGGCATGGAATGATGGTGTGGAGGGGAGGCAGGAAAGTGATGATGGTGCAGGTGGAGAGAAGTAGAACAGGGGATACTCACTGGAGGCAGAATTGATTTGAGTGGTATCAGAGTGACAAAGAGGATAATCAAGGATAACTAAGTTTGGAACGGTTTAATGGAATGGGTGTGTGTTGATGCCATTTACTGGGTTGGAAAGACTGAGGAAGAAGCAGGACCACCCAAACTCTCTGGGCCCCTTGAGAACTTTGTACATATCTTTGTTATGGAGTAAACCGTACTGTGCTTTGGTTTATTGTCTACCTGACTGCTTTTTTCTGCCAGCTTTTTCACCCCGTTGGGTAAGAAGCACAAGGTTGATAGCATGGGCTTTTGAGTCAAAGAGAAACAGGAGTTCGATCTGTGCTCTGTCACTTACTCACTGTGTGACCTTCAGCAGGTTACTTAACCTCACAGAGCCTAGGTTTCCCGCTTTGTAATTAGGCTCTAATAGCACCTATCTCAAGGGTTGATGGATTAAATGAGATAAATTATATAATGTGTCCAGTGCTTAGTATTGGAATCAATGAATGTTAGCTATTGTTAGCTATCACTGGACTCTTGGTCCATAATAGAAACTAAGTATTTATGGAATAAACAAATGAATGGGCTAGAAGCCATTTAGGTGCTTACTGAAAAAGTAAATTAGATCTGGATTATAATCTTAAATCTATGATTATCCAACTAATTACTGTTGGTTTTAACTTACCTGGGTTAAGCCTGAACTCAGTTTCCTCATCTGTAAAATGAAGCAGAGAGGTATGAGGGAAGGGTAGTTGTATGTTAGACTACACAGTTTCTTAAAAAGCTTCTAAATTTAAACTTCCCGTAATATTCTTAGTTCTTCGTTTTACCTATTTAGTCAGCTATTAAAGGGTGCCTAATAATTCATTACATGCTTATCTGCTTTCTCAGTTGATACAATGTCAACGGCAGTTGATAGGCCAGATGATATGATTCTTGCCTTAACAGACGAGAAAGCTGATATTAAATGACACGTCCATGGTCAGTACTTGAATTCAGACCTCATGACACAGACTATAATCAGTTTTACACTATGGCTCACTGCTTCTCAGACTAGGTAGTAGCCCTCATATGCAAACAGGAAGAATTCATTTCTAAGAGCCTATACTATTTTTGAAAATAACAATTTAAAAATGTTGGGTCATCCTAGGCTTAATATTCATTCTAGAAAAAATTCAAATGGAGTTTCAGAACTATGAGAAATCCAATAGACCAGTAAGACTTCCAGTATGCACTTGCTTAGATGTTCTTGTCTCTTTTATGTTAACCAGGGGAAATATAATGTGAGACCCACATGTAATTTAAAATTTTCTAGTAGCCATACTAAAAAGTTAAAAAGAAATAGATGAAATTAATTTTATTATCATATTTTATTTAATCACATACTTCCAAAATATTATAATTTCAATATGTAACCAATTTAAACATTTTTGGGATATTTTACAATTTTGTTTTCATTCTGAGTCTTCTAAGTCTAAAAATCCAATGTCTGTTTTACACTTATAGCACAGTTCAATTCAGCCTGACCTCGTTTCAAATACTCAATAATCACATGTGGCTCTTGGCTACTGTGTTGGACAGCACAGGTAATACAACTAGTACAATTACCCAATCACCAGTCAAACCTTTAAATGGTTTCATGTCACCCTTACAATAAAAGCCACCTTCTGTACAGGGCCAACCAGTCCCTGCTTTTCTCTCCACCTTCCCATTCATGTCACTTTCCCTTGCTCACTTGGTATTTCCCTGAGGACAAATACTCAGATCATAGAATGGTGTCACAGAGAATGGTTGGGCTGTGTGGGACATCAATTAACATGGCTGTATTCTTTAAAAAGACCAGTCCAGCTAGTTAAATTTGGTATTCCACTTGAAATGGATTATACTAACCCATTCTATCTCAAGTTAAGTTACCGGAAAAAGATCTTAATTCAGGAAATCTTCAGAAGATTAGGACCAGAACACTCTATGTAGTAATTCTCAATATATGTACCTCCCTGCAAAAAGACCCATAAACACACTCATGTATGTATGCTTGTATATACATAGAAAACATCTGAAATAATTTTCTAAGAAATTGGTCTCAGTACTGACTTTGGAAAAGAGAAGTGAGGTGGATTGGAAGAAAGAATTATGTTTTTTACATATGTTTTTATAGTGTTTGATTTTTTTACCAGAATTTTCAACAAAAATTGTTTTTTCAATAAAAATTATTATGATACAATAAAATTACACTTTTAGTAAAAATAACTATCAAACAAAAAGACAACATGCATCAGAGAGGAAGAAAATTCCGTTGGTCTTTTGCTTTTTATTTTTCTCAGTAGGGTCCTTTCTTCAGCCAGAAAGTTAGAAATTGCAGTGGCATGTTATCCAAGGTTATAATCAATGTATAAACCCAACAAGGGTTCAACCATATCACTGCAGCATCAGAGGCAGACACAGTCTGTTGAAAAGTTCCTGTGAATTTGATGGGATTTGTAGCCCTACATCACCCATGGGCTCAGGCTGTCAAGCAACCAGAGAAAATCAATAAAGACTCCTTACTTGTGCTCAGAATTGCAGGGCATGTTTGATGTGTTACCAGCCACCTGTCCTAAACCACATTCTGGAAGATTGTGATCATGTCATTGCACTGTTACAGATCGATCAAATCCTTTCTTTTTGGAGGTGACATAGTTTGTGTAGTATTTATTTCCCAAAGGGAATAATTCCCTGAACACTAGTTCCGGGAGTTACTCTTTTTAAAAAATTAGTGAAAGTTTCTGCTTACTATATTACCTTCTTGGAAAATGACAATCAACCTCAACATATTAATGACTCAGAGAAGTCCTGTAGTAAAGAAACCTTTTGATGTTGTTTAATTCAGTATTTGCCAAGCTAGTGTGATCAAGCAACTTCTGGTTTCTTTGGGACATGTCTAATTGACACGTGAGCATACTTTGGAAACCTCTGGTATAGTCAGAAGTGGACCTCACTTATTGTTTATGTGATCTTGGTCAAGTGACTTGATTTTCTTAAGCTTTCTTTATAAAATGGGGATAATAATATATGAGGACTACTTAATTTAATGAAATAATTTATGAAGGAAGGATCTTCATAATGGCCACACATAAAAGAGGCACTTAGGAGCTCAACCAACATTAATTCTTTTCTGCTCTCCTCCCCTTCCCTGTTCCTCTGTTATTAGGTAAACTCTCATAGAAAGAATATGATCTATAGAAAATAATATTGTAAAGCACATTAGAAAATAAGAAACTTAGAAACTTATGACACACTTGTCCAGTAAGGCTAAAACATGAAGGGGTGCAGATGAAATGGAAAATGAGAGTGGCCTAAAAAACGTGAACGACCCTTGTGTGTGTTACTTTAATCAGGTTTTCAGTACAAAAAATATTTCAGTCTGTAGATAGTCTTTAAGTAGGATTTCTCCAATTTTCTGCTTTTTTTTTTAACTGAAAAGAACCTTACAAATTAGAAATTCCTAAACTAAATATAAGAATATGAATTTTATAGGGTCCTGGATTAAGTTTCACTCACTTGAACTTAAGTATTTTATAGAAGGTCCACTTACGAGTGTGATGAATAATAGCATAATAGCCTAGATTCCCAACAATGTTTCCAATCTAAATTACCAAACATTGTCCTATTGTTTAATACATATCCCCCTTTTAGAAGTGAAGTAATATATGTATATTTTGGATATTTTGGATTTAAACGTAAGTTTAAGAGCCACATGTAGTTTTATTTTAAAAAAACAAATACGTGATATCAGTTGGGGTAACTGCTCCTTGATCTAAATAAGATCAAGTCATGACCCCACTGTGCATCTTGTGGAAGATACAGTGCCATCAGTAAGTGTGTCTGTGAATTCCCAGCAGGCTTTGCATTTCATGGCCACCTGCAGCTCCAAGTCTTGCTTCTGCTGACATAGTTCAGTTACACATTTGCCTGTCATCCCAAATGAGCTGTCCCCCAGACTCACTGTATCAACCCAGATGTAGAACTCAGTCCCTTTACTTGATGTTCAAACACAAACAACAAATAAAAATGCAAAACAAACAAAAACCAAAAAAATTCATTCTAAGGATTTTATGGGTATAAAAGAATATTTAAGGAAAAGAAGATTTACATTTAAGAATCATAAGCAATATAAAAATTAAATAGTAAGCATTCCTTTCTTAAAATCTTGTGGCCATTTCTGCAAAATAGGGCTTTGGGGTCCCTCCATATGGCTGAACTCTGATTTCGCACACTTTACTTTCTCATTTTCTCTATTACCTCTCCTGAAGAACAAAGGAGAAAAAAAATCCTTATCCCTCCCCCCACCAAATAACCCGATATTAGGTGATGTCCTTATTGTTCAGGCAATCAATAAATCTCTATTGACATTTGCCCTACTTAAAGGAGCCCATGTGAGAAGCAACTCCAGTTGGAAACCAACCCCCATGATTGCAGCATTTGTCCCTTAGATGTTCATTTTCAACTTGGGGTTCATATTCGAACCCGTTGTCTGTGACACGTCAACGTGGAAGCTCTGTCTGTACCAAGGCAGTTCTTAGTTTGGAGGATAACTATTTATTTAACATGTCCCCCAGGGCTCTTCACATTGAATTTTATAGGAGCTACATAGCTTATATTTTAGGCTAGACAATCCTAAATTTACTTTTCCAACTTGGTGAAAGTTTATCCAATTATTTTAATAGGATATAGACACCATTGGAAACTTAATTATATATATACATAAATATATGTATGTGTATATGAATAATCAATAGATGTGCTAAATACTATAATTTAAACCATGGTTATTTAGTTTTGTTGCATCATTTTTGTGTTCATATTTTATTTATACAAACTTATTTTTCTGACATCGTAAGGAAATGAGGTATTTATTATTACCAAATAATTAATGCTCCTCTTTGATAAGAAGTGACAAAATTTTATTAAAACATTCTCAAATTATTTCTAAAGTATATGTGTCTCTCACGGAATACAATGATCATATTGTAGTAAGTTGGGATGAAAACAAGGGGAGATGGGGGGAGACATACCAGTGGAGGAATTTTTTTTTTTTTTTTTTTTTTTTGCGGTATGCAGGCCTCTCACCATTGTGGCCTCTCCCGCTGCGGAGCACAGGCTCCGGACGCGCAGGCTCAGCAGCCAGGCCTCACGGGCCCAGCCGCTCCACGGCATGTGGGATCTTCCCAGACCGGGGCACGAACCCGTGTCCCCTGCATCGGCAGGCAGACTCTCAACCACTGCGCCACCAGGGAAGCCCACCAGTGGAGGAATTTTATAAAGCAGCATTATTCAAAATTGCAGTTGGGGAGTGATTTTGGTGAGTCTCTATCAATACTGAAATAGAATGGAGTAGAGTGTAATCGACAAAAAAAGGAGTATATTACATATTATATGATTAAGTACTTTCCTGTGAAGTTTTGTTTGTTAGGTGTGTGTGTGTGTGTGTGTGTGTGTGTGCGCGCGTGCGTGCACGTGCACCTTTGGATGCAATGTAAAATGTATTTCTTACTGTGAGTCACAGTCAAAGATGTTTGAAAGTCATTAATATAGAGGCCAAGCTGCACTGGGGCAGCATATGAGTGTGACCACCACAATACAGAGTGTGGTCCTCACTCTTGCAAGTAGGAGATGGAATTTTCTTTGCACATTGATCCTTAACTTAATCCTGTTTCCTGAAAAAAAAAAAAGTGTAAGATCAGGCTCAAGTTGAGGGTTGTATGAATCAGACCTGGTATCTCTCTGTTGGGCCAGCCACAGTGGGCTTTGAAATTGGACCACCATAGTTCAAATCCTGGCTCCACCACTTAATAGTAGTGTGACCTTGGGCAAGATGCTTAACCTCTCCAACTCTTGAATTCCTCGCCTGTAAAGTAGAGATAAAAGTTTTTCTTATTCCCAAGGGTTACTGTGAGGGATCTATGAGATCATTTATTAAACTTTTAATATAAAGCCTTCACATAGTAAACTATGTTAACTATTACAATAATTATTCTACTTTCCACAAACAGTTATAATAAATATGAACATTGGTCCTTACTCTGTGTGTGTGTGTGTGTGTGTGTGTGTGTAGGATTAAAGGGGTGGTGATCTTACTTATGATAGAAAAAGTCATAAAATTTACCAGCAAACCACTGCCTGTGGCACTTAACATATTTTGCCATTGTCTTTCCAACATCTGTCTTCTCCCTTCAAGCACTGTGAGCTTTAGTGGGGGAGACAGACAGTAGATGAATAGTGGAAAAAAGAAGAAAGCACAGGTTAAAAGTAGGGATTTTAATCTCTTACATCAAATACTCTGTCCATGAAATGCATGAAATCAAAGGATCAATGAAAAGCCACCTGCATATTCTTTCTGCTTGGAATAGACCATTTGAAGAAATAAGTACATATGCGTTTTGACGGTTGTCTTAAGAGGATAGGTACATTCTTTCCCATTGCGTATTGCCACTTTGGCATCCAATGCAGTCAGGGAGATCCCTGTTAAAACTAACCTAAGCAAATAAAGTGTACTTCCTCTCATGCTGACTAAAGTTAAGATTAAGTCCAGATAATCTTCATCTTTAAAAAATTCTCTCTATTAAAATAAGGACCATTATATGCTCACTTTAAATCATTTCTCTAATCTTATTATTTTAACTTTCCCCTACTGAGCTAGTTTTCAACTTCATTAAATTATGACTCACTCCTTAATTAATACCAAAAAAATGTTAATGCAGAAGTGATTTTAGGAATCTTATAGTTAAACCACCATCGTTAATAGAGAAAAAAATAAGACTCAGAGAAATGAAAAAAAAAATATTGCCAAGATTATCCAACTAGCTGTCGGCAGAGCCTATATCACAATCCATGCTCCTTGAATACTCAATTTGGAGTTATTCCCCCTTTTCTTATCTACTTGCATTTTAGGACTGTAGTAGTTAGAAGAACTAAGGAAACATTACTTTAAACCAGTATTTTCTATGAAATACTTGCTTTCTGAAGGCACCATATTGCCTTGCTCTCTGGGCAGAGCTAGGGTGCTTTGAGTCTCCCTGGAGTTTTCCTATATGAACAGTGGTGCTCCAGTGCCTTTTTCTGTTTGTTGTCTGTCCTGCTGATTCATTTTGATTTCAGCTTCATGTTTTGTGTAGCTCGCATGCTTCTGCTTTCAACATTCTGGAAATAATAAAAATGCAAGAATAATCTTAAGGGGATTGTGCTGGGGGTTAGTAAAGGGAAGGGTGAGCTGTGATGGCAGAATTAAATGCAGATGTTGAAAATGCAGCTGGATGGAGAGTGTCAGGTCACAGACAGTGCACAATGGCACACACATTTACGCATGCACATAGACACATTCTCATTGCAGCGCAGGGTAGTGGTTGTCCTGTGGCAGGCATTGTGCACGCAGAGGGCAACTGAGACACGTTTATCTGTGTGGCTGGAGTAGAGTAGCAAAAGGCGGAGACTAAGAGGGTGGTAGCTGGGTACACAATTTTTTTGTAATACTTGTTAAGGCAAAGGTTTGGGAAGTGCAGTGACTAAGAGGGTAGCAGAGGATGGAGAGTAGACAAGGCAGCAGGTATGCTTGAGCATGACTGCCTCTGTTCTAAGTCACATACCTACATACATATTTTTTCTCTCTCATCTATTTATCATGAGTCATTTTTCTTCCTCTCCTCTTTTTGAAAATCCATAATTATTTATAAATTTAATGTATGGAATATTTGTTAATTTAAACCTTATCGAGTATTATTATTATAGGAGACACGTTACCTCTACCTCAGAACGTTGTAAAAACTATAAAAGATGTCACAGCCTCCCTCTGATGTCACAGGAAAAGGAGACATTTACTGAGGGTATATTTTCTGTAAGGTTTTAACATATGAAATTGCCAATATTCAACTTTTTTTGAACTATAATAACGACAGTATCATATTGTCTTCCTTTTACTTGTCCAGGGTTAGTGGGAAAGAGATAACACATGAAGTTGCTGTGTGAGGAGCCATTTAAGATTGACTTTTATTGTCTGCCTTCCAGAATATGTGTGCCCAGTAGGTATATAGGACTTTGGAATCTGACAGGCTTCATTTTCAATCCAGGTGTTTTCACTATTTTCTTTGTGATCTTGAGCTCATTTTATAGCTTCTCTAAGCGTTAATTTTTTTCACTTATAAGATGGGGATTGCAATAGAACTAAATGTATTTGTTCTCTCTTGATGGATAACAAATTCTCCCAGAACTTAGTGAGTTAAAAAACATGACCATTTATTATCTCATAGTTTCTGTGAATCAGGAATTCCAGAGCTGCATAGCTGGATGGCTCTGGTTCAGGATCTCTCCTGAGGTTGCAGTCAAGATGTTGGCTGCAGCTTCAACCATCTACAGGCTAGACTGGGGCTAGAGGATCTATTCACTTGCGTGATGATGAGTTGGTGTGGCTGTTAGCAGGAGGTCTCAGTTCTTCGCCATGTGGACTCCTCTGTAGGGCTTAAGTGTCCTCACAACATGGCAGCTAGCTTCCTCCAGAGTGAGTAATATGAGAGAGAGCAACATATTTTATGACAGTCTCAAAAGTCACACATCATCTATTCCACAATATCCTGTTGGTTACATAGGTTAGCCCTGTTCAGTGTGAGGGCTACACAAGAGTGTTATTACCAGGAGTCAAGGATCACTACAGGCCATCTTGATGGCTCACTGCCACACCAACTAAGCTGATGTACATAAGTATTTAGCTTGGCATGTATCAAGTACATTTGGAGCCCTAATTAAGTGTTAACAATTATTATTGTTATTAATTTGTTGAAAGTAATTTAAAAGTTAAGGCATAATTTCTGTTCAAAATTTGGAAATTGCAAAAAAATCACAGAGAAGAAATTTTAACTAAATAGAAACACCCACTTCTTCCTTGTTTCTACCTTTCTCACCCAGAATAGTACATATAAAATAAGACATGCAATGGTGTTTGTCAAAATAAAATAACATATCAGAATCCTTGTAGCTGCTATTTGAAAAAAATTTTACTAACTACAAACTTTCAGTATGCTACAGTATAATCTCACATGTAGTCTACATGGTTCTTTTGATATTATAAATAAGTAAGAAAGAGATTAAGTAAATTCAGTTCAGTATAGTAAATGCTCTTCAGTGTTCTAAAAGTTCAAAAATTTCTCCTGTTCTTCTGAATACAATTACTGTTTGGTTTAAAAGACATCTTTTGATTTTTAAGTGACAGAAATCAACTAAGTCTATTTTAAGAGAACAGGGAATGTTAAAGCTCACACAAATTGTTAAGTCAGAGAACAGTATAAGAGCATAGCCAGATCCAGGGGTTCAAATGATATCATCAGGTCATTCCCTATCTTGCCTGTTTTCTCCCATGTGGGGAGCAAGGTGATACCATCATCCTCACACCAACACCTTTATAGCATAGCAGTAAAATGGAAAGAAGACCTTTCCTTCCCAGCACCCATTCATCAGTCCCAAGTCACATGCTCACTGTTGAGCCAATCACTGTAGTTAGGGAGATGAGCATTCTGACTGGCCAGCCTGGTTGAAGCACCTACCTGAGATAACAATGATGATGGTGGTGGTGAGTGCTAGTCACTGGGGTGGAGTTAGGGGGCGCTATAATTTTTATTTCCACCAGCTCAGCAAACAGACCAGAAGAAAGTGGTTGGAAAGTGTGTAGAGAAAGGAAAAATTATACCTACCATAGTCTACTATGAGTAGAATTTATGATAGACACAATCTATAAAATGAATTAAAAAGAAACGTGCAGAATAACTATGTTTCCTAATCATATACAAGGAGACCTGAGAGGTATTGTGGGTTTGGTTCCAGAGCACCGCAGCAAAGTGAGCCATACAAATTTTTTGGTTTCCCAGTGCATATAAAAGTTATGTTTACAGTATACTGCAGTCTGTTAAGTGTGCAATAGCATTATGTCTAAAAAATGGACATACCTTAAGTAAAAAATACTTTATTGCTTAAAAATACTAACCGTCATCTAAGCCTTCCTTGAGTCAAAATCTTTTTGCAGTAGTAACATCAAAGATCGCTAATCACAGATCACCATAACAAATAATAGTAATAAAGATGGAAATATTGGGAGAATTACCAAAATGTGACACAGAGCCATACAAAGATTAGTTTTTCAATAACCCATGATACGAAAGTATAAGCTCTAGAAGTATAGAAAGTTGTACAAGAACCTTGTGAAGATTGTACAGACTAATAGTTTTAAATTAGGTTAAGAGAAATTGGTTCAGGGATTATTTATTGCTGGTAGACTGTGGACATGCAAAGGAAAGGAATCTTCAGCCTCCAATCTCTCAACTTTGCATATGTCTGTCTTATCTGAAGGGATCCTCCATGAGTTTTTCTTTGAAGGGAAGGTTCTGTTACTAAAAAACTAGTTTGGAAAACTGATGTCATGTAAAAGAGGATTCTAGAGTCTTAGAATCTATATATATTCATACATCCATTAGTCATTCAACAAACATTTGTTTAGTGCCCACAATGGTGGACAAACAATAAAAAAAAAAAAAAATACATTGCTCTTACCTCTTAGAGCCAAGAATTTAGTATATATTTGTTGCTGTCTTAGGGTTATTTTAAGCTCAGACCAGAAACACCCCAAATCCACTAACATTTGACAGATATTTAGTAAGTTTCTATTACATGCAAGGTAGTAGGTAGAGCAGTGTCACAGGTGGGTGCTGAGAATGCAAAGATGAATAACAGTCTCTGCTCTCAGAAAATCACAAATCAGTACTTTGCTTCTAGGTCTCAAGGATGGTGGACTTTTGACCTCCTCTTATGCTTATGCTTTCAGTGAGGGAGGAAATATGAAGTGAGTGTTATCTTCCATATTTCTCATTTCTCCTCTTCAACAACAACAAAAAAATTCCTTCTGTAAGGTTTAAGGAATCTCTATGAAGAAAAATGACAGCAATACAATAGCTCTTGGGTGGCTAAATCACAACTCATGGACTATTTGTAGATCCCAAGAGGACTGTTCAGTATCAACATCATTCCTAATGGTGGAACAATATTTCAGATGCAAAGTCTTCTTGGAGAGAAAACCACATGTTTTTATTTATAACATCTGTACTTTAATGCACAATTCTTAGAACAGTTTTTTAAAGTGTGGATCACCTATGTTAGAATCACATAGGAAACTTGTTGAAAATACAGATTTCTGCCCCCACCTCAGACCTTCATAATGAGAATCAACAGACTCTAGAATTCAACAATTTAAACAAGGACTCTAGGTGAGTCTTAGACACAGTGAAGTTTCAGAAACAATACTTTAAAAAACTTAAGTTATTGTATAACATATCGAACGAGTAGCCAATTGTTCTCTGGAATATATTCATTCATTGTGTTATGATTATACAACTTTAATAAACTCCATTAAAACAACAACAACTCACCAGTATACCATTAATTAAAGCCATTTTGGCCTGGTAGTTATTAAGGAGTTTCTCTCCACACATCAGTTTTCCATTCTAACCCAAATCAAAGTGACTGTTGGTTTGGTAACTGAACCCTTGTTTTCCCTTGTCACAGTGATCTAGGTATGCAATAAAGTTAACAAAAGAATAGCCCTCTGGCTGTACACCCAGCAATCCCATCCTCAAATTCCTCCCAAGGCATCTAGGAAGTCCATATGTGCTCTCACGTGGTCCCTAGATGGCCTCATCTCCTTTCTTGCTCTTCAGGTTTGCAATAATATTGCTCTGACACCATCACTGGCATGTCCAATACCTCATCCAGGATGCTGTTATTCTGCTCCCAACTTTCCAAATCCAGGAGCTCACTTTGGTCCTGCTTTTATACGTCCAGTTCCAACAGGCTACCCTGCCCGTGAGGAGTACTTGCTTCATAACCCTGTATCACCCTCTGCATCCAACGCTTTAAATGGGTCTACCTTTACTCTCAGGGTCTTGCCAGAGAGTGGAGTGATGTGATTCTTAACTGGTTACTTCTTCCTGTGCACAGAAGTTGATCAGAAGTCATTTATGGTAGGGTTTAGGAGGTTGGGTAGGGAGCTGATAACATTCAAATTAATCATTTTTTCTTACAAAGGTTCTTCAACCTCCTATCAATTTTGTTGACCTTAATATTCTCCCTTGTAGGCTGAGGTTATTTTTTTCCATAGGACGTTTCAGTAGGATGCTTTCATTGGGTTAACAGGCCATCAAGGACACAAGGTTTTCTGTCTTCTGTAGCTTGTTGGCTTGTCCTCACACTGGTTTACCCCCTGGTCACAGGATGGCCACAGTAGTGCCAGGCATCAACTATAGACTCAGTAATCAAAAGAAGAGGGTCCATCCCTTCCTGAGGAAACCTCTCTGACAAAATTCCCAGCAAGTTATCTCTTAATCTCATGGACTAGAACTGGGTTACATACTCACCCTTAAACCAATCACAAGGGGAAACAGGTTAAACTTGTGGATTTTTTTCCTTAGAATATTCAGTATTTCCTCCCTGAAAGCTAGACACATGAATAAAGTTGGGGTGTTATTAGCTGAGAAGAAAAGAGGCGGGTTTGGGTTAGGCAACCAAGAGCCTCTACTGAAAGATGATGAAAAAGCTCTGGAAGAACAATGGAGTTTTTAATAACCTAACCTCCAGCATGTTGGCAACCCCTAGATTGCCACTCTGGAACCCCAGAATAGGCAGAAGCACATCTTAGACCTTGGCTTGCCATAATGGGGAGGTTTTTGATTTTTCACTAGTTATCCATGATCTAGTGTCTGATTTCTCAGTTCGTTTCTAGCTGCCTCCTGGTTTGTTTGGTTGTTTTCTGGATTTTTTTTTTTTTTTTTTTTGGTTAAAAAAAAAAAAAAATCTAAGAACTTACAGTGCTTTTCAGGTAGATATAAATATAATGTAGGTTTAATAATGAGACAAGGGAATTCCCTGGCGGTCCAGTGGTTAGAACTCAATGCTCTCACTGCCAGGGGCCTGGATTCGATCCCTGGTAAGGGAACTAGGATCCTGCAAGCAGCGTGGCATGGCCAAAATAAATAAAATAAATAAAACAAAATAAATAAATAATTTTTTTAAAAAAATTAATAATTATAAAGATAATGAAACAATTGAGATTAAATAAAACACTGAAGTTTGATATCTTCCAAGGTTTACCAATCATTTTAGTTCTGTTGATCAGAACTCTCTTACTTTTCACAAACAGCCAATCACTTCAAAAGTGTGAGTAACATGAGCCACCGAGCATAGCCTCACTTCAGGGGGACACGCTCTGCCTCAGTCCTGAAGGGGAGATGTGTCCAAAAAGTTAACAGAGGGAGGAAGGGAGGGAGAGAGGGAGGAAGGAGGGAACAAATCCTCCAAATCTCTCAAAGAGCAACTGCAACTAACCATTAAAGTTAATTAGAACAAAGTGTCAGAAACAGAACTTTGAAAATTTCATTGATGTTTACTCTAAAACCCACTTTCCCCAAAGCTTCCATGTGCTTCTTTATTTGGTTTTATTTCTAGGACCTGTGCTCAGAGCAGCAGATGTGGGAGCAAAAATGAAATCAGAAGGACTTTGGTATTCTGGAGTAAATTGCTCTCCACTGCATTAGTGTGAGAGAACAGATTGTAGCTAGGATAAGAGCAGTGTAAATAATTTTAACTGTGCAATAGCACACAGCATCGATTTAAACGACCTGGTAACTCAGCACCATCCCAGGCAATTATTCCCTAAGCAGGATTTATGTCGTGTGTTGTCAAAAAGCAGTCCAAACCTTGGACACTGATATACGTTTAGATATATGTTTAGAAGTTGCTCTTCTCAATTGGAAAAGACCTTTGGATTGCTTTGTTATTAAAAGCAGGAAGGCCCTTTTCTCTTTCTTTTTCCTTAAATTTAATAACCCTCAGTGGTATTAGGGAATAGTTTATCTTTTCCCTGTCTTTTAAGTATTTTGAAGATGCACATGCAGATTGATTTGAAAAATATCTGAAAGGATGACAGCATTTATCATAACTTTTATTTACATATGTGTAATATATGAATAAAAGTTTTAAAAGTCTTACACTTTTATTTCAGATGATAGCCTTCATATACATCTAAAACTATTCCTGGGCTTTTGGTGAAGCTGCAGAAGAAATTAAAATATTTTAGGTCCCCCCCCCAACATTTCTTTCTGGGGAAGCAGCAGCAAAACTTGGATTCACATAAAGAACCGCATGTTAATGTCATAGCCTCAGGTTGGGTAAATGCCAAGGAGCACATCATAGTAATGAACCTTCCATTGACAACTCAGTCAGCCTTTTGACTTCACATTTTATGGCTCCCCACTCTGCCTGACATTACAGTTGGAATGCTGAGCACAGTGGTTTGCACATGCTAATCTCAGGTGCTCAGATGCATTGGTATGCTTTCAGTTTGGAGCAATACGCCTCATGAACCTGAGGTTTAAACTTGGCTGTAATTTTGGCAACAGAGCTGCCAATCAAGAGCTGATCTAACCCTTTCATTTGCTGTTCTTTTCTCTCACTTATAACTTGCCAAAGCAGAACCAGATCTCTGGAACTCAGGTGGGATTCTGAGCTAATGTACAGAACCTATACATGTAGTATATATCATAGTATAAGAAACAGAAAGCTGGATTCTAAAGCTTGTGTCTGTAGCTTCTGCAACTGTTGTTGTTCAGTGTTACTTAATACCCTTGGCTTGGTTTATCCGTCTCATGAGCAAGGCTCCTTCAAACGCATCTCCATCTTATTTTGCTAATTGTGATGAGATAAACTTATTTCTCTCTCTCATTCTTCCTTCTTCATGGGAATTAGACACATTAAAATCAGGAGAGCAAAAGAAGGAATTCGGTAGTGCAGATCAAATGAGGAAAGAAACAGAAACTCTAGCTGTGCAAAGAAGAGATTATTTTGCCAGTATAAAACTGTTCTACTGTCTTACCAGTCCTCCACTTGAAGCTTTCCAAGTACTGATCCCTTTGTACAGCCCCACACACAAATAATTGTTAACTTGGGCCAGAGACTTGAGAAAAAGAGGTAGCCCACAGAGAGAAATGCAGTAGGGTCATAGACCTTCCTTGGCCATGGCGGAAGAGGTCTGCTTTCCTAGCGACCCTGAGGGTAAAAGTTGGAGGCAATGGACAAAAAACAATTTGTACATCTTCTGTATTTTATGTGAATGCTCGACTACAAGTAAGGGTGTTTAAAAATGAACTGTACTGCCCCTCTCATCCATCTAAAGAATAGTACTGGGGTTACTCTAAATTGACTCCAAGCTTCCTCATGCTGAATGGAAGCCAAAAAAGGTTTGCCAGCATGAACATTATGAAAGAGCTCTGTCTGTCTATCTCTGCACCTTAAACATACAGATCAATTTCTGCATGAAAGTATTTCATTATTTCAGTCCATGCATTCAATAGATGAAGCTCAGATAATGAATGATTTGTCAACATCCACAGGATGTGTTGGAACAGGTCATCAGAATCAGATTGCTCATTTGATTATAATACACTGTCTGGGAAGTACCTACTAATTAGGACCTCAAACAGAACAATCTGGGGATGTCCTTGCCTATATGGCTGCTTATGTAAAGCTCTCTGGAGATAGGAAGGCTGGCCCAAGCCTCTGGACCTCACTAGGCTCTTGGTTTGCTTAGTTTAGCAAAATCAGATTCTTTGTACCTATTGCATTAGCTATACTCATTTATTTTCCATAGACATGTAAACTCTCGGGAGTGAGAAGTTTCATCAGAAGAAAATTTGAGAGACAATCCTTAAAAGCTTTGGTAGAGATGCTATTAGGTCCAGCTCATTGCCTCCCACACTGCTGTTTTCTGCCACAGTTTTTCTGTGCATAACAAATCAAGATCATAACCAAAAAATAAAGCAAGGAATCATGGGCTTTTAAAGCTAGTGGAGATCTTATAGATCATCTTATTGAAACATTTATTTTATAGAAAAGAAACAGGCCCCTAGCCTGCATGCTTTCATTCATTGACAATTTTTCGTGTAGCCTTTACTGAATGGCTGGCACTGGTCTAGTTACTGGGAATGTAAAGTTGTAAACAGAACACTCTAAGTTTCTGTCCTCATCGCACTTATATTCAATTGAGGAGTGACGAAGTGTGGGTATGTGTTTGAGCAAAATGTCAGAGAGTGATGGGAACTAGGAAGAGAAACGAAGCACAGTAAAGAAACTGAGCAGTAGGATTAAAAGTGGGAGCTCTTTTGGATCTGATGCAAAGCACTCTGAGGGAGTTTGAGCAGACACCTGATTGATGCAAGGGACAAGATATTTGACTATTTTAAGGGAGGATTTCCAGGCAGAGAGAACAGTAAGTGCAGAGACTCTGAGCTAAGAGGATGTAATATGTATTTGAGAGACAGCAGGAAGTATGTTTGGAACTCTGTGAGCAAGAGGGAGAGTTTGTGAAGTGAGATCACACAAATATCCAGGGTTAATCATGTAAGGCCTTGAAGGCCAAGCTAAGAAGCTTAGAATCTATTCTGTGTGCGAAGCACAAGATTGGCGATGGTTGGGTTTCAGGAAAGAGGGTGACATGATCCAGTTTCCATTCGAACTGGTCATGCTGGCTGCTATGTGGAGTGAAACTGTAGTGTGTACAAGACGGGAAGCAGAAAAACCAGTCAGGAGAGGATTATAGTAGTCCAGGCAGCAGTGGGGGATGACGGAGGCAGAGTGCCACGTGGTCAGATTTTAGGAATATTCTGAAGATAGAGCTAACAAGATTTGCTGAGGGGTTGGGTGTGTTAAAAAATAAACTGAGGCATATTAAAAATTTTATGAGTTTGTCTGAGCAAAAATCAATTTGAACTTGGCAACAGCAAACCAAAAGTGGTTAGGAGGGCTCCTGGACAGAAGCTAGGGGGAAGATTTAATGTGGAGAAAGTCCAGGAGCAAAGAAAGGAAGTTATTGGATTGGCTATAGCTTAAAGCCTAGTTGGCTGCTTGTGATTGGCTGTCCTTAGTGTTTTGATTTCATAACCTTGAGGCATTTACAGGCTTACATTTTGGTTTGCCTACTAGGCTGCCAAGACCTTAGAGCCACCTCCGTCTAATGGCCTCCTTGTTTCATTAATTTAACAAGTATGAAGCGTAGGAGAAAGAAAAATGTCAAAGGTGATTTCTAGCTTTTTGACATGAGCCCCTGGGAGAATGGAGATGCCACTTTTAAAATGGAACAAAGAGATGAAGCAGATTTGGAATATGAGAGGAGAAATCAAGAGTTTCTTGATTTTGGTTTTGGATGGGTTCAATTCAAGACACCCATTAGTCATCCCAACAGCAATGTCAAGAGGCAATTGAATATATGAGTCTGGAGGTCAGGAAGATTTGGGGTCTAGAGATGTAAATTTGAAAATCATTATCATTGGCTTATTTAAGATCCCCCTTGGCAGATCTGAGACTTCAGCCTAAATTTCTGCCTCCTTCTTTGTTCCATATCTGACTGTATCTAGATGTCTTATTAAAACAAAACAGACTTGGCAAAAATCAGCATGCTTTTCAAGTACTGTTTTAATTTAAAAAATATATATCTTACATGAAATAAACATAACATGAAATATATATGTATATAACATACACTCAAGGAAATAAGACTAAATTCAGTAGGAGAAAATCCTGAATATAAAAGAGACCTTATAGTAATTTTTATTTATTTATTTATTTTTTCATCAAAACACTATTTTATTAGAGGCCATGAATCCAGAAAGAAAAATAAGCTTATAAAATTATTTGTATTGTTATCTCTTCAATGGAATAGAAATTTTCTGTAAGTTTTCAGAAAGCACCACTCTAATTTTTTTAATATCTTTATTGGAGTATAATTGCTTTACAGTGTTGTGCTAGTTTCTGCTGTACAACAAAGTGTATCAGCTACATGTATACATATATCCCCATATCCCCTTTCTCTTGAGCCTCCCTCCCACCTTCCCTATCCCAGCCCTCTAGGTCGTCACAAAGCATTGAGTTGATCTCCCTGTGCTATGCAGCAGCTTCCCACTAACCATCCATTTTACATTTGGTAGTGTGTATATGTCATTGCTACTCTCTCACTTCATCCTAGCTTCCCCTTCCCCGCTGTGTCCTCAAGTCTGTTCTCTACATCTGCATCTTTATTCCTGCCCTGCAACTAGGTTCATCAGTACCTTTTTTCTTAGATTCCATATATGTGTACTAGCATATGGTATTTGTTTTTCTCTCTCTGACTTACTTCACTCTGTATGACAGACTCTAGGTCCATCCAACTCACTACAAATAACTCAATTTAGTTTCTTTTTATGGCTGAGTAATATTCCATTGTATATATGTGACACATCTTCTTTATCCATTCGTCTTTTGATGGACATTTAGGTTGTTTCCATCTCCTGGCTCTTGTAGATAGGGCTGCAATGAACATTGTGGTACATGTATCATTGAATTATGGTTTTCTCAGAGTATATGCCCAGTAGTGGGATTGCTGAGTCATATGGTAGTTCTATTTTTAGTTTTTAAAGGAACCTCCATACTGTTCTCCAGAATCCTTCGAATCAGAAGATAAACCAACAGGGTGAGCTCCTTCCTTTTCCCAATAGCTCACACGCTGTTCTATGATTCCTCTCCCCTTTCCTCTAACCTGTGACTTGAAATATGGCAGCTGTTTTTGGGAGGATTCTGTTCAGCATCCAGGCTGTTTAGGAGCGTAGGCTCTCCTCGTCTTAACAATTGGAATCAAATGGAATCCCACCCGGGCTCATGGACCACTATATATTCCAGGTGTCCTTTAGTGGCATTTTACTTACTCTACAAAGCCATATGTGAACTTGAGACCAGTTAACATTGTTATCATTTCTCAAGAACTCAACTATATCCCAGGGTTCAAGTTGGCTAAGGCACTCCAGTTGACATTCTCCTCTATTTGGACGTACGTCCCTTATAGTAATTTTTAAAAATCAGCTCTCAAGAAATGTTATCAATGTTAACTGGTCTCAAGTTCACACATGGCTTTGTAGAGTAAGTAAAATGCCACTAAAGGACACCTGGAATATATAGTGGTCCATGAGCCCGGGTGGGATTCCATTTGATTCCAATTGTTAAGACGAGGAGAGCCTACGCTCCTAAACAGCCTGGATGCTGAACAGAATCCTCCCCAAAACAGCTGCCCTATCTCAAGTCGCAGGTCAGAGGAAAGGGGAGAGGAATCATAGAACAGCGTGTGAGCTACTGGGAGAAGGAAGGAGCTCACCCTGATGGTTTATCTTCTGATTCGAAGGATTCAAAGCTGAAAGTCTTACTTAACAAGATTATCCACAGGCTTACCTAGTTTTAATGCACTTCAGATACTGCGTTTTTACAAATTGCATGTTTGTGGCAACGCTGCATCGAGCAAATCTATGGGCGTTGTTTTTCCAACAGTATTTGCTCACTTCATCTCTCTGTCACATTTTGGTAATTCTGCAATATTTCAAACTTTTTCATTATTATTATATTTGTTATGGTGATCTGTGTTTAGTGATCCTTGAAGTTACTATTGCAAAAAGATGATTATTTGCAGAAGGCTCAGATATTAGTTAGAAATTTTTAGCAATAAAGTATTATTTAATCATGGTATGTACTTTTTAGACACAATGCTATATTGTACATCTAATAAACTACAGTATAGTATAAACATAACTTTTATATGCAGTGGGAAACCAAAAAATTTGTGTGACTCACTTTGTCGCAGTGGTATAGAACCAAACCCGCAGTATCTCCTAGGTATGCCTGTATTAGAAAGCAAGTTCCAAGAAATCATGGTATTTATTCAGGAATCAGTATCACAGTGGTGTTTTTGAAGAGCTAAACTGGTGGCAGAGGAGAATGTCTAATATTGCACAGAAATGGGATAACTTGGGAGATCTTGGATTCAGGATGTGTAGCAGCACCACTAGAGGGGTAACTCCCTTTTCTGAGTTGCACTGCCTATTTTTGAAAAGTTAGAAGTGGGAGGAGAGCCGTGGGTAACACTGGGAGAGTATTATGTGCAGTTTCAAAGACATATACGTATCCACTAATTTTATTTGATCTGCATGAAAAAGTCGCAAGATGGGCAAGACAGGCGAGAACATCCCTGTTTTCCAGATGAGGAAGCGAGGCAGTCACTAAGTGGTAGAGAAAGCCTTGTTCAATGCAGGAGAATCATTTAGCACTCATGTCAAGGAAAAGCATGTCAGTCCTACAACTGACTTGGTAAAGTAAGCATCAAGCATGGCAGAAAGCTGAAACTGCTGTCAATTGCCCTCCTCCCCCTCAGCCATGGATATATTTAAACCAAGTAATAAAACAAACCAGCAGCTGGCACTTTTGTAGAGCCAACCCTGGGGCCCCCTCAGAAGAAAACGTTTTTCTAGATAGACTTCGTGATTTGTCTTTTTTTTATTTTTCTTTTGCTATTTACTTTAAAGTTACATTTCTAACTAAGGGAAACATTTTTAAATTAAAAGAAATGGAACGAACTGAGCCAAATTGCAAACACAAACCTGCCTGGAACAGTGTGCAAGTTAAAAAAAAACAATTTTTTTTTAAGTCTGCCTTCTTGGCATCTGCATGATGTGACCCCAAACACCCAGTCCCTCAGACACTAGTGTAGCAGCCACTTCCCCATATCCAGACCCTGAGTCCTCAGTCAGCTGACGAGAGGAGTGGTGACTCATTATTTATACTATTAAATATTTATACACTTATACTATTTAAAAACAAAATATACTAATAAAAACAATATTGGTGATCATTTCTTGACGTCCTAGTACATCACAGTCATTAACACGCGGTCAGTCCCCACAAAAGCTGGGGAGTATGACTGTTCACATTTTAAAATCGGGAAGCCGAGGCTCAGAGAATGTAGCTTGTCTAGGGACAAACAGCTTCCAACTGGCTGGTTCTAAAGCAAACGTTTTGTCTGCATTGCCCTTGTCCCTCGGGCTTCTAAAGGCAGGGTCCCTGCACTTAGATCCGAGGGAGACAAATTGAATTTCCATTGCTTTAGAAGGCACAACCTAAATTGCTCCCTACCAGAAAGACACCTGGGTTAATATAGACATATCTCCTTGAATTCTTAGAGAACCAGTGTGGAAGGAACATCCTGAAAAAGTTCCAAAGACCTGAGCTCACATGACCCATCTGCTTCTTACTGGTGATTTCACAGCCCCTCGACTCCCCAAACCACCTCCATTACTTCCATCTGTAAAATGGGAACTCTGGGAGATGCCCTGCCCATTCTCTTTCCTTGCTGTAGACCCAAGTGTGTAAATTCATGAAAGTGCCTGTCAATTGGAAAACTTCCTCCCTGTGAGGTTAGTGTGATTTTTTTTTTCTCATTTAAAAAATACTGTTGCCAAAATTTTAAGTATCCCTATATTCAGCCGTGGTAAAACCTACTCGAGGAGTTTGCTTACCTCCCCCCTCACTCCTAATAACTATACAGCAAAGGAAACTGTAATGAGATTGTGTAGCAGAAGCTACAGAGAGAGGATCACGTGTTCACTAACTCATGGGGAGGGGCTGATTCTGCTGCTGCTGCCAACATGTGCCAGTGTGTCTCTCAGCTTGCTCTCTTGGTAACAGGTGTTCACAGGGTGGTGAGGGTGGAGAGCAGGCTTCTGCCCAATTTTGCCTGTCTTTTAATTGTCAAGGGTTCTGACAGGCGTTTTGCAGTTCTCTGTCACACAGTTCCAAGCATGGCTGCACAGCACGCTGCTTAAAGCAACCCCAAGTCGGGAACTCGGAGAATCCCCCGCCTAGAGGTTTTGTTTGATGACATGCCTGGATATGAGTGTGGGTAGCCCTTCTTCTTGACATGCGTCTGCTTTATTCATCCTCCTGGTGGGTGGCACACAGGTCAAAAGTTTGTCCCACTGGTGATTGGGCTTTGCTCTGGGCAACATATCAGACTTGATTTCTGTGCCAGTTTAAGAAGATCTAAAATATCCCTTTTCCTTGCTCTCATGCATCCAGTGTGTAAACTTTCCTTATATCACAGTCACTTTTTAAAGTGTCTCTCCCAGTCGACTCTCAACTGTTTTGATCAGGGACCCTGCAATATTCCTAACACACCTGGCAGTGCCTGACATACAACAAAGGCTAATAAATACATATTGGACTGAACTTCAATACAATGCATCCAGGGTACCTGAAAATGGTAATTCCCCTGAAGGAAATGAGGCCAGATTTCTTCTAGCTATCGAAACCGTTTTGGTGATAACATGACCAGAATCTAGGGCTTTCACCAATGCTGGCTCCTAGTCCCAGGCTTAATGGCTATTTCTGTAGTTGGCTATTATAGTGATGAAGTTACCTGTTGGGTTTTATTGTGTCCACTCAGCTTCATATATAGGTAGACACCATTAAAAAATACACACACACACACACACACACACACACATATATATATATATATATATATATATATATAAAATTTTGTACCTCCAGGTACAGGACAGAATGTGCATTTTTTATTGGTCTGCTTTGCCTACTCACTGATGGCATCTTTTCCTTTGCTGAAGTGCATCGTTATTCTAGACACAGCCTGCATAACACAACATGTTTAATTTAATTCACGTCACTAAATCAGTATTATGCAGGGTGAAACTGAAGGAGGGATTTTCCTATTTGGGTTCTTGGGAAATAGAAAGGAACTACACATACACAGACATCACCACACCACCACCAAGCCCAGTCCTTCCGTGACTTCCCATATTTCTTTTGACTGCCTAGGCAGTTCTGCCAGTTAGGAGAGGGTAATCACATTTCATGCTTCAGGGCATGATCTGATCACAAGAGGGTCAGGAAGGACCTCTCCCCTCCCTTGCAGAATTGTTCGGTTGGCCAGATGCACTAATTGGGGTGAGGGGTTGCTAAACTCCTGTGAAGCATCAGGCATTTGCAGCTGCAGGATTCTCAGGAGTGAGCTTGCAGGAGCAATGGTCTGATCTTCAGTGGCACCTTCACGGGATCACTGCAGAGAGTGCTATTTCAATTTTCTCTCGGTTCCCCACTACCATCTCTGTCCTTCGGAATCAGAGAATACATCTCCTTCTTTATGCAAAGAGAGAATCTTAGTGCTAAAAGGGAATTTAGAAATTACCTAGTCTGATCTTCTGAATTTATGGAGGGTAACATTTATGTTCTAAAAGGTTAAGTGACTTTCTCAAGAGCATAGTAGGAGCTGATGGCAGAACTGAGTTTAGAACCTGAGTCTTATGACCCAGATATTCTTTCCACTACTTTACAGCTGAGATCTGTTCTACACACGTCAGTCAGGTTCAGTTACACTAGTGGTTCTCAAATGTAAGCATTCATTTGAATCACCCAGAGAGCTTGTTAAAATGCAGACTGGTGGGCTCCAACTCCAGGGCTCCTGATTCAGTAGTAGGTCTGGCATGGGGTTAAGGATTTGCATTTCTAATGAGTTCTCAGGTAATGCTGATGCTGCTGGGCCAGGGATCATACCTGAGATAAGAATCACTGAAATACACTAAAGTTGTCAAATAAAAGAAATATTCTTTCTTTACTAATTTGTTCAGCCCTTTATTCACTTACTCATCAAATATTTATTGAACACCAACCAAGTGCCTGGCACGTTTGCTGCTGTGGCTGGGGACAGGAAACATGAAGATAAAAAAAGCACGACTGTGGACTCCTGAGGAGTTCACAATTGGTGGGAAGGGAGAGATGCATAAATAATTACTGAGCAATCTTTTAAATGCAGTGATAGAAGTCTATAGAAAGTGTAATTGTTGCATAGCCCTATAAGTAATGACCTGGGGACTTCTCAGGGAAGGCTTTACCAGAGAGGGGATATTTGGGCTGGGCTCTGAAGGATAAGCAGGATTTCTCCAGGCAAAAGGAATATTATAGGCTGACCGAAGAGCACATGCAAAGGCATGGAGAATGGCATTTTTAGGAAGAGCTGGCTAAGAGTGGCAGGAACATGGAGGGGGGTGGCGTGGAACAGCAGTCAGGGAGTGGAAAAAGATACAGATGGAAAGTTATGGTGGGTGAAATAATGAAAAGCATTCTACACCCTGCCAAGTAGTCCGGAGTTCGTTTTGTGTGCAGCAGAGATACCGAAGGGTTTCAAGCTGAGACACGTTGTAAGATTACTCAGGCTATAGTGTGGAGGGCGTATGAGAGGGATTTCTTGGAAGCAGGGAGAAATTAAGAATCTATTATGGTAATCTACCTGAGAAATGATGATAGCTGATCCAAAACAATAGCAATGGGAATGGATAGGAAAGAACAGTAAAGGGTTAAAATAACCAGGACTTGTGAACAGATCAGAAGTAAAGAATGACAATAAAGAGAGTCATAGATAATTCCACAATTTCTAGCTTGCCAGCTGACAATGGAAATGGTCATTGGTCATTCCATAGATGGAAATGCTATGATTGGAGATAGGAAATAGAGGAGCACAGGTAGGTGGGAGATAAGTTCATTTGGGACAAGTTGGGGTTCTGGTGTCTATACAAAGACAGGATGCTCTGCTGTTCCTGGGAAATAGAATCTGAGGTTCAGGAGAATGGCCCAAGATCAGTAGAGAAATTGGGGCAAAGTCAGGGAAGGGTATGAGCCTGCTTAAAGAGATGAGAAGAATTTCTTGTCCTGGATTATCATATAAATTGCTTGTCAGAGTGATAAGTGATATATCCTCAATTATAAAGAAGAGGAAACCGAAGTGATTAATGATACACGTTAAACTAAGGAATAGCAAGGAAAAAAATGGAAAATCAGAATTTAAAATTTCTAATTTTGATAACTGAACATTTTGAGAATGGATGATAAGAAAACGACTGTAACAAAATGAATTCCCAATTCCCAGTTACTGCTCTTAGCCAAGCTAGTACTGATTCATCACTTGAGGCTTTGGGGAAATTCTTACCTGCTCCAGGCCTCAGTCTTCTCATCTGTAAAACAGGGTTGCTGAGAGGAGTAAACAATTCCTGCAAAGCATTTAGTTACCGTAATGCTTGGCACGTAAAAAGGGTGCTGTAATTTTTGTTATATTTAACAGTGGAACAATTTTACTAGAAAACGGAAAATACGAACTCTCCAAGAAAACCACTAGTAAAAGGACAAGTGAAGACCATTACTAACAATACAAAGAGAAATGCTATTCAGATGGTCCCTTCTTGCTACTTCCTGAGTACCCAGAATGGGGATGTGTATTTGGTCTGGCGTGCCGCCTGCCCTTGTTACTGAACTCAGGTTCAGCTGCTCGCCGCTCAAAAGCCAATAACTGAGGGGGAAGCGTCAGTAGAAAGGAAAGGCGCTTTATTCAGAAGAGCTGGCAATTTGGGGAGGAGGTGGACTCATGTCTGGAGACCAACTCCAAAGATTCTGTTCAGCCATGACAATTTTCAGAGGGAAAAAGGGGAAACAACCTCAGTTAATCATCAGAGTAGGAGATGAGATTCTTCATTTTTCCATTGTGTGCAGACCTGCTGACTTCTGATCTTCCTTTGGATGCTCTCTTGCCTGCTTGGTTGGCCTGCAAATTTGCTAAGGGGGAAGCCAGGGGTAGAGAGTCAGTCATTCTTTAACTGCTTAACCTTTCGTTCTTACTCCTTTTAATCCAGGAAAGGAATCAACAGGTCAAGCAGGGCACTGTGTACATTCAGTAGAGGAGAAGTCAAGAGTTAGGTTAAATGTTACCTAGTGATCTCCTTTTTATAATTAAGGTTTATGGGGAATAGAAATAGACTACAGGAAAGGAGCGAAAGAGCTGCTTACAAATCCCCACTTGTCAGACATCATTCCATTTCTATGAGATTAGGGGTGAAGGTCCATCTTCTGTAACTTCTTCATGCTGACATAGGGTGTTGTTATTTTCAGAGTGGAAGATCTTGACATGGGTCTGCAGCATCTCTTTGCTGACAATTTTAGTTGCTTGCTTACATATATGAGCAGACCAAGCTACAATTATTCTAATGCCCACAAAGGTGTATATTATTATGAGCAATAGTGTTAATCCCATTCTTTCATCAGACACTGAGTCTGACTCTATTGTCCTAATCATTAACTGCTTGAGTGTGCTCTTTTGTGACTCTGGGAGGCCTGGGAGACTTCAGCTTTCCTACAAACAAGAGGCAGGGGACATAGAGGGGCCTTTGTACTTGGGGGGAGGGGGCCACAGGGTTCTGCTCTGTTCCGCTATGACTATGATACCTCAAAACACTTCTGATTCCTTGTATTCATCGCCTATGCTGTGTAACAAATTACCACAAACTTGACAACTTAAAACAACTCAAATTTATTATCTCCAGTTTCACAGCATAGATACTTTGCTTAGGGTCTCACTGGGATGAAACCAAGGTGCTGGCCGGGGCTGTGGTTCTTGGTTCTCACAGGCCCTCTTCTAAGCTCACAGGTGGTTGGCAGAATTCATTTCCTTCCAGTTGCAGAACGTTTCCCTTTGAGTTGTTGGCTGGTGATCACTCCAGGCTGCCTGCCATTCCTTGTCACGTGGCCCCCACAGGAAATTCTCAGTGTCGATGTTTGCTTTCTTCCAGCCTCCAAAGCACTTGGCATGCATGGACTCCCCCTCCTGCTTTGGAGGAATCTTCGGCTTCTCAAGTCTCTGATGTCTGGACTGAGATCTAATGGGCTCATGTGATTAGCCCATGTAGATAATCTCCTTATCTTAAGATCAACTGACCTGGGACCTTAATTACATCTGCAAATTTCCTTCACAGCAGCACCTAGGATGGTGTTTGAATAACTGGGAGAAGGTACATTTTCACCCAGGGGTTGGGAACCTTGGGGGACCATTTTCAGAATCCTGTCTACCGCACTCCTGAAGCATATGCAAGTTCGGTCACAGGACTGAGCAGTGGTTTTTAGTGGCACTGCTGCATTTAACATTTGCCCTTTTGGCTATTTCTCTACATTCCATTTACCTTTGAATGACAAGTTGCTGAATTATCTCAAAGGCTAAGAGACATGCATTTAGAAGAGTGACATATTTTTTCTCCATGCTCTCAGGATACCTCTGAATGATGTATAATTATAGGTCTTTCACCTCTGACTCTTTGCTCGTAACACCTAAATAATCTTTGGGTCAAGGCAAGGATTTATCTGTCACACACACACACACACTAAAGCTTTTCAACTCAAAATTGCTTACTATTCCTCACTGCAAGATTTGAGAAGTGTCAGTTTGATCAATGTAGTCCTGGCAACAAATCAGTTGAGGTCAAGCCTGGTTTGAGGGGGTACTTGAACATGTGCTCGCCCTGAACATATATTTAATTCAGGAGCAATATATTTCACATTGTCAAATCAAGTGGCATCATTCAAGAGGCCCCTAATTCAGACACAGCCAGGCTGAGAAACCAGTAATAAAAAGGAGCAAGGGGCAAATGCTAAGCTAAGGGTGGCAGTGAAGTACAAATCACGGCTGAAATGCTTAACCTCTAGGGCTGCCAGCAACAGCTGTCTCTGCAATGGGTCCTGGTCAGGTGAAACTCCAGAACTTTTTAGATTGATCTGCATTTCGCCTACACCAGTGCTGCAAGCAACAGCTGCCCAGCAATTGGCCTAGGAGAAAAAGAGACCCCTTACCTCTCCCCCAACACACAGCAAGATCCTAAAGATCAACCTATATTCAGGTCTTTTAATATGTTCAGACATATTCTTAGTTGGTCACCGGATTCTAGATTACTCAGTGCAATACACAAAGGCAACAAGAGATGGTGTAATGATTTCTTGATCATCTGGAGACATCAAAGTTTTTACTGTGTACAGGCTGTGCTAATAGGTATCTTGGACATCATGAAAAATTTCAATATTTGAATGTATACTCACGTTTTGATCTGTGTCCCAGGGAAAACTCTAAGTTCATTTCAAATTACCTATTTTTGTACTTTTTTCTCCTTTCTTTGCTAACGGTAATTATAAACTCTCATTTCCATGCTGTGAAGAGATTCTAAAGCCCATAAATCATAATTAAGCTGGTGTTCTTAAATTACTGAGTAATAGTCCCTTGATTCTTGAGCCTGTTTGTCCTGCTCACCCCACTTCATCCCAAAGAAAGGGAAGATAATAGGGGCACTAAATGCACTTCCTGCATTGCAGGACTAAGGCAATGTCTCTTCTCTCTCTGAAGTCATCCCTAAAACAAACCAGGACCCCTGACTTACCACCAGCAGAAATCAAAGCAAATTTTGGAACACACCTCAAAAGAAAAACAAAATGAAACAATTTTTAACTACAAGTTCTATTTTTTGGGGGGGGAGGGGAGCATTATTCCCAACTGCCTATAGACATGGTAGAACAATACTTTGCTCACACCTAGTTAAGTGACTCCAAGTTGGGAAGAACCAAACATACTTTGGCAATATATCTGATGAGTGGGCAAGTTTATTTGTTAAAAGCTCTTACTTGGTTAAAGATTCATACTAGTACAAATTCTGGGAAAGATGTTACAATTATATTACAATATATAAGTTTTAAGAGTTACTCTATGTATCCAGTAAGTCAAGCCAAGACCAGCAAGTGATGTAATCTGGATTTAAACTAAGAAAATGTTAGGACTACAGCTGTCCATCAATAGAATGGCTTGCCTTTTAAAGCAGGTAGTAACTTGTCTACGTTAGCATTTTAGTGTCATGGGCCCTCAAGGAAGTACCCTGCTTTGGGTCCTCTCTGGTCGCTTCTAGTTTAAAACTTCTATATTCACTAACATCACATGACTGAATTGTACATTTCACTTAAATACTTTGTTGTTTGCCTTATGTTGCAATGTCTTCTCAACTGCACAGATATATAACCATCCATGCCATGAATTCTGGTGTAGACAATGCAAGAGACTTATTGTCATTTGTGAGGCTTAAAAGACTTGGGCCCTTCTTTACAATATTAGAAAAATAGCCCTAAAGGTACTCTACTTACTCAACTTATCATTCAAAATTTACACGTTGTGATTGGCAGGTAAATTTAAGAGTACCTTTCTGCTCTGAAAAGTAGCTACATGTAACTTTATAGAGAAGCCATAGTATTTCAGAAATTAAAAAACTGGTTGGAAGCAGACTTCTCTTAAAAAGGAAGTGTCTAATATTAAGTTCTCTCAAAAGCAACTAAATTTCATCATAGAAACCTTTCCTGTGCTTGTGGAAAAAGAACCAACCCCCGCCACACTCCCCTCTCACCCCACACACAAAGCACAAAAGACTTTGAACTCCTCTCAAATATTTTGGTACTTGAGCTTTTTATTTTATGCTGATTTTTATGATTATCTAATTGTTTCATAAAGGTAATTCTTGCCTTTCTGGAACAATCCTAGTTCTGAAAGACAAGAACAACTGGACAAGAACAAGTCCTAAGTCTATCACTGACTTGCTGAATGACCCTGGGCAAATCACTAGGACTCTGTTTTTTAAGGTTCACTTACCACCAATGAAATAACCTCCTCAGAGTAGCTGGGAAACTCTCACAAAGTCATGGATCTGACAATGCCTTGGGAAGTATGCGTAGTACACAGATAAATGTTTTATGTACTTCTGCCTATTGCATGATGCCTATCCAGGATGAGGTGGATAGGTGTTGACCCAACCATAGGAGAAGTAGATAGAACTATTTAAAATAACTTTAGCTCACTTTCTCATTTGGTTTATCATTTCCTCTGTATTTTTTAAAAATTATACCCTCCTTCCTCAAATAACACAAAGAACCTCTTCTCTGAGGGATTTATTGGTCCCTGTGGAACCTGCGAAGGCCAGAAACACTCACGGCCAATGAATGACAACCTATGTTTGTCTCTTCAGTCTTATAGTATCTGCAGGACTGAGTCTGCCAACGTCCATGTGTCTGTCCAGAACATCCATACGCCCCATGCTTGTTCTGTGTGTCATGGGGACGCCGAGAGATGACACATTCAGTGGTGGTACTTCAACCAGCGCGGAAGGCCTTCCCTTTGGGGTCTGACAGGATGACGACACCCCAGCAAGCAATGCCTAGGGAAAAAACAACAGTACTTTATTCTTTATGTTGTACTTCAATTTACCAGGTGCTTTCATATACATCAACTCATTTAACCCTCATAATACTCCTTGAAGATACAATTACCATTATTTCTATCTTACAGAAAAGTGAAGCTCAGGAAAGGAAAGTTGAGAGAAAAAAAAATTGTTACTTCCCCAAAGCAAGAAAGTTACTAAAAGGGAATTGATCTGGGTAATCTAATTAAGAAGGTAAGAGATCTGAAAACTTAAAATTCTATTCACTCAGTTGGTCTGAAGCGCTAAAAAAATCACTACATTTTACTGGACGACAGCTTGACAATCACGTACTATTGTTACAAATAAGAACTGTGGACCACAGTAGCCAATGGTAGACCTTAGTATGTGGGCTTTGAACCCATGTCTACAATCTACCTTCAAAGCCAAAGTTCTTAAACCAAGGTCAAGTGCCCTCACTCAGGCCTTCTCCACAATCTAGAGAAGAAGCATGGGTTTTGGTAACAGATAAGCTGGGAATCAAAGGCTAGCTGTGTCATATCCTGGGTGTCTGACTTCGAACTCTCTGTGCAGGAAAATAGGACTACTATATTCATACCTATCTTTAATAGCTTTTGATAGGATTAAAAAGATTGAGGCCAGTAAGAGTTCTCAAAAAAAATATTGTGATTTAAGAAAAAAGAAAGAAAGAAAAGCTTCCCAATAACTTTTCCTCCCCACCCCCATCTTGGGGGGTGGTGGTAAATGCCTGCCGCCACGTGGCCAACCCGGGCGCCCCGCCCCCGCCCACGTGGCTGCGCCCCTCTTCTCCCTCTTCCCCCAGCCCAAGGGTAGTGCCCCGAACTCTCACTGATGCCGAAGACCATCTGCGCAATCGTGCCTGGACCCGGGGGGTATCCCAGCTTCATGGGCTTCCGTGCCACCCAGTACACGTACCCGCCCGCCCCTATCAGCCCGGACCCGGAGAGCACGCGACAGCTCCAGCAGTTATTAAACAGAGGGGCTTCCGCTGGAGGGGTCAGCGCTCCGGGTGCAATGACGGGCACGGGGTTGGCGGAGGAGGCGACCTCAGGAGGCGCAACGTCCTTGACTGGCTCAAGTGGCTGGGAAACGGAAGAACCCATGATTAGGAGCTCGGTCTCAGCCGTAGGAACCTTCCCACGAACTGACGTAGAAGATGTGCCCGGAAACAGAGCGCTGGCGCGCTGCACCGGAAGCAGCCCGAGGGCCGCTGGGAAATGTAGTTCTTGCTTGCCTCGGAGGAGGGAAAAGACGGAGATGGACTGTTATACGGGTGTTCTGTGGCGAAAACCTTGGTCATGACGGAGGCCAGTTTTTTTTCCCTCCCAGTCCTTTTAAGAATTTAGCCAACTCCCTAAATGTCTCAACTCGCAGTCTCCTTAGAGGAAAAGTCTGGGTTTCTAAGTATCCTGTCTAATAGGAAAGGTGAGACCTCGGGCATGTCACTTCCCCTGTGTGTTTGACTTAAAAAGGTTGGAGGTGTTTGACTTAAAAAGAGTTAAGTAGTTTGTGCCTGACTGTATGCTAGACACTTTGCTAAGCGATTATCTGCATTATGCCATTTGCTATTCCCGACCCAACACGGTATCAGTTTCCCAATACGTGACAAAACTGGTTAGGTGACATAGCCATAGTAGACCCAATGTCTGTGTGAAGATAGAATCAAATTTCTTATACGCTACCTGTACATAATGTGAAGGGACTACACAAATATAAGACGGGTATTAAAAATGGGTTTGAATTACCTGCATAAACACTTTTAATTTCGCTCTAGCATTTTTCATCCCACCTTTCCTTTCTTTCGGGTAGGGTTGGGCATATGTTTCTTGTGCTGGGTTGTTCTCAGAGGATTATTGGTAAGAACAAAGGCATTTAGAATTCAGAGGTTGTTTCTGTTAGAGAAGATGGGCGACAGTAGGATTAATTTCAGGTTTGAACTTTTCTCCTTTAGAATGGCTTAAAAAATTAACAAGATAAAAAGAAATTCACTCTTCACCTTTCTAAAACGGTGATGTGATTTTGGGTAGACTAAAAAGACAAAAATAAAGATATGGTTAAATAGGAGAAAATAAAGTAGTGAGAATACTAGATTGCCTGCTGCTTAATTTCTAAAACCATCCCCTTTTCCCTAAAATAAATAAATAAATAAATCTATATCTCCGTGTGTTGTGTAGTAGAAAGACAAACTTTTGGGAAATTTGTGATCTGTACCTAGCTCTGTCACTACGAGTCAGCCATATGACACAGAGAACGTTATTTATTCTCTCCGGCCTGTAGTTACCTCATGTTTGAAATGAGATTTGAAATAGGTGATATCTAACTTCAAAATTCTATTATGTATTAGTAATCTCTCTTTAGATAACATTATGCTAAGTGCTGTACCAAATGAATTCAACAGTATTTTGCTTAGAAATTCATAGTTTATGGCTGCTGCTTCTTACTGTGCTCAGATAAAATATTCTATAGTACATCTGATTTCTTCTTATATATGTGAGAAAGAAATAATCATTTGGCGATGGTTACCAAACATTTTGATTACACTCTATGGATAAAAAAGACTGAGCCAAAAAAAAAAAAAAAAGACTGAGCCTGCAATAGAATTTATGCATGCCCATTTATTATTTATAAGTTATATATTAATATACTACTTTATACAGTATTATAAGGATAAGATTAAATAATAGAAATGGAAATTTTAATATTTTCTCATATCCCAATAGATGGGATTGTGCATCTCCATGGATATCATGGTTATTAAGTATGTGACTTTACTAATTTATATTTTATCTAAAAGCTTACCTTCTTTAGTGTGCTTGTAACAGCTAAGAATGTCAGGAGATGAGATCTTTAATTCTCCAAACAAATATTATTAGAATGGGCTACAATACTTTTTGCCAATAACAGGCAAGATTTTATTTTAACCACTGTTTTTTTAAAGTACCTTCCATAAGATGTGTTTGTTCTCTTATGATTGCCTCAGATGAATGATTTGAACCTTTTTGTGCTATTGTGATATGCCTCCAAAACTCTCAGTGGCTTCTATGGAGTCCATGTTCTAGAACTGCACTTAATGCAAATTGAAATGTACTTATATAATTTTGATTGGAAAATTATTGGAAACACTGATACCTCTTAAGATAAATGAAACAGTAGGGTCTGAGGATAAGGGTAGAAGCCAGTGAAAGCAAGCAAAATTGTAATTAGAGGAAGAAGTGTGCATTTTGGGGGAAGGACATAGGAGGAAAAGGTTGAAAGCTAACTTTACCTCATTATCTCTATTGTATTTATTTCTTTTACTACTTACTGTCTCTACAGTTCATTTTGCACTTATGACTCACAAGACCTGTGTTGTCTCCCATAGATTTTAAAAATGCAAAAGGCGTGAAAAGGTACTTATTAAAAGTATCCTTCACACTCTGTTCCCCAGCCGTTCAGTTCCCCTTCACCAACACAGCCAGCCATACCAGTTTCCTGCGTATCTTTTCAGAGCTATCTCTGTGCACCTGTGTGCACCTTTCCTCCAGTGATCTGGGAGTTGATTCTCTTAACAGTCAGTGAGTAAAGATCTTCTTCATTCTTTCGTATGGCTCCATAGGCTTCCATTGTATGGATGTACTATACTCATATATTGATGGACATTAATAGACATTTAGACTGCTTCCATTCTTTTGTTATTACGTATAGTGCCACAATAAATAACCTTGTGCATACATCATATCACAAACATATACATCTTAGAATATATTTCTAAAAGGGTATAGTATTTATAAGCTTGATGAACAGAATCAAATTGCCCTTTATAGAAGTGGTACCAGTTTACACTCTCACCAACAAGTAAGAGAAGACCTGTTTCCCTACCCAATTCCCTAAAAGAGTGAATTATTGAACTTCACTCTCTGCCAATCTGATAGGTGAAAATGATTTAATTTTCTTATTATAAGGGAGCTTCTTTATGTGTATTGAAGGACAATTCGTATTTCCTTTTCTGTGAACTGTCAATATTTTTGCCCATTTTTCTCATTGGATAGTCTTTTTCTCATTGATTTCTAGGAACTCTTTATAATTAGTGAGATTAACCTTTTGTTTGTGATATCAGTTCACTTTTTTTTCTCCCAATTTGATATTTGCCTTTTGAATTTGCTTGTTGTACTTCTTACCATGCACATTTTTTAAACCTGTAATTGAGTTTATCAGTTTTTACTTGTATAGCTTTTGAGATTCATGTCATAAATAGAAAGGCCTTCCATTTTCTATGGTTTCCCCTGGGATTTTTTTTTTAAACAGTTAAAATTTTAATATGTTTGGAATTTATCCTATTACTAGCTGTCAGGAATAGAATCAGATTTTCTTTTTCTTTTCCTTTTCTTTTCCCTGATCCATTTTTCTCAACACTGTTTATTAAATAGTCCACCTTTTCCCCACCTATTTGAAATACCACATTTTCTAAAATGCCATATATTAATGTATGTCTATTCCTGGACTTCATATTCTGTTCCATGATTTCTCTGTTTATCCATGTGCCCGTGTCACACTATTGTAATTACTGAAGTTCTGTAATGGGTTAATACTTGGAGACTGATTCCTCTCTATTACTCTTCTGTTGCAGACTTCTCTTGGCTATTTTTGCTTGTTTATTTTCCCACATGAACTTTTGACTCAGCTTGATTATTCTGACAAAGTGATGCTGACATCTTTATTAGACTAGTGTGAAAATTGTAGGTTAATTTAGGGAGAATTGACATTTTTATGATGTTGAGTCATCCTGTCCAAGGACATGGAATGCTTTTTCTTTGGTTCATAGCTTATTGTGTGTTCCTCTGTATCATTTTAGTCTTTTCCATAATGAGCTCACACATTTTCTCTCAGACATTTTAAAAAATATCTTTATTGGGGTATAATTGCTTTACAATATTGTGTTAGTTTCTGCTGTATAGCAAAGTGAATCAGCTATATGTATACATATATCCCCATATACCCTCCCTCTTGCGTCTTGCTCCCACACTCCATATCCGAACCATCTAGGTGGTCACAAAGCAAGGAGCTGATCTCCCTGTGCTATGCGGCTGCTTCCCACTAGCTATCTATTTTACATTTGGTAGTGTATATATGTCAGTGCCACTCTCTCACTTCTTCCCATCTTACCCTTCCCCCTCCCCGTGTCCTCAAGTCCATTTTCTACATCTGCATCTGTATTCCTGTCCTGCCCCTAGGTTCTTCAGAAGCATTTTTTTTTTTAGATTCCATATATATGTGTTAGCATACGATATTTCTTTTGCTTATTCTGACTTACTTCACTCTGTATGACAGACTCTAGGTCCATCCACCTCACTACAAAAAACTCAATTTCATTTCTTTTAATGGCTGAGTAATATTCCATTGTATATATGTGGCACATATTCTTTATCCATTCATCTGTTGATGGACACTTAGGTTGCTTCCATGTCCTGGCTATTGTAAATAGTGCTGCAGTGAACATTGTGGTACATGAAAATTATGCTTTTCTCAGGGTATATGCCCAATTGTCGGATTCCTGGGTTGTATGGTAGTTCTATTTTTAGTTTTTTAAGGAACCTCCATACTGTTCTCCATAGTGGCTATATCAGTTTACATTCCCACCGACAGTACAAGTGGGTTCCCTTTTCTCCACACCCTCTCCAGCATTTACTGTTTGTAGATTTTTTGATGATGGCCATTCTGACTGGTGTGAGGTGATACCTCATTGTAGTTTTGATTTGCATTTCTCTAATGATTAGTGATGTTGAGCATCCTTTCATGTGTTTGTTGGCAATCTGTATATCTTCTTTGGAGAAATGTCTATTTAGATCTTCTGCCCATTTTTGGATTGGATTGTTTGTTTTTTCTGATATTGAGCTGCATAAGCTGCTTGTATATTTTGCAGATTAATCCTTTGTCAGTTGCTTCATTTGCAAATATTATCTCCCATTCTGAGGGTTTTCTTTTCGTCTTGTTTATGGTTTCTTTTGCTGTGCAAAAGCTTTTAAGTTTCATTAGATCCCCTTTGTTTCTTTTTGTTTTTATTTCCATTTGTCTAGGAGGTGGGTCAAAAAGGACCTTGCTGTGATTTATGCCATAGAGTGTTCTGCCTATGTTTTCCTCTAAGAGTTTTATAGTGTCTGGCCTTGCATTTAGGTCTTTAATCCATTTTGCATTTATTTTTGTGTATGGTGTTAGGGAATGTTTTCCCAGCACCACTTATTGAAGTGGCTGTCTTTCCTCCATTGTATATTCTTGCCTCCTTTAGCAAAAATAAGGTGACCATAGGTGCGTGGGTTTATCTCTGGATGTTCTATCCTGTTCCATTGATCTATATATCTGTTTTTGTGCCAGTACCATACTGTCTTGATTACTGTAGCTTTGTAGGATAGTCTGCAGTCTGGGAGTCTGATTCCTCCAGCTCCGTTTTTCTTTCTCAAGATTGCTTTGGCTATTCAGGGTCTTTTGTGTCTCCATACAAATTGTGAAATTTTTTGTTCTAGTTCTGTGAAAAATGCTGTTGGTACTTTGATAGGGATTGCATTGAATCTGTAGATTGCTTTGGGTAGTATAGTCATTTTCACAATGTGGATTCTTCCAATCCAGGAACATGGTATATCTCTCCATCTGTTTTTATCATCATTAATTTCTTTCACCAGTATCTTATAGTTTTCTGCATACAGGTCTTTTGTGTCCTTAGATAGGTTTATTCCTAGGTATTTTATTCTTTTTGTTGCAATGGTTAATGGGAGTGTTTCCTTAATTTCTCTTTCAGATTTTTCATCATTAGTTAGTGTATAGGGATGCAAGTGATTTCTGTGCATTAATTTTGTATCCTGCTAGTTTGCCAAATTCATTGATTAGCTCTAGTAGCTTTCTGGTAATCTTTAGGATTCTCTATGTATAGTATCATCTCATCTCCAAACAGTGACAGTTTTACTTATTCTTTTCAGTTTGGATTCCTTTTATTTCTTTTTCTTCTCTGATTGCTGTGGCTAAAACTTCCAAAACTATGTTGAATAATAGTGGTGAGAATGGGCAACCTTGTCTTGTTCCTGATCTTAGTGGAAATGGTTTCAGTTTTTCATCATTGAGAATGATGTTGGCTGTGCATATGTCATATATGGCCTTTATTATGTGGAGATAAGTTCCGTCTATGCCTACTTTCTGGAGGATTTTATCATAAATGGGTGTTAACTTTTGTTGAAAGCTTTTCCTGCATCTATTGACATGATCATATGGTTTTTCTCCTTCAATTTGTTTATGTGGTGTATCACATTGATTGATTTGCATGTATTGAAGAATCTTTGCATTCCTGGGATAAACCCCACTTGATCATGCTGTGTGATCCTTTTAATGTGCTGTTGGATTCTATTTGCTGGTGTTTTGTTGAGGATTTTTGCATCTATGTTCATCAGTGGTATTGGCCTCTAGTTTTCTTTTTTTGTGACCTCTTTGTCTGGTTTTGGTATCAGGGTGATGGTGGCCTTGTAGAATGAGTTTGGGAGTGTTCCTCCTTTTGCTATATTATGGAAGAGTTTAAGAAGGCTAGGTGTTAGCTCTTTTGTAAATGTTTGATAGAATTCACCTGTGTAGCCATCTGGTCCTGGACTTTTGTTTGTTGGAAGATTTTTAATCACAGTTTCAACTTCAGTGCTTGTGATTGGTCTCCTTATATTTTCTATTTCTTCCTGGTTGTGTCTCAGAAGGTTGTGCTTTTCTAAGAATTTGTCCATTTCTTCCAGGGTGTCCATTTTATTTGCATATACTTGCTTGTCGTCATCTCTCATGATCCTTTGTATTTCTGTAGTGTCAGTTGTTACTTTTCCTTTTTCATTTCTAATTCTGTTGATTTCAGTCTTTTCCCTTTTTTCTTGATGCGTCTGGCTAATGGTTTATCAGTTTTGTTTATCTTCTCAAAGAACAAGCTTTTAGTTTTATTTATCTTTTGCTATCGTTTCCTTCATTTCTTTTTCATTTATTTCTGATCTGATCGTTATGATTTCTTTCCTTCTGCTAACTTTGGGGATTTTTTGTTCTTCTTTCTGTAATTGCTTTAGGCGTAAGGTTAGCTTGTTTATTGGAGATGATTCCTGTTTCCTGAGGTAGGATTGTGTTGCTATAAAATTCCTCTTAGACCGGCTTTTGCTGCTTCCCATAGGTTTTGGGTCGTCGTGTTTTAATTGTCATTTGTTTCGAAGTATTTTTTGATTTCCTCTTTGATGTCTTCAGTGATCTCTTGGTTATTTAGTAGTGTAATGTTTAGCCTCCATGTGTTTGTATTTTTTACATTTTTTTTCCCTGTAATTGATATCTAGTCTCATAGCGTTGTGGTCGGAAAAGATACTTGATATGATTTCAATTTTCTTAAATTTACCAAGGCTTGATTTATGACCCAAGATATGGTCTATCCTGGAAAATGTTCCCTGACCACTTGAGAACAAAGTGTATTCTATTGTTTTGGGGTGGGTTGTCCTGTAAATATAATTAAGTCCATCTTGTTTAATGTGTCATTTAAAGCCTGTGTTTCCTTATTTATTTTCATTTTTGATGATCTGTCCATTTGTGAAAGTGGGGTGTTACCGTCCCCTACTATTATTGTGTTACTGTCGATTTCCCCTTTATGGCCTTTAGCATTTGCCTTATGTATTGAGGTGCTCCTGTGTTACGTGCATAAATATTTACAATTGTTATATCTTCTTCTTGGTTTGATCCATTGATCATTATGTTTTGTCCTCTTTGTGTCTTGTAATAGTCTTTATTTTAAAGTCTATTTTGTCTGATATGAGAATTGCCACTCCAGCTTTCTTTTGATTTCCATTTGCATGGAATATCTTTTTCCATCCCCTTACTTTCAGTCTGTACGTGTCCCTAGGTCTGAAGTGGGTCTCTTGTAGACATCATATATATGGGTCTTGATTTTGTGTCCATTCAGCCAGTCTGTGTCTTTTGGTTGGAGCATGTAATCCATTTACATTTAAAGTAATTGTCAGTATGTATGTTCCTATTACCATTTTCTTAATTGTTTTGGGTTTGTTATTGTACATCTTTCCTTCTCTTGTGTTTCTTGCCTAGAGAAGTTCCTTTAGCATTTGTTTTAAAGCTGGATTGTTGGTGCTGAATTCTCTTAGCTTTTGCTTGTCTCTAAAGGTTTTAATTTTTCCATCGAATCTGAATGAGATCCTTGCAGGGTAGAGTAATCTTGGTTGTAGGTTTTCCCTTTCATCACTTTAAGTATGTCCTGCCGCTCCCTTCTGGCTTGTACAGTTTCTGCTGAAAGATCAGCTGTTAACCTTATGGGGATTCCCTTGTACATTATTTGTTGCTTTTCCCTTGCTGCTTTCAATATTTTTTCTTTGTATTTAATTTTTGAAAGTTTGATTAATATGTGTCTTGGCGTGTTTCTCCTTGGATTTATCCTGTATGGGACTCTCTGTGCTTCCTGGACTTGATTGACTATTTTCTTTCCCATATTAGGAAAGTTTTCAACTATAATCTCTTCAAATTTTTCTCAGTCCTTGTCTTTTTCTGTTTTTCTCTTGGGACCCCTATAATTCGAACGTTGGTGTGTTTAATATTGTCCCAGAAGTCTCTGAGACTGTCCTCAAGTCTTTTCATTCTTTTTTCTTTATTCTACTCTGTGGTAGTTATTTCCACTATTTTATCTTCCAGGTCACTTATCCATCTGCTACCTCCATTATTCTGCTACTGATTCCTTCTAGAGAATTTTTAATTTCATTTATTGTGTTGTTAATCATTGTTCGTTTGCTCTTTACTTCTTCTAGTTCCTTGTTAAATGTTTCTTATATTTTCTCCCTTCTGTTTCCAAGCTTTTGGATAATTTACTATCATTACTCTGAATTCTTTTCCAGGTAAACTGCCTATTTCCTCTTCATTTGTTTGGTCTGGTGAGTGTTTACTTTGCTCCTTCATCTGCTGTATATTTGTCTGTCTTCCCATTTTGCTTAACTTGCTGTGTTTGAGGTCTCCTTTTCTCAGGTTGCAGGTTCAAATTTCCTGTTTTCTTTTGTTTCTGCCCCCAATGGGTAAGGTTGGTTCAGTGGGTTATGTAGGCTTCCTGGTGGAGGGGATTGGTGCCTGTGTTCTGGTAGATGAGGCTGGATCTTCTCTTTCTGGTGGGCAGGACCGCATCTGGTGGTGTTTCTTGGGTTGTCTGTGAACTTATTATGATTTTAGGCAGGCTCTCTGTTACTGGGTGGGGTTGTGTTCCTGTCTTGCTAGTTGATTGGCATGGTGTTTCCTGCACTGGAGCTTGCTGGTCGTTGAGTGGAGCTGGGTCTTACCGTTGAGATGGAGATCTCTGGGCGAGTTCTCACTGATTGATATTATGTGGAGCTGGGAGGTCTCTGGTGGTCCAATGTCCTGAACTCAGTTCTCCCAACTCAGAGGCTCAGGCCTTACACCTGGCTGGACCACAAAGACACTGTCAGCTACATGGCTCAGAAGAAAAGGGACAAAAAAAAGAAAGAAAAATAAAATAAAATTTTAAAAAATTATTAAAAAGTAATAAAGAAAAAGAGTTCAACCAAACCAATAAACAAATCCACCAGTGATAACAAGTGCTAAAAACTATACTAAGATAAACATAAAATTCAGAAACTAGTCAGTCATATACAGCAAACCCCAAGTCTACAGTTGTTCCCAAAGTCCGCGGCCTTAATTTTGGGATGATTTGTTGTCTATTCAGGTATTCCACAGATGCAGGGTACATCAAGTTGATTGTGGAGGTTTAATCCTCTGCTCCTGTGGGTGCATGGATAAGTTTCTCTTTCTCTTCTTTGTTCGCAGCATTCAGCTTTGGATTTGGCCCCGCCTCTGTAAGTAGGTCACTCTCTGGCATCTGTTCTTCGTCCAGAGAGGAGGGTGTTAAAGGAGCGGATGATTAGGAGGCTCTGGCTCACTCAGGCCGGGGGGAGAGAGGGGTATGGAATGCCGGACGAGCCTGCGGTGACAGAGTCCAGCATGATGTTGCAGCAGCCTGAGGCGCACCATGTGTTCTCCTGGGGAAGTTGTCCCTGGATCATGGGACCCTGGCAGTGGTGGGCTTCACAGGCTCCTGGGTTGTGCATAGTGACCTGTGCTTGCACTCAGGATTCTTGGTGGCTGCAGCAGCGTCCTTAACGTTTCATGCCCGTCTCTGGTGTCCGCACTTATAGCTGTGGCTCACGCCCATCTCTGAAGCTCGTTTAGGTGGTACTCTGAATCTCGTCTCCTCACGCACCCTGAAACAATGGTCTCTTGCCTCTTAGGCAGTTCCAGACTTCTTCCTGGACTCCCTCTCAGTTAGCTGTGGCACATTAGCCCCCTTCAGGCTGTGTTCATGCAGCCAGCGCAGGGGAGTGTCCTATCCCTGGGACTGACCTCCAAAGCCTGAGCCTCAGCTCCCAGCCCCACCCACCCCAGTGGGTGAGCAGACAAGCCTCTCGGGCTGGTGAGTGCTGGTCTACACTGATCCTCTGTGTGGGAATCTCTCCTCTTTGCCCTCTGCACCCCTGTTGCTGTGCTCTCCTCCGTGGCTCTGAAGCTTCCCCCCTCCATCTCCACCAGTGAAGGGACTCCCTATAGTGTGGAAACTTTTTCTCCTTCACAGCTCCCTCCCAGATGGGCAGGTCCCGTCCCTATTCTTTTGTCTCTGTTTTTTCTTTTTTCTTTTGCCCTACCCAGGTACGTGGGGATTTTCTTGCCTTTTGGGAAGTCTGAGGTCTTCTGCCAGCGTTCAGTAGGTGTTCTGTAGGATTTGTTACACATGTAGATATATTTTTGATGTATTTGTGGGGAGGAAGGTGATGTCCACGTCTTACTCCTCCACCATCTTGAAGGTCCTCCTCTCAGACATTTTAATCTTTCATGTTATTATTGAAAATAAGGGATTTTTCCTTCTCTTGTGTCTTCTAACTGGCTGTTGTTTGACTCTTAGAAGGTTATTGATTTCCATGTATCCTAATCTTGACTTAGCAGTGCCTTCTGTTGAACCTTTGAAATGTGGTCGATAGTTTGTGTGTGTGTGTGTAATCCTTCTTGATTTTAGAGATCACTTTTATACCCACTTCATAAGAAGAATTTGGAAACATTCCTTCTTTTTATGTGCTCTCAAGAGTTAAAATACCATTGGAATTATCTGCTTTTTAAAAGTTTTGTTAGAATTTCCCTGTGAAATTGTCTAATCCAGGCACCTTATTATTTTGATGGGGGGAAGGGAAATAGAGAGGAGGTTCTTTGACATTTTCTCTATTTGAATTTCGGAAATCTTTAAATTTTTTGCTGTAAATAATTATGTTAAATTATATATTTCTGGAGTATTAGCTACTTCATCCCAGTTTTCACATTTATTTGCATTAAGTTGAGAAGAGTAGTCCCTTACAATTCCTTTATTTATAATCTGTGTGCAGCCTGTAAATGCTAACTTTTATATAAAAACAAACAAAAGAAAACTTTGCAGATGTGATTAATTAAGGTTCTTGAAATGGAGTGATTATGCTTGGATTATCTGCGCAGGTCCTAAATGCAATCACAAGTGTCCTTATAAGTAACATGCAGAAAGAGATTACACAATAGAAGAGAAGCCCATATGACTACAGAAGTAGAGATAGGAGTGATGTGGCCACAAGTCAAGGAATGCTGGCAGCCTCTAGAAACTAACTGGAAGAGTCAAGGGCCATTTTCTCCCCTAGAGCCTCTAGAGGGAGTACAACCCTGCTAATACCTTGTTTACAGTTCAGTGATACTGATTTCAGGCTCTTGCCTTGACATTGTGAGAGAATAAATTTCTGTTATCTTAAGCCACTAAGTCTGTTATAGCAGCCACTGGAAACTAATAAATGCACTCAATTAAACTTTTGTTCCAGAGTCTGCACTCTGAAGAACCTAGGTTAAGGCAGCAAAGTATAACCACTTGGGATAGTACTTTCTTTTCTTAAGGATTTTGTATTACTCCACTATCTTCTGACGTTGGATATTGTTGTGGAGAATTCTGAGGCCAGGACAATTTATTTTCTGATGTAAGTGACTAGATCTTTTGCCTAGATGCCCAAATGATTTTCTTTTTTTTCTTCCTTTCCACCTTCCTTCCTTCCTTCTTAAAGTTGTTGAAGTCCAATAACATCTTTACTAGAATATATATCTTTGTGGACTATTCTAGCTCAGTTTTCCAGGCACAAACAACTATATATATATTCTGTTGTCTTTATTCCAAGAATATTTATCTGAATTATATCTTTTTTAAAGCACACTTATTGTTTTCTCATAACCAAATACAGCCAAATAGTATTACTTCCACTCACTCATCGTTAAAGACAAGAGGATAATTCATTGGATATTTTAAAATAGTGCACTGTATAACAAAAAAAATTAAATTTACAAAAGTAGCTCAATTAATTATGTAAAATGGTAATTAAGAAAAGAGCAAAGCTAATTTGTTTCTTTCCTCATAAATAGACATTTAAAGCATTCTGTTAGTCTTAATGTTATCTTTATGTTAAAGTAGCTCAGAGTGTGGTACACGTAATTTCATCTAGAAATGTATGCAATTTACACACCTCATATGAATGAATAAAATTTGCATAACAAAATGAATACAGAGAACCCTAGGCTTTCATGTTAAAATTTGGTGTTGAACTATCTTTTATGACCTTATAGATTATTACATAAGACATATTTTCATACATTTATAATCTTAAGAAGAGAAAAATAATTGTTTCTTGGAAAAGATCTCCCAGTAACCATTTGGTTTATGATAGGACAAACTGAACCTCTAAGAGTTTAGTGTCTACCAAATCTGAAATCCTTAGCTTGAGTCAAAACATCAGATATGCCACATATTTCAGTTTCCTAAGTCATGGCTCTGCCTTTTCTCCTGAAATACTGACAGATTATGCACTTTTAGGGGGTATCCCTGGCATGGTGGTTTTCTGTGTGTTGTTATTTTTATTATTATTATTGTCTATGAACTATATTATTTCTCCTCCTTTCCTCCTCTGACATGCTCTTCTATTTTACTTAATTGTAACTCCATTCAGAACATTCTGGAGAATATTCCTCTAAGAAAATAAATTTTAGAGATGAAAAATTAGAATAAGACTGGGTATTGGTATGTGCCTGGCTTTCCCTGTATTTGCTGCAAACTTCTGCCAGATTGATGATGTTAAGTTTTAAATGTGATGGCAAGCTCCATACCTCTGATTTTTTTTTTTTTTAAGAGAATCAGCAGCATCTACCTATGGCTCCTTTTTTTAATAGAACTTTGTGAAGATCTTTTCAGCCTTTCGTTGTTTATTTTCTTTTCTTATTTTTTCATTCTTAGGCTCAAAGCATTCCACATGACTCTTTAGTTTTAATTTTTTCTCCATATGCCTTTTTAGATATACAGTTTTGGTTATATGCCCATTTATAGGTATTTGATCATTTTTTGGAGCTTTGCTTCTAATGCATGGTTCTGCCGGCTTATTCTGTGGCTGAATTAAAAAGTAGATCTCATAAAAGACCCCCCACCCAAAATTTCTGTAGGTTTGTCTCTGTGACGGGCCTCCATTTCTAGAAAAGAAAAGAATCTGCATTTTTAACTTCCACAGCATAGGGTTGGAGATGCCTGAAGATGAAGAGCAACATTCTAGTCCATATTCTTTTGGACTTTCATACCTTCAAATACTTTTCTTTTTCCACGTCTTCAGAATGAGCAGTAGCTGCTTTGTGCAGTGATCCGTTTGCAATTCCAGTGATAAATGGGCCTGTTCAGACCATGTCAGCTCATAGATTGAGAAAGATATATGTCTGCCTTTCTGTGACAAGAACTAGCCTCTACTTATTTCCCTGCAGCTAACAATCTGTTATTTTACTTTGTTGATGAGTATGTTTGAGGGAATCTTCATTACTTTCATAGACCTTGGGATGGGCGATGGCCAGAGAGCCATGGCTGCAGCATCAGCATGTGGAGGAGAACACCAGTGCAGTGTGACATGCTGTAATCCCTTACTTGTGCCCCGGGGGCCTGGTGTGGGCTCAGCACGCCATCTTCATGCTGTACTGTTGCCAAAATGGATCTTCCCTTTAAATATTTGTTGTATTTTTTTTTCTTAAAAAAAAAAATCCCAATTATAAATGCTGTTGTATCTCTTTTCATTTTCTTACAAATCCTTTTCATTTGTTTTTCTTATTTTCTTACAAATCCTTTTCATTTGTTTTCTTATTTAGTTTAACTTTTCTCCTTAATATGTTTATAACAGTGTCTGTTCTCCCTCATGTTCCTCTACTTTGTCCTTAAAAATTTGATGATTTTATTTTTTCTGCCACTGCTTTTCTTGAGCTCTGACAACTTACATATTTTATCTTCTCCTGCTGTCTAGTCATCTTGTCTGTAAGTTCTTTTATTTGTGCTTTGAGCTCTTCCTTCATCGAGTCAATTACTTCTTAAGTTTTTAAAATTCAGGGAGAAATATTTGGTCATAATTTTTACATGCTCCATTACAATATTTTTTCTGGATGTTATGAATCTACCATGTATTTTTTTCTCATTTCTTACATTATTGTCCGTTTTCCTCAGTATATCTTTGAATATCCTGATTTTGCTCCCTTGTTTAACTATTTCTGAAAAGGTGAGTTTTCTCAGCCATTAGGAGCAGGTTTACATCAGGACGGAGCCAGAACTGAATTCCAGGCCAGTTGGAATTATCCCCATGTTTCAGGGAGTCTTATGCGAGTTTCCATAGCCTGCTTTTCTCCTCAGTGAATGGAATAGGCAGTGTTGTTTTTCGTTGTTGTTGTTTGTTTTCTTTTTTTTTTTTTAAATCACATCTTTTTCCTTCTACACTGCCACAGAGACAGTGTGCTTCCTGCATACATGGCTTCTTGGTGGGATTCCTTATTTAACTCTACCTTCTTTTTTTCAAGGAATAAAACTAGTTCTAGGGAACCTAGGGATGAAGTTTAGCAACTCAAGGTGTGTCCTTCACCTTAAAAAATTATGCTTTGCTGACTCATTCTGATATCTGCAGCTATAATGCCCTCACTCTTTCAAACACACCCCTTGTGTGATCACCACTGCTACAGTGATTGCATGTGTACATGTTGCAGCGGAGCCTCATCAGCCTTGGTCCCTTGGTCATTATAATGAACAGAATACGCCTCTTGACCTGTTCTGTATAAGAGAAAAAGTTTATTCTTTTGTTATATTATGTCCCTGAGGTTTGAGGTTGTTTGTTACTATAGCATAACTTAGCCTATTTTGACTCATACACTTGGTTCACAACTGTGGGGTGTTACCCTAGAGGGCATTTGGAAACAGTAAGAGGCACTTTTGGTTGTCATAATGACAGTGTCCAGGGACCAGGGATATTGAATCTCTAGTAATGCTCTTAACAGCCCTATGCAATAAAGATTGCTTTGTTGAAATGTCAATATTTTCCCCATTGAAAAACTCAGTAAATGTCTTGACAAGTACAGACCAAGTGCCTTCCTAAAATGAGTGCCCATTACTAAAACCTTGCCCAAATTGGATATTCTTGGCATTTTGGAAGGTCTTCTATTTTAAGTAATTCAGATAATTTCATATTTATCAATATATACCTGTATACTTAGTATTTCCTAAATATAATACCCATGAGTGGACTGTTAGGGTTTATTAATTTTTGTTTCATTCTCATATTGTTATTAATATCTGGTAAATATCTGTGGATTTCATTAGAGTGAAATATCTTCTCAGGTCAATGTTTGATAAAGTGCTTTCCATGTTATGAGTGCACATTAGTAAAATGCAGGTTCCCCTTTTGTTTTCTGTAGTTTGAACTGACAAGAGGCTTGGAAAATAAACAATTGAAAAAGACATTCCCAAAAGATAGCCATCAAGTGTAATAATACTCAAGTCAAATGGCCCGGCTGTCATAGTAAAATACAGCCTATTGACGTCCTTCTCACTAGGGTAAAGCACTGCTTGCCACTTACAACAGACAGCATGCAGAGAAAGTATCACCCTTAGAACTGCAGGAGGGAATGTCCCATGTAGCTAAGAAAAAGGCACAAAACAAATCTGGTTCCATGTGTCCCTAGTAGATAACCACAGATTTTTGTAAGGGGGAGGGTGGGCTACATAATTGTCTTACTTTAACAGTCAGAATAAATAGCTCCATAGTTAAAACATAACTGAGAATGACTAGCAACATTTTAAAAAAATCATTAAAAAAAAATCATTAAAGACCAGCTAGGTACCAACTTCTCACGGAGACAAGTGGAGGGGACAGCTTACACAAAGATGAGCAGGATAGAGCCTACCTTCTTGATTTTTGGAATCTTATCTGGAAGCTAAGCATGTGCATAAATAAATCTAATACCTGTAGGCTGTGACAAATGTTATAACAGAGGTAGTAAGAAGATTTAGTGAGAATGTAGGAAAAAAAGATTTCTAATTGAATGGAGGCATATGAGTTAAATCTAGGAGGAAGAATATTTTAAGTTGAACCTTAAAAGAAGCCTACTGTGTGGACTGCTGCATAACATGTAAATATAACTGACTTAATTGTCTCAAGGCAGGGTTAAGAGGTGTAATAACTAACATCAGTAACATGTTTTGCAGTTAAATAATGCTATTACATACATTATTCTTATGACTATATTAATATTAATAGATGATTTATATAATTAGAACCTGAAAAATAGAGGCTTTCAAATGATTTAAAATAGGGTATTCTAAAAATGATACAATAATTTACCACTGAGTCTGAAGCTTATGATTTTGTGTGTGTGTGTGTGTGTGTGTATGTGTGTATAAGATGTTCATGACTTGCAAAATGACAGCTAATTTACGCAGTAGATGCCCACATTTCTTCTGTCTACCAACATTGGGTCCCTGCAGTACCTCATTCAACCAGAACCAAAAATGAAAACATCATTAAAATGATGTTTAAGTAAATTCTGTTCTTATAAGAGCAACCATTCTTACAGCCTAGTATTAATGTTCTTCTTTTTTGAATTTTTAAATTTTATTTATTTTTTATACAGCAGGTTCTTATTAGTTATCCATTTTATACATATTAGTGTATATATGTCAATCCCAATCTCCCAATTCATCGCACCACCACCACCACCCCCGCCCGTTTCCCGCTTTGGTGTCCATAAGTTTGTTCTCTACATCTGTATCTCTGTTTCTGCTCTGCAAGCCAGTTAATCTGTACCATTTTTCTAGGTTCCACATATATGCATTAATATACAATATTTGTTTTTCTCTTTCTGACTTACTTCACTCTGTATGACAATCTCTAGTTCCATCCACATCTCTACAAATGACCCAATTTCGTTCCTTTTTATGGCTGCGTAATATTCCATTGTATATATGTACCACATCTTCTTTATCCATTCGTCTGTCGATGAGCATTTAGGTTGCTTCCGTGACCTGGCTATTATAAATAGTGCTGCAATGAACATTGGGGTGCATGTGTCTTTTTGAATTATGGCTTTCTCTGGGTATATGCCCAGTAGTGGGATTGCAGGATCATATGGTAATTCTATTTTTAGTTTTTTAAGGAACTTCCATGCTGTTCTCCATAGTGGCTCTATCAATTTACATTCCTACCAACAGTGCAAGAGGGTTTCCTTTTCTCCACACCCTCTCCAGCATTTGTTGTTTGTATATTTTCTGATGATGCCCATTCTAACTGGTGTGAGGTGATACCTCACTGTAGTTTTGCATTTCTCTAATAATTAGTGATGTTGAGCAGCTTTTCATGTACTTCTTGGCCATCTGAATGTCTTCTTTGGAGATATGTCTATTTGGGTCTTCTGCCCATTTCTGAATTGGGTTGTTTGTTTTTGTAATATTGAGCTACATAGGCTGTTTGTATATTTTGGAGATTAATCCTTTGTACGTTAATTCATTTGCGAATATTTTCTCCCATTCTGAGGGTTGTCTTTTCATCTTGTTTCTAGTTTCCTTTGCTTTGCAAAAGATTTTAAGCTTAATTAGGTCCCATTTGTTTATTTTTGTTTTTATTTCCATTACTGTAGGAGGAGGATCAAAAAAGATCTTGCTGTGATTTATGTCAAAGAGTGTTCTTCCTATGTTTTCCTCTAAGAGTTTTATAGTGTCTGGCCTTACATTTAGGTATCTAATCCATTTTGAGTTTACTTTTGTGTATGGTGTTAGGGAGTGTTCTAATTTCATTCTTTTACATACAGCTGTCCAGTTTTTGCAGCATCATTTATTGAAAAGACTGTCTTTTCTCCATTGTATATCCTTGCCTCCTTTGTCATAGATTAGTTAACCATATATGCGTGGGTTTATCTCTGGGCTTTCTATCCTGTTTCATTGATCTATATTTCTGTTTTTGTGCCAGTACCATATTGTCTTGATTACTGTACCTTTGTAGTTTAGTCTGAAGTCAGGGAGTCTGATTCCTCCAGCTCTGTTTTTTTCCCTCAAGACTGCTTTGGCTATTCAGGGTCTTTTGTGTCTCCATACAAATTTTAAGATTTTTTGTTCTAGTTCTGTAAAAAATACCATTGGTAATTTGATAGGGATTGCATTGAATCTGTAGATTGCTTTGGATAGTATAGTCATTTTCACAATGTTGATTCTTCCAATCGAGAACATGGTATATCTCTCCATCTGTTTGTATCATCTTTAATTTCTTTCATCAGTGTCTTATAATTTGCTGCATACAGGTCTTTTGTCTCCCAGGTAGGTTTATTCCTAGGTATTTTATTCTTTTTGTTGCAATGGTAAATGGGAGTGTTTCCTTAATGTCTCTTTCAGATTTTCCATCATTAGTATATAGGAATGCAAGAGATTTCTGTGCATTAATTTTGTATCCTGCTACCTTACCAAATGACTACCTTACCTCACTGACTAGCTCTAGTACTTTTCTGCTGGCATCTTTAGGATTATCTATGTATAGTATCATGTCATCTGCAAACAGTGACAGTTTTACTTCATCTTTTCCAGTTTGTATTCCTTTTATTTCTTTTCCTTTTCTGATTGCCATGGCTAGGATTTCCAAAACTATGTTGAATAGTAGTGGTGAGAGTGGACATCCTTGTCTTATTCCTGATCTTAGAGGAAATGCTTTCAGTTTTTCACCATTGAGAATGATGTTTGCTGTGGGTTTGTCATATATAGCCTTTATTATGTTGAGCTAGGTTCCCTCTATGCCCACGTTCTGGAGAGTTTTATCATAAATGGGTGTTGAATTTTGTCAAAAGCTTTTCCTGCATCTATTGACATGATCATAGGGTTTTTTTTCTTCAATTTGTTAATATGGTGTATCACATTGATTAATTTGCATATTTTGAAGAATCCTTGCATCCCTGGGATAAATCCCACTTGACCGTGGTGTATGATCCTTTTAATGAGTTGTTGGAGTCTGTTTGCTAGTATTTTGTTGAGGATTTTTGTGTCTGTATTTATCAGCAATATTCATCTGTAATTTTCTTTTTTTGTACAATCTCTGTCTGGTTTTGGTATCAGGGTGATGGTGGCCTTGTACAACGAATTTGGGAGTGTTCCTTCCTCTGCAGTTTTTTGGAAGAGTTTGAGAAGGGTGAGTGTTAGCTCTTCTCTAAATGTTTGGTAGAATTCACCTGTGAAGCCATCTGGTCCTGGACTTGTTTGTTTGAAGATATTTAATCACAGTTTCAATTTCATTACTTGTGATTGGTCTGTTCATATTTTCTATTTCTTCCTGGTTCAGTCTTGGAAGGTTATACCTTTCTAAGAATTTCTCCATTTCTTCCAGGTTGTCCATTTTGTTGGCATAGAGTTCCTTATAGTTGTCTCTTAGGATGCTTTGTATTTCTGAGGTGTCTCTTGTAACTTCTCCTGTTTCATTTCTAATTTTATTGATTTGAGTCCTCTCCCTCTTTTTCTTGAGGAGTCTGGCTAATGGTTTATCAATTTTATTTATCTTCTCAGAGAACCAGCTTTTAGTTTTATTGACCTTTCCTATTGTTTTCTTTGTTTCTACTTCATTTATTTCTGCTCTGATCTTTATGATTTCTTTCGTTCTACTAACTTTGGGTTTTGTGTGTTCTTCTTTCTCTAGTTCCTTTAGGTGTAAGGTTAGATTGTTTATTTGAGATTTTTCTTGTTTCTTGAGGTAGGCTTGTATTGCTATAACCTTCCCTCTTAGAGCTGCTTTTGCTGCATCCCATAGGTTTTGAATCGTCCTGTTTTCGTTGTCATTTGTCTCTCGATATTTTTTGATTTCCTCTTTGAGTTCTTCAGTGATGTCTTGGTTATTTAGTAACATATTGTTTAACCTCCATGTGTTTGTGTTTTCTACTTGTTTTACCCTGTAATTGATTTCTAATCTCATAGGTTGTGGTCAGAAAAGATGCTTGATGTGATTTCAGTTTTCTTAAATTTACTGAGGCCTGATTTGTGACCCATGATGTAATCTATCCTGGAGAATGATCCGTGAGCACTTGAGAAGAAAGTGTAGTCTGCTGTTTTTGATTGCAATGTCCTATATATATATCAAGTAAATCAATCTGGTCCATTGTGTCATTTGAAGCTTGTGCTTCCTTATTAATTTTCTGTTTGGATGATCTGTCCATTGGTGTAAGTGAGGTGTTAAAGTCCCCCACTATTATTGTGTTACTGTCGATTTCCTCTTTTAAAACTGTTAGCAGTTGCCTTATGTATTGAGGTGCTCCTATGTTGTGTGCATATATATTTATAATTGTTATATTTTCTTATTGGATTGATCCCTTGATCATTATGTAGTGTCCTTCCTTGTCTCTTGTAACATTCTTTATTTTAAAGTCTATTTTATCTGATATGAGAATTGCTACTCCAGCTTTCTTTTGATTTCCATTTGCATGGAATATCTTTTTCTATCCCCTCACTTTCAGTCTGTATGTGTCCCTAGGTCTGAAGTGGGTCTCTTGTAGACAGCATATATATGGCTGTTGTTTTTGTATCCATTCAGCAAGCCTGTCTTTTGGTTGGAGCATTTAATTCATTCATATTTAAAATAATTATTGATATGTATATTCCTATTACCATTTTCTTAATTGTTATGGGTTTGTTTTTCTATGTCCTTTTCTTCTGTTGTGTTTCCCACTTAGAGAAGTTCCTTTAGCATTTGTTGTAGAGCTGGTTTGTTGGTGCTGAATTCTCTTAGCTTTTGCTTGTCTGTAAAGGTTTTAATTTCTCCATCAAATCTGAATGAGATCCTTGCCGGTTAGAGTAATCTTGGTTGTAGGTTCTTCTCTTTTATCACTTTAAATATATCATGCCACTCCCTTCTGGCTTGTAGAGTTTCTGCTGAGAAATCAGCTGTTAACCTTATTGGAGTTCCCTTGTATGTTATTTGTCATTTTTCCCTTGTTGCTTTCAATAATTTTTCTTTGTCTTTAATTTTTGTCAGTTTGAGTACTATATGTCTCAGCATGTTTCTCCTTGGAGTTTTCCTCCCTGGGACTCTGCGTTTCCTGGACTTCGGTGGCTATTTCCTTTTCCATGTTAGGGATGTTTTCGACTATAATCTCTTCAAATATTTTCTTGGGTCCTTTGTCTCTCTCTTCTCCTCTGGAACCCTATAATGCAAATGTTTTTTTGTGTTTAATTATGTCCCCGAGGTCTCTTAGGCTGTCTTCATTTCTTTTGATTCTTTTTTCTTTATTCTGTTCCTTGGCAGTGAATTCCAGCATTCTGTCTTCTAGGTCATTTATCTGTTCTGCCTCAGTTATTCTGCTATTGGTTCCTTCTAGTGTATTTTTCATTTCAGTTATTATATTGTTCATCTCTGTTTGTTTAATTCTTCTAGGCATTTGTTCTTTAATTCTTCTAGGTCTTTGTTAAACCTTTTTTGCATCTTCTTGATCTTTGCCTCCTTTTTTTTTTGAGGTTCTGGGTCATCTTCACTATCATTATTCTGAACTCTTTTTCTGGAAGGCTGCCTATGTCCACTTCATTTAGTTATTTTCCTGGAGTTTTATCTTTTTCCTTTATCTGGTACATAACCCTCTGCCTTTTCATCTTGTCTGTCTTTCTGTGAATGTGGTTTTTGTGCCACAGGCTGCAGGATTGTAGTTCTTGCTTCTGCTTTCTGCCCTCTGGTGGAGGAAGCTATGTAAGAGGCTTGTGCAAGTTTCTTGGTGGGAGGGACTGGTGGTGGGTAGAGCTGTTTGTTGCTCTGGTGGGCAGAGCTCAGTAAAGCTTTAAACCACTTGTCTGCTGATGGATGGGGCTGGGTTCCCTCTCCTTGGGTGTTTGGCCTGAGGCGACCCAACACTGGAGCCAACCGGCTCTTTGGTGGGGCTAACGGCAGACTCTGGGAGGGTTCACACCAGAGTACTTCCCAGACCTTCTGCTGCCAGTGTCCTTGTCCTCACGGTGAGCCACAGCTATCCCTTGCCTCTGCAGGAGACCCTCCAACAGTAGCAGGTAGGTCTGGCTCAGTCTCCTATGGGGGTCACTGCTCCTTCCCCTGGGTCCCGATGCACACACTACTTTGTGTGTGCCCTCTAAGCGTGGAGTGTCTGTTTCCCACAGTCCTGTCAAAGTCCTGCAATCAAATCACACTAGGCTTCAAAGTCTGATTCTCTAGGAATTCCTTCTCCCATTGCCAGACCCCCAGGTTGGGAAGCCTGACGTGTTGCTCAGAACCTTCACTCCAGTGGGTGGACTTCTGTGGTATAATTGTTCTCCAGTTTGTGAGTCGCCCACCCAGTGGTTATGGGATTTGATTTTATTGTGATTGCACCCCTCCTACCATCTCTGTCTGGCTTCTCCTTTGTTTTTGGATGTGGGGTATCTTTTTTGGTGAGTTCCAGTGTCTTCCTGTCAATGAGTGTTCAGCAGTTAGTTGCGATTCCAGTGCTCTCACAAGAGGGAGTGAGTGCATATCCTTCTACTCCGCCATCTTGCTCCTGCTTTCAGTACTAATGTTTACATTCATCGAATTCAAGGAGTTGTACGTGAGCTATTCAGCACATACAACTCTGGTTGTATGTGTATGTATTTCCTTTTGTCTGGTACTGTCATTTATTAGATGAGGAATAAATAGTGTGGCCTCTCTTCAAGACATGACACTTCATAATGTCTTGAATCTTCTTAACTTGGAAGTGTCTGATGTATATACACAGCTGAGCAGGAAGTGCTGTCAAAGTACAAGTCAGTGAACCCAGACCTTTAGAGCTGTGAGCAAAAAATGATTTAATTACTTCAATTCTTCCCATAGCACTTATTCGCTTCAACAGGACGCCTCTCTACTCCCTTGTTCTTTATTATTGTCATGAGAAGGGAACTCATATTCATCCCGCCTGTAATCTTTTTTAGGCCTGGTGGGTGGTGCATGGTTGAACATCTGAGAATGCTGCTCTTTGTTGTCCAGCGAATCAGCAGAAGAGGAGATGGGCCTCAGGTGTCCTGCAGCCAACTGTATCTCAAGGTTTGTTGACACTAATCCACATGGAATTGTACTGTCAAGTTAGATGGCTCTGGGGCTGCTGTTGATGTGAAACATACATAGCCCAAGGGAGATAACTATTTTTGGTGATAAAATACAGTTTTCTTGGAATTTTAATTTATTCCAGAATTTCCTTCCAGAGGGCATATCCTGGTAGTTTACTGTGGTTATTATGAAGAGCAAAGTGGCAGAAGAGAAAGAGGATGAGGTGATAATATGAATTAAAATATCTGTGTTATTTTCCAAATTATACATTATCTAATTTAATACAACAGTACGGTGACAAAGTTTTATTATTATCCACATTTTACATATAAGGAAATTGAAGTCTGGTAGGGTTAAGTAGTTTGCTCAAGATAATTTGCTATTAGGTGAAAGAGATGAGAAAAGTACTAATTGAGCCAGACACTCTGCGTACGCTCTACTGAATTATTAGATTCAATCCTCATAATAACCTATGTGACAGAGACTAACACTGGTGCCATTTTTTAAAAAATGGATGAGAAGCCTGGTACTAGAATCATTTAGTTTTAAGGGACTAGACTTGAGTCCAGGTCTTCACACTCCATAACCCATTGTATACTGTGGTGCAGTCCAAGTGATGTGGCATCTTCTGACTGGAACTTGAGATTTCTGTCCACATACCACGCTAAGAATATGTCTTCAGAGCACTTTGCACACTGCCTCACACATAAAAATATTCTGTAACTGAAAGCTACTATAAATGTGTGACTAGCAAGGCCGTATTTGCCTATTACCTTTATTATAAAGATTTATGAAGATTTTACAACTATTGTTAGGATCAACAAATGCTGGATCCCGCTAAGCTTTTATCTGTATAAGGCATCTTTTCAGGTTGTGTCTAGAAAGACTGAAATTCAATGACAAATTGTGACTTTTCTAAATCGATAAGGTGTCAATGGCAAGTCAGGCTGACAGTCCATAGCAGCAAGGGAAGTTCTCATTGTGCTTGACTACATGCTACTCTTTACCAGCCATAAGCAGTCTGGGAGCTCACAGTATCATTTCAAAAAGGTTTTGCAGTTTTCCAAGTGCTTCCAAATGCATTCTTTCATTCGTGCCTTATGACAACGTTGTCCGGTGGCAATTGTTATTCCTATTTTACAAATAAGAAACTGAGAGCTAGAGTCAGAGGTCAAGATGCAAGTCATACAACTAGGAAATGGAGGAACGAAAGTCCAGAGTGGATTCCCTGACTCAAAGCTCAATGCTCTTCTTACTACACATAGTTTCCTCACATTTTTATTAATATTTCTGTCTCCTTATAATACTTAAGAGCCACCAGAATCTGAAAATACAAATGTAATAAAGTATCACAGTGGGAAGCTTTATGAAATGCATGAACAAAAAGGTAAATTTGATGGGCCTAACAGTAAAATCTTAAAAAGTACTCTCAACAAATATTCATCCAGCACCTATTTATTTAGTCTCTACTTTGTCCATGCCATTGTGTTAAATTATGTGAGGTATATAAAGAAGCAGGGGCCAGGAATGCTGGGAAAAGCCTTCAACTCAACACATTTTTAGATGTACAAAAATTCATAGGAATCATGTTGTGGTAATTGTGTACATGTCTTATTTCACCAGTTGAACTAAAATCAAATTGATGATGGTACCTGTGTCTTATTTATCTTTAACTTTCACATAATGCCTGGCTCAATGTCTTTCCTGTTGAATGAATGAATGAATGAAAGAATAGGGGTGTAGAGTTAGGGCCTCTGCTGTATAGGAGCTTATGGACTAAATGGAAAGATAAGATATGAAACTAAATTAAATACAGTACAAGATTGGAAATTCCCTGGTGGTCCAGTGGTTAGGATTCTGCACTCTCACTACTGGGGGCCCGGGTTCGATCCTAGGTCGGGGAACTAAGATCCCACAAGCTGCGAGGCACAGCCAAAAAATTAATTAATTAATTTTAAAAAAAAACAGTACAAGACTGATATATGACCATATGATAGAGAGATGAGAGGCATAATTTCTAGCTGAGATGATCAGGGAAAGCTTTATGGAAGAGACACTTGTTGAATGAGAGGTAAGTAATAAGGACTTCTGCTGTCCTTCTGCTATCCAGCAACAATGGATAAACGAGCTTAGTGAAAATAAAAGTAGGAGTTTTAAATCTTCCAGCACCCTATAGGTGGGCATAGTGGACATTCAAAACATTTTTGTTGAATGAATGAATGAATAATGATTAAATCTTTCCAACAAAATTTTTAACGTATTAACTTTTAAAAATGAAATGCTGTTGAGACATCTTGGTGTTACGTGGAATCAGTTAGTTAAGAAATGTCAAAACACTGTGATCAAGGATCTTGCTATACTCAGTTAACTCTTCTAGAAATCACAGAAGTACCTTAGAGAGTGCTTTACTCTGTTATAGAGATTTAATAAACCTATACAATTCAGAGAAGTATTTTGGATATATAATCAAAGAGTAAAACAAATATCTTTGAGAGGTTGCATAATTTCCTTGAGAGGGAGAATACCAAGCCAAAACTCTTCAGTTATATCCTCATTCCTCCTTACCCCATATAATTTTAACATCTTTTGGCAGCCTGGCAATAAAAACTAGGATATGAGAATTCCTGCTTAACTCTGAGTCTGGGTTACGCTCTAGTTTCCACATTGATCATTTAGTTTTATTTCTTTTCACAGAAAATCACTTGCAATGCCTCCTGGTTACTCTGAGCTGGGACTTTTACACCAGCAATAAAAGGAAACATTATTTACCATAAGGCATTTTTCCATTTGATGGCAGTGACTCATGGTGCTTTCCTTTACTCAAAAGTAAAATAATAATGCTTCTACCTGAAATTGAAGGTTTTTTTATGTTTTTTAAATGTTGCCTGGGTGGTAATCATCAAAAGAATAAATAAGACCTTAAAGCATTAATAATGGAGGTAGGACTTCAGTTTGCTTTTATTACAACAGCAAGTAATAAACACATTCAATGGACTTTCCAAATACTGTACTTTTATTTGATTCCCTTTAGGAACATTTTGAAGAATAGTGTAAAGAAAAATGTCAACAATGTTAATATTACTAGTATAAATTATTTAATGTTTTTGGTAATTGCATTTCATGCCCCATATATATTCCCATTGAGGAGAAGCTCCGTTTGAACTGGATGACTGCATATGTTCAGTGAAGTCCAAATAATATGAAATTTTGACTTACAAAACCATGATGAACACTTTTCAAAAAATAACTTTCTAAATTAATTATCTAGCACTGTGAGGTGAATCATGTTCTCCTGAAAATGTATGTGGTACATTTTTGGAAACTTTGTATATAGTAATGTTTGAAAATTTCTGTATAATAAAATGTAAGCCTTTTATAAAATTACTCCGAACTTTGTAAAGTTCAGAGATTTGTATTATCCTCCATCTTCTCTTAGAACTATATGTCACAGTTCTATATATTTACAATGATTAGACTACCTTGACTTGGAATTCTAAAAAAATAAACGAAGAGAATGACGGGAATAGTTGAACGTATATCATAAACAATAGGAAAGAAGACTTTTAAAAACATTTAGAGGAAAAAAAGATATGCTTTCATGGATGGAAGCCCCAAATTGAATATGTTTCAAAGAGGATGTAAAGTTCCTTCCCCAAGGCAGGGTTTTTCAAACCTTGGTATATAGGAGATCTCTTGGGGAGCCAGTTAAAAGTAGGATTTCTAGTCCCCAGTCCCAAAGGATGGCCACATCTTATAAATATCTGAAACAGCAGAGGGGTACATGAGAAAGGGGTAAGATAGAGGGATTAAAAGGGCTGGAAAAAACTTTTAATGATGATGGTTATGTTCCTTATCATAATTGTGCTGATGACTCTTCAGGTGTGTATATAAGTCAAAACATCAAATTGTACATTTTAATTAGGTACTGCTTATTATGTTAGTTATATGTCAATAAATCTTCAAAATTAAATAAGGTAGGCCATGGGAAAAGGGAAAGAGGATTTCTCTGCTCTCTGAGGCACTTAGTTTCAGAGGTTCTTGTGTCTGATATTGAAGCCCCTTCTGACTCAACCACATTGTGAAGGGTGTGTGTGTGTGTGTGTGTGTGTGTGTGTGTGTGTGTGTGTGTGTGTGTGTGTAGTGCAAAAGAGTTTGTTAACAGGGAACGGTACAGAAGGGCTCAGGCAGTTTTTGTTTGTGTGTACTTGCAAGACCCAGAGAGAAGAGTAGTCTTCCCTGCCCCTTGAGGGGCCATTCACTGTGGGTCTGCAGTTATGAGGACTGTAGATTCTTGCCTTTGACTTCTAGGCCACTCTGGTGACTGGCATCACATGGAAGTTATAGCCTCTTTCACATTGCCCAAGTTGCTTGGGTTTTAATGACAAAGGTGTGCAATAATGGTGGGGATCAAAGTCCGCAATCCTATAGAACTTCTTGCAAAAGATTGTGAAATTTCCATATATGAGTGAGGAAAATGACTGATTCTTAGGCTTTATGAGAATTCTGTAGGTTGTCTAGCAATAACACGGGCTGAAAAACCTCAGGGTAGGAGAAAATTGACTTTACCAAAGAAGATGGTGGTGTGGAGCCACTTAAATATTAAAAGCTTTGTAGCTCAGCTGGATAGTGGGAAGTATACTTACTGAGGACAAACATGGAGGAAGGTTCCAGTAGTTGCCCGTTCTTGCTTCTTTATACAGATGAGGAAATGGGGTCAGTATTGATTGTGAGCTTTGGCTGAAGTCACAGACACAGTGTGATTGAACTAAGGAAAACATCTCACTTTTTCAGTTCTCAATTGTATACTGTTTGAACCACTCTTTTTACCAACTGCATATATTTTTTCCTTTTTGACTCTGAAGAAATGAACTTCAAATTGGAGATAGCAGAACAAGCATGGTTAAGGAGTATTTGAAATTTAAGCAAGATCAGACGTGGGAGAACACTTAGGTACTATAAACTAGCATATATTTCTTCAGAGTCATAAAATTATACATCAGGATCCTGAAAAGTCTTGCAGATGTAAATGCAGAATCATAGTTTGGGGTAAGTCTTCATGAACAACAGTTATCTGGAGATGCATATATGAAAAGATAATTGGATTATCATCTTGAGGTCATCTGGAGAAGGCTTCACTCTTCTGGAAGTTTAGTTAGAGTTTATGAGGGAGAGAAGAATTTCAGTTAGAATTTAGGGATTCTAAATAGAAGGCCAGGAAATAAGCCACTGTTAGGCTTAAAGAGTTTATCATGGTAAGAGGCAGGAGATGTAGCTGGCACTGTAGGTTAGGGTCAGATTGTGGACAATCCGCAGAAGGGGAGAAAATATTTGCAAATTATATATTTGATAAGGGACTTATATCTAAAATATACAAAGAACTCTTACAACTCAGTTAAAAATGACATATAACCCATTTTTTTTAAATGGTCAAAAGATCTGAATAGAATTTTTTCCAGGTAAGATACATAAATTGCCAATAAGGTGCATGAAAAGATGCTCAACCTCATTAACCGTCAAATGCAAACCCAAATGATGATGAGAGACCACTTCACACTCATCAGGATGGCTATAACAAAAAATTCAGATAATAACAAATGTTGTCAAAGATGTGGAAAAATCAGAAACTCATACACTGCTGGTAGGAATGTAATTTGATGTAGTCGCTTGGAAAACTATCTGATAGTGCTTCCAAAAGTTAAACATACTTTTACTATTTGATCCAGCAATTGCACTTCTAGAGAAATAAAAACATGTTTACATAAAATCTTGTATATAAATATTCGTAGCAGCTATTCATGATAGCCAAGCAGTGAACACAACCCAAATATTCATCAACTGATGAATGAGTAAATAAACAAAATGTGGTCTATCCATACAATGGAATATTATTCAGCCATAAAAAGGAATGAAGTACTGATACTTGCTGCAACATGGATGAACTTTAAAAACCTAATACTAAGTAACAGAACTCAGCCACAAAAAAACACATATTATTGATATATGACTCCATTTATATGAAATATCCACAGTAGACAAGTCTGTAGAGACAGAAAGTAGGTTAGTGCTTGTGTTTAGGGTTAGTGGGGGGAAAGAGAATGTGGATACTTGGGGGATAATAGCTAAAGGGTACAGGGTTTCTTTTGGTGGTGATGGAAATGTTCTAAAACTGATGTGGTGATGGTTGTACAACTCTGAATATACTAAAAAACATTGAACTGTATACTTTAAAACAATGAATTTTATATGTGAATTAGATCTCAATAATGGTGTTATCCAAAACAAACAAGTAGACAAAAAACTCACACACATATTTTATTTTTAAAAACTTTTTCCTACTTCTATACACTGAGAGTGTCTAAAAACAATGACCAACCCAATAGCAAAGACTACCTTTTTGGTATCCAGATCGTGGTCTTTACCACTTACGTTAAAAGGAACTTTTGTTTCGTTTTGATTTTTGAGAAATGGCTGGGACAAAAAGAAATGTACAAAGTGAGCCTGAAATATCCTCTAGTATTGGAAAACAAGGTAATTATCAAAGACTTTGGGTGATATCAAAAGAGCTCAGGAGGCAACCTGAATAAGCTTCTACTGGTCTAAGATGAAATTATTTGAGCATCAGTTAAGACAAAAACTACAGTGGATACATCAGATATGCTTCATTTCATGGGTTTATGATGGTATTAAAAATAACTCATTGATGGCTCCTGGTGATTCTTTTTATTTATTTATTTTTTGAAAATGTCTAAAGAGAAAGAATCAAGTGTTTGTCCTCCGTTCTTATATAACCTTACCTCAGTAACCAAATAATTAGTGAGGAAATATTTCTCTGTTTGGAAGGATTCTAGCTAATAAATGGAGAAGAAACGACAAATATCATTGTTTTGTCACCCTGCCAATGTATTAATGGGTCTAAGAAATAATCATCAGTAGTTGATAACATCAAAAAAGAGAGACAACATATACATCTTGGTAGAAGTATGCAATATTACCCATGAAGGAAATCTGCCCAGAAATGAAAAAAATAATCTGAATCTGATCAAACGTCTAGATTTACCTGCCAATTTATAGGAAGTATAGGTGACAAAGGAACTCTATAAATGACATCACTGCTATGTAATTAGCATAATATATTTTAGAAAACTCTGCAGGATAAATGACTTAGTATCTTAGTCCTGGTATCAACAACAACAACAACAAGTGCAAGATATAAAAACAAGGAGAAGGCTTTAAAAGACATACCAGCTATCTCAATGTATGGACATTTTGAATCTTAATTTAATGATTTGTCTGTCTTAAAAATTTATAAGACAGTCAGTATATGTGAACAGTGTCTGGATATTTGATGATATTAAGTAACTGTTGTTAATTTTTTAGGGATGATTATATTTTTTATGCCTTCTAAAAAGAACCTCCAGTTTTAGAGATACATGCTGAAATATCTCTGTGATATGAAATGATATGATATGTAGGATTTGCTTAAAAATAATTGAGGGAAGAGTGGGTAAAAGTATAGTAGAAGAAGCTTGTCATATGTCAATATGTTGAAACTAAGTGATGAAATGGGCACATTGAGTTTATAGTACTATTACCACAACTAGTGTTCATGTTTGAAACTTCAATAATAAAATTTTTAAATAAGTTTACAAAAATAAATAGTAAATATTTTTAGATCCCATGCTCAGTAAGATATAATTTGAGGAAAAGGAAATAAAGAAACAATCTTTGGCAGCACTTATGCTTACCTTACGGAACCATCATTACATTTCTGTTCTGCTGCGCAACAGGTTTAAGTTGCTAAGCTCAACTCAGCCTAACCAAGGATATAGCCAAGCTAATGAATTACTAATTCAAAGTCAGAATGTGTCACAAGTTAAATTGTTTATGTTTATTTGCTTGAAATATTCATTCATTTACAATAGGTGGTAAGGATTTTGCCTGTAGGTAACAGCAGGCAATGGGTGTTTTAGCATCAGTGAAATTCTATTCAAAATATTAACTGGGGGCTTCCCTGGTGGCGCAGTGGTTGAGAATCCGCCTGCCGATGCAGGGGACACGGGTTCGTGCCCGGGTCCGGGAAGATCCCACATGCCGTGGAGCGGCTAGGCCCGTGAGCCATGGCCGCTGAGCCTGCGCGCCCGGAGCCTGTGCTCTGCAACGGGAGAGGCCACAACAGTGAGAGGCCCGCGTACCACACACACACAAAAAAATTAACTGGAAAGGGGAAGGACTGACTGACGTCATTAAAAACCAAAGAAAGGAGAATGAGAATAGAGTTGTGTTTTCTTAATCATAGTTTATTTATTTTTTCTAACATCTTTATTGGAGTATAATTGCTTTACAATGTTGTGTTAGTTTCTGCTGTATAACAAAGTGAATCAGCTATATATATACATATATTCCCATTTCTCCTCACTCTTGCATCTCCCTCCCATCCTCGCTATCCCACCGCTCTAGGTGGACACAAAGCACCGAGCTGATCTTCCTGTGCTATGCGGCTGCTTCCCACTAGCTACCTGTTTTACATATGGTAGGGTATATATTGTCAATGCTACTCTTTCACTTCACCCTAGATTACCCTTCCCACTCCCCATGTCCTCAGGTCCATTCTCTACATCTGCGTCTTTATTCCTGTCCTGCCGCTAGGTTCTTCAGAACATTTTTTTTTAGAGTCTATATATATGTGTTAGCATACGGGATTTTTTTTTTTCTGACTTACTTCACTCTGTATGACAGTCTCTAGGTCCATCCACCACACTACAAATAACTCAATTTCGTTTCTTTTTATGGCTAAGTAATATTCCATTGTATATATGTGTCACATCTTCTTTACCCATTCATCTGTCTATGGACACTTAGGTTGCTTCCATGTCCTGGTTATTGTAAATAGTGCTTCAGTGAACATTGTGGTGCATGAATCTTTTCGAATTATGTATTACTCAGGGTAGATGCCCAGTAGTGGGATTGCTGGGTCATATGGTAGTTCTATTTTTATTTCTTTAAGGAACTTCCATACTGTTCTCCAAAGTGGCTGTATCAGTTTACATTCCCAACAACAGTGCAAGAGGGTTCCCTTTTCTCCACACCCTCTCCAGCATTTATTATTTGTAGATTTTTTGATAATGGCCATTCTGACTGGTGTGAGGTGATACCTCATTGTAGTTTTGATTTGCATTTCTCTAATGATTAGTGATGCTGAGCATCCTTTCATGTGTTTGTTGGCAATCTGTGTATCTTCTTTGCAGAAATGTCTATTTAGGTCTTCTCCCCATTTTTGGATTGGGTTGTTTGTTTTTTTGATATTGAGCTGCATGAGCTGCTTGTATATTTTGGAGATTAATCCTTTGTCAGTTGCTTCATTTACAAATATTTTCTCCCATTCTGAGTGTTGTCTTTTCGTCTTCTTTATGGTTTCCTTTGCTGTGCAAAAGCTTTTAGGTTTCATTAGGTCCCATTTGTTTATTTTTCTTTTATTTCCATTCCTCTAGGAGGTGGGTCAAAAGGATCTTCCTGTGATTTATGTCATAGAGTGTTCTGCCTGTGTTTTCCTCTAAGAGTTTGATAGTGTCTGGCCTTACATTTAGGTCTTTAATCCATTTTGAGTTTATTTTTGTGTATGGTGTTAGGGAGTGTTCTAATTTCATTCTTTTACATGTAGCTGTCCAATTTTCCCAGCACCACTTATTGAAGTGGCTGTCTTTTCTCCATTGTATATTCTTGCCTCCTTTATCAAAGATAAGGTGACCATATGTGCATGGGTTTATTTCTGGGCTCTCTATCCTGTTCCATTGATCTATATTTCTGTTTTTGTGCCAGTACCATACTGTCTTGATTACTGTAGCTTTGTAGTATAGTCTGAAGTCAGGGAGTCTGATTCCTCCAGCTCCGTTTTTCTTTCTCAAGATTGCTTTGGCTATTCGGGGTCTTTTGTGTTTCCATACAAATTGTGAAATTTTTTGTTCTAGTTCTGTGAAAAATGCCATTGCTAGTTTGACAGGGATTGCATAGAATCTATAGATTGCTTTGGGTAGTATTGTCATTTTTACAATGTTGATTCTTCCAATTGAATATAGTATAGCTCTCCATCTGCTTGTAGCATCTTTATTTTTTTCATCAGTGTCTTATAGTTTTCTGCGTACAGGTCTTTTGTCTCCTTAGGTAGGTTTATTCCTAGGTATTTTATTCTTTTTGTTGCAGTGGTTAATGGGAGCATTTCCTTAATTTCTCTTTCAGATTTTTTCATCATTAATGTATAGGAATGCAAGAGATTTCTGTGCATTAATTTTGTATCCTGCTACTTTACCAAATTCATTGATTAGCTCTAGTAGTTTTCTGGGGCATCTTTATGATTCTCTATGCATAGTATCATGTCATCTGCAAACAGTGACAGTTTTACTTCTTCTTTTCCGTTTTGGATTCCTTTTATTTCTTTTTCTTCTCTGATTGCTGTGGCTGAAACCTCCATAACTATGTTGAATAAGAGTGGTGAGAGTGGGCAACCGTATTTTGTTCCTGATGTAGTGGAAACGGTTTCAATTTTTCACCATTAAGAACGATGCTGGCTGTGGGTTTTTCATATATGGCCTTTATTTTGTTGAGGGAAGTTCCCTCTATGCCTCCTTTCTGGATGGTTTTTATCATAAATGGGTGTTGAATTTTGTTGAAAGCTTTCTCTGCATCTATTGATATAATCATATGGTTTTTCTTCTTCAGTTTGTTAATATGGTGTTTCACATTGATTGATTTGTGTATATTGAACAATCCTTGCATTCCTGGGATAAGCCCCACTTGTTCATGGTGTATGATCCCTTTAATGTGCTGTTGGATTCTGTTTGCTAGTATTTTGTTGAGGATTTTTGCATCTATGTTCATCCATGATTTTGCCCTGTAGTTTTCTTTTTTTGTGACATCTTTGTCTGGTTTTGGTATCAGGGTGATGGTGGCCTTGTAGAATGATTTTGTGACTTTTCCTTCTTCTGCTATATTTTGGAACAGTTTAAAAAGGATTGTTGTTACCTATTCTCTAAATGTTTGATAGAATTTGCCTGTGAAGCCATCTGGTCCTGGGCTTTTGTTTGTTGGAAAATTTTTAATCACAGTTTCAATTTCAGTGCTTGTGATTGGTCTGTTTATATTTTCTATTTCTTCCTGGTTCAGTCTTGGAAGGTTATGCTTTTCTAAGAATTTGTCCGTTTCTTCCAGGGTGTCCATTTTATTGGCATAGAGTTCCTTGTAGTAGTCTCTTAGGATGCTTTGTATTTCTGTGGTGTCTGTTGTAACTTCTCCTTTTTCATTTCTAATTCTATTGATTTGAGTCTTCTCCCTTTTTTTCTTGATGAGTCTCGCTAATGCTTTATCAATTTTGTTTATCTTCTCAAAGAACCAGCTTTTAGTTTTATTGATCTTTCCTATTGTTTCCTTCATTTCTTTTTCATTTTTTTCTGATCTGACGTTTATGATTTCTTTCCCTCTGTTAACTTTGGGTTTTTTCTTCTTTCTCTCATTGCTTTAGGTGTAAGGTTAGGTTGTTTATTTGAGATGTTTCTTGTTTCTTGAGGTAGGATTGTATTGCTGTAAAGTTCCCTCTTAGAACTGCTTTTGCTGTATCCCGTAGGTTTTGGGTTGTCATGTTTTCATTGATGTTTGTTTCTAGATATTTTTTGATTTCCTCTTTGACTTCTTCAGTGATCTCTTGGTTATTTAGTAGTGTATTGTTTAACCCCCATGTGTTTTTATTTTTTACAGTTTTTTTCCTGTAGTTGATATCTAGTCTCATAGCATTGTTGTCGGAAAAGGTTCTTGATACGATTTCACTTTTCTTAAATTAACTAAGGCTTGATTTGTGACCCAAGATGTGATCTATCCTGGAGAATGTTCCATTAGCAATTGCAAAGAAATTGTATTCTGTTGTTTTTGGATGGAATGTCCTATAAATATCAATTAAGTCCATCTTGTTTAATGTATCATTTAAAGCTTGTGTTTCCTTATTTATTTTCATTTTGGATGATCTGTCCATTGGTGAAAGTGGGGTGTTAAAGTCCCCTACTATTATTGTGTTACTGTCAATTTCCCCTTTTATGGCTTTTAGCATTTTCCTTATGTATTGAGGTACTCCTCTGTTGGATGCATAAATGTTTACAATTGTTTTATCTTCTTCTTGGATTGATATCTTGATCATTTTGTAATGTCCTTTGTTTCTTGTAATAGTCTTTATTTTAAAGTCTATTTTGTCTGATATGAGAATTGCTACTCCAGCTTTCTGTTGATTTTCATTTGCATGGAATAGCTTTTTCCATCCCCTGACTTTCATTCTGTATGTCCCTAGGTCTGAAGTGGGTCTCTTTCAGACAGCATATTTATGGGTCTTGATTTTGTATCCATTCAGTCAGTCTATGTCTTTTCGTTGGAGCATTTAATCCATTTACATTTAAGGTAGTTATTGATATGTATGTTCTTATTACCATTTTTCTTAATTGTTTTGGGTTTGTTTTTGTAGGTCTTTTCCTTCTCTTGTGTTTCCTGCCTAGAGAAGTTCCTTTAGCATTTGTTGTAAAGCTGGATTGTTGGTGCTGAATTTTCTTAGCTTTTGCTTGTCTGTAAAGGTTTCAGTTTCTCTGTCAAATCTGAATGAGATCCTTGCTGTGTAGAGTAATCTTGGTTTTAGGCTTTTCCTTTCCATCGCTTTAAATATGTCCTGCTGCTCCCTTCTGGCTTGCACAGTTTCTGCTGAAAGATCAGCTGTTAACCTTATGGGGATGCCGTTGTATGTTATTTGTTTCTTTTTACTTGCTGCTTTTAATATTTTTTTCTTGTATTTAATTTCTGATAGTTTAATATGTGTCTTGTCTTGTGTCTCCTTGGGTTTTTCCTGCATGGGACAGTCTGTGTTTCCTGGACTTGACTGACTATTTCCTTTCCCATATTAGTGAAGTTTTTGACTATAACCTCTTCAAATATTTTCTCAGTCCCTTTCTTTTTCTCTTCTTCCTCTGGGACCCCTATAATTTGAATATTGGTGCTTTTAATGTTGTCCCAGAGGTCTCTGAGACTGTCCTCAATTGTTTTCATTCGTTTTTCTTTGTTCTGCTCTATGGTAGTTATTTCCAGTATTTTATCTTTCAGGTCTCTTATCCGTTCTTCTGCCTTCATTATTCTCCTATTGATTCCTTGTAGAGAATTTTTAATTTCATTTATTGTATTGTTTCTCATTGTTTGTTTGTTCTTTAGTTCTTCTAGGTCCTTGTTAAACATTTCTTCTATTTTCTCCATTCTGTTTCCAAGATTTTGGATTATCTTTACTATCATTACTCTGAATTATTTTTCAGGTAGACTGCCTATTTCCTTTTCATTTGTTTGGTCTAGTGGGTTTTTATCTTGCTCCTTCATCTCTGTGTATTTCTCTTTCTTCTCATTTTCTTAAGTTACTGTGTTTGGGGTCTCCTTTTCACAGGCTGCAAGTTTGTAGTTGCCGTTGTTTTTGGTGTCTCCCCCCAATGGGTAAGGTTGGTTCAGTGGGTTGTGTAGGCTTCCTGGTAGAGAGGACTAGTGCCTGTGTTCTGGTGGATGAGGTTGGATCTTGTCTTTCTCGTGGGCAGAACTGCATCCAGTGTTGTGTTTTGGGGTGTCTGTGAACTTATGATTTTAGGCAGCCTCTCTGCTAATTGGTGGGGTTGTGTTCCTGTCTTGCTACTTGTTTGGCATAGGGTGTCCAGGACTGTAGCTTGCTGGTCATTGAGTGGAGCTGGGTGTTAGCATTGAGATGGAGATCTCTAGGAGAGCTTTTGCCGTTTGATATTACGTGGGGCTGGGAGGTCTCTGGTGGACCAATGTCCTGAACTCGACTCTCCCACCTCAGAGGCTCAGGCCTGACACCTGGCTGGAGCACCAAGACCCTGTCAGCCAGCCGACTCAGAAGAAAAGGGAGAAAAACATAATTAAATAAAATAAAGTTATTAAAATAAAAAAATAAAAAATATTATTAAAAATAAGAAAATAAAAGAGTAATTAAAAAAAAAAGAAGAGAGCAACCAAACCAAAAAACAAATGATAACAAGTGCTAAAATCTATACTCAGAAAAACCCCCAAAAAGCAGACACACAGAAACCCAGGACAAATGGTAAAAGCAAAACTATGCAGACAAAATCACACAAAGAGGCATACACATACCCACTCACAAAAAGAGAAAATGGAAAAAACATATATATATATAAAAGGAGAGCAACCAAATCAATAAACAAATCTACCATTGATAAGAAGCTCTAAATACTAAACTAAAATAAACATAAAACCACAAACAAATTAGATGGAGAATGCAAACCCCAAGTCTACAGTTGCATCCAAAGTTCTTGGCCTCAATTTTGAGATGATTTGTTGTCTATTCAGGTATTCCACAGATGCTGGGTACATCAAGTTGACTGTGGAGATTTAATCCACTGCTCCTGAGGCTGCTGGGAGAAATTTCCCTTTCCCTTCTTTGTTTGCACAGCTCCCAGGGTTCAGCTTTGGATTTGGCTCCCCCTCGGTATGTAGTTCGCCTGAGGGCGTCTGTTCCCTTCCCAGATGGGATGGGGTTAAAGTAGCAGCTGATTAGGGGGCTCTTGCTCACTCAGGCTGGGGGGAGGGAGGGTACGGAATGCAGGGGTAGCCTGCAGTAGCAGAGTCGAGCGTGACGTTGCAACAGCCTGAGGTGCTCTGTGTGTTCTCCTGGGGGATGTTGTCCCTGGATCATGGGACCCTGGCAGTGGCGGGCTGCACATGCTCCAGGGAGGGGAGTTGTGGACAGTGACCTGTGCTTGCACACAGGATTCTTGGTGGCTGCAGCAGCAGCCATAGCGTTTCATGCCCATCTCTGGTGTCTGTGCTAATTGCAGTGGCTCACTCCTGTCTCTGGAGCTTGTTTAGGCGGTGCTCTGAATCCCCTCTCCTCGTGCACGCCGATACAATGGTCTCTTGCCTCTTAGTCAGTTCCAGACTTTTTCCTGGACTCCCTCCTGGCTAGCTGTGGTGCACCAACCCCCTTCAGGCTGTGTTCATGAAGCCAGCCCCAGTCCTCTCCTTGGGATCTGACCTCCAAAGCCCGAGCCTCAGCCCCCCCTGCCCCCACCTGCCCTGGTGGGTGAGCAGAGAAGCCTCTCAGGCTGCCCCTCCACCCCCGCTACCCCGTCTCCGCCAGCGCAGGGGCTTCCTAGTGTGTGGAACGTTTTCCTCCTTCACAGCTCCCTCCCCAATGTGCAGGTCCCGTCCATATTATTTTGTGTCTGTTTTTTCTTTCTTCCTTTGTCCTACCCAGGTATGTGGGGAGTTTCTTGCCTTTTGGGAAGTCTTAGGTCTTCTGCCAGCGTTCAGGAGGTGTTCTGTAGGAGTTGTTCCACGTGTAGTTGTATTTTTGATGTATTTGTGGGGAGGAAGGTAATCTCCACATCTTACTCCTCTGCCATCTTGAAAGTTCCTCCGAGAATACAGTTTTAATGAAATATGGAAGAGTACAAAAAAAGAAGTGCTCCATTATCAGTTGTAAAAGAATGTAAGCTGACTAAGAAATAGGACAGAGTTTTCATGGATGTGAAAAAAGCCTATGTATTTAGAAAATGAATAAGCTTACTTAATGTTTAGGTGGCAATTTTTATAGGAGGATAAGTTAAAAGATTGATATTGATTTATTTCTCCAAGTCCAGGAGACATCTTGTGATTATAATATTGGTTTTTAGTATTTTGATATATTGAATTTTTTAAGTAACTAAATACTGATATTTTGTTAAGTAACTAAATACCATTATTTGATGTTTTGAAAACTTTGAAATCTCAACTACTTACGTCTTAAGATATATCATAGATGATCATTTTCAAACCAACAAAATACGTTCAAACTTTTCAGACCATATTTTTTCCTTGTTTAAAACCTTTCCAAGTTGTAGTCTTATTGTTGTTACTCCCATTTCCTAGGCTGTTAATGGGGCTGAGCATCTTTTGTCACGCCTACTAGTCATGAGTAGTTCACCAAAATCACTTTGGGCTTCTATCTGCTATATTTGTGTGGCAAGCAGAATTCTAAGACAATCCCCAACATCCCCACACCCTGGAGTTCATGCTTTATATAATCCCCTCTTTTTGAGTGTGGGTGGGAATTGTGAATATGATGGGGCAGTTACTCTCTTGGTTAAGGTACATGATATGACAAAGGTGATGGTCACTCTCATGATTACCTTATGTCACATATATTACCGTCAAAGCAGACTAGAGAGAGATGCTCCTGTTGGCTTTGAAGAAGTGAGCTGCCATACTGTGACATGGCCATATGATGTATTACCATATGGCCATGTGACATATTGCTACATAACTATAACCTGAGGGCAGCCTCTAGGATCTAAGAGTCAACAACTAGCAAGAAAATGTAGACCTGTGTCCTACAAACAAGGAACTGAATTCTGCCCACAGTGTGAACGAACTTGGATGAAAACTCCAAGATCAAGATGAGAACAAAGCCTTGGCCACCACCTTGATTTCAGCCTTGTGAGACCCTAAGCAAGGAGCCCAGGCCCAGCTATGCCATGCCTGGATTTCTGACCTAAAGCACTATGAGGTAATAAATGGGTATTGTTTTAAATCACTAAGTTTGTGGTAATTTTACAGGAATATAAATGAGTACAATTAATTGATGTTCTCTTACAATGAGAGGAGTGGTGTGGGTGATGGAACATTACGGGACATGGAGGATGGTGTGGTTATTTGGTTACATGGATGCAGGAAGAAAAGAGGAAGGAGATTCTCAGGCCCAATTCCCAGCTGTTCCCTAGAGCTCAGCTACCTGCATTTGCTCACAGCTAGATTCCTTCCACTGTATTGCTCTGATTTTCCTTCAGGAAAAATTTGAGTCTGACCATTTCTTACTTTAAATAATTTAACCAGATCCTTCTCTTCCAATTACTCTCCCTATGAAGCTGGACCCTAGTTCTCATTCTGAGAGCTTTGCTTTTAACTACAAAGTAACACTTTGTGTGATTGATAATTACCTACTTGGTTGAATAATCTTGTCTGTTGAACATTTTATATGTGTCTGTCTTTTCCATATTACCACAAATATGATTTGGATATCACATTACAGGAAATAAATAAAAACCTAGTATTGTCGTTTTGGTTTCAATATCGCAATCACTAGGGACATCTGCTGATACATCTCCTTACCATGAGGGAACAAAAGAGCTTGTTTTATTTCAATTCATTTATTTAATAAAAAATTATTTAGTACTTAGTACAGCATGTCAGACACAAATGGAGGGACATAAAAATGAATAGGAATTTGGTATCTGTCTAGGACAGTAACTAGTAAGAAGGTAACTTCATTGACCCTCCTCAGTTTCAATTTCACTGTATATCACCTTGAACTGTGGCGTGTGTCTGACCACTTTCGGTGTCAGTTTCTTGTATAAAGTGATGGGGATGGTAGATGATCAAAGTGTCTGTCTTAAGTGTGGTAGTGATGGGTCAAGTTGTCAGGGACATCAGCAGGAGACCTAGACTGGAATTAAGATGCAGCACTAATAGAGCTTCATGGGGGGGTAGAACTGAAACTATAATATTGAATTTCATTAATAGTTGATTAGTTATAAATTAAAATAAAATTTTTATGCCTATCAGATTGTCATAAAAGAAAAAAGTTGATTATATTCAATGTTGGAGAATATTTTGGGAAATAAGTACTCTCAAATACAATGGGTAAGAGGGTGATTTGACAATGTCTATCAAAATTTTAACTGTGTATACCCTTTGACTCAACAATTCCACTTCTAGGAATCCATCCTATAAAAATACTCTAACAAGTACTTAAATACTTATTTACAAGGATATTTATTGCAGTGTTAGTTATAATAGCTTCCAAACTGGAAACAACCTGAATGTCCATCAGTAGGAAATTGGTTAAATATAGTACACTAATATAGTAGAGTGTCATACTGTTATCAAAAAGAACTAGGTATATCTGTATGTATCGATATGGAAAGGTATCTATGATATATTGTTTATTGAAAAAAGCAAATTGCAGAATCTGTGATTCCACTTATCTAAAGAAATTATGTAAGTATAAAATATATATAGTATGTATATGTTTGCTATATGTACATATACAATGTACTATATATATTTATACTATACAATATACCATATACATATTTATATGCAATTGGGTAGATGTTTATATACAGAAGAGTCTAGAATGATACACACTAAATTATTGGTAGTGTTCACCTTCAAGAAGTAGAATAAGGATTAGGAGGGCTGACTTCCACTTTGGTATCTATACTGTTTGAAAAATTTCCAAGAAATATAAACGATTTTTACTACCAAAAAATCCTTTAGGCATTTTTTTAATATACACACAAATACATAAATATGAAACTATGAACTTGATTATAGGGGAGATCAGGCTAGAGTTTAGACACTTGATACAAACATCAGTGAAAATATAGAGCCCAGAGTAAGGGTACAGGATGGCATCTGTACCAGCCATAAGTCCACTATGAAAAGAGCTACTTATACATAAGAAGCATGAACTATGTTTGGAGGAATGTGACTGGAAAGGGGAAAAGATTCAACATGCAAAGGTTGGGAGTGGGAGAAATAAGTCCACAGTGGACTATTCCTAAGATTCAAATGCAGGCAGCTGAGGAGAGAGTCAAACAAACCCCTTGTGGGGTTTGATGCTTTACTGAACTCAGATCTAAGGATAGTTATTATCTCCCATTACAATAGGTGCCCTTGGTCTCAGCTTCTGCCCCAGGAAGCAAAGGTGACTGCAGAGACCAGTACATCTCAGCCTCTGAATCAGAAATTATCCCAAGTCAAACTTATTCATGAAATTTGTAAAGATGTGACCCTTTGGGGTATGTTTGTGGGAAAGCAAGTGGCAGTTTGTTTGGCTAGACTGAAGCATGAAATGGAAACAGTTCATATCTAGTCCCAGTTGTTTATATTTATTGGAAAGAGTCCTGGACCCAAAGTCAGCAAATGTGGCTGGACTTCTATCCTTGTGCTGTTAATGACTAATTCTATGGCCTCAGGTAAATTATGTAATTTCTCTGATGCCAATATCCTCATTAGTGAAATAGGACTTTTAATAATACATATTTTATTTTATAATAAATATTTATTTTACTATAAATAGTAAAGTGTTTAGCATTGTGCCTGGCATGTCATAAGTCTCACAAAATGGTAACTAGTATTAACCTTTGAACACTCACTATGTAACAACTACTGTGGAAACACTTTTATATTATTTTATTTAACCCTCACAAAACCCTTAATATTGATACTATATATTTGACACTTTACAGATGAGGAAACTGAGGCTAATTAAACTTAAGTAACTTGCCCCAAATTAGTAAATGGCTGAGTTGAAAGTCAAGCACAGGCCTTTAGGTTATTAGAATATACTGTTTGTTCCTTTTTTCTTTCATATTAGAAAGCAGTGTCCCAAATCATTTTAAAGTACAGAGCGCTATCAGTGAGGGGTAAGAAACAGAAGAAGCAATAAAGGTGAATTATTCATTCTTAAAATATGGTAATCTGGGTAAAGCTGTTTAATTAAAATATAATCTCTCTTCGAAGGTGGAAATAGTGACGCTGTCTTTCATCAGTACTTAACAATATCTTTTATAGACTTTGAGGAGACTGATTTCATTTAGTAACATTTATTTACACATCTCTAGAAATCTGTTTTACACATGTGTCCAGTTTCTTTTAACTCAAGGGTATTGTAGAATCTGAAAAATTTTATACCCTTTGGTTTTTCTTGAGAGTGAGAGGATTGAGGAAGCTGCTTCAAATATATTTCATCACTTTGGTGGAAGATGAGCTTTTGAATTGTGCCAAATACAATAGTTATGATCAAACTATGCTTGCGTAGAGGGAATTTTTATTTCCCTTAAAAAAAAAGATCTTGAGAAAAGAAAAGGTTCCTATTTCACTCTAACTATAAATCTCTTCCCACAGAGATTTGTTCTCAATGTCCCCTTTTAGAAAATGACACCATATTTTATTGGTGGGAACAGTAGAAACCATCATTGCTTCCTTGAACATCTGTCATTCAGATCTACCCATTAGTGGGGGGAGCGGGGAAGAGAAAGGTGCTGAAGAGAATCAAGAGTTATGGGAGGGTAAAGAAATAAGTTTGTCCTTCTTGGGAAAACTATGGAGGAATCACAGTTAGTCTTGGAAACCATGGTACTGTTACCTTCTTTATGGTAGGAACATTGGAATCTCAGAAAAGACGCCATAGTCCTGCTAAGAACACTTTATTCCCAGATTGTGTTTGCCCTAGAATATAGGCAAAGACATTTGGAGAAATACTCAACTACAGCAGGACTTTTTGCTGGGGTTTTCCAACAAGCAGAATCACTGCAGTAGCCTCTTTGTGCCTCTCAGCTATAGATCGTTCTTGTAGTATTGCCACCACCAGATGAAATTGTGGGTAATTGAGTGCTTGTGCTAACAGTTGTCATGATGGCTGAATCTATGATTGGACAAAAATATCTTACAACTTCATCCATAAGTAGGAACCAGATGGAGAGTTTACTATGCCAAGAAGACAACTAATATCTGAGGAACGCCAGTTGGCTGTTTCAAATACCCTAACTTGATTCATTTATTAAGCATCTATTTTATACCAGTAGTTGAAGCTACAAAAATGACTAAGGCATGGACCTTTGTCTTAAGAGCAGAAAACGTGGGAGGGAAAGACATTCATTTGAATATTGACTTTCAATAGTGTCATAATAGGATTTGTATAAACAACAGTGGTACATAGATGAGGGAAAAATAAAGTCTTCTTGGGATTAAGTTGAGACTAAGTGTTAGACAAAACTACAGAGAGCTGCTTGTCCAGACTGCGAAGGATCTGCAGTTTTACCCTACTGGCAAACTAATAAGTCAGCCTGCTATATAGGTTCATGGATGCAAGCAGAAAACACAAGACTCCTGGATTACAGACAAAGAACTTTCTTACTCATGGCACTGCAAACAACATGAGCTTCATATTGGTATCGGTTTCTCTTTTCACCCAAGTCTCACAGGGGTGATGCAGAAGCCAAAGAAATGCAGTACATGCAATGGGTTTGTGTCACAGTTGAGGAACCCCAAGATTAGGAAATCTAAATCCTTCACAACAGCCTGCAAATAGACCTACCCAACCTCTGTCCCAGGGGAGACATTATCTCTATTATACTGGACGGTAAACAAACCCGCCATCCCCTTCATAAGGAGAAACTCTATCTTCCAAGGCTCTTTGCTATGTAGATACTATTTAAAAAATAGTCTGGAACAAAAGCTGCCTCTGCTGGCAAGATGTGCAGAATTGTGAGAGATCCATGGAGAATTGTCTCACAATAATATCCATCCCTTGTTTCTACCCCATCTTGGCCTCTGGTGATTTTTCCAGTGTGTATAGACACTTCGATCAATCTGAGAAGAGCTACTACTTCTTGTCTAATGTTTCCCCTGCCTCTTCAAGTAGATCCATAGCCTTAGAGAGGATATTGGGAAAAGAAAGAGCAAGCCTAGGTACCTACCTGATAGGACACAGTGGAAGTGAAGCATGGCCATGAAGACATTTGGAGGACCCCAGGGTGGAAGAAAAGACCATAGTGTGGTGTAGCTCCTGGCCCATTGCTCTGGATGCATCTATGAAATATGGAGGGGGAGGTTCGACGGTTTATTTCACCTGAATTGTCCTCAGATTGCACATCTGCTGCACTTCCTTTTGTCCGGTGGAGTTTTTCAAAGGATAAACGGCCAGATGTCAAGCTTTCTGTCACTTATCAGCCAACACCATCCCTCCTTTCTCAGTGAGATGACAGGTCTGCTGCTGCTGCTGCTGCTGTTTCACTGATAGGTGTTTTGCCAGCCATGGGTAAAGTTGTATGACAGTGTAGTGAGCCCAAGCTAATCACTCCTTCCAGTCCTGAATGCTAGCTGCCTAGCAGATGTCGTTCCTAAGCAGAAAGTGATGAGCTGTCAAGTAAAAATCACTGGGTTCTGAATTCTCTTTCATCTGAAAGAACTTAAAAAAAATCTCAGATATCCAAAATGGTTCTTCAGCTCTTTAATATTCACTTGGATATTTTTTTAAACACTGTCATTTACCAAAGTTTTTGTTTCCTCGCTCCAGCATGCCCTCTCTTATCCTTCCTTTTATTTTTCTCTTTGTATTCCCAATCCTGCAGATGTTCATGAGTTACCTTCAGAAAGTGGCAGATACCCTTTTGAAATAAAGAGCCACTGTGCCTGTCTTCACATTCCAAGTGGCAGACAGCTCACGATTCCCTTTGCAGGCATCGCATATCTGTCTGCTTTGGTACATGGTGGCAGAAATATGGTGGCAGAAATATGGTGAATAAAAAAACCTATAGAAATCAAATGGTACTTGTGAAACAAAACGACAATAAAAACAATTCCCCGATCTTTCAAATGTCATGCAGCTCAGTTGTAGTTTTCAGCTTAGCGTTCACAGCCAGCTCTGCCTTGATTGCGATTCCTCTTGGCTGTGGCCAAATAACACCTTCTATTTGGAGGCTACTCAATTATAATAACATTACCCGACACTATCCCCAGTAAAATACAAAAACGGGATGAAAAGATGAGCAGGACACAAGCCGTAGAGAAATAAATGGCTCTCTGTCCGTGGTAGGTGGGTCACAGACTGTACTTTTTTGGCCTCATGTCAAGATTCACAACTTTTATGAACTCATGTATACATCATTACTAATTAACTACTCTCACGTTAAAAGAAAAATAACTTTTCACACTACCCAATATTAAAGCCAATCGTACCACAACGAAGAGTAGCCCCTGCTCGCCACAACTATAGAGAAACGCTCCCGCGCAGCAACGAAGACCAAACGCAGCCAAAAATAAATTAGAAAAAAAAAAGCCAATCGTGTTTAGAGCGATGAGAAGGTGGTGTATCATAGCTGTTCCCTTTCATAATGGCTGCATGCACGGGCAGGAAGTCAGGTATGTTGTGGTTTGAATTCTAATTCTTCTGTTCAATGGCTTAATGCGAACTTGTACCAGCTGTTTAACCATATATAATGAAAACATTATATATGTTTTCCATATATAATGTGGAAATAAAGATAGCTTCGTCGTTGTATAGTTGTGAGCACCAAGTGAAATAAATCATGTGAAGTATTAGAGAAGAGATGGCTAGGTGACTACCAAATTTCATCCTCCCTCGTTTTCTGTCTTCCCTTGTGATTAGGCCTAGCCCTATTACTAAATTCTTTCCAATGGAATGTAAACAGAGGTAATATGTGCCACTTCTGGCATTAAGGCATTGTGCCTGTTGTCTCCATGTTCTCGTTCTTCTTTCTTCCTGGTGGAACCAGCACATAGTGGCATCTTTGTGTTTTGTCCATGCAGATGGCAAGATCCTAGATTCTAGATGCTGTTAGGATGGCAGATGTATCTTTTTAGCCCTGGGTCCCTTATTGGTTCTTGGAGCAGAGACCAGGTACCTATCCTGGAGATCTTGTTTGAGCTATTGCATTTTTGAATATCCTTGATAGAATACGATAGCCGATACCCTAACTACGTAGCTAGTCTGAGATCCAGCTAGTTATAGCTGTTCAAAAACCATAGGTATTGTATCAATTCCCTTATCAGACTGTTATTTCTTTAAGGGAAGTGTTCATGTTTTAATGTTCTTTGCATCCTCTTCAGTGTTTAGCACAGGGCCTTGTGCATAGCAAATTTGTTACAATTCTTTATTGAATAAATGCAGCTCCTGAGATTGAATTATAGTTCATAATATTCAGAGTTTAAAATCCTAGTTGTCATGAATTCTTTTATTTTTCCCTTCCTGTCTGACCTTTGTGGTTTTCCTGCTTTAAATGCAGGCTATTTGGAGGCTGGAATTAATAATTCTTTATGTTTCAGTTTTGGTAAACACAAGGTTGTGCTTGGCAGCAGGATGTGCCATGGTCTGATGTGATAAATTCTTCTTTAAAATTCAATAAACGTTTAAGGAAACTAGGAATTCTTTCCTCTAGATGAACTGCTTATATTATGGGTAACAATGACTATGGTTTGCTGGAGAAATTAAGCAGGTAGTAAAAATGCTCAGGACAGTTGCCATAAATTTAAAAGTAATCCCTCATAATTTAGAGTTCATCATCCTTGAGCATTATTTCATGAGATAGGTTTAGGTCATTATTGAGAAGGTGCTTTTTCTTGCATTAGAAACTAGATAAAAAGGGATGGTGGTTTATGACTGCTATATAGTTGATGAGATATTAAACTTCACACTGCAGCAGGAACTCAAGAGGAAATATCTGAGAGAAACATGTCCTTCCTAGGTGTTCCCATAGTGTGGATTCTGGTCTGGGTCATAAATTGGTGTGAAACCATTACCATTTTTTAATAATCACTTTATGTGCCTGTGTGTGCTCAAGGTATAATTAACATGGATGATCTTGGAGAAATGGTAGTTAATTGATTTTTAAACTTCAAATCACATAGGCCATGGATAACCCAATAGTGGGGAACTAGTTCGTTTCTATTTTCCCAAGGCAGATGTCATCCTCCTGGCTGCTTGTCTTAGGAAAGTTTAAGGAGCCGTTTGAGTTTCAGTTGCAACATTGGCACTTTCTAATATGTGTCCTTGGTAAAGTTACTTAGGCTTTTCCTTAGCTTCCCAAAATCTTAAAATAGAGATCATAATAGGAATTACCTCCTAGCATTATTGTGAAGACTAAATGAGATAATGTATGTAAACCTTATAACAGTGCCTGGAACTTGGAAATTACTCAAAAGGGTTAACACTTGTTTACTTATTCAGAGCAGTGGTTCAGACCAGCATCAACATCACCTAGGAACTTGTTAGAAATGCAAATTCTTGTGACTCAATATACACCTAGTAAATCAGCAATTCTGAGGGTAAAGCCCAGGAATATGTGTTTTAACAAGCCCTCCAAGTAATTCTGATGCACACTAAAGTTTAAGAACCACTTCCTTATGCAGATGGTTTAACGTTCCTGGTTTTCCATTTTCCAATCTGTAACATATTTCTGTGATCAACACATGATGCTCAGAAGCTGTTCCACTTCTTTTGAAAAGAACATCCTAATTTTCCACTATGGAAATCACCTCTTCCCTATTCTCAGTCCATGTGGCTAAGTAAGGCTGATCTTTTCCGCAGCTTTAGGCTGGGATCGTGTTCTAGCATTAAGCTAGAATCAGTGTATCCTATCCTCCAGGTCACGATGATTACTTCAGGTACGGATATGTGATTTGATTCAGGTCAGTCAAAGCCATGTCTAGGAGTCTGACTGGAGTTGTTGGAAAGATAGAAGCTCTCTACCATTGGAGTTGCTAAGAGGAGGATGTAAACCTGGAGTTAATACAAAAGCATAAGCTCTCATAGAATAGGGCCAAAACAGAGAACTTTAGAGCCAAAAGATAAACAGAAAGTAATTCTTGATGACATGGATCAAATCTTTAGACCCAGCCATGCTTGAGGGTTTTCCACTGGACTTTTCAGACACACAAAAATTAGACCTCTTCCCACCTGTTACCATTTCTTGAATGTGTTTTCTTCTTAAAAAGAATCAGTTACATATGCTTTAAAATTAGTTTGATTAATAAACTATTTCATAAGCTTTTTGTAAGGAGTAAACTAAATCAATGTATCTAAAACTATTGTGTAAGTCTGGGTCATCTGAGAAGCAGACACTAAAATGGGATTAGATATGCAATAGACTTATTAGAGGAATGACTGTTAGAGAAAGTGGGTAAGGAGTGAAGGAAGGGTAGTTGGAAGAGCCATCAGAATGTAGCGCATATATGACTCTTGTGAAGGAGAAAGGGAAGGAAGGAGGCATGGGTGGAAGAGTCTTAGATTGCAGCATAGTTCTAAGAAAGTCCTTGAGCCAAAGTCTCCCACCAGAGGAGTTCCTCATCTTCCAGAAATGGACCCACCTCAATATCCAACCATAATCAGTTGGTTAGAAGCAGCTCATGGGAAACATGACCTCCAGAGAAGGCAGTGATAGATGTCACAGTGTAGCAGCTGAGGCCTTGATCAATCATTCTCCTCACAGAGATCTGAGAGACGTTTTCATGACCATGACAAATGCCTTGGGCAGTGTCTAGAACTAGTAGGGCTTCAATAAAAGCTTTTGACTCCTCTGCCTAACCTATTCTTCTGAAGGAAAAACAAACATCCTCAAAGCCCTTGCATACCCCTTCAATTCTTTGTTCTAAGTATGAGTACATCCTGGGTCTCTTTCAGCAGTCACATGTTCTAAATGTTGCAGACTAATAACTAATAAAACCAAACAAACTCTACTGGCCCAGCAGGGAGCAAGCTATTCAGCTAATCATTTATTGCAAAATGCCACTCGGATGATGCCTTTAAAGCATAACTGCCAGGCATATCGATTTTGTCAATGTTACACTTGGATTAAAATCAGCATAGGTTAGCAGAGAGCATAGGGCACTCCATCTCTCTCTTATTCTAATAGAGTGTAATTTATAAGCACCCTAACCCCAGTTTAACTTCCTATGATTCTGCAGTTAATAGTTGTGCATCAAATTGAATGACTTTTAGGGCTGGAAAGTACAGTTACAAATTCTTGGAAATCCACATGCAGCGAGATTCATCCAGGCCATTTTCTATGATTCGTGCTCTCCTTTGTTTGAAGAGTGGAGGATTAGTAGCAGCCAGGTGAATCGTAAATATCTGAATTTTAAAAAATTACTTCATTAAATTTCTGAGGTTACATAAAGTACTAAATGTATAAGTGTATTAATACCTAGGGGAGGGCTTCCTCCAGTGACCCATCCCCCAGTGGTGAGAACCTTTCCATAGCACATCTTCAGTTTTCAATTCTCTCAGCCTTGGTTTTGAAACCCTTCTTTTTTTTTCTTTGGCGGTACGCGGGCCTCTCACTGTTGTGGCCTCTCGCGTTGTGGAGCACAGGCTCCGGACGGGCAGGCTCAGTGGCCATGGCCCACGGGCCCACGGGCCCAGCTGCTCCGCGGCATGTAGGATCTTCCCAGACCGGGGCACGAACCCGTGTCCCCTGCATCGGCAGGCAGAATCTCAATCACTGCACCACTAGGGAAGCCCCGAAACCCCTCTTTAAAAATTCTTTACAGTTGTAACAGGTTGGAAGTGAGGCAATACAATTACCTTTTCTTGGCTTTCTTTACAATCTTCTTACTCATTTTTTAGAGTTTCTAAAAGACTCATTGAGTCTCACCTTGTCATTACTCAGTTGCTCCAATCATGTTATAAATGACCCAACTCTGGCTGTGGCGAATGCTAAAAACCCCTGCACAGTGAATTGGGATAAACTAGAATTTAGGCTAAAATGAGGAGGGCAACATCTGCATACAGCCCTAAAGGAGAGGGGCTTGGGCATCCTAGACCAGGACACTGGTTAGTGTTGGAAATTGTATTCCAAAGGACAGGGACTACAGCGGGATTCAGACATGAGACAGTACTTGGCTGAGAGAGCCATAGAAACAAGCCAAATCTGAGCCCATCAGGTTCTGGCAAGCCAAGAAGCAACACTAAGGCCATGGGTCCTGGAGCAAGATGGAATAGGGTTTCAGAGCCAAGAGTTCACAGCAGAATGGAGATAGGGTTTAGAGAGGCAGCAGGTGAGGTACAAGCAAGCAGGATCTAGGGGGATTGCCATGATTAACTTAGGGTATTTTTAGCTTGTCATTATTCATTGATAAGTATATGGCACCTGAGTATTTGGGTTGCCTTAAAGGGCCAGAGCCAGTTAGGTGTACGACAGAGGTGCTGCCCCATATTAAGTTAAACCTTTAAGTCCAAATGGCGTGGGGACAAATTCAAGTTCCATATCAACTTGTTAATTCCATGAGTTTGAGGGAAGTGAAGCAAGATGCAGTTTTAAAGTTCCAGGGCAGATAATGCTTTTGGTTTTATTTGAAAATTTTGTTGTCTAGCAAGGAGGATCATGCAAAAGTTATCAGAGAGATTTCCAGAAGCAAAACCTACTTTGAAGCCGTCAGAGAGTGCTTACTTTTGACTTTTCCTAGGTAGTATAATGGAGTGGTTAAGAGCATGAATTCTGGAGCCTCACTTTGAATATCAGTCTTGCTAATTTAATTACTAGCTACGCATGACTTTGAGAAAGTTTTCTAACCTCTTTGTGCCCCTGCATCTGAAGACTGAGAGTAATAGCAATACCTATGCCTTAGGGATGTTGTGAGGTTTAAATGAAGGAATACATGTAAAGTTCTTAGATCAGAACATAGCACATAGTAAGTGCTCCTTAGTATTAGCTATTACTATTATTCACCTATAGGCACTTGGACATTTTGAGTAGAACATTCAAGGGTTTTCAGACATTTTTAAAACAGTGAATTCTTTCTTCAAATTAAAAAGTTTATGGGAAACTCAACACATGGTAGATAAATATATTTCTCCAGTTAGTGCAGGAGATGGAGAGCTCAGAGCCCTACCCACTCAGTTCTCCATGTGATTTCATGGAATTCAAGGGCCATGAAGAGCACAGTTTGAAAACTGCTGAGCTAGAATTGTTTAGACTGTACTTTCTAGGGAGGAAGGTGCTATTATCCATTTGTCTGGGCTCACTTTGATTCCAGGAATGGAACCTACAATGCCTGCGAGAGTCTTGATGGACATTTGGGGGTATATCTAGGACAGAATGAGACTCATTTGACACATGGCTGTGTCCACATTCATGCTGTAGTTGTGTGGGACAAATGACCACACACTGCATAGAATTGTTCCAAAACACAATGAGAAGGAGTTTTGCCAAAAGTTGGTACAGGAAAGAATGACCTAGATTTCCAGGTGAATACACACACACACACACACACACACACACACACACACACAACACACAAGCTCATTGGTAAGACTGGCATATAGACAGCCTGTCCAGGCTTAGAATAAGGTTTGGAGTGTCTTTGTGAGATGCTTCCCCAATTCATTAATCAGCAAATGTTTACTGAGAGCCTAGTATGTGCCAGTTACTATGCTGGATACAGGTCTTGTAGGAGTGATGAAAACAGATGAAAATCCCTGACCCCACAGAGCTCACCTTCTGGTATTATTGCAGTACGTCTGTGTCTTTTCAACCCCTAGGGTTGAGCAATTCTAGACTCAGAGAAGTTTCCCCCGATGTGGTTTAGACATTCGTAAACTAAATAGAATCACAGACGAGTGAGTTGGAATGAATCTTCAGAATACTGTATCAAGATCCTTTATTTACAAATGGAGACATAAAGGCCAAGAGAATTTACATGCTGTGCCTGCTCTGCCTGAAGTTCACACTGAGTCGGTGTGGACCAAAGTCCAGATCGCCTGTTCAGCATTTAGGCCATAGCACAATCATCACCCTTTATCCAGCCTCATCCCTGTCTCCCCGAGCACGTCTGCCAACCCATCCGTATTTCCTTTTCTCATGGGTGGGTCTCAGGGGCAGGTTCAAAATTCCAGAGACACTTCTACTTGATGACAGGATGTGGAGTGCTTAGAGTAGTCACAACTTGGGTACTACCCAGTATTTCACTCTCCCACAGGCTGCTTTTCAGTCTCTCAGACTTTTACATTGGCACTTATCTCATGGCCATTCATTCATGGCCTTAATGCCAGGCTTCTGTTACAGTCTTCTTCAGCCCTGCTTCAATTCCATTTCAGCCTGTCTCTGGAATGTCCAGTACCTGGCTTGTATGTCTTATAGCCCATCTGCTATATTTTGGCTGATACACTTACTTATTAACTCACTTCTTCCATGAACACATACATATCTATGCATACTCCCTAAATACAGTTCATATTTTACAAAATCTGTGCTTTGCCAATAAAATATCAAGGTGTCAATATTGGATTTATGCATTTATTCATAGAATATTAATAAAAACCAGGCACTTTATTAGGCACAGAGAATGCAAAGATGGAAAGGATTATTCTTCTCTCCCAAAGAATTCAGTCTGATAAGGAGAGACAAATAAGTACATATTTACAATCTGATGTAGTAAATGCTAAAGGAGCTAAGGAGAAACTATCGGTACAAGTAGGGAAATCTTCATGGAAAAGGAGTCACTGACTGTGAGGCTTGGAGACTTAAGTGGGATCGTCCAGGCAGAGGGGGCAGGAGCAGGGAGGCATTGCACTTAGAGAGAATAGCATGTGCATTCACATATGTGTGCAAAATGTCATGGCCTACTTGGGAAGCTGTGAATTGTTTGGAGTTTTTTGATACAGGAACCTTGAGCTCTGGGGTAGATAGGACTTAATGGAGTTCACCAAAGATTTGGACTTTATTCCAGACAACAGGGAAGCTCAGAAGAAATTCAAGCCAGTTGAATGATATATTTAGATCTAGAAGTAGTGGAGAAAAATGACAGGTGTTCAGGTGTGGAGCAGTAAGGGGCTTGGAGATCTGTTGGGAAGCTGTTGGATTGGAGTGAAGGGTTTGTGTTAGACACAACAGAATAGAGGTTGCTAACTAACCACCATGAGACACATAGAATCCAAAGTTGTGATTCATGTTGCTTGTACAGTGGAAACTCATACTTGAAAAAAATTCAAACTAGTTGCCATATGATCTGATTTCACATAAAAATCTGGATTTCCATAATTTTTTGAAAAAATTTAGAAGGTATGCTAACAGTTGGCTAGAGTTAGTAACAGTTGTTCCCTATAGATGATGCCTGCCTTCCTAGTCACCATGGTCTCCATTTATCCCTCTTATATCTGTAATATTGGAACACAGTGTCATTAGCCACATACCATTGGACATTTATGTCACCTGAGGACATCTGTGCAAATGGAGCCTCTCCTGAAGCTACAGCCAGGTACTGTTCTCACTGGAATTCATGTTCTAGTAGATAGGGCATGGGTCTCCCTGTTGAAAACTGTAGCATTTCCCTGGGATCTCCTGATTTCATAGGCATCTTTGAATTCAGTTTTCTTAACTGTGGCTTGATTCTAGTGCTAGAGTGGTTTGGTGTTGAATGTAAGGGACCTTCCTTAAAAATAAATTATTGGGGTTTCCCATTGTGTAGCAAATTAAGTAATAGAAGCGTGCTTGCAATAGACCAGTCACAGATCTAGATGCGGTGAAGGATACCAAAGATATTAGACTGATTACTAGCCCTCTCAGAAATTAACAATCAAATTAGAAGCCATTTCCAGTCTAGTAGCTGAAGCTATCTCTTGTTCCTTAGTCCTGCCACTCTGGATACGTACTTAATAGACGCTTTCTAACCAGTAGAGTACCATTTAGTGCACTGAAACAGCTTCCTTCTCAATGGCACCCCGAGGCCTGAAAAAATTTCTACATCTTTCAAGGGAATGGAATCTATAAGCAGAGAGCATCATCTAACTGGATCAGTGCAATCTGTTCACACCTGGACCCTGACTGGTCGCTGCAGGGTACCAGGACATTTGTTGTAAATGGGGGAATTCCTTTGAGCCCCTGGGAAGTTTGAGCAGCAAGCAGTCAGTATGCCCCTGTGAACAAGATCAGAATTGCTAAATATAAAAAAAAGTGTTATTTATTCTCCTTCTAAATTATGGCTTTAGAAGATAATACAACACAGTTATTAGTGCCTTGTTTTTAATGTTCTGCAAATTTATACATCTTCTGAGACTACAAATACTCTCACTAGCAATAAGGATAAATTATGGCAATAAACATAATATACAGTGACCTAATAGGAAAAATGATAATCCCTTTAAATGTCACATGGTAACATTTAATTTACATTTAAAAGGCAGTTAGTATGAGTAATTATAAGTTAATTAAATATTGATTGTTCTAAGAGCTCTGTTGTGATTTAGTATCTATGCAGTATAGAGTAAATCTGGCTGATTTGAAATAAACTTAAAATGACATTGGTAACTACTGTGTAATTACATTTTATGATTATTAAATGTGACTTAACAAGCTAAATATTTATGATGAACAAGTCAAATATTATGGTAAAGCATCAACATTGGTCTCTCAGTACCTGCTCCTATGATATACCTTACTAAGTGCTTATACTTTCCTAAGTTTTTTTTTTTTAACTATCATTTTATACTCAGTTTTCTTTGTGGAAAATTGTACTGCTTATAAGAGAAACTCCGTGTATCCTGTGTACCTGTTGCGTTGTGCCTGTCGATATTCTCAAATGCAATCAATAGTAAATTATTATGTAGTAAGGATTCTCCATTTACTTTGCTTAAAAGTGTTTCCTTTGAAACACTTATGTCTTATTTCAAATTTTATGTTTATGAATTATGCAGTCAACTGATTTATCACCCCTCTCTTGCCTCTTACTAGAAGAGTGCCATCGAGCAGACACCAACTAAATCCAAATAAAACTCATTCTTCCTCCTCCTTTGGGTATCCATCGGAAGAGTAAATACATTTTTGAAAAGGTTTCTATCTTTTGAGGGAAAACATAAAATTTGCTACTTAGAGCAAGGTAATGTTTCAGAAATTTCTTTAATAATCTTCCCGACTTTGCCATGGTAACTTTTCATTCATATTCACTCTTCTGTCCATCTATCTACCCCTCCGTCCACTCACCTATTCATTCAAATGGCTATTTATTCAATAAGACATCATGAGCAATTCTGCATAAGAATGTTAGTAAATTTGGTCTTTTGTCTCCTTGCCTGGAAACTCAACTTTGTTGTTGCTGGAGGCTAGGGAGGTATGTTGCTGGAATTCAGAATACAGTGTGCCTACCAGATTCTTCTTTTATGTAATGGTGCTACATTTTGTTGTGGTTGGATTTCTGAAAGAGAAGGCTTTTAACATTAAAATGTTAGACTGCAATGAAACATTAAATGATAAGTAAATATTGTCAGATCTTTTGAATGTTGCCAACTGTTGATGTTATAATAATATATTGGAAAAAAGCTGGATATTTGTTTGCTGATTCATTGCTATAATCTCAAATTCAGTTTGTCTATAATTAATCTTCTGCTTTTCATCTTTCCAAACCAGCTTCCCAAGTTGGTAGGACCACTGTGCACTCAGAATTTTCCAATTACATCTCCCTTCCTGCAACCTCAAGTCCTGTCTACTCTTCCTGCTTTCAGAAACCTCCATGGTCACCTCCCCCACCTACCCATTTAAATTTCCCACTACTCCCCAACACAGTCTCAACAACTCTCCCGTTTCTGTCTTCCTATCAAAATCTTTTAAGATTGTAAGTTTCATCTTGGCTCTGTAACTTGTAAATGTAGAAATGTCTACATTTCTACAAATCACTTAATCTTTCTGAATCTCAGATTCTTAATCTGCAAAATTAGGAGAGAGGATGCAGGGCAAGGGCAAGGAGGTGCATGAAATATCTCTAAGCTCACTTTCCAGTTCTGAGCATTTTTTTCCCTTTTAGTTCTATGTTGAATTCCATTTCCTTCATGATTCCTTCCCCAGTCGTGCTATCATACGCTAACTTGACTTCTCTGAACTCTTACAGCACTTGCAGCACTTACTACACAAGTTACTGAGATACAGATTCTCTCATATCATTCCCTTTTACTTTATGAAGTTTCATATTAGCTCTCTAAATGGACCATAAACTTCTATAGGGCAGGAACCATGATTTAGGCTTCTTTGATGTGTCTTTCGCCTATGTCAAAGGATCTAACATAATAATTTGCTCAGAGAAGAAGCTAACTGCCTATTTCTGATATATTATTGATTGAGAAAAAGATAGAATTAATGGTTCCACTGTACCAAGCTATTGCTACTTGGGCTGAAACAATCTGCTCATTTATCTAAATGCAGATCAGATATTACCTCCTCTGTAGGACTGTATTTGTTCGTCTTTTCATTCCCAGCACCTAGCACGTATCCAGTGTTCAATAAATGTTGGTTCCAAGAATGGAAGAATGAATGAATGAATATCCTGTTCTTTGAGAGCTTTTATTAGCCACTAGGTTTATTGAAAATAGTTTCATCTCTTATTCTGTGTAGCAACAAAACACCTTTCAAATCTGAGCTTTTTATCTGGGCATGTAAATACTCCCTTTCAAAGTACACTAATCTGTATAAGCTTTTATTATTATTATTATTATTATTATTATTATTATTATTATTATTATTGTGCTGTGAACTCCAATTCTTTGTTTTCCCTTAACAGAGTCTTTGCACCAGGAAAGCACTTGCTCTTGTCTAATCACATCTGCAAGTAAGCAAATATTGGCAAAAACTCATAAAATCTTATTATTCCCTTTGGGAAAATAATGTCAAACTCAGTGGCCACTATTGCCATTTATAAATATGAATCACAAATTTACATTGCCTCTGGACACCATAACTGGCCTGTCTTATAAAATGAGAGTAAAAACCCTGCTTCCACTCTGTTAAGAAGGGTCAACATGAATAATCAACTCAAAACAAACCTTTAAAAGCCTTTTGATGTTACAGGTTGCTTATCACAGCTCACGTCCTAAGACTAGCATGCAATTTTTACTTATCTAGTTCTATTCCATAGGTTTTGCTTGCTTGTAAACATCTTACTGTGCAGCAAGGAAACTAAAATGCCTTCTCTGAAGAATAGGCATATCAGTTATGATTTTTGACTGAGAGCAGCAGAATCTGTCTCTGTCTTATAAAAGGGAATTTATTGCCTGGGCGTGGAGGATTCACGAGGTCTCTGGGATGCTGGGGGATGGGGCTTGAGGATAGATGGGAACCATAGAAGCTCCAGAAAGTAGGAGGCAGGAGCCCTGAAGCTATCTCAATAATCTGAACTGTTGCCATTGCTAAAATAAAGGAACTTAACAAAATTTCCCCAATCCTTGAGTCACCACTCAAGAGTTCTCCTTTTTCAGTTTCTGTTGTGTAAGAGAGTTGTCTAGAATTATACTGCCTACAAAATTACATACAATGCGGAAAAGATAATATCCCAGTAGTAAATCAGGAAGCTATTTTAAAGGGGAAATGCATATTGAGTGGCTTTAAAGTGACAACATCCACCACAGTAAGTGCTCAATAATATAGGCTTACATTTACTCAGTGCATCATTCATTCAGTCAGTCAACTAGCATAATGCATGTCTACTATGTCTAGCTACTGAGCAGAGAGCTTGGCCTCTGACCTTGAAGAGAATACCATATAGCACATAAAGGAAGCCTGTAAAGAAATAAGTACAGTGGAGTCTGATTAGGGTCACAGTGAGTCACAGATAAAGTGATAAGGAAATTCAGTGAACAGGAGCTATGAAAGGCAGTGAAGGGGAGGGAAGAGTATTGACTGTGGAATCATTGGAGGTGGGTTTGATCATCCATCCTGATAACTAACTTTAACTTTAGGAAAAGTCACTTACCATCTCCGACACTCAGTGACCTCATCTGTAAAATGAGAAGGATAAATGGTCCTTGTAAGATTGGAGAAGTAAATGAGATTGCAAATATTTAAGCATTTAGCACTTAGCAGGTATTTGATAAGTGGTTGTTGATTCATTGATTCATTTATTCATTCATAACAAAGAAAGTTGCTGGCTTCTGGCTGCACCAAGAAGGGGATATTGCAAATAGATCTTGAAGAAATGAGTAGGGATCCCTCTGGGCAGAGGGAAAGGACATTCTGAGCACATGCAAAGATGAAGAGGTGATATGGGCATGGGGACCTCTGGAGAGGTGGTGAGAAGATCAGAAAAGATGGACTGTGAACATTTAGGACAGTGTCAGGTAAAGAAAAGAGGGTGTTAGGGGATAGTTGATAGAAGGTGTAGTGCAGTGTTAAAAGGTTGGATTTCATCCAGTCATCAGTGCTTTTCAAAATGTGATCCCTGTGCTTCCTGCATCAAACCCAGTAGGATTACTTCTTAGAAATGCAGCTTCCAAGGTCCCAACACAGACTTTCTGAATCAGAATCTCTGAGAGTAGATTGTGGGGAAACTACAGTTTTTACAATCTATCTGGGAGATTTTAAGATACCTTACAGTGTGAGAATCCCTGGCTTTCTATTAACCCCTGTTAATAGAAAGCCAAGGGAAATGTTTAAGTGGGAGCAATCATGAGAAAAGGAGAGAATAAGACTCCATACACTGTGTTTCCTTTACTTCAGGAATTTAGAGTATATTATATCCGTCTATAGAGGATTTTGATATTGTTGAGTTGAAACTTAACACACATGAGACAGATATGGTATCCCGGATTCATGACTGGGATGTACCAAATAATGGTATTCTCTTTTTATAGCCAAGAAACAGACTAGACTATGGAATACTTCTGTAGCAAATAAAATAGAGCAAGATGGCTGATAATAAAAATGAACGCTTTCTAAAAGCATTTAACACTCAAGGAGATGGAGCCAGGAGAAGACGAACACTTTTGAAAAGGGGATAGGGGTGGGAGAAGAGAAAAAAAACAGCATAAATTTTCAGAGTTTTGGTAAATGTCACAGAGAATTAAACAATTTTCTTTGCAGAATTTAGAAAATGAGTGTGCATAATTCCAACTGGGTGATATCACAGGGAATTTGAAAAGGACCCCGAGGCGATTCAGGGAGCTGCTTTTACATTCAAGGTGAATGAAAGAAAACATCCCTATTTCAACTGAGCACGCACACACACATACACACACCCCCAATGGCTGCGTGCAAACATGCACCACAAAAGCACTTAAACACAAAAATATATTGTTAGGCTGAAAGTACAGCAGGTGGGATTGCTTTCTGGATGGCCTCTATCTATCTACCCAGGCCTCAAAGTCAGGAATCAGATGTTGAGCCAAAATGCTCAACCAGCTGCAATTCAACCTCAGACATTTTGGGGGGAGTTGAATAGATAAAAGAACAATGACAGTTCCTTGTTGTTCTGACTTAAAGCCTTAAAACTACAGAAGCATGGACTTCTGTAGTGTTTAGGTGTCTGTTTGCAGAGGACTGCGTTGAGCCACCACCTGTAATTTCTGGCAGCCCTGTGAGCAGCGCATTAGAAGTTGAACTCCTTTGAAGCAGTTCCTTGCTTTCATTCACTTGCTAAATGCAAATCAGTAAGGAAAGGAAAGGAGACTGGTAACATGTCTAAGAAACCACAGAGGGTCATGTTAGGTAAGCCAGTGGGAAAAAAAGCAAACTGTCCGTCATCTGGGAAGCAATTTCAACATAATAACATGAAGAAAAGGGGTAATATTTCTGAAGCAGAAAGACAAACATGTATTTTCATGCCCAGAGAGATCTGGGCAGCAGAAGTAAAGAATGTCAGTGAAGAACCCAAAATGGAGCTCTAAAGTGTCACTCTTAGTTGAGTTCATTCATCCATCCATCCATTCAGCTAACATTCATTTAGCTGTGACTATTGTCATGTTCTATGCAAGGTGGTAGGGATACAAACATAAACATAAAATAGTGCCTTCCATCAAGGTGCACACATTTCTATGGGAAAGGCAGATGTGCAAAAAAATATAAAATAGTGTGTATAAATTTTAACTGTAAGCACACAAATAGTCATAAGAGCATAAGGGGAAAAAACCTTAGAGAAACAAAGTACTTGAAACTGTGTGTATGTAATAGAAAAGAGAAAGCAAGGAAAGTCTATAAGAATACTTGAGGGGAAATTATTATGACGTTCTGGCCAACTTTAATGGGATATCAGGAACTTGCTTGATATGTTACCATTTAAATATCATTCATTTGATCATGCTGCATTCAGATGGAACATGAGTTCTGAAGATAAAACAGTCTTACAGTAATGTAGTTAGAATGACACATGTCCTGTCTGCTGTTCTCAGGATGAAGCAGGGAAAGATGGAAGGAGAGTGTGTGGTCAGGATCTCCATCTCTCTGAGTCAGAAATTTTTAGAAACTGAGATTGTTTGCTTAAATGGAATAAGTTCATGATTGTGTCTTCTCTTCTCACAGGCCAAGAGGTGAAAACTGTTAGAGTAGAATCAGTTCAAATTAAGCCTTAAACTTTGGAATATATGACCTTTTTGTTTGTTTTGTTTTGTTTTGCTGGTTCAGAGGACAGTAGATGAGCAGAAGGAGCTGGCATTTATTGAACACCTACTTTGCATGTGGTTCTATGCCCAGGGCTTAATATAATCTACCTCATATATTAGTACTATGTAGGAGGGTTATGGAAATGACAATATTGCATAGAGATTTTAAACATAGAGATTCCTGGATTCAAATCTCAGCTCCTCAACTTACACGTTGTGTGATCCTGGGCAAGGTACTTAACCTCTCTGAGCCTCAGGTTTTTCATCTGAAAGATGTTTATATTAATAGAATATTCCTCAGTGGTTGTTATGACCATTAAATTATTTAATATAAGTAAAATACTTGGAGTAATACCTGACTCAAAATAAACACCAATAAATGTTAGCTACTCTTCCAGCTTTTAGTACTACATAATATTTTGTTTAGTTGATCTTCTGGGGAAAACACTCATTCCTGTATTTTAAAAATTAGCATACTAGAAATATCAATAGAAAGAATAGAATTTGATAAAGTGTAGTGACAGTGAGTTTACAGAAAACATCTTAACTAATGGTGAAATGCGAGAAGCTTTCTCTGTGAGAAAAGGAAGCGGACAAGGAAGCCTTTTACAACCACCAGTATCCAAAAATGTACTTGACATACTAGGTTGGACATTAAGGCAAGAAGAAGAAAAGAAAGGTATCAGGAGAGAAAGGAAGAAGCAAGCTGTCACTATTCATAAATAATATGATGGTATATATAAAAAATCCAGAAGAATTATTGGAATCAAAACTGGGTTTATCAAGATTGCCAGATACAAGGTCAATATACAAAAGTCAACTGAATTTCCATATTCTAGAAACAAGCAGAAAGTAAAATTTTATTTATTTATTTATTTATTTTTAATATCTTTATTGGAGTATAATTGCTTTACAGTTTTGTGTTAGTTTCTGTTGTACAACAAAGTGAATCAGCTGTAAGTATACATATATCCCCATATCCCCTCCCTCTTGAGCCTCCCTCCCACCCTCCCTGTCCTACCCCTGTAGGTCATCACAAAGCATCATGCTGATCTCCTTGTGCTATGCAGCAGCCTCCCGCTAGCCATCCATTTTACATTTGGTAGCATATATATGTCCATGCTACTCTCTCACTTCATCCCAGCTTCCCCTTCCCCACTATATCCTCAAGTCCATTCTCTACATCTGCATCTTTATTCCTGCCCTGCCAGGAGGTTCATCAGTACCATTTTTTTTAGATTCCATATATGTGTGTTAGCATACGGTATTTGTTTTTCTCTTTCTGACTTACTTCACTCTGTATGACAGACTCTCGGTCCATCCACCTTATTACAAATAACTCAGTTTCATTCCTTTTTGTGGCTGAGTAATATTCCATTGTGTATACGTGCCACATCTTCTTTATCCATTCATCTGTCGATGGACATTTAGGTTGCTTCCATGTCCTGGAAATTGTAAATAGTGCTGCATGTATATTTTTGAATTATAGTTTTCTCAGGGTATATGCCCAGTAGTGGGTCATATGGTAGTTCTATTTTTAGTTTTTTAAGGAACCTCCATACTGTTCTCCATAGTGGCTGTATCAATTTACATTCCCACCAACAGTGCAGGGGGTTCCCCTTTTCTCCACACCCTCTCCAGCATTTATTGTTTCTAGATTTTTTGATGATGACCCTTCTGACTGGTGTGAGGTGATACCTCGTTGTAGTTTTGATTTGCATTTTTCTAATGATTAGTGATATTGAGCATCTTTTCATGTGTTTGTTGGCAATCTGTATGTCTTCTTTGGAGAAATGTCCATTTAGGTCTTCCACCCATTTTTGGATTGGGTTGTTTGTTTTTCTGATATTGAGCTGCATAAGCTGCTTGTATATTTTGGAGAGTAATCCTTTCTCAGTTACTTCATTTGCAAATATTTCCTCCCATTCTGAGGGTTGTCTTTTTGTCTTGTTTATGGTTTCCTTTGCTGTGCAAAAGCTTTTAAGTTTCATTAGGTCTCCTTTGTTTATTTTTTATTTTATTTCCATTACTCTAGGAGGTGGGTCAAAAAAGATCTTGCTGTGAGTTATGTCAAAGAGTGTTCTGCCTATGTTTTCCTCTAAGAGTTTTATAGTGTCCAACTTTACACTTAGGTCTTTAATCCATTTTCAGTTTAGTTTTGTGTATGGTGTTAGGGAGTGTTCTAATTTCATTCTTTTACATGTAGCTGTCCAGTTTTCCCAGCTCCACTTATTGAAGAGGCTTTCTTTTCTCCATTGTATATTCTTGCCTCCTTTATGAGAGATAAGGTGATCATATGTGTGTGGGTTTATCTGTGGGCTTTCTATCCTGTTCCATTGATCTATATTTCTGGTTTTGTGCCAGTACCATACTGTCTTGATTACTGTAGCTTTGTAGTATAGTCTGAAGTCAGGGAGCCTGATTCCTCCAGTTCTGTTTTTCTTTCTCAAGATTGCCTTGGCTATTCGGGGTCTTTTGTGTTTCCCAGAAAGTAAAATCTTAAGACACCTTTTTCAATAGCATAACAATGCCAAATATCTAGGATAAATGTAATAAACTTGTATGTAGAAAACTATAAAAACAGTATTTAAGGAAGTTAAGATATGGGAGACTCAGTAGCAATAGGTTAGAAGACTCAGTGTTTTCAGTGTGTTAATTTTACCCCAAATTAATCAAATTTTCAAGTTCTTTGGTAAAGTCTTCCCAACTTCTTGTTGTTCTTTAAGACTGTTTTGACTATTCTTAATCTTTTGTAGTTCCATATTAATTTTGAAATCAGCACATCAAAAGAAAAAATTGTTGGAATAGCAATGGACTTGAACTTGAGGGAGAAATGGGAAAAATTTCTCATGCACAATTAGCTTTCATACAAACATTACAAAGCACATAAATAAATTTATAATAATGAGAGTCACTTGTCAACAAATAGGACAAGTCACGCCTAAGAAAAAGTAATAATGAAGGGAATGGCCAACCTGTTTAAAATAAGTTTGGTTAGAATCCTGAAAAAGATAAATAGCATTCTTTTTTTTTTAATATCTTTATTGGAGTATAATTGCTTTAAAATGGTGTGTTAGTTTCTGCTTTATAACAAAGTGAATCAGTTATACATATACATATGTTCCCATATCTGTTTCCTCTTGCGTCTCCCTCCCTCCCATCCTCCCTATCCCACCCCTCTAGGTGGTCACAAAACACTGAGCTGATCTCCCTGTGCTATGCGGCTGCTTCCCACTAGCTATCTGTTTTACGTTTGGTAGTGTATATATGTCCATGCCACTCTCTCACTTTGTCACAGCTTACCCTTCCCCCTCCCCGTATCCTCAAGTCGATTCTCTAGTAGGTCTGTGTCTTTATTCCCATCTTACCCCTAGGTTCTTCATGACCTTTTTTTTGAAGAAATAGCATTCTTAAAATGGTAACAGTTATTAAATTGGAAAAGGCATATATACAAATTAACCAAAAATATTGAAAATTAAAATTAAGTAAATTACTTGGTAGATGAGATAAATAGTAGACTGTATAAGGTAAATGAGAAAGAGTATAGTGGAAGAGAAAACTAAATAAATGTGGTAGGGGCTGGCTTGAAAGTCACCAATGGCATTTCATTTTCTTGGGCGCATAAGAAAACCACTCCTGAACGCCCTTGGATTGATATTGGTGCTATGTGATTAGAATATGAGTGAGATTAATGTGTATCACTTTTAGGTCTGGCCACAAAATACCCTGTGTGATCCTCCAGGCATTTCTCCTTCCTTGGAGATACTGAAGACCACATGTTGATGACAGCAGTATCACAACATTACACAATATATTTCTAAGTCATAGGTTGGAGATCTGTTCAAAGAGCCACCCAACATCATTAAACCATGACATAGACAAGAAGTAAATTGTTGTTCTGCTTTCTGAGTTTTTTGTTTGTTTGTTTCTGTTGTGCATCGTAGTATAGCCTATCATGAGTAAACAGGAAATCACCTGGAATGCAGTAAAACAAGATAGATACATAAAAAAATAAAAACAAATTTATACAGGATTACTGAGAAAATCCAACATATGTATAATTGGTGTGTCCAATGAGAGAGTATCAGAATGTGGGAGAAAAATTATTACAAGAGATAATAGACTGGGAGTTTTCCAGAATTAAAGGAAGGCATAAATCATTAGATTTTTAAAAAGTCATTCAAGTGTACTACTTTACTTGTAGTAGTAAATTTCATAATGACTCTGAAAAATGAAATTGGCCAAAGCTTAGAAACACACTGTAAAATCTCTTTCTAACTCTTCACTCCTTTATTAACTCTTTCATTCATCCATATAAGAAATAGTTTTTAAAGCCCACTATCTGTCAGATTCCTCCCACCCCACTGGAAAATCTTAGCTTTCTGGAAAATCCTTAGTTTCCCTAGCTGTTCAGCAAAGTATTGCTAATAACATGGCCTAGTCTCAAATCCTGTAAGATTAGAAGTGGCTAGGGCAGATTCTGGAGATCCTATAAGCCTTGGCCATATAGAGTGTCTCTCCTCTGAACTAGAGCCTGTGAGGGAGTATGAGGGGGTTTGAATTTGAGAACAGAGAAGAAAGCAAACATCCTCAGGACAAGATAGCACAGGACTCAGAGGAGAGGCTTTTCTGTCCAACTTGCTCAGGAAGCACTTCCTTAATGATGTACTTTTTTAAATTTATTTTTTATTAAATTATAGTTGATTTAGAATGCTGTGGTAGCTTATTAGTTTCTGATGTATAGCAAAGTGACTCAGTTATACATATATGTATATACATATTCTTTTTCATATTTTTTTCATTATGGTTTATTATAAGACATTGAATATAGTTCCCTGTGCTATACTGTAGGACCTTGTTGTTTATCCATTCTATATATAATAGTATGCATCTGCTAATCCCAGACTCTCCATCCATCCCTCCCCTACCTCACCCCCTTTGGCAACTGCAAGTCTGTTCTCTATATCTGTGAGTCTGTTTCATAAATAAGTTCTTTTGTGTCATATTTTAGATTCCACATATAACTGATATCATATGGTGTTTGTCTTTTTCTTTTTGACTTACTTCACTTAGTATGATAATCTCTAGGTTCATCAATGTTGCTGCAAATGGCATTATTTCATTCTTTTTTATGGCTGATTAGTATTCCATTGCTTAATGATGTATTTTTAACCATAGGTGGCAACCTGTAAGTGTGTCAGAAAATAAGCATATAGCATATATATATGTGTATATATATGTGATACATATATATATATATACATATTTTCTGCATTTTTTGAGTTTTAAAAATATTTTACTTAAAAATAATAAGATATTTGTTATTAGGCATATAACATTGTTACTTTGTGCCATGTTTAGAAAGAAGAATCCAGATTCTATAGGCTCTCAGCCCAGACTGACTATGAACACCTTCAACTCAGATGTCCTACTGGGAGACAGAACCAAGTTTAGGAAGATAATCCCAGAAAAAGCCAGGAGGATAAATATGCTATGAATTAAAGCAGCCAATCATAGGAATATTAAGAAGCATCAGTGAAAACTTGGGAAGATGCCCTTGTCCTGCCCTTGTCACCATGTTGTGCAGTTCCACACAAAACAAAGGACCACCTTCTCAGTGTTTGTAAAAGGAGCTAGTTCTCTCAGAGGGAACGTGGAGGAGAACTGATTAACAGGGTACAGTTGTCCTCTCTAGTGAAGTCTTTAATATTCCTTTTGATTCTAGGATCTGTGATGTTTCATGCATCTTGACATCATCAAACCAACATCAAAATGGAGAAATAAACATGTACTGAATGCCTTTTACAAACCAAAACCTTTTATATCCTTGATCTCATTTAATCTATACAGTGGTCATGTATAGAATATATTACTCTCCTTATTTACAAATGTGTAGCTAATCGCTACAGGATCTAAGTAATGTGCTCAGTGTCACTGGGATAATAGGTGATAAGGGCAAGGGTTACTCCAGGACTAGCTCCATGATACAACCAGAGCAGGCTTTCCTCTCTACATGATACTTTCTAACTGCAATTAGAGCATCTGGTTTACTTTCTTTTGATATTGTTTATTTATATTCTTTCTTTTATGCGGGGTCGGGTTTTTTTCTTTTCCAGTATGTTTGGTTGTGATCATGGAACTATTAGTCCCTAAGTTTCTTACGGAACCACAACCTGTGGCTGTCAGTCCCAAATGACACATGTCTATCTAGTAAATCCCTCTTGACCTCTTTCTTGAAGCTTTGATTCCACAAAAGATGGAGCTTTCTTCAAGACATTTTACGGCTATAGTTTTGCACACACCAAAACCAATCTTTTGGAATCTTAGTTTGAAGACTGACTGCCTTAAGAACTAGCATCCTTTATCACTTGAACTAAATAATCTTTCTCCACAGAACATACACTTCTGTCTAAAAAGAGTAATGTGGTGTGTAACTCGGCTAATACCTCATTCCTCCATCTTCCATTATTTGGAACCAGAATGTCCTCTTGGTGAATTATCCAAACTTTCCTGTTTTCTTCTGGTTTCCCACTATTTTCCCATTTCACTCTTCTTGCTGTATTTGGGGCTGTTTGGATGTCAGGTGACCGAAGGGGTGCCCTGGGCATATGGCAGAGTAGTCAGTTTGGATCTGTCTGGAACTGAGTGTCCTTCATTCCAGTCATGGTGCACTCTCAGTGCATTGCAGCTGTCCTTAAAGCTCACCATTATGAAGAATTGCTTAGCCCCTTGCCAGGAGGGGGATATGACCCTCAGATGGATAGTGGTTGTGGAGACTGGGCAGCATCTTCAGCTGTGCCTTGATTATCTCAGCCAACTCAGACATTGCTTCCTAGTAAAGCAAGTGCTCACTCTGGACAGTGACTCTTTCCCAGAGCAGGCTGTTTCATAGCCATCTAGCAGGATATCAGTAAGAGCCTTGCAGGCTCTTTTGAAAGGATACTACTGTTTTCAAGACCTAAGTAATAGGAGCTGAAACGCTTGTCCATTAGGAAATGGAGCTGCTGGTCTGTAGCATGAAATGGGATCTCAAAGGCACTTTACTGGCAGGTGCTTTAATACTAGAGAGGTAATTGTTGCAGTATTGATTTCCCTGGGTCTCCTGCTGTAGCAAATGGCCATCTTAATCTGCAAGAACTTGGGTTAATGCTTAACATCCTGTTGATGTTGAGTGTCCATTTCTTCCTTCTGGATCTTGGGGCATCGTCTCCCACAGTGCATGAGATTGTCTTGAAGATTGCATTTCAAAGTGCTCGATGTGCCTTGTCATAAATGAATAAATTTAACAGTGTAAACATCAGACCCTCCCATGTCATCACCAGTTTGATAATCACCTCAGTCAGTCACTTACTGGTTTATCCCAGCACCTGCCTCCTTATCCTGCCCTCACCAGGGCAGTGGCCCCTAGGTACCCTGCCATTTTCTTAGAAAGGATGTCCAAGGCAGGACTTGTCTTAAAATATGGAGGCTGGGGAAATGATAGGGTGGAGAGTCTGAGAAAAGAATATGTCTTTCTTCTTTCCTCTGACAGGAGACACTCACAGGCGATGCAGCAGGAATGTATGGAAGTTAACTTCCTTCTCAAGGGTCAGAGGTTCTGTTTCTCTACAACTTTGATGTGGTTTTGGTTTGGCTGTCCATGAAACTCACTCTAGTGCTTTCAACTGCTTTCTCCAGAGTAAATCACTACAGCAGGATTTGTGTTTCTTAATTTAATTTCTTGGTGGGAGGAATCTGATTAACTCAGCTCAGCCTAGCAACAGGTTTCGGAGCTTACCTTGATCTAATTACCTGTGGATAGATTACAAGGTTAGGGTCCCATGGACAGAAGGACCCTTACTAGGGCAAACTCCAACAGTGGGGCAAAAAGGCCGGAAAGAGGCACCTAAACTGTCAATATTAATTAACTTTCTCTGATAGAAATAATTAAAAAATGTAAAAGTGCAAATCTCATTTATTAGTGAGTCCAGTGATTTATTAGTTATGAAAGAAAATTTTGGCTATATTGTATACTACCTTACCCAGAGGAAACAGCCCTTTTAGATTTGCTTTTACTGATTTGCATTCATGGCAAGAGATGTGATAAGTTCTAGAAACTTAATAAAGGCATGTTATTGAGAACATTGCACTCTATATCATGCAGGCCCCTTAGTAAGAATGTAGGGACAAAATCCCTTTAATGGTCTCAATTCCAGAAAAAGCTGTATTTCTTTGAGTAACTGTGTTGACTTTATAATATGGGCATTTTGACTCTTATAAATCATTGCGTTTCTCTTTTCTTTGGCTGCTAGAAAGCTCAGAACCAAATTTGTAGACTGCTTCCAGCAAGTGTATGGTATCTTAGGGTGTGTGTTCTTGTTTGTTCATCTTCCATGTGGCTTTTTTATATTCCTCCCATAATCCTTGTTTTTCATGTGTAAGCTCTTCTCTTGCTGGCTCAGTTGGTCCCTGCCATGTCCCCAACAATTCCAGTTCCAAAGGGACTCTAGAAGCCTTACTCCATCCCTAGGGAAGGGGTGGCTGTAAAATAGTTCAAAGTGTAATTCCCAGCTTAATTAAATTAGGCTACCATAGTGACGGAGGAGGTAGAGATTTTAGTGAGCGGACTAACCGAATTAAAGACAAAGCAAAATGGAAGGCATCACTTTTATTTCTTCATTTTCCTTTTTTTCCTGTCTTGCCTCCTAAGAAATTGCTGTGGTGAGTCAAGGACTAGAAGTGCCTTCTGCTTAGGAGGTGCTCTGTGTTAGAAGGCCAAGTAGGAATCTGAAAAGGGTCCAGAAAAAAGAAAGCTCATATCAGCTGATTATGTTGGACTCTAGACTCATCTTTAAGGGTAGTCAGGTGGGAACGTAAATGGGTGCAGCCAGAATGGAAAACAGTGAGGTTTTGGAGGTTCCTCAAAAAATTAAAATTAGAACTATTATATGATCCAGCAATTTCACTTTTGAGTGTATATCCAAAGGAAGTGAAATCACTATATCAAAAAATATCTGCACCCCCATGTTCACTGCAGCATTATTTACAGTAGCCAAGACATGGAAACAACCTAAATGTTGATCAGTGGATGAATGGATAAAGATAATGTGGCCTATATACACAATGGAATATTATTCAGTCATAAAAAAGAAACAAATCTAGCTATTTGCAACAACATGGATAGACCTTGAGGGCATTATGTTTAGTAAAATAAGACAGAGAAAGGCAAATACTGTATGGTCTCACTTATATGTGAAATCTAAAAAATAAGCAAACTTAAAGAAGAAAGAACAGACTGGTGGTTGCCAGAGGTGGAGGATTGGGAGTGGGAGAAATGGGTGAAGGTGGTCAAAAGATAAAAACTTCCAGTTATAAGATAAATATATTCTGGGGATGTAATGTACAGCTTGGTGACTGTAGTTAATAATTCTGTATTGCATATTTGAAAGTTGCTAAGAGAGTAGATCTTAAAAGTTCTTCTCACGGGCTTCCCTGGTGGTGCAGTGGTTGAGAGTCCGCCTGCCGATTCAGGGGACACGGGTTTGTGCCCCGGTCCGGGAAGATCCCACATACCGCGGAGCGGCTGGGCCCGTGAGCCATGGCCACTGAGCCTGTGTGTCCAGAGCCTGTGCTCCGCAATGGGAGAAGCCACAACAGTGAGAGGCCCGCGTACCGCAAAAAAAAAAAAAAAAGGTCTTAGCACAAGAAAAAATAGTTGCTATCTGAGGGGATTCATGTTAACTAGGCTTATTGTGGTAATAATTTCACAATATGTACACATATCAAATCATTATGTTATATATCTTGGGCTAATACAACGTTACATGTCAACTATATCTCAATAAAACTAATAAATAAATAAGAGTCAGGGTTACTCAGTACCCACGATAATTCCAGTTCAGGTCATCTGGGGCAAAGCCATACTAGAGAAGAGTGTCTGTGGGCCTGGAGGGTGCCTTGTGCCTCTGTTTTTCAGGCCATCGTGGATATGTGAGGCAACTGGAACGCAAATTTGGATTCTTGCCACTGAGAACATGAATAACAGTGGCAGTTTCCTCATCAATTTATTTAATCCTGTTACATTGTATTTATGTTTGAAAACTGCCTCAAATCCCTTTGTGAGCAAAACAGGATATGTATGTACAAATGAAGAAATATAGAACTATATAAAAATGCAGGGAGGGTAAGCAATGTTCCCAGTGATGTCAGTGTTCTCCCACTCAGTGATCTATCACAGTGCCTGAAATCCCACCATTAGAAAAACTTCTCTGAGATAGGTAATTTTCTCCAAAACATCAGGATCAAAGTGGACGCATTTTGTCCCATCTACACATTGGTAATTAATAATTGTACCTCAAGTACCTTGTAAACTGAAAACCCTTTACAGTGTAAGAAACTGTATTATTTAGAGTTGTTAGTGCCATAATTTGGATTAAAATCTGCATTAGATTATTGCTATCTGGGAAATCAAAAGGAAGGACCCTGGCAGAATGAGACAGAGAACAGATGAATCATAAAAGCAAGGAAAATCATGATCAAGGGAAAGTGTGGGAATGGCTGAGAGCTGCTGCTGTTCATCCTTGCCTGGGTAGAGCAAACCCTTGAGAGATGAAGCTACCAGGAGGGAAGACCACCTCTGCCACAAGATGCTAAGTAAATAATAAAGAGATTACCTGGTTCAAATCTTGGCCCTGCCAGCCATGATCTTGAACAAGTAACAACTATTCTGTGTTGTTTTCCCATCAGTGAAATGGGGACAGTAGAATGATCTTCGTAGTGGAGCTATGTGGACTGAATGAGCTGATGTTGGAAAAGTGTTTAGGGCAGTGGCTGGCATGTAGTAATCACCATTGTTGGTTAAATGAAATATGAAAATAAAAATTGGTGGTCCAGGGAGAGACTGGGTATCATGGAGGTCACAAATTGCCTATGATATTAAATTTAATGTGCTTTTATTTTTTCCATTTGAAGAGACATACTCATAATCAAAGGTATAAATATATTAGAAGTGGGGAGTTTGGTGAGGCAAAGAATATATAAATCCAGTGGAAAAGAAAGAGAAAAGAGCAGATTCAGGAAATATTTAAAAGAAAAAGCAGGAGAATTTGATGACAGACGGAGAGAAGAGGTTTTGGTTTTTGTTTCATTGTTTTTGTTTTTAGAAGAACAGGTAAGATAGTCCTTGAATTCAAGAATGGGAGTTACTCAAGTGCACATTCCTGATGTGTGTGGAAAAGTGTCTTGGGCCTGTTGTGAGCACAAGTTTTGATTCGATGGTGATGGATGCTTCTAATGAGTGAGCAGTGGCAGGACATTGCACACCAGCACCGCCCAACAGAAACATGAGTCACAGATGCGTTTTAAGATTTTCTAGCAGTCCTCTTAAAAAGAAGAAAAGAGAAAGACATTAAATCAATGTTAATAATATATATTAATTAAACCAATATATCCAAAATGTTATTAGACTGTATAAACAGTTTTTAAAAATTAATGAGATATTTTGCTTTTTTAAATTGTCTTTGAAATCTGGTGTGTATTTTACACTTCCAGCACAACTAAATCCTGATTAACCACATTTCAAAACACATGTAGCTAGTGCCTATGGTGTTGTACAGAGCAATTGCTGTACTTTCAGTGAGAAAAATCCTTGTCATTACCCCTTGTCTTGGGATGCATAGTGTCCCCTTGTCCACCAGGTTAATATTCAGTTGTTCAGTTTTGGTCATCCATGGTTGTAACTACATGTATTAAGTTCCTACTCTGTGTTGGGATTAGATACTGGAGGTTCAAAGAGGTCTACAGAGAGTATAATTTTACATCCCAGGGAGGTTTTGACTGGATTAAACTAGTTCTTTTTTGTTCCAGTTGAATTCAGCTAAATCAAACTAGTTTGAATATGACCAATTGAAAACTGGATCAAATTGTTTCAAGCCAGTAAGCCAGTGTGAACCTGTCTTAACAAGAGCAAAGATTTCTGGCTAGTTCCTTTGGGTTACAGCTTAATTATGCTATTGAAAAGTAGTTCTGATTTCAAATGGTTCTTATGTATTTTGATTATTTAGTTTTACCTGGACTATGTGTATTCTAGTCATTTAAAAATGGCTCATAATGGGTCTGATAATTCCTTGCCAATTCAGAGTTGATCAGTCTTTTCTAAGAATATTAAATATTTTAAGCCACTTACGAACAGATAGATGTCGCCAAACCCAGGACACAATGAGAAAGAAGACAAAAACCGTCTACAGGAATTGGGCCCTAAGGTCATAGCTACTCTGTCAATGAGCCTGACTTTGGTCTGAACGGACAGATTATTGGACTAGCATTCTCCAAACCTCCTGAATTTGGGAATGCTTATTCTCAGAAAGAGCTACAAACAGAAAACATTGAGTTAAGGTTAAGTAACCTTAGTTGTGAGTTGATGTCAGACTTGGCAATGGGATATTAAGAGATTCCTGAAGATTAGGACGTTACATATCAATGAGTGGTGAAAAGATCTGGGATAGGACTCCAGTTCACCCTGGGCTGGTATGAGGCTCCTGTTAACTGTACTAGAGAAAGAGGCAAAAATAAGAAAGGAGAAAAGGGAGCCAAGTTGCTGAACACACTCGTTCACCTAACAAGAGTACCCAGCTCAGGTCCGGGTGAAGCAGGCCGGGGGAAAGATTCCCGACAATGCCATGGGCAGTGAGAAAGGAGGTGCCAATGAATTGATGCAAGGACAGACCACAGGGAGATAAGTTAGGTTTACCCCACTCTGGAATTTTTACCATTCAATCCACACTGCCTAGCACTGTCAGGCTAATTTTTCATAAACCAACCTCTCACTTTTTTTTAGGTCTCTCTTCCCAAAAGCATTCAATGGCTTCTATTTGGCTACCAAACCAAACATTAAACTTGTTTAATCAATTGCCTTACCTTTCCTTGCAAGCTAATTTTCTTGCCGCTTTCTGGTGCTTCTAACCTCCACTGTCAAAATTACTATTTTTTCATTCTCAGGTTAATTTACCCTTCATGTAGGTCTCCCTGTTTTCATTCACTTTTCTCTGTTCTTATTAAAATTCTACCCTTTCAACAAGGCCAGTACAGGGTCTTGCTTCCTGCCTGATGTCTCTAGCCTCACAGATCTCATTTTCCACTGAATCCTCTAGCCCTGATGCACATCACACAACTTGTCACCTCTCTTGTCTTACTTTATTCTTTGAGAATTTCATCAGTGTTAACCTCAACACCCCAGGTAGTTTGAAAGATATTCAATAGCAAGAATTGTGTTTTTAGGGCTTCCCTGGTGACGCAGTGGTTAAAAATCCACCTGCCAGTGCAGGGACATGGGTTCAAGCCCTGGTTCAGGAAGATCCCACATGCCGCAGAGCAACTAAGCCGTGCACCACAACTACTGAGCCTGCGCTCTAGAGCCCATGAGCCACAACTACTGAGCCCATGTGCCACAACTACCCAAGCCCACGTGCCTAGAGCCCGTGCTCCACAATGAGAGAAGCCACAGCAATGAGAAGCTGGTGCACCACAACAAACAGTAGCCCCCGCTCGCTGCAACTAGAGAAAGCCTGCACGCAGCAACAAAGACCCAGTGTAGCCAAAAATAAAATAAATACATTTTTTAAAAATTATGTTTTTGTAATCACTCCCCACCAGCATTATGGAGTTATGAAACAAGTAAATCCTTATTGCATTCATTTAAAATGGGTTTTGATGATTACTATGTGCTAACTACTTGAGATGCAGCAAAGAATAAGGACCCTGGCTTCATGGAGTTTATAATCCAACAGGAAAATTATTAAGTTGTAAATGAATAAATAAATTAGTTTATTTTGACTTGATAATTTTTATAATGAAAATTAATTAAGCCAACGAGATGAAAAGAGTTATGAGTAAAATTTATGAGTAAAAAAGCCAACGAGATGAAAAGAGTTATGAGTAAAATTTAATTAGAGAGAGGTTTATTTTAAGGAATTGACTCACATGATTTTGGAGCCTGGCAGATCCAAAATCTGCAGGATTAGAACAGGAGACCCAGCTGGAGACCCAGGGAAGAGTTGCTGTTTGAGTCCAAAGGCTGTCTGCTGGCAGAATTCCCTCTTCCCCCAGGAAGGTCAGTCTTTTTTCTATTAAGTCTTTCAACTGATCAGTGAGGCCCACCTACATTAGGGAGGATAATCTGCTTTACTCAAAGTCTGCTGATTTAAATGTTAATCTTATCTAAAAATATCTTCTAGAAACATCTAGAATAATGTTTGACTAAATATCTGCATACTATGGCGTAGCCAAGTTGGCATATAAAATTAACCATCATAAGGGCTTCCCTGGTGGTGCAGTGGTTAAGAATCCACCTGCCAATGCAGGGGACGTGGGTTCGAGCCCTGGTCTGGGAAGATCCCACATACCGCAGAGCAACTAAGCCCGTGCACCACAACTACGGAGCCTGTGCTCTAGAGCCCACGAGCCACAACTACTGAAGCCTATGTGCCTAGATCCCGTGCTCTGCAACAAGAGAAGCCATCGCAATGAGAAGCCTGCAACAAAGAGTAGCCCCCTCTCACTGCAACTAGAGAAAGCCCGCACGCAACAATGAAGACCCAATGCAGCCAAAAATAAATAAATAAATTTATTTAAAAGAAAAAATTAACCATCATAAGAACTGAGCTGAAGTTTGAAAGATAGGTTTGAGGTAGTTAAAAGAGGAAAGGTGGGCAGGGTGATCCTGAAAGAAGGAATAGATCCAGAGGTGTGAAACACAATGTGTGTTTAGAGATCTAGAGCAGATCATTATTATAAGAGCATAAAAGATAAATTAGAAAATGGTAGAAAGAAATTCTGAGGACATCTGTGGGAGCCAGGTCATGGAGGGTCTTGTGTGCCCTGTTCAGAAACTTTGACATCATTCTGTAGATAGTAGGGAGCCAGTGAAGGCTCCCTAGTTAGATTTGCATATTACACAGATTGCTTTGGCTGTGGTGTGGAGAATGGATTTATGAGGGCAAAACTGGGGTTGGAGAAGGCAGTTATAGAAGCACTGTAGTGGTCCCCAAGAGCTACAGTTAAAGGGAGAACTATGGGAGTGGTTGTAATGTTAAAGGAGGGGGATTTATATTCAAGAAATATTTGCAAGGTAAAGTAAACAGAACTTAATGATTAGATGTGTAGAGAGGGAAGAGAGGGACTTCCTGATACCTAGCTTGGATGCTCAGGTGGATTTAGGCTCTATTATTTGAGATCAGAATATAGGGGGATGAGGAAGTTTGTGGAGGATAGAGGTGGGGAAGACAGAGTCTTGATGCATGTAATGAATTCAGATTTGAATATACTAAGTATGAAGAGCCAGTGGGACTTCAAAGGGTGTTGTGCAAAAGACTCTGAGTCTTAAGTTCACAGGAGGTATGGGAACTTAAGACAAAATGGTGGGACACATCAGCATACAGAGAGTAGTGTTCTATAAGAACTTTAATGAAACTAACCCAATAGAGCCTGAAGAGAAAAAGATCAATGAACCAAGGAGAGAGGAGGACTGGAAAGGAATAGTTAGGGAGGTAGAAGGGAACCAGGGGCACCACGTATCAGAGAAGTCAAGGCAAATGAAGGAACTAAAGGGAATGGGGGATCAACAGTGCCAATGCAGCAGTGAGTTCAAGGAAGATAACCACTTGCTTAGGACTATGGTATTTAGCATTAGGGAAGTCATCGACAGCTCTCATAAACTGAGCTACAATGGGATGATGAGAAGAAAAGCCAGATTGCTGTTGGTTGAAGAGTGAGTGGGAAGAAAGGAAATGGTGACAGTGGCAGTCCTTCAACAAAAACTCTGGCTGAAGAGGAAGGGAAAGAGAAAGACTCAGGTTAAAGAGAAGATTATAATTTTTAGTGTGGGAGAGACCTAAGCATGTTTATAGGCTGTGGGAAAAGAGCCACATTGATGGAAAGGTAAATGTAGGATGGAGAGAAGACCATTGACGGAGCACAGCAGGTTCCAAAGGAGATGGGAATGAATCACTTCAAGGGTTTGGCCCTGAACAGCCATCTGTGGCTAGAGGAAAGGGAGAGCTTGATTATGAAATAAAAGCACATGTGTGGATGGGGAAGCCAAAAACTGAAAAAGTGTATGTTGACAGCCTCGGTTCTTCAAAATAATAAGAGCTGAGATCATTATCAGAATGCAAGTGGGATGGAAGTTAGAGTGGTTTGAGACACTTGCTGAAGCTTTGGAATGGCAAGTAAAGAGAATAGGAGAAGGAACTGCCAAGGAGTTCAACTCAAGTTAGAGACCATGAATTTACAGACCATCCAGAGTTAACTATTGTGTGATATTTGGTGTTGATAGAGCCAAAAGGGAAGGCCCCATAGAGGTAAGAGTATTGGTGTATTGGTAAAGTGCTTTCAATGAGCTATCATTTTAATTCTTCAGACCTCTTTTACTTTAGGATGCTATTATAGACAAATCTCTTAAAACATCACTATGTTGTATCCCCTAAAAGGTCCACTATCTGATCCTTTTAATTTTATAATATCCTTAACTATTTCAGCTTAATGTGAAAAAGAATAATTAAAGTTTTCTAATGATAGAAAATTGTCCTCTCCAAGTCCACAGGTCCCAAACTATTAGATAAATAACAGTTGTCGTAGTGCATTTAAATAGTGCATTTCCTTCCAGCAAACACCCACAAATCTGAATACAGAATTTTAAAGATATACATATGCATACAGGTGCATATATTTGACACAGTGCAGACCTTTCATTGGAAAACTATTCATGCTGGGTAGTTTTCATAATTATTTTCTTTTTATATTATTGAAAGAGAAGCAAATCTACTTCCTTTGTATTCACAGGAATGGAAATTAGTACTGGAAATAAGCAATTAAAATCCCCAAGAAAACTACATTAAAGATGAAATACAGTATGTTAAAAATACCATATGGAGAGGACAAAATCTGCTATTGAGCCAGGAAGAGAATGGCCATAAGGGTCCAGGATTCAAGGACAAGCTTTCCTCACTCCTTCACTCTCTGCAAGGTGCAGGATTTCCACACATATGGTGTTAGAATCTTTCACCGTTCTACAACCCCTGGTGCAAGACCATATGTGCTGCAATCCACAAGCACAACAGGATGAGACAGGAATTATCTGCCAAGTTTTTCTTGGAGTTGCCTTGTGTTAAGGAGTTTTATACTTTGCCCCTATTGTTATAATTCATTGAATTAATTACAGAAGCTTTTAAATATTTGAAATCTCCCCACTGCCCCAACCTCATGTATGAATAATAGTTGTTCAAGCCTGTGCCCAAGATCACCACTGTAATTCATTTGGGCCTCAAACATAATCTTATGGAGAATTCAATCAGCTACTTGATTAAGCACTAAATTATACTTTTCTCTGGGTGTCTTTGCTCTTGCTTCTAATTCAGGAACGCTGTAATAACTGAATCCTTCTCCCACCACCCTGCTCCCATTTTGATTTGTTTTGAAAAGTTAAGAGTAGCATCTTGATATGCCAAATTCCAGTTCTGGATTTTCCTTCATTTTCGTTCATTTATTTAAAAAATAATACAGCAAGGATATATAAAAGGTTAGAGGTAGCTCCTGCAGTATTCCTTTAGTTTGACCAACCTTATGAGGACTTGACACGTAGGGCAAGATTTCTCAACCTTGGCGCTAGTGACATTTTTGACCAGATAATTCTTTGTTGTGGGCAGCTGTCCTGTGCATTGTATTGATATAATGTTTGCCGGTATCCTTTTCCTCTATTGACTAGATGTGAGTGGTCACCTCACTATAGTTGTGACAATTAATGTCCCCAGATATTGGCAAGTATCCCCTGGGTGGCAAGATGGTTTCTGGTTTAAAACCACTGATCTAGGAATGGAGTAGCTTTGGGAACCAAAGCTTAGTTTTGAAGGGGCTGCTCTTCTTAATGTATCATTCTATTCCATTAAATAAACAAATGTTACTCATTCAGTCTGATTGCACCATGATCAGTTCATGTGTCAGCTGTGCTATAAGCTTTTAGTGGGCAAACACTCTGTACTAAATATTTTTGTTTTTTCCCCAGGGACCTCACTAAGTGCCAAGAGCTGACTAAATGTATATGAAGAATGAATGAATGAATGAATGAATGAATGAATGAAAATTCTATACATTAACTCCAGGAAGGCAGAGGCCAAGTCTAAATTTTCATTTATATCTTAGCTCTAGAGAGTACTAAGGTTTTTGAACATCATTGATTTAGTAAACTTCTCTGTCTCCTCATGTTCTCCCTTATTGTGCATATCTCAGAATTGTTCCTGAACAAAGGTTGGCTTCAAGGTAAGGGGAACCTAGCTGAGACTTGAATAAGCTGGTAAATTAGAGAGAACTTACTGAAAGCTGCTTCCCACAGATAGAATTCCAAAGTACTTGATAGATCTTAACTTGGTGAGGACAATGCAAATTCATCTTCGTTAACATAACGTTTGCTGTGTTGGTTTTGAAGCAGTATTGCTTGAGCGTAAGCCTTGATTCTGTTTCTTATTAGCTCTGTGACCTTGGACAAGTTAGTGAACATCTCAGTTCCTTGATTTCCATATCTGTAAAGTGGAAATAATAATAGAAACTATCTTTGAGGCTTGTTTTGATCAATAAAGAGTAAATATATGCAAAAGGATTTAGAGCAGTGCCTGATACATGGTAAGTGCTGTATAAGTATTTGCTCTTATTACTCTCATATTCCTTATTTACAGAAGAGGAAATAGAGGCATAGAGAAGTAATTGGTCAGGTCACACTGCTAGAAAGTACCAGAACTGGGACTTGAACCCAGGTGTGTAGCTCTAGGAACCACACTCTTAATCAGAATACTCTGCTGCAATGGCCCATGCTATTGCAGTGCCCAGTGATGTGGTAGCCCTCTAGAGTTAATCAATGATGTCTAAGATCCAGGCTTTCCCCTTGGAGAACTGTGTTAAGCAGAATAACACCCTACCAAATATGTTTACCTCCTAATCCCTGAAACCTGTGAATATGTCATATTACATGACAAGAGGAATTAAGGTTGCTAATCAGTTGACTTTAATGTAAGGATATTATCCTGTATTATCTGGATGGGCCCAATGTAATCACAAGGGTGCTTAAATGTGGAAGAGAAGCAGAAGAGTCAGTGTTAGAATAAGATGTGACTGATGGAGGATGGGGCCATGAGCCAAAAAATGTGGGCAGCCTCTAAAAGCTGGAAAGGCAAGAAAATAGATTCTCCCCCAGGGCCTCCAGAAAGGAGCACAGCCCTGCCAACACCTTGATTCTATCCCAGTGAGACTCAGTTTTTACTTCTAACCCCCAGAATTGTAAGGTAAGAAATTTGTCTTATCTTAAGCTACCACCTTGTAGTAATTTGTTACAGCGGCAATAGGAAACCAATCTAGGAGCTTGAAGTGTGGTTAGGAAGAAAAGGATGCAGGGACATGACTGCATGCTAAAGACCAACCACTGTCTCCTTATATAGTGTGGAAGACAGAAATATGGCTGAGAGATTAGTGAACAAATCTAAGAGTTGTGTTTTAATATCTTTTTGGTATTTAATATTTTTCTGAATTTTTCTGACAATTGTTTCTGAATAAAACTGGTTTTCAGACCCGAGTCATAATAATAAACATAGCCATCTATAAAGTATTCTCTCTTCTACTACTGCATTTCTTCTTTGTGGCTGTAGGTTATCACGGTAGGTAATGTCTGATACACTGTGGAAGAGTAAGAGATGATGGAATTTGGGGTTAATAGACCCGGGTTCAAATCCTGTCTCCACCGCATGGTAGCTGCTGTCTGGCATGCAGTGGAACCTCTCTGCATGATGAAGAGCTGCAGCTTCTTCGTCAGTAACATAATAATGCCTTTCCTTTGAGAGGAATAAAGGGGCTGCCACCTGTGAGGGTGCCTGCCATTCAGTAAGATATTCTATAAGTGAGAGTTTTATTTTCTATCTACATTTCACAGATGGGGAGACGAAGGTCAAAGAGAGTAATAATTTGAGTGAATTAGCCTACTAGTTGATGACAAAGTCAAGATTTGATCTATATTCTCATTATACAGCCCTTTCCATTCAATCCAGTTGTTTTCCTTAAGTGACTTTTAAAAATGCATTGCTATAATCACTAACTTGCTAAATTAATCTGGTTACATTACTCAATTTATTTATACTTTATACCCTGACTGCTTCCAACAAGAATTAGAAATGACTCGATCCAATTTAATGCCTGCAGAATATACCTTTGTCAGAATTTTTAGCAGTGCTGCCAATAGGCTTGCCATCCTGGGAAGGGGCAGAGCAGTCCTATTGTCAGATGGGGCCATTCTAACCCAACAATTGTTGCTGATTACGTGTGGTCACTCAATCCAGGGGCAAATTCATGGATTCTCTGACTTTACCGTTTAGCATTTGTAATGTTCGATGAAGGGATATATTCTGGAGAATATGCTAGCAGAACCCACTAAGAAAACCTACCTATTTTCACAATCCAAGATAACTTCAAAACAAGGACATCATGAGTAAGGCCACAGTTGGAAGAATGGCAATGACTGTAAATAGTAAAGCTACCTCATGCTTCAGGGAACGTATTTTGAAAAATATCTTACAGACCATTCTTAACATTCTGTTGAGTTTAATAATACCCAAGTATTCACAAGGCTTGGAAAACTAAATATTTAAGTCAATAGCTTGTCAAGCTACTCCTCAGAGTGAGTTCAGGTGGAGTAGTACCTGCTATTGACCAAATTAAGCAATTAGGTGTTAGGGAACAAGTTCAATTTGAATATTATAACTATAAACCTGTTTAGTTCAGATTTTAGCCTGAACTGGTCTAAAATGTATATATAAACACATTTATTTGTTTAGTTTTTCAACCATTACATTTTCAGTGATAGCCACTATATAAGATATTTACAAATCAGTGCCTAACCTCATAGGTCCATAGAGGATATGTCATTTCCATGCATAACTGTAATGAAGGTGGAAAAAAAAATAAGTATAGTAAGAATGGCACATAAAAAGCATGAGAATTTAAGGATATAGCACATTTAGTTAGAGAAATGAGGAAAGGCTTTTTGGATGAGCTGTTTTTGAGTTAAGCTTTGAGGAATAAATAAGAATTCTATTTGAGGTGATAGGATAGAGCGAGAGCCAGATGCGAGTGTGTGTGGTGTGTGTGTGTGTGAATGAATAAATGGAGTGGGGCTTTTTAAGTGGGAAAAACATGGAAGAAATATCAATTTGTTTATTCAATGAAAAATATTTATGAAGTAGCTCCTGTATGTGAAGCTTATTTTGGGGGCAGAGAGATGAATAAGACAGATGGATCTCTACCTTCACAGCAGGTAATAAAAGTTGTCCATGGATACAGTCCATTAAAAGAAAAAAGCTGTGGAAGATATCAGTATCAGGAAAAGCGTAAACAGAACTCTTGGAATGAACTAATTATTCTCTTTTATTTACTCCACTGTATGAAGAGGCTATATTTATGGTTGACTATTCCAAGTAAACATATCACTTCCAGGTAGATTCCACTACTACAGTCTATAGTTTGTCTTATATTCTTGGAAAGAAACAGAAGATACTTTTCCTCCCTATTTTTTTTTAATAAAAAGAAAGAGACATTAAAAATCCTCAATAATTGCTAGTATAAATGCCTTCATTCCAAAAAACAGTAAGAGTATTTAATATTCATATTGGGCTTATTATGTGTTTTTCATATATTAACTTATTTAATATTTGCAAAATATACAGTAGCTACTGTTGTTATGAAGCCCATTTTGAACATAAAGAAGTTAAGGCATTGAAGGATTAGGCAATTCACCCAAGGTCAGTGGTTTTATGTCTAGTTAGTGGCAGAGTCAAAAGATGGACACAGGTGGATTATCTCCAGAGTTTATGTTCTCAACTAGTTTATGCTGCTTCCAGCACCATGTTACTCATTTCTAGATATTTCCTCAGTAAGCTAAAAATTGAGATGATGCTAGAAGCTGCTTGGGCTTCTCTCTGTCTAACATTTCTCCTGAAATCCTCTTAAGTGGTAGCATTTATTTTTGGATGCATTACAGGGACCTGCACAGATGTGTGTGAGAACGTGGCACCCACATCTGAAGGCTTCTGAATTTAGTGAGTGATGCTTGGCCATCTAGAGCTTTGTGATTCCTTTAGTGGGAGTTCAGAGGGTCAAACCTCCAGCACTAAGTAAGACCCATATGTTCCAAAAGTGTACACTCAGCCCTTCCATGGTAGGCAGATAGAAATCCCCTGCTGGGTTTAACATTCTTGCTTTGTTCTCTAATCAGCAAAAATCCTGTTTCCCCCTGAAGTCGGTATTTGTTCACATTTCCAGAGGCTTGGAAGAAAGGGTATTGTGCAGAGAACACGCCCAAGCATATAACTGGGTAGATTAAAAGATCCAGATGGACACCCAGTGTACTCACATAAATACATAAAAAGCCAAACTAGAGCCCTAAGTGGTAGCACTTATTGTAAAATGGCACTGAATACTGCCTTTTCTTCTATTTCTAAACCAATTTAGATTTCAGGGCTCATTTGCAGCACTGGCTCTGTTGCCATCCGTAACCCATGGGACTTTTGCAATCTCTTCTTCACATATATTAGTCTTTTTCCTGTTCCTTTTAAAGGCATAAAACTTTTTACCTAACTTATTCTCAAATCCTTCTTACACTGAGCCACTTCCCGAGCTTCTCAATGCAAAGCCAGGGGAATGAGAAAAAGCCCCAAACTGATTCGAATCTATCCTGTAAAATGATCTTGGGACATGTGTTCTTGAATACCTATAAGTGTCTGGATATTGTTAACCTTATGCATGGAAGCCACCCCACAGCTCAAGATGAATACCAAAAGTAATGAGGGAAAAGAAAGAAACAACATGTTTACTGACCACCAGCTTGGAGCCAGTTATCTTTACCAGGGTGATGAGAGTTGTGGGTTTGTCACAACCTTTGATGTGTGTTCTTTCCACAAAATTAGGGCATTTGAAAAATGTCACAAATAATTATTTCAGTGATGAACAAAAGATTGTAACTACGTGCCAGTTCTCATTATGAGCTGAGACAAAAGATTCTGAGATTCATTCTGGACCTTCAGACCCCAGATATCCATGCTTGCACAGACGTCTGTGTGGAACAGTTGCTCAAATACATAATCCAGAAGATACAGGGAGATTTTATATAGAAATATATTTTTAAACATTTTAAATATTTTTAAATGAGAAAAGCAAATGTACTTTTATAGGAAATCACTAAATATGTGCTAAATTTTTCCATATTATGTTTTAAGATTGGATGGTGGGGAGGTAGGATGGGGAGGGAAGGAACACCATTGTTTTCATCATTTAATAGAAAAATGAGAACCCCCAACACCCCAAGATGAATTGGAATGTAATGCTGTAATGGGAATATTATTCATAAGAGGCTGACATGATTAAATTTGAAACTAATGCATAAGGAAATTCCAATAGTCCAGTTTGTATTCACAGATGCCTTGATATCCCTGTGGAGTATCTTACATATAGTAGGCACTGAATAAATGGTTTTTGAATGTCTATTGAATTAAAGTAAAACAACAAAACAAAGACTGGCAATAGTTTACATATTTCCAAGCACACTAGGAACAATTTAGATGTGCAAACAGGCTGCAGATGTGAGCAGGTGTCAGTCCTGATGTGTCAGAGAAGAGGTAACTGCACTTGAACTAGGAAGCCTGCCTTTGAATCTCTGCCCTTCCCATTTGCTAGCTGTGTTAACTGAGATGAGACATTTAGCTATGCCAGTGTCCTCATCTGTAAAAGGGGTCACTTCTTTCAGGCAACAGCTTCTGAAGGGTTGTTGAGGTTTTGAAATAATGTGTGTCATAATTCTTTGTAAAGTTTTTGGTCCTAAACAATTATAATGGATGTATTACTGGTTAAATAAGTGTTTTTAAAAAATTTCCCCATGGAACCCTTTTATATTGAGAGATGCTTTAAAGGATACCAGTCTGGGGATGAGGAAAGGATGGGGAAGAAGCTGATCTAGAAATCTGCCTCTCCAAGTCCTATCCCTTCAGTTAGACTAGATCATCTCTCTATGATACAGTATGTATATCTCCCCACTGTCAGTCCCAAAACTCATACACACAGGCACACACAATGTACTCCCCCATATATACTTCTCCATTAAACTTATTTACTTTCTTATTCTCTCCCTCCTCTCTCTCTTTTTCTTTCCAGAATCTACGAAGTTGCTAAGATGTTACAAAAGTCTTTCACTGAGTAGCAAACAATTCTTATCTTTTAAGTAGTGTTGTGTTCCTGACCCATCCTATAAGACGACAAATAGAAAGATGTCTTAGCATACCAAAAAAAAAAGTTCTAGTCCCACCAGAAAATATTTCTTTTCTAGAGAATTATTTTACTTATAATTCTGGTACAGAAATCTATGTCTAAGATCTCAGGGATGCTTAGATATAGAATAATAACATTTATGGAGCACTTACTATGTGTCAGGTACTATTCTAAGCAATTTGCATGGATTGACTATTTAATTTTTTCAACAAATCTATAAGGTAAATGCAGATTAAAAAAAAAAAAAAACAACAGCAACCTGAGGCAGAAAGAGATTAAGTAACTCCCTTAAAGTTACACCATGGGTAAGTGCGGGAGCCAGAATAGGGACTCAGGCAGCCTGGCTCTTACTTCTCAGTAACCAAATGGGTCAAGACAAACTCCCTAACTAAGCAGACAGAATGCGTCCACTTTTAGCTCTAAGCTCCCTCTGAGAACCCTAGCCTACAGCTAGATACCCTTGCTGTTGTGTCCTTTCTGATGAATTTTTACAGACTTTTCAAATGATCATCTCAGTTGGATAGGTGTTCCCAGGTGATGCTATCAGTCAATGATTCAATCAATCTTGACTAGATAATGAAGCCTCCATAAAAATACAAAAGGACTCAGGGCAAAGAGCTTCTGGGTTGATGAACATGTGGAGGTTTGGGGGGAGTGGCATTCTCGGAGCATGGAAGCTCCTCACCCTTTCTGCATACCTTCCTTATGCATCTCTTACAGTTGGCTATTCCTGAGTTATATCCTTTTATAATAAACTGGTGATTTCGTAAGTAAAATGTTTGTCTGAGTTCTGTAAGCCACTGTAGCAAATTAATTGAACCCAGGCACAGGGTCGTGGGCACCTCTCATTTATAGCCAGTTGGTCAGAAGCACAGGTAACAACCTGGACTAGCGACTGGAATCTGAAGTGTGTGTGTGGAGGGGGGTGGCAGTCTTGTAGGAGTGGACTCTTAACCTGTAGAATCTGACGCCACCTTTGGGTAGATAGTGTCAGAATTGAGTTGAATTGTAAGACACACCTTGCTGGTGTTAGAGAATTGCATATTGGTCTGGCAAACCACCCCAACCCCTGACATTGGAATTGGGTCCAGAAATCCCGTTTTAGAGACATACTCCACCTGGTCTTCTCACTGACATGCTGTCACTGTCATCGCTCCTTCTCTTTCCTGAGTAGATTAGTCATGTCTGGGAAAAGACTTTTAAAGGTGAGTCAGCTCTCTTCACTCTGACACTAAGTTCACTTTGCTCTCAAAATTCCAGGCTACACAAGATCTTTGAGATAAATTTTGCATCAGTTTACCTTTACAAATGAATATTCCACAGCACAATATTTAATGTCACTGGGCTGCCTCCTACCCACGCAGTTGCCAGCAAATTCTAACCATCTCGGTGTCAGAATGTGAAATTAGTGACTAATAAAATGAAACAGACAGAAGGAGTATGCTGAGTTATAGAAGGGATGGACATGATATATGAATATCATGAGGTGTTCCTTAAGGAACATTTATGTGATTACATGCATATGAAAATGCAGTGCAGTATTGTAGAATTTCACTAGTTACTGGAATGCTCTGAAGCAGAAGCACTGTGTGACTGATGATTCAATAATTGCACTCAGTAAAAATTTTCACGCTTTTCATTTGTTCACAGCCCCCATTCCTCCATCTCATTCTGCAAAGAGCTGAAGAATGAAGTGTTGTTTTCAGTGTCAGCAGATAGATAATCATTGAGTTTGCTTTGATTTCGTGGGGGTGCCCCTGTCCCACCTCTGGACACCTGATTGATAGCTCAAAAGCCTGGTAAAATGTTGGAACCAGCCCCAGCTGTCTCAAGGGCTGGAGATATCACAGGATGATCTTCCCTCTAACTTCTTCATCTCGCACAAGAGCCTCTTTCACATAGACAAAATGTGTGCTTGTGTCTCCCCAAGTTGCTACACCACAAATCTCAGGCATGGAAAATTAAACTGACAACTCTGAATTCAAGTTTTGAAAGTCTGTCTAACCCTAGTTATAGCCAAGAATAAATCAGAATGAATGGGAGGTAGGCGGCAGGTGGGAGGAGTCTATAGCTGCAGTAGTGATGGTAAGATGAGCATCAGAGTTCAAATTCAATAGCAAGGCTATTATGTGAGTCTGTGGAAACCATAGCATCTGCAGATCTGTAGGATGACATCTGTCTGGAAAGGGTTTAGCACTAGATGGACCAACCTCAAAAGAATGGACCTTTTTTCTCTATATTCATTTATTACATTCATTCATCAGTAAAAAGAGCATTATTTATTAGCAAGAGATCTAGGTTCTGGTCTGAATCATGCCTCTAACATGCCTCATGTATCTGTGGGGGGTCACTTTACCTGTCTGGGCCTCATTTTGCTCAGGCCCCAGCTTTACAGCTCTATGATTATATGAACTATTGACTGTCTAGTAAGCAGAAGATGCAGTAGGACAAAGAAACACTAACTGCGGGACTAGCCCTTCTAAAGAAGTTCATGGTCTCTTTGGGGGAGGTAGATGCCTACACAGAAAAATAACATCATAGAATCCAGTTGAACTCCCTTACTTAGAGGCTAGGTGTGCCAATGAGTGCCTTGACTTCAGAGAAAGAAGAGAAAGCCCTTGGGATCAGGGAGGGTTCAGAGGGATGTTCTTTGAGGCAGGGGTCGAATTTGAGAGATAGAGAAGAGGAAAAAGACATGCTGTGGGAAAAAAATAGTTTGAACAAATGTTAGGGGTTAGAATAAGTCAGTTATCTTAGGACAGATAATGCATGGGCAGGTTGGCTTTTGCAAAAGTTTTTTGAGGCTAATAGGGCTTGTTATAGAGCATTGCCAAGCTCCCAATGTTGGAGGGACCCTAAACCTCTTCCCCAACATCTCTGTCCAGGATTGAATGTAGTTGGGCTCACAAGAAGGAAAGTCCTACATGCCACATAAAAGAGCAGAGTCTGTAAGCATCAGCATGTTACTGAGAACTCTTGAGAGGAGAGTAACATAGGATAAGCAGAGAAGAGGTCAGACTAAAGGCTGAGTGGCTGCCCCATGAACCTGGTAGGATAAGGACCAACCAGAGCAGGCCACAGAGGGTGGAAATACAGGGACGGATTTGATTCTCCAGCAGCATGTTCCTCTTTGAAACATTTGCTTTCTCGAGTCATATTTGTAATTATGTGCTCTGTGTCTGTTTTTCCAACTAGACTATAAGCTCCCCAAAAGAGCATACTTGTGTCTGCCTTTTTAAAACTATGCATCTCTAGTACCCAGCATGGTGGATGGCCCAGAAAAAAATACTCAAAAACACTTGGGGAATAAATGAATGCACGTAAGACACATTGTGAAGAAAAGAACAACAAAATTCAATGAGTCAGAAATTCTTAGCTTGGTAAATGGAGGCATGGTGACAGGAATTGGAAAAAGTAGAAACAGAAGTGTTGGAAGACAAATGATACTGGAGATGAATTTGAAGTGATACTGGGATATCCATGTAGAAATATTCAGAAGATCATTGGAAATATTGGTTTATAGGCTGAGAAAACTGCCAGGTGTCCTTTAATATAGAAAATTGAACTGGTTGGCTGAAGTCCTTTGATTTCCAAATTCCATTTGAAAGAGAATACATTTGAGGTCATGGAGCAGATTTTTTCTTTTAATGTACAAAAAGTAAGAACTACCTTTTTCATCCCCGTCCTAGCCGTATGTCAGAAATTTAACATCTACTTTCGTGCCATTTTTATTTTTAAGAGACTTTTTGGTAAATTAAAAACCTGGCTTTTTCCTTTTAATATAATAAATTACATTGGAAAAATCGATTGTAGCAGAAGTTTAAAAGAAAATATATTAGCTTAGAGAATGCTTTTTATTTATTACAGATATTAATATCTTCTTCCTCTGAGCTGGTTTTATGTTCACCTTTGGATACCGCAAGTAAGGCTCATGGTGAAAGACCTAAGCTTTGATGTCATATTGACCTAAACTTGAATTTTGGGTCCACCTCTTCTTACTGAGTTACTTAACTGTTCTGGACCTCAGTTTTCTCATTGTAAATTGGAGTTTCTATACCTAACAGGTTTGTGAATGTTAAATATACACTGTTGTGGGTTAACAGTGGGCCCCGAAACATTTGTCTGTGCCTCAGAATTTGTGAATATGACCTTATTTGGGAAAAAGGTCTTGCAGGTATAAGGATCTTAAGAACAGATCATCCTGAATTTCCTCGATGGACCCTAAATCCAATAGCCATTGTCCTTATGACAGACACATAATCACAGAGAGAAGAGGAGAAGGTCATGTAAAGGCAGAGGCAGAGACTGGAGTGATGTAGCTACCAAGAGTGCTGTCAGCCATCAGAAGCTGGAAGAGACAAGGAAAGATTCTTCCCTAGAGCCTCCAGTTGACCTCCAGGACTATGAGAGGCTAAATTTCTGTTGGTTTAAGCCACCAGTTTGTGGTAATTTGTTACAGTAGACCTGGGAAACTAATATATACACTTACTAGTCACTTCATAAATGCTAGTTCTATTCCCTCATTCTTATTTAAACCACCACACTGCAAGCCCTCTTGTATAAAAATAAAATAAATTGACTGCTGGAAGCATTCCACAGGAGGAAGTAGGAGAGGCCACTGTAAGAATATCTGCATGTGATACTGTTATTAAATATGAGGGGGTAATTATGAGACACACAAGTAGAACAAAGAAGAAGATGATAGTAGAGGAAGGAAGACAATCACAAAGTAAAAAATAAAGAAGGAAAAGCAAAACCTTCATCCACCCTGCCACCCCGCAGCTCTGTGTCCTTCCGTGGTGATTACTCAATGGAAACTAGAAGGAAATAGGAGGAGACCTATGAATATAAGGAGACTCACAGATATTTCAAACTTGCCCTCAAGACATTTCAGACATTGCAATCTTCCCAGGTTGGAGAGACCGAGATATGGGGCTATTGTCAAGTGAAACTGTCATCAGAACCAAGGCCTATTGACTCCTAATTTTCAGTCCACAAGATTGTTCAGTTTCTGCTTGAGATCCAACATATATCACTCAGCTGCCAAGTGGAAAGTTAAAAGAAATATTAGGTATAATATAAGACACTGCAGTAATCACAGCAGTCATAATCCCTGCCGTAACGCTATATTTTTCTGAGTACCTTAGTGACGTCATTTCTAAAGAGCATTATTTAATGGTAAAGTTATTTTTTATGTATCAGTGGCCCACGTTAAAAAATAAAAATAAAAAATCTCAAGCTTTCCTGTATAAGCCATTTTAAAATACAAATAACCATACAGCATGGGTACACATTGGGAATGGAAAGAATAACCTCTTCTTGCAGTCCAAACAAACGTATTAATACAACTGGACTAATGAAATCTAGTGATTGTAGACACTCCTATAATTTCTCCAGAAAATGATATTTCCTGGGGTCCTTGATAATCATAGACTCTCAATTCCTCATCTCCTCAGTCCCGGTGGTGGCCCAGATAGTTCCAGGATGATGTATGAAATCCTGAGAGAAAGGGAATGGTCAGTTGCCACTTGGCCAATGGTAATCCAGGCAAGGGGACATAAAAGGCTCTACATATGTAAGCGTGATTTATTAAAATAATTGAATCAGAGTCTTGTTTTGTTCTGCTTGCTTGCCACTGTAGACATGCTGGGAACACAGAAAGCATATTCTTCCCCTGCACTCTGCCTCCATCTCAGGAAAAAGAGACCAACATTGATTCTAAAGATATTGGAAAAGGATTAAGCACTAAGTTCCAGGACCTCAGAAGCCCTTAGTACAGAGTGGGTGATCATCCTGCCTTTGAAGGAAGATATGGATTTTTGCACTGGCCCCAACAGTCTTAGGCCAGGACTGTCTCCAATATGTTGGGACACATAAACTTCTGGGACTTCTCTACAACATAATTCAGAGGAGAGATCTTTGACAACAAGACGCTTCTGAAAATTGAAATGGAATTCACTGGAATTACAAAACTAAAGAACTGTGAAATATCCCACACTGCTGTGAACAAAATTCGTAGCTTTAATAACTAGCCTCAAAGACATCAGTGAATAAGTGAAAACTTGCCCCGTGCTGTTCCATATACCACTATGCAGTTATACCAGATTCTATTTGTGAGAAATTTCCAATTAAATCAACATGTTGTTCCTCAGTGGAATAGATCACCTGGATAGTCATCCCATCCCATAATACCTCAAGGAAAGTCCTGCCAGCTCCACCCTCTTCCTGACATTCTGGTGACCAGGATCAATCACCTCTGGTGTGGGATACGTGAAATAACAAAGGTTAAAGGGTTATTGACACGAGCCATGCATCTGAGCTGATTGCCAGTGTTTTGGCGGGGAGAATGACAGTGTTCTGACCATTCCTGGCCAGCTGATAAAGGAGCCTGCTGCATTGGACAGGAAAGGGCTGATGCCACCGTGGTTGTTAGAGATCAAAGTGGTCTAGGTTACCCCATCCTCTATAAAGTGTTTTTCTTGAAAGAGAAAACTTCAGAAAACAAAGGAAAAAAGATATTGTACATTTCCAGGACAGAACAGAAGTGTGGAGTTACCTGTTTGCCACGAATGCCTTTCCCATGGAGGAGTCCTTCAACTCCTGTTGAAACCCCACGGAGGGTTTCTGGGTGTCCAAGGGCTCTCTGACATTGTGGGCAAAAATTTGTACATCTTTGTCAGGAAAGTGTTTATAAATTTATGACACAAGGAGTTTAAGAACCACTAGGGTAGGGTAGTGGGGAGAGCCATTATATTCCCAAGGTCCAGGTTTGTGGCTTCCAAAGCCTGTATTAATTCTACGACTAGTCCTCACTGTTTGGAAGGCTCATGTGTCAGTTGTACAGGCTGTCTCATTCCTGCTCAGATGGATTTCAGATTCATTCCATTGAGGAGTTCCTAGACATATATTGAATATTTCTATATATTTAATATGTTCTGCTGATTTAGAAAGGAAAGGAAAGGGAAAAGAAAGGTATTCTTTTTTAGCGGCAGAACAAGTGATTGTGACTGTTTTGACCTGTGGTCTTTCTCACTTGCGCTCAGCTTCAAAGAGGGTGTAACTGTGTCTAAAGGGTGCACAGGGTGTGGGTTCATGTGACGGCTCTAGCTCAGTCACTATCCAGTGCTATGTCATCTTTCCTGTTACCATGCCATCATCTGTCAAACAGGGACAATGACCTACCTCCAAATGCAATGTGAGAGTCAAATGGGATCATTAAGTTGAGAAATACTCAGGCTGTAGCACTGAAGATAAAATGCATAAACCTTTCACACAAAGCATGTAACAGGGTATTTCTGCTACTTAATTTCAAAACAGTAAACACCTTAAAGGTGAAATTCTTGTCTGATTTGTGTTTGTCTCCGCTATGCCTTGAATCTCATAGTATGAACTGAGGACACAGTCAATGCACTCAAATCTGTCCTGAGGTGATAATGCCATCAAATATGCAACATGTGTGTATGCGTGGGGGTCAAAATGTAATAGTTTTGTTGTGGAAGAATAATTAGAAAATCTCATGAATAAATGAATGATGTTTCTGTGTAACTATTTATTGTCAGAACTTGCAATTTAATTAAGGGCTCTTTCTTGATCAGGAATATTATCATGAGAATTATTTGTTGCTACTTGTGAAATTCAAGGCTTGTTGCAAAGCAAACAATTTAATAGTAGTCATAATCAAAGTAGAAGTCTTTACTTAAAAGGACTTTCTCTTAAACTGTGTTCAGCAGGATTCTAGTTCTAAGAGGTACACAGGCAGATAATTCTGGAACACATATACTGTGCTCTTTTCATAGAGGTTTAGCACATCAAGACCTTGATAAGTCTTTAAAGAAAGAACACCATTTAACTATGTTTAAACCAAGATTATTTGGCCCTAGAGTTCTCCTTCTCTTCCTCGACCCCTGCACTTTTAAAATTCGTGTACACTTATATATCACTGAATACATTTTGGGAAATGCTGAGTTGGCAATAGAAGAATAAACAAAAATAATCTGTGCTTTAGGTAAATACTGTTGTATAACTATGGACATGGATTGAAACTTATATAATAGAATTCCATTATAACCTAGTACTTTGTGAGGAAACAAAAATGCTTATCAACATTTGGTGTTGTAAAGGTGAAGATACTCCATACAAAAATATTCTTGGAGTACACATAACATTGGGCTCCTTTAATTAATATGTAGAGCCCCAATAAATAAATAGGAAAATGATGAAAAAACCATAAACCATGAATTAATTCAGGAGAGGAAACATAAATATCATTTAACCATGTCTTATAATGAAAGAAATGTAAATTGAGACTACAATGAGATAACATTTTCACTTATTACACTGTCAAAATAAAAAATTGTGATAATACATTTATTGGCAGGAATGTGGGGAAAATGATACTTCCATTCATTGTTTAGGAGAATACAAGTCAGTGCAGTTCCTATAGAGGACAATGGGGTAATAATTATACAAATTCAAAACGTATGTCTCCTTTGACATAGCAATTCCCCTTCTGGGAATTTAGTCTACATTTATGCATGAACATGTGTACAAAGAAGGAGATTTACTGTGGTATTGCTGATAAGAACAAAGGACTGGGGGAAAAAACCCTAAATGTCCACACACTAGTGAAATAAGTTATAGAAAAGCCATCTAATGGAATCCCATGCAGAGTTAGAACAAGGCAGCTTTATGTACATGAATATGAAGTGATATGCTGTTAAGTGACAAGATGCAGAATGCTGGATATATGTGTAGCATTTTTTTCTTTAACACATGCTTATTTAGAGACAGAATGTCTTCAGAAAGTTGCACAGGACTCTGGTAAAAACTATTGCCTCAGGAGACAAGGAACTGAAGGACAGGGGTGGGAGGGGGGTTACTTTTTCATTGTATATCCATGTGAACTTTAGTTAATTAATTAATTTATACTGAAGTATAGTTGATTTACAATATTATAAGTTTCAGGTGTACAACATAGTGATTCACACTTTTTTTTTTTTTTTTTTTTTTGCAGTATGCGGGCCTCTCACTGTTGTGGCCTCTACCTTGCGGAGCACAGGCTCCAGATGCGCAGGCTCAGCGGCCATGGCTCACAGGCCCAGCCGCTCCACGGTATGCGGGATCTTCCCGGACCGGGGCACAAACCCGTGTCCCCTGCATCGGCAGGTGGACTCTCAACCACTGTGCCACCAGGGAAGCCCAGTGATTCACACTTTTTAAAGATTATACTCCAGGGCTTCCCTGGTGGCGCAGTGGTTGAGAGTCCGCCTGCCGGTGTAGGGGACGCGGGTTTGTGCCCCGGTCCGGGAAGATCCCGCATGCCGCGGAGCGGCTGGGCCCGTGGGCCATGGCCGCTGAGCCTGCGCGTCCGGAGCCTGTGCTCCACAACGGGAGAGGCCACAACAGTGAGAGGCCCGCGTACCGCAAAAAAAAAAAAAAAAAAAAGATTATACTCCATTTGTAGTTATAAAATATTGGCTATATTTCCAATGCTGTACAATGTCACCTTGTAGCTTATTTATTTTATATATAATAATTTTCACCTCTTTATCCCCTACCCCTGTTTTGTACCCCCCCACAACTGGTAACCACTAGTTTGTTCTATCTGTGAGTCTATCTCTGTTTTGTTTTATTCAGTAGTTTTATTTTTTAGATTCCACATATAAGTGACAATATACAGTATTTGTATTTCTCTGACTTGTTTCACTTAGCATAATACCCTGCAAGTCCATCCATGTTGCTGCAAATGGCAAAATTTCATTCTTTTTTATGACTGAGTAGTATTCCATTGTGTATATATACCATATCTTCTTTATCCATTCATCTGGTTTTTTTTGTTGTTAAATAGTTCTTAGTTCTCAATTTTATTTTTATTTATTTATTTTTGGCTATGTTGGGTCTTCATTGCTGGGTGGGTTTTCTTTAGTTGTGGTGAGCCAGGGGCTACTCTTCATTGCAGTGTGCAGGCTTCTCACTGTGGTAGCTTCTCTTGTTGCAGAGCATGGGCTCTAGGCACGCGGGCTTCAGTAGTTGTAGTGCGCGGGCTCAGTAGTTGTGGCTTGCGGGCTCTAGAGCACAGGCTCAGTAGTTGTGGTGCATGGGCTTAGTTGCTCTGTGGTATGTGGGATCTTCCCGGACCAGGGCTTGAACCTGTGTCCCCTGCATTGGCAGGCGGATTCTTAACTGCTGCACCATGAGGGAAGCCCCTCCATTCATCTGTTGATGGACACTTAGATTACTTCCATTTGAACTTTAAAATGACTTTTGATCATATATATTTATTAGCTATTCAAATAAAATGCATTAATTCAACTAAAAAAACAAAAGAAAAATTAACACAGATACACATATATGTGCCATTCATGCACATATGATTGACTTTAAAGCCAACCAAAGGATAGCTTTTTAATGAAATTCCATTTTATGTAATATGTATTGGAGGATACTTACAATATAGAAAAAAGCAATATTCCTTTTATAAAATAAGAAAGTTGGCCAGAAAAGTCATGCGCTTTTGTTCCTGTGGAATGACGAGCTCAAATAGGATATGTTTGCCTTGGTCAAATGTCAGGCACATACAATTCATTGACATCACTATCACTCTTAGCCTTAATTGGATGTTAGTAATGGATCATTGGGAGCTGGGAGGTCTGAGAATAATGGTGAACCATCTTCACTCTAATGTGGGGTTAAAATTTTTCAGCAGAGGAACTATCAAAATAAGCAGGCCAAAAAACAAACAAAAAAGGAAAGAATCCATTGAAGACTTTCTTTTCCTTTTCCTACAGTTTAAAAGAGTAGAGGGATTTTTCTCAGTTGTTACATCCTTTACCCCTCTTTCCCACTTGTTCAGTGGAAGCAAATAGGAACATCAGTTTTTTAAGACTTACTATGAACAGAAAATCACAGTCACCAAGTATGGGAAAGATTATGATATCATTAATTCTGGACACCAAAGGGGAGAATGTTCTCCCCTTCTCTATAGAACTGTTGATTACAGAAGGAAATCTGATGTAAATCACTAGTAGCCAAATTATATAATTTTAGGCAGAAATGTTTTCTCTAGCAAGTCTTACTTTTGTTGCAAACAGAGACAGAGACAAAGAAATTCAATAAGGAACAAACGTCCAGCAGCTTTGGGGTATGTAATTTTTCAAGGCTGGCATATTTGCTTGTTTGAAGACCAACCTAATGGGCATAAAGGTCAATTTTCTCAGATAGCTATAATTAATGGAGAGCAGTGATTGTGTTAGATCACATGGAAATAGTAGGGCTCTGCAAGATTTCCTTTTGTTCCATGTAATTCCATCTCTCAAGGCAAAGGACAACAATGTGTATATGGACAGTATGTGTGCAGCAGTATTTCTATGACACTGATTCATTCAGAGACAAACTAAACCTTATTGGAAATGAGTTCATTTAGTCTAGTCCAAGTAAATTCTAACCATATCTTGAATGAAATAGTACAACATTCAGTAGCTCTGCCTGTGAGCTCTTCTCTCTGATGGATAGTTACATGTTTATTGTTACTTGAAGTAATTGGGTAAAGTTTATACAGACAGAGAAAGAGCAAGAAGAGAGGCTGAATTTATAATTTAGCATTACAAACTCATTACTAGGCTAAAGCAGATACTAATGTAACTCATTTATAAGCCCAATGATATGACTTAATGAGTAATGAGTGAAAAAGTTGAATGTCCTTTTTTCTCCTCTATCTGAAATACGTGAAGTTTGGTAAAGGCAATTCATAAGGGGGGAATGATGCAGAATTAAAGAATAAATTCTTTAGCCTCTCAGGCTCACTCGTTGCAAAGTCTAGCTTAGGTCAGACTTGTGGAAGCAGAGCCTGAGGCAGAGATTTTTGTCACGTGATTTATGATGGGAGTACTTTTGGGTAAAACCTGCAATGGAGTGAAGGAAGCAGGGTAAGGTAAACAGAAAAATCAGGTCTGCTTCCTGAAGAACCCAGGCTGACCCATATTCTAATTGAGATTTTTTTTTAAATATAATTTAAATATATTTATATATTAAAGCCGATGCTTTCTATCAGTTTCTGAGTTACCCATTCCAGGAAGAACACTCAACATTTTGATTTCACACCATAACCCAGAGTACTTCCCAGTAGCTCCTGGGGTTAGACACAGGCCAGGAAGAAAGAGAGATGCCTCATGCTTTCTCTGCTACTAATCAAACTCCACTGAGAAATATGAGCTTCCTCAAGCTGAATCCAAGATCCCACATTGTAGATACGAGGGAATAGATAATAACCTGGTACTTTTAATTAAGCTAAGAATGATTTGAGGTTTAAAGCTAAAGCCTTTACATAATAATTCACAGAAAATGGGCTTTTGGAGAGGAGTATCCAAACTCAATTTGCCCATCTGGAAAATGAAGATAGTAAAAATTCAAAATAGAGGAAAAGTGACTCACAACTACTGAAACCTTGTTTCAAGGATGTAGGGCTGTGAGAAGGAGGCCAGGTACCTCTAAGGAGGCATTAGAGGGTACTATTCTATGTACTAGCATCTTGGCACTGTCTGGAGGCCCGTCCCACAGACTTACTGACTCAGAAATATAAATTGTCAGCTTGCCGGAAGTGAGTATAGATCTCAGGAGCAGACATGTTGACTTAGCTCCCACAGCCAGTGTAAAAGACCAGAATATCTGTTGATTTCTATGCACTGCAGCAATCAGTGACAGGGCTGGAGGCCTCAGGACTGTACTACACTTTCTCTGTAACATTAAGAAACAGTGTGATAATCACAAGGTTGCTTTGTGAGCACAGAAGCAAAGCAAAGGAGCTAGTAAAGAGAAACTCTAGTTGGATCTTTTGATGCCCTATCCCGTGTCCCCAGAGCTCACCTCTGAATGTTACCTGTACCCATGGTGGACAGTTTCAGGTATACCATGGATAGCTCCCTACTTTAAATGCCTGCTTCTCTGCTTGACAGCTTCTTTCATGCTTGGGAGTTTGCTCAGCCACAAGCTAGAGCAGCACAAAAGCGACAAGGAGTTAATGCAGCCCTAGGGACATTCTTCAACAGAGGTAGAATGGGAGTCTAAGGATAATGCCCTAGGCTCTCTGTCCTGCTGTAGCTCAGTTCTGAGGTGTATTCTATATGGTTTCTCAGAAGGTCCCCTTCAAATAGCAAGATTTGCAACCTATTATCCACCCTGGTAACTTGCTTATTATTGTACCCTTTGTTTTTTTTTTTTTTTTTTCTTCCCTCTAAGGTTGCCAGATAAATTATGGGTAACTCAGTTCAATTTGGATTTCAGATAATAGTGAATGGATATACATACATATATGTATATATGTACATTCACATGTATGTGCATGTGATCTGTGTTAGTGTGTCTAGATTTATATATCTAGATACCTCTATATCAGTACCTATATATACAATAGATAGATATCTAACTGTCTGTCTCTCTGTCTATACAGAGAGAGAGAGAGAGAGGGAGAGAGCAGCAATGATAAAGCAGATGGGATAAAATGTTAACAATAGGTGACTATCGGTGAAGGATAATGAGTGTTTTTCACATCAGTGTTGCAAATTTTCTTTAAGTTTGAAATTGCTTTCAGATACAAAGTTAAAGTAGTGAGGAGTCTTCGAATAATTTAAGAACCACTGATCTATCTAGCTCAGCCCCTCATTTACAAATGAAGAAATTGATGCCCAGAAGACCTGCTCAAGGACCAATAGCCACGTTTGAATGGTACTTACAATATTCCACTTTAGCACTGTTAAAAAACAGAATTCAACTGAATAAATCTGAAGTTCTAATTCACTTTATTCAATGATTTATGAATCGGGCAGCATCTCATCAAGAAGTAGAAAGGGACTCCTTGGAGTTTTGCAAAATAAAAGGATTTTGTAGGCAGGAAGAGTGTGGGACAAAGAAGTTAAAGAGTAGATTGTTTCAGGCAAGACTACCTTTTTTTAGGGGGAAGGGAAGTGGTCTTAGGCAGACTGCCTCAATAGTGTTGGTCAGGAGGTTCCAGACTGATTGGTTTAAAATTCCATTCCTTGGAGAAGCAGAAACTGCAGTTAGGTTAGGTATTAAATCTTGGTGGAGCTTAGCATAAGTGACTCAATGTGGGGCCAGTGTTTTGGTTTTTTTTGTTTTTTTTTTCTGTTTCTATACTGTACTTTTATTTTACTTATTGTTTTTATTGGAATATAGTTGCTTTACAATGAGTTAATTTCTGCTGTACAGCAAAGTGAATGTTGTTTCTTTTTAACAGTTCCCCCTTTTGATCGAATCAAGCTCTAAGCCTAACTGAGAGAGAGGGATCAAAATTTAAGGCGTTTACTCCACTCCCGGCTACCATGCTAGTTCTTGCAGCTTTTATTGATCCTGGGTGTTTGTTTGTTTGTTGCTGAATCTGTGTGGTATTCACAGGTCACGACTTAAGGCTCAAAATATTTTTGTTGGTCATTCTCTTCGTTCCTTGTCTGATGTTTCAGTCTTAGGGAGGTCTTTTGCTTGCTGATTAGTGGCTGCGAACATGCATTTAAAGGTTTTGAGAGAATGCAATGCACCAGGGGGATTATCATGATAACTATAAGCAGGATAATTCCAATGTTTGGAGTGCACTTTGGAGTCATGATCCCCAAGAATCAAACCAACCAAAGAAGGACCCCTTTGAAGGAGTCACTCTTTTAAGCTAAGTGGCTTGTTCAGTGATCTTCTGTAACTGAGATTCAACTTCCCCAAAAGTATTAATCCAGATATAGCAGGTAGTGTTGGCCACAGCACAGATACCTCTTTGCCCAGCTAAACAATAATCCTGTTATCAAGAAAAACTTTGGACAGAGGGTCTAAGAAGTTTTGTTGGGCAGATTCTGCAATACTTTCAAGAGTTGGGGAGAGGTTCCTGATCATAGCCTCATTTGTACTTACTTCTATCCAGGGAAGTAGAGCCCTGCTAAGTAAAGTGAATCCTTAATCCTGAATGCCTCCTGGTAGGTCCTATCTAACTCATCCATGAAAATTCAGGGAAGTTGACCAATGACACGTTTCAGTTTGTTTGTAGATAGTTAGGGGCACAGTTAGATAACCTAAGAGGCATTGCCCAGTTATGTGCCAGCCATCTAGGCTTCATAGGCTCAAGGACAATGATAACCACCACAAACAAAGATAAATCCTCTCGGGGCACAAACCACTGCCACAAAGTTGCAACTGTTAATGAATTCATTTACAGGGATTGTTACATTGGCCTCTTCAAGCCAGGAGTCAGTTAGGTTTTTTCCTAGCCTGAAATAAGAAGTTGTTCTAAGTTCCAGAGTTTATCCCCCCTTAGCGGTGGCCTGTGATGTATGGGTAATGGCATTATCTTCGTAGGCCAATGTCAGAGTAAAGAAAAGAATAAGAAAAAATGTTTTTATGATTAAAGTAAGAAGTCTTGATCTGGCATCTTGGGTGGAAGCAGTCTACATCTATGTCAGCTACTTCTCTTCCTAGTCAATTTGATTTTGAGGTCTTCAGCTTGTGTGCAGTTTCCTTCTTCATTGGGAGATATGGGCCCAAGGTTTAAGTCCCTGAAGTCTGGCTGCCACCTGGGCAGTGAGGAGGACCTTATAGTCCCATCCAAGGAGATTCAAGGGAAGTCTTTGTTCTCAGTTATTGCAAATCAAAAGGCTGGAATAAAATTGGAAATGTTAGTTTGGAGAGTCAGATATTTGAGAAAACTAGAATTCAAGATTTAGTCCAGTTTACAGGTTTATAACAAAATCTCAAAGACAATTAACAGGACTAGAATCTAATATATGCAAAGGTGAAAACACAATTTTTCTCTCTACAGTTAACCATACTCTTTTCCAAAGGTAACCACAGTAAAACTAATTTGTTTGCATTAAAACTTGGCCTGATTATTTACATAAGTGCAGCAAGAATAGTAAGAATAGTGATTGACTATATAAGCCCTTTATAAGATTGCTTTGCTGGAACGTTGTAAGCAAGGTACCGGGTCAGTTTTTTTCAAGGGGCTTTATTGGCTTCATAAAGTCAATCTTAGTTCCTCAAAACAGTCTGGTCATATCTGAGTCTATTCATATCTCTCTCAAGTATAACATTCCAGTCAAAGCTTTGGTAATATAACCAATATTTCCAGTTGTGTCATATCACAAGGAGAGTAAATTTTTACTGAATTTATACAAATAACTATATTGCCATGAAAAAAATTTTCAAGAGTTCCCCAATTTTGGAGGGGTTAAGTAGGGAGAAAAAACCCAAATGTTTTCATCTTTGTTTATATCTTTGTTTGGTATACTTTACCAAATTGATAGAAATCATAGATAGCTTAAGAGAAAAGGTCTCTTTAAACCTGGAAAAACAACATTAAACAACCAGCAATGTTTCAGACAAAAAGTCATAAAAATTATAATCATCCTCCTCACTTTATTCAGTCCTTGTTATTAATTCTTGTTCTGTTTGAATCCAGCTTTTCCATTAGTTCTGGAAATTCTTATCCAGTTCAGTTTTATGATCAGAAACCTGTACTTGTTAAAACTTTTTCCTTGAATCTCCTTGAAAATGAAGCACTTTTCTCAGAACACTCTTGCAAAAGCATCTGAGTAAAACAATAACTGTTTGTAATTGACAAAAAGACTTTTAAAAATGCCCCTTGTTAAAGAGCTGATGAGAGTTCATTATAATGAAATTGACAGGAAAATTTGGTTATTTCTATGATGCACAATATTTTTAAATGATAACTGAAATTATGATGATAACATCATACTAGGCCATATCAGACTTTAGGAACTTCAGGAACACTTATAACATATACGTATACAAATAGAGCATTTAGAAGGCTTAGTATTACTTTTTGTTTTTTGCGGTACGTGGGCCTCTCACTGTTGTGGCCTCTCCCGTTGCGGAGCACAGGCTCCGGACGCGCAGGCTCAGCGGCCATGGCTCACGGGCCCAGACACTCTGCGGCATGTGGGATCTTCCCAGACCGGGGCACAAACCCGTGTCCCCTGCATCGGCAGGCAGACTCTCAACCACTGCGCCACCAGGGAAGCCCAGTATTACTTTTTACTTGACGATGCTTTCCATGTAATTTAATATTTTAAATAAGCCTAGTTAAACATCTCTCTTTTTATGAAGAGAAAGAACAAATCTTTTGAGGTTTTCCAGGGACCCTCTGGAAAATCCCAAAGTTAGTTTCAGGTCAAAAAGATTTCATTTAGAATTTGATTTTGGGAAGCTTGTCAATATTATCAAAAGGTTAAAACAAACACATGACAAATAGAATCACAAATAATTATAAAATAGTACTTATCTATTTGACCGAAATGATTAATAAAATATTTCTAAGGCAAATACTAAAGGTTACATAATTGTGAGGAAAACCAATCAAAGCACATGAAATTATTTTGTAAAACACAAAATCTTTGCTTTCTAGGGAGATATTACTTAAAAGGGAAAGAGAAACATTTTATAATAGCTTATTATCAAGAGCAGACCAATGCTACAGAAAAACTTTGTCCTTTTAGCAGATGAAAGAAAATTTTAGTTTTATATAAGTACATTACAGATATTAAAGCTTACTTGAAACACTTCTATAATATCAGTTCATTCTAAGCCAGCTTGATTACACAAGGTGAATTTTCCCTGTCTTTCTCTCTTTCCAACTTCCTACTTAATTTGTCTTTCCTTCTCTCCCATTTTGAAATAACCAGTTTTTTACCTTGGGACAAATTTATTTTCTTTTCCCTGAAAAAAATGCATTTTCACATCTTATACATTTTTATAGCCAAAACTCACATCCTAATTTCCTTGCATATGGAATTGCTTCCCTTTTTAGTTTTAGTAATTTTAATTACATATATTAATTAGAATTCTTAACCCTTAAAACCTTAATTTCTAGTGTAACATAAGTGAACAATTGTGAATTGTGTCTGTTACACCAGCATTCTTTAGATTCGCAAATTTGTGAATACATTTCATAATTTCTGAAAATATGTTTCTTCATAGTACAGTCTTTCAATAAAGCGCTAGGTAAGTTTACTAATAGATCCCAAATGTCTTTCATTTCTTTGTAATAAGAAGCCAAAAGTAGATAAACCTATGTTTAGTAATTAATGTTTCACTATTTCATCTTATTTGGAAATGACCTAGATTTTCAATGTATTTCCATTATTTAGCTTAGCTTAGCTTAGCAAAACTCTAAAGTTTCAAGTTACCTGAAAGATTTTGAAAGCTATTTCTTATACACATAACATAAAATATAATTATTTTACCTATAAACTCTATAACATTTTCATCTATCTAAAATCACTTACTCCCAACAATTGTGTTTAGATTACCCATGAAAACTTCATAAGATATTAGAAAAAATCAGGCATCATTCTAATTTATTTTTTTGCTAATAGATTTTGCAACAGAGATAATATGAATTTTACTAGTAAAACCAGGTAGAATAAAAGTTGTTTGCTTTATATTCAGTGTTGGCAACTCAAAAGACATGTCTCTTTTAACTAAGCCAATGAATTTAAACTAGCTTTAATATCAAATATTTTCCTTGATCATGTGAACCTGAAAAACATTTAGGTTAGTTTCAATCACATTTCTGAGAGATTTTAGAATACTCAGCCCTTAATTTATACCAGTTCTTGGTTTCTTTCTAAGCCAATTGAATAGAGCTCTTTTACAAATTAATTTAAGCAATGCCATCTGAGGGTAGAAATTAATCACACACCTACAACATACACATATAAACATACATGAACATACAGATGCAAATAGAGACCTCATAGCTTCGTTTTAAAATTGTAGACACAAGACAGGTATGAGAATATAAAATGCACTAGTTATAAAATATCAGTGGAATAAGTTTGGGAGTGTTCCTTGCTCTGCAATTTTTTGGAAGAGTTTGAGAAGGATGGGTGTTAGCTCTTCTCTAAATGTTTGGTAGAATTCACCTGTGAAGCCATCTGGTCCTGGACTTTTGTTTGTTGGAAAATTTTTAATCACAGTTTCAATTTCATTACTTGTGATTGGTCTGTTCATATTTTCTGTTTCTTCCTGGTTCTGTCTTGGAAGGTTATACCTTTCTAAGAATTTGTCCATTTGTTCCAGGTTGTCCATTTTATTGGCATAGAGTTCCTTGTAGTAGTCTCTTATGATGCTTTGTATTTCTTTGGTGTCCATTGTAACTTCTCCTTTTTCATTTCTAATTTTATTGATTTGATTCCTCTCCCTCTTTTTCTTGATGAGTCTGGCTAATGGTTTATCAATTTTGTTTATCTTCTCAAAGAACCAGCTTTTACTTTTATTGATCTTTGCCATTGTTTTCTTTGTTTCTATTTCATTTATATCTGCTGTGATCTTTATGATTTCTTCCCTTCTACAAACTTTGGGTTTTGTTTGTTCTTCTTTCTCTAGTTCCTTTAGGTGTAAGGTTAGATTGTTTATTTGAGATTTTTCTTGTTTCTTGAGGTAGGATTGTATTGCTTTAAACTTCCCTCTTAGAACTGCTCTTGCTGCATCCCATAGGTTTTGGATCATCCTGTTTTGGTTGTCATTTGTCTCTAGGTAGTTTTTGATTTCCTCTTTGATTTCTTCAGTGATCTCTTGGTTATTTAGTAACATATTGTTTAGCCTCCTTGTGTTTGTGTTTTTACATTTTTTTCCCTGTAATTGATTTCTACTCTCAGTGTTGTGGTTAGAAAATATGCTTGATATGATTTCAGTCTTCTTAAATTTACCGAGGCTTGACTTGTGACCCATGATGTAATCTATCATGGAGAATGTTCCATCTGCGCCTGAGAAGAAAGTGTAATCTGCTGTTTTCACATGCAATGTCCTATATCAATTAAATCTCTCTGGTCTATTGTTTCATTTAAAGCTTGTGTTTCCTTATTAATTTTCTGTCTGGATGAGCTGTCCATTGGTGTAACTGAGGTGTTAAAGTCCCCCACTATTATTGTGTTACTGTCAATTTCCTCTTTTATAGCTGGTAGCAGTTGCCTTATGTATTGACGTGCTCCTATGTTGGGTGCATATATAATTATAACTGTTATATCTTTTTCTTGGATTGATCCCTTGATCATTATGTAGTGTCCTTCCTTGTCTCTTATAACATTCTTTATTTTAAAGTCTGTTTTATCTATTTTATATGAGTATTAGTACTGCAGCTTTCTTTTGATTTCCATTTGCATGGAATATCTTTTTTCATCCCCTCACTTTCAGTCTGTATGTGTCCCTCAGTCAGACATGGGTCTCTTGTAGACAGCATATATATGGGTCTTGTTTTTGTATCCATTCAGCAAGCCTGTCTTTTGGTTGGAGCATTTAGTCCATTCACATTTAAGGTAATTATTGATATGCATGTTCCTATTACCATTTTCTCAATTGTTTCAGGTTTGTTTTTCTAGGTCCTTTTCCTCTCTTGTGTTTCCCACTTAGAAAAGTTCCTTTAGCATTTGTTGTAAAGATGGTTTGGTGGTGCTGAGTTCTCTTAGCTTTTGCTTGTCTGTAAAGCTTTTGATTTCTCCATCGAATCTGAATGAGATCCTTGCTGAGTAGAATAATCTTGGTGGTAGGTTCTTCCCTTTCATCACTTTAAATATATCATGCCACTCTCTTCTGGCTTGTAAAGTTTCTGCTGAGAAATCAGCTATGGGAGTTCCCTTGTATGTTATTTGTTTTTTTAGGTTGGTAGAATTTATGGACTGGCATCTCCTCCCTCCTTTTGGCCCCTCCTGAATTCTCCCAGTTAGTTTTCAGTGACAGCACCGTGTTCCTTATTGGGACCTCTTGTTGCAAGACAGCTCATGCAAGTGGTTATCATAGTGCCTGGCCAAGGCGGGTGGTTTTGGTCAAGAGTTCCCTAACAACCATGAACAATTTATCCTATTTGGGTTTCTTCTTGAGACAGCAAGAGTTCTAACAGCCTTTAAATGTTCTACCTGTGCCCACTAATTTTCGTGGCTTTTGACTTCTGAGCTCCCCATTAGCTATAGCCTGGACATGGTCCAAGTCAAGCCGAACCCAGACCAACCTCAAACGCTGTCTGGTTTTTAACTTGAATCCGGTCTGATCCCAACTGGTAACCACCAACAATTACTATGGAACTTTGAACTGGGAAAAAAGATTGAATCAACAGACCTCAACAAATGGGGAACTATAGCCACCACCAGCAGTTTTCCAATGTGAAATCTGGAAACAGAATCCAGGGCTGGGGTTTTCCACTCAAAAATCCAGGAGTTGCTGTGTGAAAAGCTAAGGGCTTGGCTCCAGGCAGAACCATCCACCAGCTCAGTTAGGCTTCGGGCAGAACTGTCTACTAGCTCAAGCTGCCCTGTCCTGTAAAGAAAAGCCAATTAGATGGGGGGCTAGATGCAAATAGAATGGGGCTCATAACCAAGAAGAACTTATGGCCCTCAGAAACAGCAAGAAAGACAGTGAAGTGAACTGAGGGTTCATGGGGTACCACCCCTGTATTTCTCCTTGTCCCTGAATGCCATCAGAAGTTCACTTTAGATCCCACTACTGCCACCAAAGCTGTTAAAACACAAATTTCAGTTGTGTAAATTTGAAATTGTAATTGATTTTATTCAACAGTTCATGAATTGGGCAGCATCTGAAAGGTGTTCCAAGGAGTTGTACAAAAGGGAAGTTTTTTTATAGGCAGAAAGAAGGTGGGACAAGAAAGTTAAGAGAGTTGATTATTTCAGGTTACCTTCTTTTAGGGGAAGACCAGGGGTCTTAAGGCAGATTACCTCACCAGTGTTTATCAGGAAATTCCAGACTGACTGGTTTAAAATTCCACTCCTGAGAGAGGCTGAAACTGCAGTTAGGTTAAATATTAAATCTTGGTGGGGCTTAGCATAGGTGACTCCACTTTGGGCCTGCTGTTTCTTTTTAACAGCACAAATATACCTTGCTTTCCAAAAAAAATACTTTAAGTTTATATGATATATAAATCATAACATCCACAATGCCATTCCCCTTTAATCATGCAAATAACTAGAGTTAATTCTGCATTTTTTAAGCATATCAAAATTTATTTTATTCAAAACCTTTAGACCCATTTGGATCTTCCTTCTGTTTTTCACTTCAAAAAAAATTTCTCTACTCCTTTTGTGCACCAGTTACTTATTTTAGATAACTTAGAATTGTAATATAACCTTGCCTTAGGATATGTCTATTTTCCCTGGTGAGGGATAAGGGAGGGCAGGAATTCTCTGTCTCCTGCAGCTGTTTGAACGAGTAGGTGGAGAGAGAGTGGAAATGTGTAGGATGGGAGTCAGTCTTCCACTCTTCTTCAGGGTTTCTGTCTATGCTAAAGAGATTTTCTTTCTTTCTTTTCTGTTTTCTGTTTGCTTTTTAAAAATAGCTTTTAAGGAATGGAAAATTTCTGTGGTAGCTGATAGCAAATACAGAAGGGCTCATTTGCATATAGATGTTTCAGCTTGCAACTGCATAATTCCCTGAGAGAGGCCTTGTCTAAATGGGCAGGCAGACTGGCACAGGGCTGCTGGGTTCCTAATGAAACCTAAATTGAAACTTGAGAAACATTTGCCTTGGAGGTGGCCAGGCTTTTTAGAGTATCAATTTAAATCTGAAAGACGCAAGCAGTGCCCTGCCAAATTGCCCCTTGCTCTTTAAAAGCCCTAAGACAGAGGGTAGAGGGGAAATGGAGAGAAAACAACAAATGATCGGGTAAAACCTGAGTTGAACAATGTGCTTTCTTTTACTTAGAAATTCTGCCTGAAGATTTCAAAACAGTGAGCAGGTGGGAAAGTGGCAAAGAGCAGAGAAGAGAGAGTAGAGGCTCCATCTATTCTGGAAAGGTCTTAGAAACAGAAGGGCCTTTTTCTAGGTATCTGGGTGAGCCAAGCCTTTTGAGACAACTGGTAATCCATTTATAGGCTAAAGACTTTTCAGACTGAATGTTCCCCCTGAACTTGACCGTGAGCTAAGCAGATAAGGACAACTCTGAAAACAAGATAATGTGGAAAGAAAAAGAGATTACAAAAAGGTCAAAAGATTAGCTGGGGGATAAGTGGAAGTCAGAGGAAAATAAAGGAAAAGGTTAGAAACTGAAACCAGGCAAGGAAGATAAATCAAGTTAGCAAGTGGAGGAAGTGAACGTAGGAGGAAAATAAGAAATGAGATCGGGGAATTGGCCACAGGATCGGAGAGGAATACACAGATGATTAAAAAGAGAAATGCAAGAAAATAAAGAACTGACAATGTGGATGAAGGAATTTTTAAAAATCATCAAAATAAATACCTCTAATGCTTCTATGTCTGAATCTAATGAGAAATGGTGTGTCAAAATCTTTCTATATTCCTTTCCGAGAACCAGTGTTTCTTTGTTCCTACCCAAAACATTCTTTTAAAAATTTCAATTTATAATCTTTTTGATTCAGTATCTGGAATTGAGTACATTATCCTCACTTATTGGTTAAAGCATAACAGATTAAAATGTTTGATAAATGAATGTCAGTGTAAGTGTGAGAAACGTAATAAGGCATCTTCTCCAACACATGTGCATGTACACAAGCACACAGGTGCACACACACATGCAAGTTCACTAGATATAGAGCATATTTATAATGAAGTACATCCTGCCCACAACAGAAAATGCATTCTATGTAATATAAATCTGTTTGCTGCCCCTCAGCTGGATCTCAGAGAAAACGTCCATTATTTTACCGAGGTCTAGTGAAGCAGATTATCTTTTGGGAATGAAGAGAATTGCTGAATTCTACCTAAGGTTGCCTATGTTGCCTACCCATAAGTCTGCATCTGTTATGCAAAAAGGGAAATAAAAGTGAAGAGGATATGACAAGTGCAACTTATTTATTTAGTACCAGGTACCTTATTTATTTAGTACCAGTACCTTATTTAGTACCAGTACCTTATTTATGTAGTCCCAGGCCATGGAGGGTCACTGGGGTTAAGGTGGTAACTGAGCTCGTCCCTGTGCTCAAGAGACACATGATCTATGAGACTTTTGTAGAAAAATATTTGATCTGTCTTTCAATCCATCATTCATGGGTCCAAGACTTTCAAAAACAAAATAAAACAAATAAGTAAAACTCAACTCAAACAAGTATAGAATCTAAGTATCTAAAGCTAAATGTGTTGTGTACTAACTGTCATTATTATGCATTTTATATGCAGTGTCTGTTTAATTCCCACGGCCAATATTTGAACTGATTTTTCTGACATTCTTTTAAAAATTTTTTTACATTATGGTTTATCATAGGATATTGAATATAGTTCCCTGTGCTATACAGTAGGACCTTGTTTATCCATACTATATATAATAGTTTATATCTTCCAGTCCCATACTCCCACTCCTTCCCTCCCCCACCCGCCTTCCCCTTGGCAAGCACAAGTCTGTTCTCTATGTCTGTGAGTCTGTTTCTGTTTTGTAGATAAGTTCATTTGTGCCATATTTTAGATTCCACATATAAGTCATATCATATGGTATTTGTCTTTCTCTTTCTGACTTACTTCATTTAGTATGATAATCTCTAGTTGTATCCATGTTGCTGCAAATGGCATTATTTTGTTCTTTTTATGGCTGGGTAGTATTCCATTTTATATATATATATATATATATATATATATATATATATATATATATATGTATATCACATTTTCTTTATCTGTTCATCTGTCAATGGACATTTAGGTTGTTTCCATGACTTGGCTATTGTGAATAGTGAACAGTAGGGGGGTACATGTATCTTTCTGAATTATAGTTTTGTCCAGGTATATGCCCAGAAGTGGGATTGCTGGATCATATGGTAATTCTACTTTTAGTTTTTTAAGGAACCTCCATATTGTTCTCCACAGTACCTGTACCAATTTACATTCCCACCAGCAGTGTAGGAGAGTTCCCTTTTCTCCATGCCCTCTCCAGCATTTATTAATGTAGACTTTTTAATGATGGCCATTCTGACAGGTGAGAGATGGTACCTCATTGTAGTTTTGATTTGCATTTCTCTAATAATTTGTGATGTTAAGCATCTTTTCATGTGCCTGTTGCCTATCTGTTTGTCTTCTTTGGAGAAATGTCCATTTAGGTCTTCTGCCCATTTTTTGATTAGGTTGTTTGTTTTTTTTTGATATTGAGCCCCACAGCCAATTTTTGAGGAAGGTATTTTTGTTATACTCATTGTATAGATAAAAAATTGGAACTTAAATATATTAAGTAACTTTCCAAAGTTATGTTTATTAAATGACAAATCTGAGGCTGAACCCACATCTGTTTGATACCAAAACCCATGTGCTTTAAAAAGATCATAGATACTCTTCAGTATTCAGGGTAGGTATCTTAAAAATGGAAACTACTTTAGACTAGTTCTTTATTATTCATCAAGGTCCTACTTCTAGGGAGAAGTACTCAATTTTAGTTGTACTGACAAATAACTCCACTTGAAATCCATATGAGCAATGTCTACATCTCATCCATGAAGTATTTTTAAAAATACATTTAAGTATGCAAGTGTGTGGCTGTTGGTTGTGATACTACCCAGAGAGTCAATTAGATTTTTCACTTAGGTGTTTTGGTGCAGAGTTGACACAGAAAATCATTGTAATCAATAATGCAAATTCAGTCCCTAACATCAGGGTTTGTGTAATTGCATGGCACATGACTTCAGGATATTATTAAATTGGTGTTTTTTGCTTGTCAAAATATTATTTAAATGTTTGTGACAAAATGTACACATATTACTTATACTTAAGAGATAAAAGGAAGGAAGGAAGGGAGGAAGGGAGGAAGGGCAGAAGGAAGGGAGGAAAGAAGGAAGGAAGGAAGGGAGGAAAGAAGGAAGGAAGGAAGGGAGGAAAGAAGGAAGGAAGGAAGGGAGGGATTAAGGAAGGAAGGAAGGAAGGAAGGGAGAAAAGTAAATGAATCTTTTTGGATTAGAGGCTCCTTACCTTCTGTTTTACTAGTTTACTTGTTGTACCTTCATCTTGTCATTGACCCCAAGTGACTCCAAGCTGAGGCCAGATTTCTCCTCTGGCAAGAATCTCTTTTTAAGTGTTTATAGCTAAACTAAGCAGTTAAAGGCAAGATGAAATTTATATATATATAATGATATCCTCCAATAAAGAATAGATGCCAGCAGAAGAGAAACCCTTTCTCGTAGGCATTTTAATGATTATTGGACTAAAATCACTCATTAATCTCATGCACACTGCATTTTGGTTGATCTTGTGGAATGTCTGTTTGATGGTTTTCAAAATCACTTATCCATGCAGTTTTGGCATCTCTGTGCTGTGTTAGCAATTCCTGTTTTGTATTAGATTTTACTTGAATCTTTAATGTAGGTTCTTTATTTCCCTCCTTCTTTCCCATCAAAATATGTACAGGTACAAAGGAGTAATTGCAAGCTGTGAAATAATCTTAATATTTCAAAATATTTATTCAAAATCATCATATACTTGTAATAAGAATGCAGAAGCTAAATAGTGGTTAACCCCCTGAAGTTCCAGGACCACAGAGAGATTCTTTAATGTAGTGAAGAGAATCCTTAAGAAAAGCTTGGGAATCATCTTGGTAAACCCATGGGATGTTTACCACCACTAGAAGAGTTTAGTTTGGATTTTGCTTCTACCTTCTTATCAGTGATTAAAAACGGCACCATTGTCTGTTCAGGGATAAAATTCATATGTCTTTAGATTTTCTATCCTTTTAAGTTATATCACCTTCTTCAAATATTTATTAAGTGGTTGTTTACTATTTGCCTGGTAGTATACTTTGTATCCTTATGTAATCTCATGTTATCCTCATAGAAATTCTATGAGCTAAGTACAGTTAAGATTCCCATTGTATATATACACATACAAAAGATTAAGCAACTTGCCTGAGACTGTATATCTAGGGAGTGGCAGAGCTGGCATATGGATATAGATCTGTCTGACTCTAATGCATAAAGCTTTAAATCCACACTGCCTACTCAGGGTTACACCAAAAAGCAGCCATGGACACCTGATATCTTAAAATCCTTTCCCCCCACTTTTAATAAAAATGCTGATCTTTGCTTGAGTACAAGAACCTACCCCCAGGTCATGAGGTCTGGGTGGGATGGTCTTACTTCCTGGTTCCTGGGGTAGGCACATGATGTAGGCCTGGTCAATCAGACATGTGTGCCCTTGACCATCATGGTTGGACGAATGCTACTTGGGGTCACTATGTGGGCAGAGACTACCTGAGAAGAAGCCAAGATCCTGAGAGGCAAGAAATGGAAAGAACCCCAGGCCTAGGAATAATATTTGACCCTCTACATTTAGTCAGACCTTGGATCTTTTAACTTCTTAGTGTAAAAGCCAGTAGATGTCATGCTTACTTTTGTTTTTCCTTAAACTAGCTTCAGTTGGGGTTCATTTACAATTGAAAAAGGTCTGATGAAGGGAGCATAGATAAACCTCACTAGGCCTTGAGGCAATGCTGGCAGGAAACAACCAGGAACTCTCTGGAATCTCTTGCTCTGGTCTCTCACAGCTACTGACACTATCAAAGCACTGGCGACGCCACCTCTTTCAGCTTGGTGTTATAATCAATGGTGGTATTTTAAAGTTTCCATCCTGATCTTTTTTTTTTTTTTATTATTGTTAAGTTCGTTGTATAAATGATATTTTCCTTCCTTTGGCTGTTTCATTTTGTTCTCATATTCACACTTGGATCAGCAATACAGATGGAGTCCAGGTCAGGGAGGTTTATAATGATCATACCTGGAAGGTTGATAACGAGTAGCCAGGGAAGATATTTTTTTTTAAATATTTTGTTATAATTTCATGAGGCAACCAATAAATTTCTGAAAGAAAAATTATTGGATAATTATCAAGTTATAGTGTTAGTTCAAAATATTTTGATTCAACTGACAAAAAAATTCAGGTTATATTCTTGAAAGGAAAAGATTTGCTTTAGAGATCCAAATATAGATCCCTCTGTCTTCTAATTTAGAAATGTGCTCTATAAATGATTATTGAATTGGAAAATGACAATTAAGTCTTATGCCCTGGTCTATAACTAAATTAAGGTACCAGAATCCCCAAACTGACTTGACTGTGACATTTGTCAAAGAAGAGATTTTCTTCTGCACCTAAGCTTCTATCTGTCTTTCTGTTTATCTATCTATCTATCTATCTATCTATCTGTCTATAGTTATAGGGATGAGTTGGCTTCCTTGCCACCTTGCTAGGCTATGTAATCACATATATGGTGATGGGTTCATAATCCATGGAAACTTTATAAGGTATGTTATCCACAAAAGATGTTGCTGGTAACAGTAAACAGGACCTTTCAAAATTTACAAATTAGTCACCAAGTTAATGTTCAAATTGGACTTACTCTTCCCTGTCATATACCTTGAGATGAAAGCCATGTCAGTTAGACATAGTATACAATTCCAGAATCTGATCAAATGCAATAAGGAGTGGGGAAAATTATTCATAAAGTAAAAACTGCTACACAAACACAAAATATTTATCAGCAGACAGTGTGGTCTAGAAATCATTGCCAAGAATTTTAGAATTAAAAAAATGTATATCAAGGCATTCCATGGATTCTGGGAAACATGACGATAAGTTGAGAGGAAATTCCCTTTTTGGGAAAGGTTATGCCTCTCTACCAAATATTGTCACTCACAACCATCCTAAAGGCAAGCTTGAGGAACATGTCCAAGTAAGATTTTGAGGGCCAGAAGTAGGATTTGAATTGAGTTCTCTCTTGTTCCAAAGCCTGAATACTCAGTGCTATACTATAGAAGTGAAATCTTAGTTCTCAAAAACCCAACATCCTAACTCTTGGTTCCCATCTTGACACCACCACATCTCATTATAATACTGTCATGATGATCAAAGCCTGATGATGTGACTCAACAAGGATTTGTTAGACACCTATAGAATACCTTCTAGGTAGAAAAATGATAAATACAGGATATTGTCCTTGCCCTTTTATATCTAACTCATGATAGTAATAGGTAAAGAAACTCCATGCAATTAAGAAAAAAACAAAAACCTAATTTGTAATACTTTTGAATTTCTTTTTTCTCCCAGTTTCATTGAAGTGTAGTTGATAAATATATACCATATTTAAAGTTTACAACATTATGATTTGATATATGTATACATTGTGAAAGGATTCCCATAATTGAGTTAATTAGTACATTTGTCACCTCACATATTTACTGTTTTTTTGGTGAGAGCACTTAAGTTCTACTTAGCAAATTTCAATTATATAATACAGTATTATCAACTATAGTCACCATGTTATACATTAGATCTACAGACCTTATTCATATTATAACTGAAAGTTTGTACCCTTTGATCAGCCTCTTTCTATTTCCCCATTCCCTACTCCATGGCAGTACCATTCTACTTTGTTTCTATGAGGTGTGTTTTTTTTTGTTTGTTTGTTTTTAGATCCCACTTATAAGTGAAATCATGCTGTATTTGTCTTTCTCTGGTTTATTTCACTTACCATAATGCCCTCCAGGTTCATTCATGTTGTTGTAAAAGGCAGAATTTCTTTTTGAAGGCTGAGTAATATTCCATTGTATATATTTCATATATATATATATATCTATATATATATAGAGATATATGACATATATATCACATTTTCTTTATCCGTTTATTCATTGACAGACCCTTAGGTGGTTTCCATATCTTGGCTATTGTAAATAATGCTACAGTAAACATGGGGTACAGATCTCTCTTAAAGAGAGGATTTTAGAATTTATTTCTTGTGGGTATATCTTGAAGTAGGATTGTTGGATCATATGGTAGTTCTATTTTTAATTTCTTGAGGAACTTATATACTGGTTTCCATAGTGGCTACACAACTTTGCATGCTCTTCAAAAGTGCACAGGTGTTACCTTTTCTCCACATCCTCACCAGCATTTGTTATTGCTTGTCTTTTTGATAACAGGCATCCTAACAGGTGTGAGATGATATCTCATTATGGTTTTGGTTTGCCTTCCTCTTATGATTAGTGATGTTGAGCTCCTTTTCATGTATCTGTTGGCCATTTTTCTTTGGAAAAATGTCTCTTCAGGTCTATTGCCATTTTTAATTGGGTTATGTATTTTTTGCTAATGAATTGTATGTGTTCCTTGTATATTTTGTTTGTTAACCCCTTATTGGATATATATTTTAACAGGTTGCCTTTTCATTTTGCTGATGGTTTCCTCAACTGTGCAGAAGCTTTTTATTTTGATGTAGTGTCTCTAGTTTATTTGTGCTTTTGTTGACTTTGCTTCTGGTATCAAATTCAAAACATCATTGCCAAGAACAGTGTCATGGAATTTACCCCCTATGTTTTCTTCTAGGCATTTTATGATTTCAGGTATTATGTTCAAGTGTTTAACCCATTTTGACTTGATTTTCATGTATGATGTGAGAGAGTAGTCTAGGTTCATTCTTTTGCATGTGGATATCTTGTTTTCACAACACCATTTACGGAAGAGACTAGCCTTTCCCCATTTTTTATTCTTGGCTCCTTTGTTTAAAATTAATGGACCTTATGTTTGTGGATTCATTTCTGGGCTCTCTATTCTGTTCCACTGACTATGTGTCTCTTTTTATGCTAATACCATACTGTTTTGATTAATAGCTTTATAATATAGTTTTGAAATACAGCTTTGAAATCAGGGAGTATGCTGCCTCCTACTTTGTTCTTCTTTCTTCTTTGGCTATTTGTGGTCTTTTATGGTTCCATACAAATCTTAGGATTGTTTGTTCTATTTCTGTAAAAAATGCCATTGGATTTTGATAGGGATTACACTGAATTTGTACATCACTTTGGGTAGTGTGGACATTTAAACAATATTAATTTTTCCAACCATGAACACAGAATATATTTCCATTTATTTGTCTTCTTAAATGTTTTATAGTTTTCAGTGTACAGGTCTTTTACCTCCTTGGTTAAATTTTTCTTAAGTGTTTTATTCATTTTGGTGTTATTGTAAGTGGGATTGTTTTTTTAACTTTCCTTTTTGATAGTTCATTGCTGGTATATACAAATGAAACTGATTTTTAGGTATTGATTTTTTTTAAACATCTTTATTGGAGTATAATTGCTTTACAATGGTGTGTTAGTTTCTGCTTTATAACAAAGTGAATCAGTTATACATATGCCTATGTCCCCATATCTCTTCCCTCTTGCATCTCCCTTATGTATTGATTTTGTGTTCTGCAAACTTACTCAATTCTTTTATTAGTTCTAAAGTTCTAACAGTTTTTTGGTGGCATCTTGAGGGTTTTCTTATATATAATATCATGTCATCTGCAAACAGAGACAATTTTACTTTTCTTTCTGATTTGGTTACCTTCTATTTCTTTTTCTTGTCAAATTGCTCTGGCTAGGAGTTTCGACACTACAGTGAATAAAAGTGGTGAAAGTAGGCATCATTGTATTATTTATGATCTTAAAGGAAAAGCTTTCAGCTTTTCACTATTGAACAGGAAGTCAGCTGTGGGCTTGTTACGTATTGTCTGTATTATTTTGAAGTACTTTTCGTAACTTCTTGAAAGTTTTATCATGAAAAGGTATTTGTTGAATTTTGTCAAATTCTTTTTCTGAATTTGTTCATATAATCATATGATTTCATCCGTCATTTTGTTAATGTGGTGTATATTGATTAGGCGCTTTCTAGATTCCGTAGTGTGAATACTCCCATCACAGTAGAGTTCAAGCTATCAGCTGTTTATTGATTGGCTTACAAAGTTCCTGCAAATTTAGCAATCAGCTCTTGTGAATCAGTATGAGACTGCTGATCAACTCCTGGAATCAGGCTTACATTAAAAAAAAAAAAAGTCATAGGCAAGGGATCTGGCTTGGTTTGGGTGAAGTGCTATCACTTTAGACCAATCATCATAGATAGGTGTGTAGGTAACTACAGTTACCTATCTTGGGTCTTATGAACTCCCCCTCTACTATTGGCTAAATATGTGTCTTAGTCTGCCTGGACTGCTATAACAACAGCAACATAAACATCCAACCAACCAAACAAACAAACAAAAAACACAGACTAGGTGGCTTAAATAACAGAAATTTATTTCTACACGCTGAGGCCTGAAGGTTCAAGATTAGGGTACTCGCATCATTGGGTTCCAGCAAGGGCCGTCTTCTGGCTTATGGACAGCTGTGTTCTCACTGTATCCTCACCTAGTGGAGAGAGAGAGAGAGAGATCATTTCTCTCCTGTTACTTCTTACAGGGCCACTAATCCAATTCATGAGAGCTCCACCCTCATGACCTAATTACCTCTCCAGGCCTCACTTCTAAACACCATCACATTGAGGATTAGACTTTAACATACAAATTTTGTTGGCAAACAAAACATTCAGTCCATAGAAGTAGACATGGAGAGTGGCAGCTGCACCAGACTCACATACCTGATATCAGTGAGAAACAGTCCCCTGAAAGTCCAAAAGAAGAGAAATGTGGATTGGATAGACAAAATCCATGATATGATATAAAATCCCAGAGAGAAAGACAAGATATGCAAATACACAATTATCAGGAATATTTGAGTACAATCATAAGAATTGCATAGAAGAATTGAGGGAACTGGGATATTTCAAGAATCCATGTTTTGGTATAGAAAGCAGAGGGATACATTGGAGAAATTACCTACCTGCATGAGTTAAATTTTTAAAAAACCTTGAATATGCCTTGTTTTTTAAGATAAAGTGTAGAAATGGACCCAGTATTCTCTTTCTCACTAACATAATATTGGGAGAACATTTAGAACAGAAACATTAAGTATATTGCTTGTTTAAGGACTGCGAAGGTTGTGAATATGAGTTTTTCAATTAGCACAAACACAGGTGTATTTTAAATACTTCAATCCCCAGCAGTTCTGTCACTATAGCCTCTACCTTTGATGCTTTGTTTTGATTATTTTTTGGCTCCAAAAAGGATTTTCTTTTTTGTTCTGTTATTCTATATTTTGCTTCTTTATGCAGGCTTGACTGCCATGTTGCAAAAACACATTTCCCAAGCTTTAAAAAAAACAACAAACAGTGCTCAACACCTGCACATTTGGCCTTATTGAACAGTTTCTTTCCTTACAATTAACAATTAATCCAAAGAGAGTTGAGATGCTTGTTGCTTCCTCTATTCATCAAGGCGATTGTCAATTGAAAATGGGGGAAAATAATGTGAAGCACACATTCTTCAGAAGTTCTTAGGAAAAAAGGCAAGAAGAGAGGAAATTCTTTAGAAAGCATTTAGAATTTAGAACGCATTTTTAATTATACTGGTAGGGTGTCTAGTGTTTTCATGTATATTATAAATCAAAGAATAAAAAGAACATTATTGAGCATTTTCTTTAATTTTTTTTGTGTGTCAGCTTGAGTTTGAACTGCTCTGAAAAACTTTGCTGACACCCAAAGTAGAGAAAAAGCAAGGATGTTCCTTGCATTATTATTTATAAAAGAAAACAATTAGAAACAATTTAAATATACAAATATAGAGGATGTTTATATAAATTATGGTATATCCACAAAATAAAAATTGGGCAGACATTTAAAATGATATTTTTGGAAAAAATTAAACTATTACTCTCATTTTATATTAAATAAACAAAGCATTTGATAATTTGATGATTTTTGATGAATATATACTTCTATGTAACATCTCTATTAAGATATATACAATATGTATATTATATGTACAATATGAATGTTCATAATAGCTTTATTCTTAATACCAAAAAACTGAAAACAATCCAAATGTTCCTTGGAATGTAAGTCGATAAACAAAATTGTGGTGGATAAACAAAAATAAAAAGAAGAAACTGACTATACATGAATAAATCTCAAAAATACTATTTTTGAGTGAATAAAAGCCAGACACAAAAATTATATACTCTATGTTTCCATATATGAATTTCTAGAATAGGTAAAACTAATCTATGGTAACAAAAAGCAGACCAGTGGTAGCCTGAGGCATGGGTTAAGAGGTATTCACTGCAGAGGAGAACAAGGGACTATTTTGGAGTGATATAAATGCTCTGTATCTTGATAGGGAAGTTGTTACATGGGAGTATATATTTGTCAAAAATTATCAAATTGTATACTTAAAATTTATTCATTTTAATCATGTAATAATATCCTAACCTTTAAGTTAGGATAAGTATAACCATATCCTAACCATTAAGCTGATTTAAAAACTAATATAAGTATAATTCAATTATGTAAAACAAACAAAAAACGATGCATAGGAAAATACTATGAAGAATATAATATGTGTTAAAACATTTACATTCATTATCTGTAGGTATGGAATTAAGAGTAAATTTTTCTTTCTCCTACTTGACTGCATTGTTAAATCCCTACTGGAAGCATGTATTATATTTTTAATTTTATAAATCTGTATACAATAGTTATCTATTCATCCATCTATCTACCCATCTGTCCCCTGTCCTTCCATCCATCCACCATCTTTTACCTTCCTAAATTGTTACCATTATATAGAACTGCAGTAACAAGTAGGTGGATGTATAATTTTATAAAGTGTACTTGCAATCTCCTAGCATTATAACAATTTTGCTTTGAATGATTTAACCTGAGAATGTCTTCTTGGTTTTGTTGGCATATCTGCCCCTGCCCCTTCCTGATTTGGGCAGTCACTCGAGAGAAAAGTAATAAAATAGTTGATATCTTTAAAAAGAGTCAGGTTTATTGACTGTTTAGAGTGCTTTGATCATTCAGTTTGTCAGGATCAAAAAATAGGGACTATTAATTACCTAGTGTTCTATGCAGACCTGCTTGTATAACAAAGATTACTTGAATAGCATTGACTGTTGTCTCTGGAATCCCAATGAAAACAGATGATTCTCCTAGGAGGCTGTCATTCGAAACAACACATCAACTAAAGTCACCAACAAAAATCATCTAAAAAGAGTGATAATAATAAAATGGCTTGGTACTTAAATATTTATAAAACACTTTTATGCAAAATAACCACTGCAATATAACAATCCTGTGAGATACATAGGAGAAGCATTATAGACCTATTTTTCAAATAAAGACACTGAGGCTTGGGAGAATCATCACACACTTAAAAGACAGAACTACCATGCAAGTCCAGGATTCCTGAAGTGTTACTTTCATTATTTGCCTCAATGAATTTTAAAATGTCCCCTTTTTTTTTTTATCTCCAGGTTATCATTCCTGGACGCTTCCTCTTCTAGATTGAAAGAAGGGAAAAAGGTTTTTATTTTTCAGAGATTTGGTTGTAATTATTATTAACACTTTCCCTGTGTTGCTCCTAGTTTGAAGGTGGGGAAAATGAAATGTAGCCTGTTACAGCTTACAAATATTTTTGGACCAGGTCCATCAAATTCACTAAAATCTGAAGACTCAGGTACATAAAGACAATGAAATTGGTTTGACCTTGTTTTGATTCCACTAGCCAAAATGTCGGTATTTTAGATCCAACAGAAACTTGACTGTTTTGTGAGTGTGAATTATTGACAAAGGAGTAGGAATAGTGGGTAATGCAACTACACACAGGAAGACAACTTCAATGAGGGTATATAAATCTAAGCGTCTTCTGATTTGGAGACAGAAATAAATTCTCATTCTTGGCTCTACAACTTAGTTTCTGTAATCAGTCAGTTTTAGGATACAGAGGGTTCCACAAAACTTTTGTTCCTCAGGAAAACACTTTTGATTGCCAAATAAATCAGTGCCAAAAAGACATATTTTATCAAAACATTTGTTTTATAGATTTCACGTTTACATATCCAGAAACACGATTACTTTTCTTATTGGCATGAACACTTCTTTACCATTTAGAAAACAAAAACAAAAATTTTATTTGAGCTCCTCACGAGAAAGCAATTGAGAGTATTTCAAAGAAGGTAAAATAGTGACTTCTACACTATTATATAGTCTAAAATGCTGTGACATCAGTGCTATTAGCCGAGTGGAAACCTAACCCAACTCATCTAGGTTTATGATTTTAATTAACTAACTTTGCTCTTTCCAAAAGTAATACAAATCAAAAGTGCCAAAATCACTTGATGAGAAGAGGAAACACTTTCTAAATCCTTAAAAAAAAAAAAAAAAAAAAGCCAAGAGAAACTGCCTATGGGCAATTGGCTTAATCTAAGAGTTCATCTTTTCCTGCCTGAAGTTTCACTGAACAAATATTCCTTTTTCTTATCTTTGTGAAATATGGTTTAAAAAACATCCAGAGGAAAATTTAAAATTTCATGAGGGTTGATAGTTTAGGATCCTTTTTTATATGTTCCAGAATGTTCTTCTTCAGGCAGATTATTCAGTAAGAGTTCATGTTTGAAAATAATTATAAACCCTGAGAATTCATGGGCCTAAAAATAAAGAACTTGTTTGAGCAAAGTGTAGAATACGGTAGACTCCAGGGAGGAAGGTTTTTGCAATGTAGTTGCTCTGAGTTCTGAAATAATTTTTTGTCCCCCAATTTTTAATTATATGTAAGGGACAGTCCTGTCAATCACATTAACTCCTTCTTTTATTTTTAATTCCAAACTTTGTTCATGACCCAAGTATAGTTTACTTGCTTAGGGTACAGCCAGAGTGAAGTTTGTGTGATGTATGCTTTCTTCTGTCCTCCTGCATTGTTACCATAATGTAAAACTGGAGTAAAAGGAAAAAATGCAGACTCTGGAACAAGACGAGGACCTGGTTATCAGAGTGGTGACTAAGGCCGTAGCAAGACTAGTAGAAAGTATGATAATGTAGAATTTGCTTATTCATTCATTTTTTCATTCATTCATTCAACTGTACCTGGTACTTACAGTTATTAAAGTTAGAATACTGCTGTTTTGCAAATGAAAAGGTCTGACTTGGTTTAATTTTTTAAATTATTAGTTAGAAATCTGCTGTTTGGAGGTCGACAATGTCAGGGTCTCTCTATTGCTATTTTCAGGCCATTCTCTGGTACGATGGAATGTATCAGATGAACATCCAGTTAGCTGGGAAAATAGATCCATTTGTACCCCCCAACATGACATTCCTCACCGTCATATTTTATCTTATTATGTATGGTACTGTTTAAACACAAGCAGAGAGCCTCCCCACCCAATACCCCCTTCTCCAAGTTAAAAAGAGCACCAAATAACCGTAAAAATGGGTTACTTTCATGCAAGCAAGCTGGATAAGTTTCTCAAATCCAAAGCCCATTTGTTGGGGGGTGGGGGGTAGTGGAGAATAGGATGTCCTGTTCAAGAAGTGTATGTTCTGATTGCTTCCTGGTATACCCTCATAGAACAGGTCTGTCCTCTCTTCCTACCCACATCTCTGTCCTTCCAAGAGAGAAAGTGTAGCTCAATTATTAAGAACTGGGGTCTGGAGTTAGAAAGGCCTGGGTTTCATTAATTCTCAGGCCCTGACACTTACTAATTGCATCAGTTTGGATATGTTATTTAATGTTCTTAGCTTTAATCTCCTTATACGTAAAATGGGAATAATAATAGTATTTGCCTTACAGCGTTACTGTGATTAAGCAATTAGCAAGGCATCTAGCATCAATATGCTCAGAATGTTTATTATAAGTATTAAAATTTGTATAGCTAAGCGCAAAGCAATACAAAAATGAATTGCAATATTTATTTACCTTTTATATCCTCAAAGGTAGATAAATATACATATATACCTATGTATATATGTCTACATATGCACACGTACACGTATATGTATACTTTTTAAAATGAAAGTAACTTTATTGTTGCTTCTAGTAAGCAGTCATTGCAGTGAAATTTAAATAATACAGAGAAAGTAATTCATATAGTGTCTGCACAGAGACTAGAGGTAGATGAGAAAATAGTTCTAATCCTCACAGAGGAGACCGAGTGAGGCCTCTGAACCCTGCCTCCATTCTGTAGCAATCACTCCACAAATAAAAGGAGCCTCTGGGGACCTTCAGTGGGAGAATTGGACAAATATACACCAAAGAGTGCAGAGGCTATTTTATTATAAGAAAGTGTAAGTGCTGTTTGAGTAACGTACATTTGGCCAGACCCCATGTTCTCATGATGACATAATCTTTCACAGCATTGTTTGAGGATTATTGTTTTATGGCTCCATGGACTACTCTGCCAAGTCTATGGCATGTGGATTAACAGGAAAACTCCAAATTAAAGAACTGCCAAAGGGTCGTTTCCTAGGATCCTAGACAATACCAGAGCTTTTAAAATATTGTCATCAAAGATTTCAGTAGCTAAAATTCAAGGAACTTGTTTTTCCCCAAAGTTTTCATGATATATCATAATTTTTTCTCATGGACTTTTTCTGTCTCTTCTTCAGTCATGAGTTTGCGCCGCCCCCCGCCCCCGCCTTGCCTACAGAAAAATCCACAAACTGTGGACTATAGAAACTATTCACAAGAAGGTTGGGGAAAGGACTCACTCCTTTATTCATGCACCAGAAGTGGCTCCTGTAGATTGCAGAAGGAAAGGCTAGTCTACCTGATCCTCTTCTACTGTCTACATGTACAGTCTGTGGTTTAATAGAGGGAGAACTCAGTGCCGTGACCCCTTCATTTTTCAGTATGCGAAGATTTGTTATAAAGGAGTAGTGGGACTTATAATGAAGTGGGAAAAAGCCTTCAAATGAGAGTGAAACCACAGCAGTGTATATTTTGTACATTCTCGATATTCAGTGAATATTTACTGAATAGACTAATGAATAATGAATGGTCCATAGGGTCTTGCCCCAGCTTTTCTCTTGAGTCCTAGGTTCCTTATCTGTGTGGAGGTTAGACCAGATCAGAGTTATGCAAAGTTTGGGGGCGCTGAGAAAGTTCTCTGCTCCTGTCCCACAAGTGACAGATGAAAAGGGGACAATTGGTCAAGCTGCTATCCCCCACCAGGGTGTATTTAAATCCGGCACCAAATACTCAATCTTTATAATACAGTGGTATTCATCTGGGTATCTGTATTCAGACAGGAGCCTAGCCAGTTGTTGGAAAGACTGATTGTCAGTAATGAGGAAGAAGGCAGAAAGGAGAGAGAGCATGTTTTTTCTCCCCAGGGGAAATGTCTTTGAGGAGCCAGGCGATGTGTAGGGCCTTAGTCCAGAGTGTTGTGACTCAGCAAAGGGCTGAAGTCCTAGCGGGAAGCTGAGGCAGAAGGCCAGGCCATGTGGACCAGGCCCAGAATACAGAGGGAAGGAGAGGATTACCATTTGGTCAGGCCCCAGGTACCCAGCACTCACACCAGGCAAACCAGATTCTGAATTTGTGGCTAAACAGCTATTTTTGGACCCCTTCTGCTAGTAAAGCCAGGACTCCTCACATAATGCCTGCTTTGGTTCAGGAAGTAGGTGGGGTTTTCTGCAGGTGGAAAAGCACAGCTGAAAAGGGAGAGGGAAAATGGCTTTGACAGGCACAGAATGGCATCCTTTCTGTGGTGCTGATTTGAAGTGCTCTTTTAGTAAAGTCCATTTGAGGGCAATTGCATGGCCAGAGAGTTGGCAGTGAAATGGAACAATGTTTTCTTCAGTCTGGGTAACAGCACAGGCTACACTGAGACTTGCAAAATCACCTGCTAGGGATTTATGTCAATGTGTCTCCCTCCTTAAAAAAAAAAAAAAAAGAAAAATATAGAAAGCAGAGGGTTTTTAAAAAAATATTATTTTATTTCTGACCCAAGACGTGCCCACAGTGTCTGGAAGGATGACCAAGCGGCAGGCAGTTACAGCAGATCATGTATTAGTTTAGTAGAGTCTGAAATATAGCTGGATTCAGCTGGACAAGGTACAACAAATTAATAAACATCTAGGAATAAAATTAAATTTTAAACCTTAATATTGACTTCTATCATTGTACATTAACATGACTTTAAATCTCAACCACAATAAACAGCCCACAATTTAGAAGCAGCTGGGAAAATTTTTCCATCATGTAAGGACAACTGAGGTACAAGACCTTATGGTTTAGCTCAAATCTTAGGCATCTATATCCCGGGGCTTTGGGATATGTATGGCAGATGAGGGCGTCCCCAGTAAGGCTCTTGGGGACGTTTCACAAGCTGGGAAGCTATTTTAATGGAGCCAATGAATGCAGATATAAGGATGCCCTCAAGGTTTGTATTTTAGTTGATTCCGAACTGTACTGGAAGGTGTGCTTAATGGTGGAAACCTCAGATACTAAGGCTACCTTTGGGAGGGAAAGGGTTAAAGCAAGAGGGAGAAATGGGTCTGTATAGTCTTTTTCTAGTGCCTTCTAAGGTATTGGGGCATAGGTGGCCTGAGGCTAGGAGTATAGCATCCTGAGTCCAGAGTGGGGCTAAACAGGTACCCCTATTTTCTTTCTCTCTGTATCAGTCAGCTCAGGCTGACAAGGAACCACCATCTGGGTGGCTTCAACAACATACATTTATTTTCTCACAGTTCTGAAGGCTGGAAGTCCTAGTTCAAGGTGCTATCAGATTTAGTTCCTGGTGAGAGCTCTCTTCCTGGCTTGCAGACAGCTGTCTTCTCACTGTGTCCTCATGTGGCCTTTCCTCTCTGTGCATATGGAGAAGGACCTCAGGTGTCTCTTCCTCTTCTCATAAGGACACCAGTCCTATCAAATTAGGGCTCTACCCTTATTACCTCTTTTAACCTTAATTACCTCTTAAAGGCCCTGTCTTCAAAAACAGTCATGTTGGGTGTTAGGGCTTCAACATACAGCTTTGGGGGGCACAATTCAGTATATAACACTCTCTAAATGATTTTGTTTTTGCAGAGGTAGGTGAGAGATGACAGCTGTGGGAAACTATAACTTAATTCCAGTGGAATAAGTCCCCAAATGGAATTTGGAGGCAAAAAAATAGCAATGGCTTATGTGTACGTTTATGTTTCACTCAAAGGACCATCATATAGATTTTTTAAATTTTATTTTTATGACAACCATGAGAGGTAAATTGGAAAAATACTATTGTCCCTGCTTGCCAGGCAAGAAATCTAGGGGGTGATAGGGAGGGTGTAAAGTGACTTGCCTAAGTGAGTCTGAGAGCTCAGAGGAGCTGGGATCTCCATACAGACCCTGCCATATTATGTTCCATAGCCTTGTCTTCATCACTTGTCTTTCCTTTACAAGCTGCCAATAAAACATTTGTCAGATATCCTGCAATGATGCAACAGGACAAATATCTATAGCAATCCCAGACACCAGCAGTTATTTAAAATAAGTCATATGAAGTCATGCCCCCAAAGGTTGAGGTTCTGTAAGTTATTTCATTCTTGGTGTAATTTCATTCTCAAAATATTTTCTGGGCATGGTTCCTGAAATAAATGGAAGAAAAATACCCTGGAGGAATATAAAAACTTTAGTGTGAGATCTATTGTATTTTTTTTTTCAGTAAAAATGAGCAAAGTTCAGACAGAAAGAGAAAAATTGAGTACCTGGGGTGAGGTGGGAAGGTTTTCCTTTTTTTTTCTTTTTTGGCCACATGGCTTGCAGGATCTCAGTTCTCTGACCAGGGATCGAACCCGGGTCCTCCGCAGTGAAAGTGTGGAGTCCTAACTACTGGACTGCCAGGGAATTCCCAGGATGGTTTCTTATATATAGAGTCTTTAGATGATTGGTATCCCACCAGGACTGATGCCAATAGGATATGGTTTGGAATATTCCCAAGGACAAGGTGCAGCCTCTCTGGGATTTTATAGGAGATGCATCTGTGAAAACAGCTGCTTTCAGAGTTTTTTTCCTAAGCTCAAATCAACATCATTGGTCCATCCTTCTTCCTCCCCTCCCCTTTCCTTCCTTGATCATTGAGCAGTAGTTGTAGATGAATGTATTGACTCTGGAAAAAAGAAAATGAGAGAGATAAACCAGTGGTTTTCTGGATGCTTGTGGCAACGGGGTTTCTTCTAGTTGCCAGATCCTATGTCACAGCTCTACAGATTCTGCCCTGTAACAATGGATTGGAGTTTGCAATAGATTCCTCTTCCCTTTTGTTACCTATTAAGGGGTGATAGGGAGGGTGTAAAGTGACTTGCCTAAGTAAGTCTGAAAGCCCAGACTTACTTTTGTTTCTGCTTTTTCCTTCCTTCCTTTTGTTTCTGCTTTGCTTTCTTTTTATTCTTTTACCGTTAATGAGAACATTTAGCAAACTGTCAGTTTAGGAATGATTTACCAACCCAAGCATGTGGGGTCCTGAAACACTATTACTCACAAGATTACTTTGGATCTGCAGGCTGAAAAGTGTGTGTTCAGCGCTATGTAATATGGATACATATCTATGGATTTGTCCTAGGTGGAGAGATTCATGGGACGGAGACTTGGAGCCTCCTGTAAATCCATAGGTGTGAGTACTCTTCAAACAGCATTTACCAGACTTACAACATCCTTGGCGATTCCTGTTCACATAAGTTGCTACTCTACCTATAGGCCTGCTCAGAGATGGCCCACCTATATTACTTAGTTCAGTGCGATCTATAGTAAAACTCAGGGAAAAGGAGCTGAGTGAAAAATAGAAGCAGCTATGTATTGGGCATCTGCTATGGGCCAGGTCCCTGGCTAGCTGTTGTATGTCTAAGATCACATACAGATCTATACCTCAATTCATGCTCATGTTCATTCTGTCAGGTCATTATTATCCCCGTTTCTCCAAATAGGAAACTGATATTTAGATGAGGCAAATATGGTGCTCAAGGCTACCCAGTGGCAGAGCTGGGAATGGAACCAAGGCCTCCTGAACACCAAAGCCTATCATTTTGATCAGATGTTATACTTCTGCCCCCAGAAGCGCTTCATCACCTTCCCAGTGTGGCATTTACTGGACTATGGTCATTTCACCAGCGGATCTTAACCAATAGCATTGGTCAAGCAGTTTGTTCACACTAACTCCACCAACTGCCTTTGAAATACATGTAACCTTTGTTCACCATTTCTGCAATGCAAATGAAATAATTAATCTGTAAAAGGCTTTGAAAAGCAAGTTGTAATTAAAATTTCAGACACCATGTAGTACAGTGGTGCCCTGTCATTCTTATTCCAGAGCATGTGATCAGTGGAAAATGGCTGTCCTGGAATTGTAGATAAACTGCTTCTGAGAGCAGAATTGAAACCCATTATCAACTCTGAGAAATCTCACTCTTCATTACCAGAAAGATTACAGATTAATTCTATCTGTCCTACAACCTACATTTTAACATTTTAAAATAACTTGTTACACAAACACTTAACAGTATTGATAAATTGAAAAAGAAAGGGAAGAAAATTACCCACAATCCTGGCACATTAAAAGAAAAAAAAAATCTATTTCCATTTTTCTCCATTCTCTTCCAGTCCTGGATATATAATTTTTACAATGTTAAAACCTATCAGAGGTATAATTTTGTATTCTGCTCATGTGTTTTCAATAAACACTAGAGCAGAAGCTTTTTCCATGTTGTTTCAGAATCTTCAACTGCTGCAGCCATGAAATGGCAGTGCCTACTTCCAGCTGAGGCCATGCTGTGGGTAGAATCCAAGGAGGGCAAAATAAATGGCTCTTGGGAGGAACACTTGCTTCTTTTGTTTCCTATTGTTTTGATGTATCCATGGTGAGAAATGTGATAATATTTCCTTCATTTTAACTGCTGTGAGATGGTTCATAGTATGAATATACCACAGCATACCCATGTTCAGGGATGAATCTAAACAGATGGGTAGGGACCGGTCTGCCAAGGGAAATGATTCAGTATGCACTATCTGGATTAAGAATCAGCTGCTGGAGTCTGAAAGCTTTGTACAAGGGTGTTGCTGTATAGTTAAGGAGGGAAACAAAAAGAGCACCCAGTAAGCAATCCAGGTTGGAAGCCAAAGATGATGGATGCTGGGGAAAAAGGAAGTGTTTTGTCCCAGTTAGAGCTGGGAAAAAGTTAATGCAGTGATTCCTTAGGCTTGAGATCCAGGCAAATCATTACAAGCTAGGACAGTCATATGTTACTGGTTTTAGTCATATTTGAGTTTCCCAAGCTCACTGTACTCTTGTTTCTTATTAAAATACTTTTATTCTAAAATATTAAAAACATTCAAAAATATAAAAACAGTAAAACACACACCCATGTACTACTTACCACTGAGCCTCATCAAATTTTTAAATGCTGCTGTTTTTGCTTGAGATATTTTTAAGGACTAAAACATTATAGATATAGTTGAATCCACCTGTGTGCTCCTCCCCAATCCCATTTACCTCCCTCCCATCCAGAAATAATTTCTATTTGGAAGTTACTATCTTTCCCATCCGTGTTTTAGAGCATAGCATGTATGTATCTAGGCAATATACTGCTTACACATTTCATAACATATACAAAGAATATTATACAGTTTTTGTCTTTCTGCAACTTGCTTCTTCTGCTGTACTTTGTTTTGATATTTAATCTTTTATCTATGATTCATTAATTTTAACTGTCGTGTAGTATTCTACTATATAAATACACCGTAGTCTATTCATTTTTCATTTGGATGGACAGTTACGTTCTTCTTAAGGTTTTCTGTTCACCACAGTGTTATAGTTAATATTGCTGTGTATATTTCCTTGTGAAATTGTATGACCTAGCATTGCTATGTTGAAGCAATTTAATGACAAATTGCTCTCCAGCCTGTATTCCTTAACATCCTCATCAGTTCTTGGCATTAGCAAACTTTTCAATCTTTGCTGATATGATTGATGTGAAATGGTATTTCCTTTTGATTTATCAACATTTCCCTGTTTACTATTAAGGTTGAACATCTTTTCATAAGTTTATTATTAATTCTGATTTCTTCTTCTTTGAAGTACCTGTTTATATCCCTTTTCTTCCTTTCCATTAGGTTGTTTGATGTTTTTATAACTATTAATAAGAATTCTTAAATTGAATATTAATCTTTATCAATCATCTTCTTTTTGTTTGTTCCTTGTTTTTAAACTTATAGAGAGACTTTGAGCAGAAATTCTGATGTCATCAATTTTAGCAGGTTTTAATTTTTTTATTGTGCCTGTGTTTTAATGATTTCAAGAAACTTTCTCTCTAACCTGAGATCAGTTAAAAAAGGTTTTCTTTTAATTTATTTTAAAAGTTTAAAGTGTTAGTTTTCACATACAGATCTTTAATCCACCTGGAACTCAGTTTTATGTCAAGTGTGATATAGGTATCTGATCATATTTTAGCTTTTCATGTAGATAATCAATTTCACATTATCTATTACTGTCTGATCTGTGATACTATCTCTGTCTTATATTAAGTTCCCCTGTCAGAGCTCTTTACTCTGTTCTACTGGTCCACTATCTATTCATGTTCCAAGACCACATTGTCTTCATTATTAGAGCCTTAATAAGGATTAATATATGGCACAAAAAGTCTCCCCAACCTTGTTTCTCAAAATTATCGTAGCCTTTTCTGTTTGTTCTTGATCCTTTGTTCTTCCATATTAGTTTAGGGTCACGTGACTATAAAGCATGCCTCTTTCCAATCCTCATACCTCCTACTTCTGTACTTTGTCTTACTGAATTGCCTAGGACCTCCTACGTGATATTGAATAATCAATAGTGAAAACCCTCATGTTGGGACTGCATGTAGAGTTTTAATATTGAGTAGAGGATTTGAGGTAGTTGTTTTGTAAATATTTATTGAAGAAATTCTCTTCTATTTTTAGCCTTCTTAGAATTTATTTTTTTAATCAAGCGTGGGTGTTGAATTGCATTGAATGTCATGTATTCCTTTATTATGATAAATATATGAATATTTTCTTTTAAGTTCTATTATATTTTTGAAGTTGTATTATATTTTTGTAATTATGAAAAATCTATGGTTGGTAGAACAGTATTTAATACACTGCTACATTCCATTTACTAATATTTTAATTAATTTTTCTGTTTATAATTGAGATTGATCTCAGGTTTTTTGGTTTGTTTAATATTGTTTTTTAATTTTATTTTATTTTTGGTATACTGAATTATCTGGTTTTGTTATAAAGTTATACTAGTCCCATAAAACAAAACAGATAGATAGCTTTCCCTAATTTTCTACGTCTAATACAATTTTATAGGTTGGGGATTTTCTGTTGAAGGAAGATTTAGTAAGGCATTTACTAAAAACTTGTATTTATTTACTTATTTTATTACTATTATTATTTATTTTTTTGACCACGCCGTGTGGCATGTAGGATCTTAGTTCACTGACCAGGGATTGAACCTGTGGCCCCTACAGTGGAAGCACAGATTCTTTTTTTTTTTTTTTTTTTCCTGTACGCGGGTCTCTCACTGTTGTGGCCTCTCCCGTTGCGGAGCACAGGCTCCGGACGCGCAGGTTCAGCGGCAATGGCTCACGGGCCTAGCCGCTCTGCGGCATGTGGGATCTTCCCGGACCGGGGCACGAACCCGTGTCCCCTGCATTGGCAGGCAGACTCTCAACCACTGTGCCACTCGGGAAGCCTGGAAGCACAGATTCTTAACCACTGGACCACCAGGGAAGTCCCTACTAAAAACTTTTAGAAGAAATTTTTAGGACAGGAATGTATAATCAATTGGTACAGAAACGGTTTGGAGTAAATTTTTGATTACTGATTTCAATTTTAATAATGATAATCAATATGTAGAATTTTTTTCTTGAGTGATTTTTTGATAATATTTTTAGAAAGCAATTTCAGAAAATTATAGAAAATTCATCTTGGCTTTCAAGTTTGTTGGAATAAAATGTTTATAGTATTCTCTTTTGATCATCTATGTTGTAACTATAGCTATTTCTATTTTTTCAGCCCTAGGATTACTTATTTATGACTTTTCTTTGTTTCTTGATCAGTTGCTAGAACTTACCTCTGCTATATAAGAATGTTTCAATGTCATATATCACATTGAGTCCGTTTGCTGTTTTACCATGAGCACTATGGGTTATTACTAGATAATTCATACTAAAAACGAAATTATGGGGTCAAATTAATGAGCTTGTAATATGTTGATATTTAATATGAATCACCAGAAGGAGAGTTTTGTGTGTAATATTTCTCAAATGTTTTTGATGATGGAAAACATTGCTTTTTAGGTCTGTGGAATGTAACTAGCATTCCATGGAAACTTTGGGAAATTTTTGTCTTGGCTAAATTGCCTTATAAATGAAGAAACTCATCGTGGACTCAGAGAAATTACTTGGTTTGATTAAGGCCACCATAATATATTGCTCCTTCACTGAAGCACTGGACTCACAAAAACAGATGTGAGTCAATGCAACATTCGCAATTTAAGAAACTGATTATGAACTAGTATAGTTCTTATATGTTGTATATCATTTTCTAAAATGTTGGGAAAGGGAATTCCCTGGTGGTCCAGTGGTTAGGACGCCACGCTTTCACTGCTGAGGACACAGGTTCAATCCCTGGTTGGGGAACTAAGATCCCACAAGCTGCGTGGCAAAAAAAGCTTAAAAAAAATAAATAAAATTTTGGTAAAAATCATTGTGAAAACTTAGATTTTTCAAAATATTGGATTGCATTCATTTGGATGAGAAGAAATTTATCATTTAAAATGGCCTCGGAATGACAACATTAACTCCACTTATTACTCATAGGAAGAGATTCTTAATAATTGGTGTGGTAAGGGCAGCCTCCCAGTTGTATTTGTCTTATCACTTATCACACAGTCCCCCCAGTCATTACCACTGTGAGTCACTGTTTCTAATAGTTAGGTATCATATCACTTGTTTTGTTGAAACCAAGAAATATTGCAGATTATAGTTTTTGATTAAACAAGTATAATAGCCAAAATAGAATGTGCAATAATAATAAAAGACTCCCAGTACTGAGTCAGAAAACGCTGTTATCTGTACATAATTGTATGTATTAAGTTAACATTGAAAAAACCCAAAATCTGCATGTTGTTAATAAAATCTATACAAGGCTGCCCAAAATAAATGACTTGCTAAAAGACTAGCATACCATCTATTTAGAGACATAGTATAAAAAGATGTCTGATGAGAAAGTCCATTATAATAAGTAAAAATATGGGAGTATTTTATATAAAATTCAGTATTTCTCTGCTGTTTCTGTAGAGAATTTGTGTAGCAGTGATGTCTAGTATTACAGTTCTCTTTGATCCTACTCCAGGATCCTGATGCTTACTTCAAAAATTTCCATATCAAATAAGAGTATCATTACTCATCAACATCCATAAAGCTTTTGTACGTTACTATATGAGATATTTGAAAGAACATTAAGATTATTCTTCTCTTTGAAACACAATTCTAGCACTTCCAGTGCAGCCTTCATAGTATGGGTGACATACACAATGCCAGCAAAACAGGAGACAGTCAGAAAAAGTTATTATCACAAGTAACATATTTCAGCTAAGAATTTGAGATATCCTTGGAAAAGAGCCTTTACCCTTCTCACCTTTGGAACTAGTCCAGCATTCAGAAAGCCAACAACCATAGCAACAAAATCTCTCAGAAAAGAGTAGGTGTGCTCTGTTTAATATTTAGATATCAAAAATGATCATTTCCAAACCAAAATTGGCATACATAATCTAATAAATATAAATGAACTCAAGAGCCCATACGAAAAAAATTTGAAGCTGAAACCAACCTGAACAAGCAAGTGCCTTTAAATACTCTGGTTACAGAGTGTAGCTTTGTTACTGAGTTCTAGTCTTTTGTTCTTTTAGTTCTGAACTTTTAACCTACTCACTATCCTTTATTTAAATTGTGAGCACTTTAGTGAAGTGTCTTACTTTTAACAGCCTATAAAGTACTATGCAAACTTACATAAGGAAATGTATATATGTAAAGCTGAGGGTTAAGCTGGGGGCAATTTTGCAATATGTTCTAAGTGCCTTATCCCACCCTGTGGCTATTTAACAGAAACAGTCTTGTTCAGGGACATTTCCAAATATATACCAAATGGACTTGCAAAAAGTTAAACGTAAATAGTTACTGGACAACATTAAGTTAACAGCATGGACACTATAAAGATCCATCTCTTCCAGAGTGATAATAGTTGAAAAGACCAACATAGAAAAGTAGAGCAGGATAGTGTCTGGAGTTAATCGTTTTTTCACAATTGCTTTTCTTTTCATTTTTAATGTTTTAAAAAATTGAATTAAGGAAAGTAAGAAGAAGAATAAACAATTTCCATCATCTTGAAATAAGTTAAAATTTTATTTATATATACTTCCATTTTTTTTTTAAAGAAATAAAGCATTACAAATACAATGAAAACTCATTCTAACTCCCTCTTCTCAACCTCCTAATCAGCACTGTTTTTCCCTTGCCCTTTTTGGCCTCTTCTCCTAAAAGCTGGGGGTTGGGGAATGGAGTGTGGGCAAGAGCTTTCTCTGATGGGGTGGATTCTGAAAGACATTCTGTAAGGGTTGAGTTAGCCAAAGACTTGTTAAGAAAAGAGGTGCAGGTGTAGAATTTGGAGGTACTGAAAGAGGAATAAGCCTTTTTACAAATGAAGCAGGTTTTCTTTTGCTTTCTTATTTTTATGTGTTATCATTCCCTAAGGCTCTAAGCCATGCATATGCTTCTTTAAATAAATCTCACAAGATAAAAGCCAAATGCATCAAAATCACCAGGCATTGATGCCTGTCTGTAAAATATAATCACATGCTAATCATGGAGTATAGATTTGCTTTCTTCCCCGAGTCAAGATGCTCCCTGGCACCTGTGGAGGTGAGCCCCAGCATGAATGATCTGTTTTTGACAGTCTTTTTATACATGAAAGCTCATTGACAAGTCACCTAGGCACACAATTCAACAGTCCCAATTGCTATTTGTGTTGCCTGTGAAATTGTACCTCCAGAAGACCAAAAGGTGCTTCCTCCACCCCACCCAAGTTTGTTGCTGCCCTGAAAAGTCTAACTCTGCTGTCCATTATAATATCACTGACCATATATAGAAATTTTAATTAAAATTAAAAATTTGGTTCCTCAGTCACAGTAGTTACATTTCAAGTGCTCAGTAGTTTTATGTGACCAGTGGCTACCATATTGTACAGCACAGATATGAAATATTTCCACCATTGCAGAAAATTCTATTGGACAGGGACTGTTCCAAGATGCAGTAGCTGGTGACATTATTCTCCACGTGGTTAAGAGTCCTCTGCAGGCACAGTTCTACTTGAAGATGGGAAGATCAGGGTGATAATGATCCTTCTAGACTTTGGGGCCTTGACATGGGTGAGAACAAGAAAAAGACTAGTTCTTTGCTGCTAAACATATCTGATACTCTTCCACATAATCTGTCACTTACCTGAGATAAGAAATGTAGAGGACAGGCACAATATTTGGAACATAGGAGATGCTCAACAAGGGTTAGCTCTGTATCTACAGGGCCCAGTTAGGAGATTGATTCCACACCACTTATGGGAACCTGGAGAATTAAGATAAAGAATCATTAATAAGGTATAAATTTGTTAACCAACTAACTAAGATATCATGGAAATAGCAACTCCAGGAAGTAGTTTCTATCACTAGAATTGAGAGGACAATGGTAGAGATTGGAATTCTAAATCTCAGAAACTTAGAGGAAGGGAATTTGATGGGAGACAGGTGGAAAGCAGATTAGAGAGGACCAGAATGGGGAGGAGAAAAAAGAGGGCAAGGACTGAGAAACATGGAAGGAGGCTGGAGGCTAACTAGGCTACAACAACTAAAGGACTTTTAAAAATATAGATGTGTAATATTTAATTTTAAATGTTTACAGTTCTGGATATAAATCCTCATACTATTGGTAAGTTCGCTGTTAATGAGGCTTTCTGGATAGGGGTTTGTTTTGGTGAAGAGTAGAGAAGAGTCTGTTTGCATATGTGGATCAATAACAAGGATTTTTTTGCCCCCTCAATCCTTGACTTATATTTAATTTGGGGAGTATATTTTGATGAGAGATGACACATGAGGCAAGGATGATGGAAAAGACTGGTGAGATGGTGGGAGGCCCTATGTGGTTTATTTATAGAACAGGAGTAGGAGCCCTCTGAAAGGAAGTCGACCTAAGGACAGGAGTCAAGTTAATCCACATATCCTCTCCTTGTCAGGGCCACATGTGATGTGTGTGTGTATGTGTGTATACGTGCGTACAAGGAAAGTGCCACTTTGAATAAAAATAATATAGCTATCATTTACCAGTACCTAATACTGTATTTTATCTTCAGTACAGCTCAGTTACACATGTGTATGTATAATATAGGAAATAAAATATATATCTCCAAGGTTACTCCGTTAGGAAATAGATTTGAACCAACCCAGGTATGTGTGATTCCAAAGAGACACCTGCATTACAGCACCTGCATGATGATGTCTGTCTCTTGGATTTGCACTCGCAGGCAGGAGTCAGAGCTAGTAAACTATGTGCTGTAGACAATAACATGATCCCATTTTCAACCCCAGCTGGTGTGCCCTCTAATACTTAATTAACTTTTCCAATCCTTTCCCCTACCCACTGCAGAACAAAATCTTGTTTAAAAATAATAACAATATCAATCACTTTGCTTTAAAAATAGCGATAGTAACAAAAAAAATGAATAAGCAAGTCTTGTCCATAGTCTATTGACTGCTGTAGTGTAGACCTGACCCTCATCACCTTCCTGCCCTAAGCACCCCAGGTCATTTGATGCCGTGTTCTTGCAAACTCTACTTCACTATGTCCTTGGAACAGTTCTGCTCTCCTACCTGGAGGTTTTTCCTCTTCCAGCTGACCATATGGTGGCTGTTTGGCTAGCCTGCTGCTGTCCGTCCTCTGCACATGGGCATTAACACAGTGCTCTTGCAAAGGGACAGCATGGAGTCGTTTTATACTTCTCTTCCCATTTAGTGAGCATGTTATTATATATTATACTGTATTTTTTATATATATATATACATATATATATATATATATATATATACACACACACACACGTATATAGTATGTATAGTTTGGTCTATACTATATATTTTATATATATATAAAATATATGTGCAGTGAGAAAATGTTGGCTCATTCATTTAAGAGGATTTTTGTGTCTAAGGGTTCCGTTGTACCTCAATTACATAAAATCCCTCCCCGCCCCCTATTCTCTAATTCTGTATGGAGAAAAGTACTTCTGAAATGGAGGAAAAAAACGATGCATGTTTTTAAATAGGTACAGAGTTCTGAGGCTCACAGTAAGCATTATCATAATTCATAATCTCTTTTAGTCAGCAAACATTCATTAGGCATCTACTGTAATAATAATAAATTATTTATTAAATTTCTACTGTGTGACAGATGCTTTGCATTTTCTACTTCTAATCTTCAAAAAAACTCTATAGAGAAAGTAGCATTATTCCTATTTTACAGATTAAGAAACTGATGCTTAAATAATTTACATAATTTAGTTAACCTAGTACAGTTAGCAAGGAGCTGGAACAAGATTTGAACTGCTATCCGGTTGACTCCAAATACATATAATTTTCTTTCTACTCTGCCTGGCAGCTTTTCTTTATGCCAGGCACTATGCAAGGTGTGTCACAAGATGAACATGCACCTGATGGGGAAGGTAGACCACCAAAACCCCCACTGTTGCATTTTCTTGTTTGTTGATTTAGTTTGTTTCTACATAGTACTTGAGACAAGTCAGCTGGAAAAGACACCCCTTGTGCCTTTGCCATCCTTCCCTCTCTGGAGGGATGAACCAAACAAACTACCAGAAGTGGTACATTGGGAATACCAAATGAGATCAATTTCTTTTCCACTTTCAATCCTTAAGTTTTTGTTTTTAAATGGAATCCTGCCCACTGGGGATTTGCCAAATGCAATCTGTAGCACAGAGGATAAACTAATGAGAGTCTCAAAGAACAAAGACCCACTCAGGAGGGCAATTTAGAGCAAGGGCTATTTTCTTTTGGCCAGGAGTAAAGACTGTTTGAGAGATGCAGCACAATCAGACCTAAGGTTGTAGGTAGAAAAGCAAAAGTAAGCCCTACCATGCATACAGTATATAATTCTAATTCATGGTCAGAACTTTGCAAACCATATCCCATCCTTTGGTGGGTTGGAAGCAAGTGCATGGTTTAAAACTAATAAATATGTCCTTGGCTTCTCCACAGTAGTTGTAAGTCATCCCTAATCTGATGATTTCACTCGAGAAGCTTTATTCTGAGTTAAAAGAAAAGCTCTGGGTGACTGATGTCAGCCACCTTTGGACATGCTTTTTCTTGAGGATACTTCTGGTATTGACTTGCCAGTGACTTGCTGGGTGACCCTGAATAAGTCATTTCCCTTTTCTATACCTCTCTGTGTAATAGGAAATAATGATTCCTGCTCTTTGAACAAAATTATACATATATTCTAGAATTTTAAAAATTAAATTAGTTTTTAAACTTAAGTATGTCTTTACAGTGTTCTGGGCACTGTGTAGGCATATTGCTCACATACTTTCTGTGATGCTCCACAGTCTCTGTGAGGGTCTTAATACCACTGTCTTCATTTTACAGATGCAGAAATTGAAGCTTAGAATAATCAGGTAACTTGTCACAACCCACCCTGGTTGTAAGTGGTAGAGTCAGAACCACTTTAAGTACATTCATAGCTCATGTTCACATTATAAATTATCGAGATTCTGTGAGTAACAATATAAGCCTCTCATTAGATTGCAAACTATTCATGTTTGTATCTCCTGAAGCATCTCACAGAATATTGGCACCTAGTAGGAACTCAGCAAGTTTTATGATTCATAAATATGAATGAAAGAACAGATAAGAAAGTTATTGTTACTGTTATCATTATTAATATCTGTTTATTAATAATATAATAGGAAAGGCCACATTCCCTAGCAACTGTGCTGAATTATATATCATGATATATAAACCTAGAGAATATTAATTAACTGTCACATTATTTTTCCAAAAATAAAGGGAAAAAGCATAGTAGGAGTCTACATGGGAAGATAATAGCAGTGTCATACTCCAAGAAGGTGTTATTGAATTTGCAACAGAGCAGTCCCAATATATATTAATGTTCTAAAACTTGATCACTCAGGATTAATTAAAACAATGAATCCTGTACTCCCATGGCATAAATGATAACTCTGCTGTATAAAACTTTAGAACATTTTACAGAATATGAATTTGATATAAGAGGCTTACATACTTGTTGTTATGCCTAAATTAGTTGTGAACCTTGTCCCATGACACTAAATTCTGGGAATTATTTATAAACTAAATTTCAAATACATTTTAAAGAAAAAAATTACCCAATGTTTAGGACAGTTAGTAGAAGTACACACACACACACACCCCACACAAGTTAATGGAAGGGCACATATGTGTGTGTATATATGTGCATGTGTGTGTATTTATACATATATAAAAGAAATTATATTTCACATATTTTTAAAATCATGAATCTGTTGCCTGGATCTATTCTATGTAGTTCAGAGGGGTGGGGGAGTAAAGAGACAGAAAAGCATAACTTCCATATTTAAGGTATCAGCAAAAATGTGTTTCTAACAAGGAAGTAAGCCATCTGTGCACCTGAGGATTCCTGAGTCCACATGTACAGTATACATGTATATATCTGTCTATTAGTCACTGTGTCTGAAAAAAATTGAGTAGCCAGTGTTTCGCTAAATTGAGTGGGGACATTTTGGATAATAAAAGTTAAAATAAAAGCTGTGTGGCATATGCAAAATTCATTTTGGGAATTCTGAGGTGTACCTCCAAAACAGGCAGTCACCTTCTACAGGTGGCTAAAACTGAGATGGACCATAAGTAATAAGACATCATGCAAAGTTCCAAGAGCACATACTCAAAGGAAGCTGATTTTCACATAGGCAACTCTGTATGGTGGGTTCCAGAGCAAGTAGCAGAAGAGATTTATTTATTTATGGACAGGCAGGCACTTTTCCTTCTAAGCTTTGATTGGTAGTCTGGGCAATTGTGATTCAACTGATAGTGCTGCTCTAACAGGTTTTACTATTTGTAAAAAATAAATAAATAGGGCTTCCCTGGTGGCACAGTGGTTGAGAGTCTGCCTGCCGATGCAGGGGACACGGGTTCGTGCCCCGGTCTGGGAAGATCCCACATGCCGCGGAGCGGCTGGGCCCGTGAGCCATGGCCGCTGAGCCTGCGCGTCCGGAGCCTGTGCTCCGCAGCGGGAGAGGCCACAGCAGTGAGAGGCCCGCGTACAGCAAAAAAAAAAAAATAATAATAATAAATAAATATATAAAAATTAAAAATAATTCTTCAGTAGATACAGTTTTGAAGCTAGTTGGTTAAATCAATTCATTGTCCACTTTAGAATCATGTTGTTACTTATTTATCTCTTCTTTTTGGTTGCAAGAATAAAATTTTCCTGTCTTCCAGGGAAGGTACTGAATATTTCTTTAGCCACACAAGCAGTGGTGTTAAACCCTTTCCAAATGAGCCTCTGCTCCTGTGCATCAGAACCCAGCTTCTGAGAGTCAGTCAGTCAGTAACAGTCCCAGCTTTTGAGAGCCAATCAAGGGTAGCCTCAGCTTCTGAGAGCCCATTAGCAACACCTTCTCTCTAGGCTTCTGCATTAAGGACCAACAAACCTGTAACCAGGCCCTTCTGAAAGCCTACCAGTTCTGAACTCCACACTTCCCAACACCCTATACTTGCTTGTTTTGATAAATTATGTTCTACAAGCATAGCCTCTCCTTCCCTAGCAAGCAACAAATTCAACTTCTTGTTTCAGGTACTCTAGTGGGGGTCTGCCTCTGCATTTGTTGACAAGTGACCTTCCTAATAAGGGGCTGCAGGGAAAAGAATATAGCTTTTTCCTCTTACCTGCCAAAATTTAGTCCTGACACAAGACTTGCCTCAACATTAAACTAACCCTAGAGCACAATGTATGCATCTCAATTCACTATGAACTACTCTGTGTCCCTTCTCTGGTTTCAGGAGTAAGATGCATGTGTTACTGGTGGTTTGGGAGATCATTTTGCTGGCACACAAATAAGCAAACAATTTGTGTGTGTATGTGCAATCTTTAACATGCATTTGAAAAATGTGAAACTAGCATATAAAGTTGGGTGTTTCAGGAATAGGATTGCTTAAGTCAAAGCTAACATAAGATATAAATTTAGAAACTGAAGGAAGTTAAAGAAAAACATTGAATAAATAAAATTAGGATAGTTGATACAACATAAATAATGATATTAGTATACATATGTTAGAAGTTTTGGAAATATTTCTTCACATATTATAAGTTCTTTGAGGAAAGAAACTAGACTGGCCACTTTTGTCTAAAACAGTGTCTATGTTTAGCACATAGAATATGCTCATTAAATATTTGTCAACTGAATGGGTAGAATTCCAGATAAGCCTCAGAGTAGTCAAGAACAGTCAAAACATGAACAATTGTAATATCAGATAGTGATGGCCAGAGGAGGTAAGGATAAGTATATAGGCCAGGATAGTGTCCATCAAGAAGTCTTTCTTGAGGATGCATGCCTAGAATGACCTCATTCAGACTTCTCTGAAAACGCTTAGAATTTGTCTTCATTACTCATTTGACATCTAAGCATATTCTCTTTTATATTAACCAAAAGAACTTACAATTGTTTGGCATTTCAGTTCACAAAACAATTTCACATACATTATTGATTGTATTGTCTTAGCACCTCGATGAGACAGGCAGGGCATGCCTTCCTATTCTATGAGAAAACTGGGGCTCATGGAGGTTAAATAGTTCACTCACCTTGAACAAATATTTATTAAGCACTTTTCCTGTGCAAAGTTCAAGTGACTGGAAATTCCACAGGAAACTCATTGGGCTTTTGGCCTTTCATTTTGCAGGGGATGCTTAGATTTGCCTATGTCTAAATCCTGAATTTGCATTGTAACTGGTATGGCTATAATTGCTCTGATAAAATGTAAAAACTAGTATTAAAACTTTAATTCCGTAGAACTACTTCAAATGTAGGGAAAAGGCTCTGTGTTTTAGGAAAAGAGTTTACTTAATAACAGGACCAATATCTTACCTCTTTATGTAGTTAATACTTTTCCTTTTATTCCTAATTTGTTTGAGTATTATTTCAGGAACTGTTGAATTTTATCAGATACTTTTTCTCTTTGTATGTTTAAATACTGTTTCTTGCTTTAATTTGTTGATACAGTGAATTATATTGATGGATTTCCTGATTTACAGCCATGATTAAAATCCTGGAACAGACATTTTTAGTCAGTCTAGCTTTGGCTTTCAACACTATTTACTTTCTATTTGATTATGTCTCATTTATAATTTTTATACTTATATTTGTTAGTGAGATTGGTCTGTGGATTTGTTTTTTGATACTGTTTGTTACAAGTTTTACAATTTATGATGTAAAATGAATTGAGCAGTCTACCATCTTTATCTAAGAACTGTAAAATACAAGGTAAACCCTTTGGGGACAAGGACCTTGCCTTTTTTTTAAACTTTTTAATTTTTATTTATTAATCTATTTATTTAATAGATTAAATAAATCTATTTATTTACTTACTTATCTTTGGCTGCGTTGGGTCTTCGTTGCTGCGTGTGGGCTTTCCCTAGTTGTGGCGAGCTGGGGCTACTCTTCGTTGCGGTGCGTGGGCTTCTCATTGCGGTGGCTTCTCTTGTTGTGGAGCATGGGCTCTAGGCATGCAGGCTTCAGTAGTTGTGGCATGTAGGCTCAGTAGTTGTGGCACAGGGGCTTAGTTGCTCCGTGGCGCGTGGGCTCTTCCTGGCCCAGGGATCGAACCCATGTCCCCTGCATTGGCAGGTGGATTCTTAACCACTGTGCCACCAGGGAAACCCAACCTTGCTTTATTTAATGTTGCATTCTAGAGCCTAAAACAGTGACTGACATACTAAACACTAGATAAATGTTTCTCTAAGGTACAAAGGAAGAAAGGCACAAAGAATGGGAGGGAAAAATGCAAGGGTCTGGTTTTTCAAAACCTCGGTGAAAATCAACTATAATGTTATCAGTTGCTATTTTTGATAGAAAATATTTATGCTTTTTCACCCTGTCCTATATTGCCTCATCTACTCAAGTTTTCTGACACTTCTTTATTTAACTGAGTTATTTATATTACCCATTTTCTCTAGGTTTATAAATTTGTTGCCGTAGAGTTGCATGTAATATTTCTTACGTTCTTTGAAAATATTCTGTTTCTAGATGTGGTTATATTCGTATCCATACCTTGTAGATTTTTGTCCTTTTTCTCTCTTTCCTCCTTAATTTGGAATATAAAATGTTTATTTCTTTGGGGCTTGTCAAAAAACTAGCTTTTATATTTCTCTTTTTTTAATTTTGTTTTGTTTTCTAGTCCATTACTGTCAGATTGCATTAAATTAATTCCCTTTCCCTACTCTGTTTTGGTAGGTTTGTTGTTTCACTTTTTTTTTAAATCCAAAACTTCTAATAGTTTATTTACAGTCACCATGAAGATTTTCACCTTTTTTTTTTAACATCTTTATTGGAGTATAATTACTTTACATTGTTGTGTTAGTTTCTGCTGAATAACAAAGTGAATCAGCTATACATATACATATATACCATATTCCCTCCCTCTTGCATCTCCCTCCCACCCTCCCTATCCCACCCCTCTAGGTGGTCACAAAGCACCAAGCTGATCTCCCTGTGCTATGCAGCTGCTTCCCGCTAGCTGTCTATTTTATATTTGGTAGTGTATATATGTCATGCCATTCTCTCACTTCTTTCCAGCTTACCCTTCCCCCTCCCTGTGTCCTCAAGTCCATTCTCTACATCTGTGTCTTAATTCCTGTCCTGCCCCTAGAACCTTTTTTTTTTTAATTCCATATATATGTGTTAGCATACGGTATTTTTCTCTTTCTGTATGACAGACTCTAGGTCCATCCACCTCACTACAAATAACTCAATTTCATTTCTTTTTATGGCTGAGAAATATTCCATTGTATATATGTGCCACATCTTCTTTATCCATTCATCTGATGATGGACACTTAGGTTGCTTACATGTCCTGGCTATTGTAAATAGTGCTGCAATGAACATGTGGTACATGATTCTTTTTGAATTATAGTTTTCTCTGGGTGTATGCCCAGTAGTAGGATTACTGGGTCATATGGTAGTTCTATTTTTAGATTTTTAAAGAACCTCCATACTGTTCTCCATAGTGGCTCTATCAATTTACATTCTACCAACAGTGTAACAGGGTTCCATTTTCTCCACACCCTCTCCAGCATTTATTGTTTGTAGATTTTTTGATGACAGCCATTCTGACTGGTGTGAGGTGATACCACACTGTAGTTTTGATTTGCATTTCTCTAATCATTAGTGATGTTGAGCATCCTTTCATGTGTTTGTTGGCAACCTGTATATCTTCTTTGGAGAAATGTCTGTTTAGGTCTTCTGCCCATTTTTGGATTGGATTGTTTGGTTTTTCTGATATTGAGCTGCATGAGCTGCTTGTATATTTTGGAGATTAATCCTTTGTCAGTTGCTTCATTTGCAAATATTTTCTCCCATTCTGAGGTTGTCTTTTTGTCTTGTTTATGGTTTCCTTTGCTGTGTAAAAGCTTTTAAGTTTCATTACGTACCATTTGTTTATTTTTGTTTTTATTTCCATTTCTCTAGGAGGTGGGTCAAAAAGGATCTTGCTGTGATTTATGTCATAGAGTGTTCTGCCTATTTTCCTCTAAAAGTTTTATAGTGTCTGGCCTTACATTTAGGTCTTTAATCGATTTTGAGTTTATTTTTGTGTATGGTGTTAAGGAGTGTTCTAATTTCATTCTTTTACATGTAGCTGTCCAGTTTTCCCAGTGCCAATTATTGAAGAGACTGTCTTTTCTCCATTGTATATTCTTGCCTCCTTTATGAAAGATAAGGTGACCATATGTGCGTGGGTTTATCTCTGGGCTTTCTATCCTGTTCCATTGATCTATATTTCTGTTTTTGTGCCAATACCATACTGTGTTGATTACTGCAGCTTTGTAGTATAGTCTGAAATCAGGGAGCCTGATTTCTCCAGCTCCGTTTTTCTTTCTCAAGATTGCTTTGTCTATTTGGAGTCTTTTATGTTTCCATACAAATTGTGAAACTTTTTGTTCTAGTTCTGTGAAAAATGCCATTGGTAGTTAAATAGGGATTGCATTGAATCTGTAGATTGCTTTGGGTAGTAGAGTCGTTTTCACAGTTTTGATTCTTCCAAGCCAAGAACATGGTATATCTCTCCATCTGTTTGTATCATCTTTAAATTCTTTCATCAGTGTCTTATAGTTTTCTGCATACAGGTCTTTTGCCTCCTTTGGTAGGTTTATTCCTAGGTATTTTATTCTTTTTGTTGCAGTGGTAACTAGGAGTGTTTCTGTAATTTCTCTTTCATATTTTTAATCATTAGTGTATAGGAATGCAAGAGATTTCTGTGCATTAATTTTGTATCCTGCTCCTTTACCAGATTCATTGATCAACTCTAGTAGTTTTCTGGTAGCATCTTTAGGATTCTGTATGTATAGTATCATGTCATCTGCAGACAGTGACAGTTTTACATTTTATTTTCCGATTTGGATTCCTTTTATTTCTTTTCTCTGATTGCTGTGGCTAAAATTTCCAAAACTATGTTGAATAATAGTGGTGATAGTGGGCAACCTTGTCTTGTTCCTGACAGTAGTGGAAAAGTTTTCAGTTTTTCACCATTGAGAACGATGTTGGCTGTGGATTTGTCATATATAGCCTTTATTATGATGAGGTAAGATCCCTCTATGCCTACTTTCTGGAGGGTTTTTATCAAAAGTGGGTGTTGAATTTTGTCGAAAGCTTTCTCTGCATCTATTGAGATGATCATATGGTTTTTCTCCTTCAGTTTGTTAATGCGGTGTATCACATTGATTTGTGTATATTGAAGAATCCTTGCATTCCTGGAATAAACCCTACTTGATCATGGTGTATGATCCTTTTAATGTGCTGTTGGATTCTGTTTGCTAATATTTTGTTGAGGATTTTTGCATCTGTGTTCATCAGTGATATTGGCCTGTAGTTTTCTTTTTTTGTGACAACTTTGTCTCATTTTGGTATCAGGGTGATGGTGGCCTTGTGGAATGAGTTTGAGAGTGTTCCTCCCTCTGCTATATTTTGGAAGAGTTTGAGAAGGATAGGTGTTAGCTCTTCTCTAAATGTTTGGTAGAATTTGCCTGTGAAGCCATATGGTCTTGCGCTTTTGTTTGTTAGAAGATTTTTAATCACAGTCTCAATTTCAGTGCTTCTGATTCATTGGTTTATATTTTCTATTTCTTCCTGGCTCAGTCTTGGAAGGTTGTGCTTTTCTAAGAATTTGTCTATTTCTTCCAGGTTGTCCATTTTATTGGTATAGAGTTGCTTGTAGTCATCTCTCATGAACTTCTGTATTTCTTCAGTGTCAGCTGTTACTTCTCCTTTTTCATTTATAATTCTATTGATTGGAGTCTTCTCCCTTTTCTTCTTGATGAGTCTGACTAGTGGTTTATCAATTTTGTTTATCTTCTTAAAGAACAAGCTTTTAGTTTTATTAATCTTTCCTATCGTTTCCTTCATTTCTTTTTCATTTATTTCTGATCTGATCTTTATGATTTCTTTCCTTCTGCTAACTTCAGGGTTTTTGTGTTCTTCTTTCTCTAATTGCTTTAGGTGTAAATTTAGGTTGTTCATCTGAGATGTTTCTTGTTTCTTGAGGTAAGATTGTATAGGTATAAACTTCCCTCTTAAAACTGCTTTTGCTGCATCCCATAGGTTTTGGGTTGTCACGTTTTCATTGTCATTTGTTTGTAGGTATTGATTTATTTCCTCTTTGATTTCTTCAGTGATTTCTTGATTATTTAATACTGTATTGTTTAACCTCCATGTGTTTGTATTTTTTACAGTTTTTTTTCCTGTAATTGATATCTAGTCTCATAGCATTGTGGTCAGAAAAGGTACTTGATATGATTTCAGTTTTCTTACATTTACCAAGGCTTGATTTGTGATCCAAGATATGATCTCTCCTGGAGAATGTTCCATGAGCACTTGAGAAGAAACTGTATTCTGGTTTTTTTTGGATGGAATGTCCTATAAATATCAATTAAGTCCATCTTGTTTAATGTATCATTTAAAGCTTGTCTTTCCTTATTTATTTTCATTTTGGATGATCTGTCCATTGGTTAAAGTGAGGTGTTAAAGTCCCCTACTATTATTTTTTTACTATCGATTTCCCCTTTTATGGCTGTTAGCATTTGCCTTATATATTGAGGTGCTCCTATGTTGGGTGCATAAATATTTACAATTGGTATATCTTCTTCTTGGATTGATCCCTTGATCATTATGTAGTGTCCTTGTTTGTCTCTGGTAATAGTCTTTATTTTAAAATCTATTTTGTCTGATATGTGAATTGCTCCTCCAGCTTTCTTTGATTTCCATTTGCATGGAATATCTTTTTCCATCCCCTCACTTTCAGTCTGTATGTGTCCCTAGGTCTGAAGTGGGTTGCTTGTAGAGAGTATATATACGGGTCTTGTTGTTCTATCCATTCAGCCAGTCTGTGTTTTTTTGTTGGAGCATTTAATCCATTTATATTTAAGGTAATTATCAATATGTATGTTTCTATTCCCATTTTCTTAATTGTTTTGGGTTTGTTTTTGTAGGTCTTTTCCTTCTCTGTGTTTCCTGCCTAGAGAAGTTCCTTTAGCATTTGTTGTAAAGCTGGTTTGTTGGTGCTGAATTCTCTTAGCTTTTGCTTGTGTGTAAAGGTTTTAATTTTTCTGTCAAATCTGAATGAGATCCTTGCAGGGTAGAGTAATCTTGGTTGTAGGTTTTTCCCTTTCATCACTTTAAGTATGTCCTGCTGCTCCCTTCTGGCTTGCACAGTTTCTGCTGAAAAATCAGCTGTTAACCTTATGGGGATTTCTTTGTATGTTATTTGTTGCTTTTCCCTCGCTGCTTTTAATATTTTTTCTTTGTATTTAATTTTTGATTGTTTGAATAATATGTGTCTTGGCATGTTCCTCCTTGTATTTATCCTGTATGGGACTCTCTATGCTTCCTGGACTTGATTAACTATTTCCTTTCCCATATTAGGGAAGTTTTCAACTATAATCTCTTCAAGTATTTTCTCAGTCCCTTTCTTTTTCTCTTCTTCTTCTGGGACCGCTGTAATTTAAATGTTGGTGTGTTTAATGTTGTCCCAGACGTCTCTGAGACTGTCCTCAATTGTTTTCATTCTTTTTTCTTTATTCTGCTCTGTGGTAGTTATTTCCACAGTTTTATCTTCCAGGTCACTTTTCCATTCTTCTCCCTCCGGTATTCTTCTATTGATTCGTTCTAGAGAATGTTTAATTTCATTTATTTTGCTGTTCATCATTGTTTGTTTGTTCTCTAGTTCTTCTAGGTCCTTGTTTAAACTTTTCTTGTATTTTCTCCATTCTGTTTCCAAGATTTTGGATCATCTTTACTGTCATTACTCTGAATTTTTTTCAGGGAGAATGCCTATTTCCTCTTCATTTGTTTGGTCTGATGTGTTTTTACCTTGCTCCTTCATCTGATACATATTTCTCGTCTTCCCATTTTGCTTAACTTACTGTGTTTGGGGTCTCCTTTTCGCAGGCTCCAGATTTGCAATTCCCATTGTTTTTGGTGTTTGCCCCCAGTGGGTAAGGTTGCTTCAGTGGGTTGTGTAGGCTTCCTGGTGGAGCAGACTGGTGCCTGTGTTCTGGTGGATGAGACTGGATCTTGTTCCTCTGTTGGGCAGGACCGCATCTGGTGGTGTATTTTGGGGTGTCTGTGAACTTATTATGATTTTAGGCAGCCTCTCTGCTAATGGGTGGGGTTGTGTTCCTGTCTTGCTAGTTGTTTGGCATAGGATATGCAGCACTGGAGCCTGCTGGTCGTTGATTGGAGCTGGGTCTTAGCGTTGAGATGGAGATCTCTGGGAGAGCTGTCACTGTTTGATATTATGTGGGGCCAGGAGGTCTCTGGTGGACCAATATCCTGAACTCGGCTCTCCCACCTCAGAAGCTCAGGCCTGACACCAGCTGGAGCACCAAGACTCTGTCAGCCACACGGCTGCTATCTAGTGTTGGAGGGTCTCCAGCAGAGGTGAGGGGGTGGCTGTGGCTCACCGTGTGGACAAGGACATTGGCAGCAGAAGTTCTGGGAAGTACTCCTTGGAGTGAGCCCTCCCAGAATCCACCATTAGCCCCACCGAAGAGCCGCACAGGCCTGTTTCACATTTTTTAAGATGAATGTTAACTTCCCTTCATTTCATTCTTACTTAATATGAAGGCATTTAAAGTCATCGCTTTTGTCATGAATATTGCTTTTGTTTCCCAACAACTAAAAAAACTTTCAAAAAGTTTTAGTACAAAGTGTTTTTTACTTTCATTCTTTCCATACAGATGTAATTTAACTTTTACTTCCCTCTTAAACCAAAGGTTCTATAAAAAATGATTCATTATTTCAAATAGGATATTACAATTAAGCATTTTTTCTTATTTTATTATGTTATTTTCAGTGCGGTCTTTATGATAGAAAAATTTTATTGAAGTCTGATTCATATCCAAATATGTGATTGATTTTTATATATTTCTATTGAATGTAACAAAAGTATTCTCTATTCCCAAAATAGAAGATTCAATAGGCCTATTAAATAAAATTGATTGAATATATTATTAATTTCTCTATGTTGTTATTAATATTTCCTCTTCTAGATCTGAGTTTGAAAAATAGAAATAGAAATAAACTACCATCATTTATCTTTTAATCAGTTCTCCTAGAATTGCTATAGGTTTTGTTTTATTTCTTTAACTTTAGTGTTGTTATTTACAGGGTTTTGATTGTTTTTCTTGCCTCATAAATTATACCTTTTAATATTCTGTAGTTTCTCTCCTTTTTTTTTTGTTCTATTTAGGGATTTTAAATTTAGTCTTAGTTTGATATTGCCCCTTCTACTCTGTTTTTATTTATATTCACCTAGTCTTTGTCTGTCCCTTTATTTTCAAACTTTATCACTTCATTTTTAACTGTGTTTGTGATAAATAGTAGATAGCTTGGCTTTGGTTTCTTACTCCAGTCTAATATTCCCTAGTCTTTATTGGAAGAATAAATTCTTTTATGTTTGCATCATGATATAGTTGATTTTATACATACTATTGACACTTTATTACTTTATGCTTTCTGTTTTTTTTCTTTTTCCTTATGTTTGTATGGCTTTATTAACTATCAATTGCTTCTTTCCCCTTTTCACCTAAGGAGTTCTACTGTAATTTAACTGTCATTAATGGTTACCTTATTTGTCCTCCTACTCATATTTATATGCATATTTATTTTAAACTATAGGAAAACAAGGTCATAACTCCCTATTACGGTTCTTAATTCCTCTGCTGCTTCTCTCCCTCCTCCCAATAAGGCAAGACCTCTAGAATATTTTCACTTGCTCGCTAACTTCCCCCCATCTGCATATCATATGAGACTTCTGGAATGCTGTTATTTTACTCTTCTCTCTCCATCCGAACTCCTTCTAAAACAATTTAATACTTAGAGTTTCATACAATTATCAGAATTTTCCACGCATTTTGCCTGTTTTATTTTACAAATTCTTGTTTATCCTTTAGTGTAAAAATTTCCAGATAGGCTATTATTATTCAATTATATTTCATTATAAATCTGTTACGAAGTTCTTTGCTCAGCAGCTTTACCTCTTCTTCTGTTCCAGCTATCATGAGGCTCAGATTTATTATTCTCCGGTTTGAGTCTTTTCTTAAGTGTTTCCTCAGATGGAGTATATGAGTGAAAAAAATCTCTTTGAATAACATTCTTATAGACTGCTGGGGAATGATGTCTTATCACATATCCAGTCCTTTATTTGAAAGCATCTGTAGATACTATCCCACCACCTCAAGGTTTTGGAATTGTACAAATTCATTACTAATCTAATTCTTTTTGTTGTTGTCGTTGTAAGTTACTTGTTTCTATCTGGCTGCATTAAATATTTATTTGTCTTCATCATTGGAGTTCAGTTATTTGATAAGGACACACCTAGGTGTAGGTACTATCTCGAAATTGATGAGCTTTTTAAATCTGCGGGCCCAGGTCTTCTTCAGCTCACAGAAAATTTCATCAATCATTTGTTTAATTTTTGTCTCCATTTGCATCTTTTTCTTATTCTAGAACTTCTATTTTTCTCATGAATCTCTTTTCCAAAATGTGTATATTTTCCCTCATTTTCTATATAGTTTTTCTCTTTTTTTCCCTCTATGATTTAATATAGTTTTCAACCTGATCTCCTAAGCCACCAGCTTAAGCATCTGTAGTACTAACTTTCTCTTTCACTTCATCTATTCAACTTTTAAATTTAAAAAAATCGTGGTTTTAGTGCCAGGAACTGTGCTGGGTGCTATATTTGGATTTCTGTACATGTTCTTTTACTTCTTTTAAATGTAATTTTAAAAGAAGCATCTCTATTTCTTTGCTAGTCTATTTTGATTTTTGTTTATTCTGCTCTCTGGCTTATTTGCCTTTTTTTTTTTTTTTTTTTTTTTTTTTTTTTTGCGGTACGCAGGTCTCTCACTGTTGTGGTCTCTCCCATTGCGGAGCACAGGCTCTGGACGCGCAGGCTCAGCGGCCGTGGCTCACGGGCCCAGCCGCTCTGCGGCATGTGGGATCTTCCCGGACTGGGACACGAACCCGTGTCCCCTGCACCGGCAGGTAGACTCTCAACCACTGCACCACCAGGGAAGCCCTTATTTGCCCTTTTAATGGGATGCCATTTTTCTGTGTCTGCTAATCAGGACAGCTTCCATGGAAATGCTTCAGAGAGTAAATGGAGGGAGCATCCGTCTCTGCACTATGGCTCGCTGAACATACAGCAGACTGTCCATCTCTCCTCTCTCGGTGAGTGAAGACAGAGCATCTTTGCTCTGTGATCTCTTTGTGTTCTCTGAATCTCAGAGGTAGAGTTGAGTAAACCCAAATGTTCTCCTCCTCTGCAGATTCTTAGGGTCAGGGAGACCCTGAAGTCCAGGAGAGCTCAAATGGACTTTCTCCTTAGGGAGGGCTGCTTTCAGATCCTTTCCTTGGGCTTTTGTACTGAGCCCTAGAGTACTGACGCAAAGGGGAGAGAGTAGGGTAACAGGTCTTGGCTCATCCCTGACTATTGGCCCACAAGAAGAGGCTGAGTTGGAGTTGGAGCACTGAATGGAAGTGTGTGGAATGTCTCAAGCCACCATTTTCCCAGAGTTCTCTTTAATTTTGTCTTTTTCGGGCAGTATTTTTGGAAGCTCATCATCTCGAACATATTACTAGTCCTGCCTTTTCTACTAGTTAATAGCGCAAGTTTGTACTCTTTGGGCCTCTGAGTCCCCATCACTGAAATAACCAGGCCTCTTCCCTGAGTCTAAGATGTCCTCCCTCTTCCAGCGTGCCAGTTGGCTCAGTTGTGTAACTGCCACACAGTCAAGTGAGAATTGCCATTCCCTGTATCAGCTCTGAGTAAGAAAATTATTTTGGAGTAAAACTTGGCAAAACAAGATCTTGAGCTGCCAACAAATTATTCTGCAAGATTTCAAAACATTAAGTTTTCGCATTCACTCTCAAAGTCAAGCCAATTTTGCTTAAAGGAACACTATTGTTTGAGCTGAAAAAAATCAAATCTAAATTGTGGTTATGCATCTGGCATTTCTAATATAAGTATGAAAGCAATAGATTTGCCTGTTTTTTGCTAAATCACACAGGCTGCAAAAAGTATATACACATATGGAATTGCTTTTCACATTCAAAAAGTTAAACTCAAATTGTAACTGCAAAGACTTGTTTCTTAGAAGTATGAGGAGAAGATGCCTAAGAATTTTTAGAGTGCATTATTCTTTTGTAGAGAGAGCTTTTCCCTTTGTTTTTCATCGTTCCTTTTAGGTTATATTTAACCGTAGACAGTTATTGAAGAAGCCACAAACCTAAGTACCAGGTGCACCCTCTTAATGCTTCATATGGAGCATTTTAGTAATCCCTTTGACTCCAGCATGCTTTCTCTGCCTGCAGTGTCCTTCCTGTCTCCTTCCTGTTCCTATAATTCCAAGGTATAATGGCCTTTCAATTTCTAGCATTGACTCTTTTGATTCTAGTGGCGATAAATGTGGGATTGGAGAATTTAAACTTAGGAACAATGGCCTCAAATACAGAATTAGAGATGACTCCATCATATGTGTAGCCTTTTACCCTTCTATACTAGATTATAAGCAGCTTGAGGGTGGGATCTTTGGCTCTGTCATCTTTGATCTTTTAAAGGAATAGGACCAGTCCCTTACATGATGCATGTTCATTAGCTTGCCTCAAAAGTAGTTGAGTCCCTAAATATTTTTTCTGTTTACTCACTTATCCTTAAGTATACATTTGAGAGCCCATGAACTAAGGTTAAATTCCCCCAAATCCATTAAAGTTAATTAGACTAAGCCCTATTTCCACGATGCCCAATCAGAAGAGTTAATAATAGAATCCAAAGTTTGTGGTAGGTAGAAGCTGCTCTTCCTCAAATGCAGTTTAAAAATGCTTACCATCCCGTCCACTACTATTTCGTTACTGAATGTTCACACACAGACATTAAATTTTATCTACTGAAAAGTGGGAAACTATACTAAAGGCAAAGAATGAAGCCAGATTGTATGGTGATTTTCCTTGACCTGGAATGGACAAAAGCATCTCTTGATTTTAAAGTTTTTTGTTTTGTTTTTTTGACCTTTCGATGTCCTAGACTGTAGTTTAAGTGATGGATAGATTGGAATCCATTGTATGCACCCTGACTATCCCTGCTATGGCTTCTGTGCAGTTGTGCTGGAGTGGCCGATGAAGGATTAGAGGACCACTCTGGGGACAGCGAAAATACACATCAATCTGTTGCTGCTGCAGGGTGATATGGATGGTGTAAAGCCTGGGTAGCCAAAGATCGTAGGACATTGTTCTTCCAGACAGAAGGGTCATTCTGAGGAGAACTAACAATAACAGCAACTCTTTTGTTCTCATTTGTGGCTGTCCAGCTGTCTTTCACTCCTTCTACTGCACACACACACACTAACACACACACAGCAAAATATGTGATCTTAAGAATTATAATAAGCTGTTGATTATCAAATTGCTATAAAATGACAGTATATACCATTCCATGATGGCCAGCATAGGTTAGGTCTGGCAAGGAGAGCTCTTGTTCTTAATTCTAGGCAGTTGGCATTTTGCAAAATCCCCTGCCTCTTTCATTTCTGCTGCGCTGTTACAGAAGAGAAGTGAAGAGTTCCTCCCAGTCTTTTCCCTATGCAACTCACATCAGTTATGGAGGATTCATTGGGTCTGTTACCAGCAGCAGTGTTAGCCAAATTAGTGACTGAGAACTCTGGAAAAAGGAATTTCCTGGGGATTTGCGGAAGTGGGAGTTGTCTTTGTTTGCTTCGCTTTTACTGTTGTTCCTCTTGAGGAGAAAAAAAAACAGCAGCCCTTGGAAAAGATTGGGAGACAGAGGCCTCCTTCTCTTCTCTCCTTCCTTCTGCTGATTTTGGATTATTTGGTAGATCAGATCTGAGATTGTGAAGGAGGCAGGAGAACACTCCTGTTGTTTCAGCTATTGAGGAAACAAAGCACAAAGCTGAATCTTCCGGAGGGACCCAAGAATCTGGAGCGTGGGTCCCATTGAGCCAAGGTAGAGAAAAGGAGAGAAAACCTGTGGGACAAGACACTTCCGCCTTTTGAGCATCATAAATTAGGAGGAGGACATTTATTTTGTTTTTTGCTTGTTTTATTGCATAGGTATATGTGTGTATTTGCTCTTGGGTTCAGCTTCCACATATCATCTGCAGATGTAATATTTCTTTCATTGTCTTCTAAATACCAAGGCTGTAAAATCTGGTTAAAAGCGTGAGTTTTGGAGTCAAAAGACCTGGGTTTGAATTTCAACTCTGCCACTTACTGTCTGGATGACCATCCATTCTAGAGCCACAGAGAGGTGACTTCAGTCCTGGCTCTGCCACTTACTAGTGGTGTGACCCTAAGCAAGCTGCTTAAAACTTCCTAAGTATCAATTTCCTCATCTGTAAAATGGAGATAGCAATAGCACCTAATAGTAGGGCTGTGGTAAAGATTTAATTAACTAACACATGTATAGAACTTTCAGAACTGAGGCTTATATACAATAAATGCTCAGTAGGCATTAACATTCTATGAGTTTAACTATGCATGCATGCCTGGGGAGAAAATTTGCCATCTAGTACTTTATTTATTCTGAGTGACACTTGGTAGTTACTATGTCAAGTGAAGTGTGATACCTCTTTCCTCCGTGCCCCATAGCACACACGTGAACGTTCTCTCTCCCTCTCCCTCTCCCTCCCTCCCTCCCTCCCTGTCTCTCTTTCTTTCTTTCTTTCTTTCTTTCTTTCTTTCTCTCTCTCTCTCTCTCTCACACACACACACACACACGTACACACGCCGCGCACGTGCACACACACACATAAGGAATTTGGACCTTTATAGCAGAGCTACAGATACATGGATTATACCTTTAAGTAACAGGCCATGGTCGTGATTTCAGTCATTGAACATAGAGTGAATGAAAACTGTTCCCTAGAACTTTAACCTAGAGTAAGGAACATTGCCCTTAGAAGGCCTCCCTCAGCAAACATTTGTGCCTAAAGAAGTCAAATAGTACTCTTCTTATTTTCTGTCGAATTTTAACAGCCTACTGCCCAAACAAACACTAATTAATAGATTCATTTGAACCCCCTCCTTGAGATTCTTGAAATCCCGGCTGTATGTTAATTTACCCATGTCTGAAAAAGGAAGAAAAGAGTAAACTCTTGATGACTTCTTTTTGCTCAGTTGCTTTGGAAAACAACTAAGTTAGGATGTAATTGCTATTGGTGACACCTCTGCTCAAGCTATAATGAAGTACATCTGTACATATGTGAAACCCCAGGAGGAACGAACCCTCAGACAACACTGGAGCTTTGGTCACGTCTTGCCAGGAAACCACACAATCCTCATGGACCACTGAGAATAGGTGCAGACTTTCACAGACGCAACTGCTCCAGAATGGTGACTTTCTATGTAGTTCATACAATCAATTTCAGCCCCCTTCTCCCTGACCCCTTTTATTCCCTAAAGGGGAATATGCTTGTAAAAGTCAGAAGTGTCCAAACAAGAGAGGGAAGACATGATAGCATGGAGAGGAGACAGAGGATCAGGGGAGAGGAGAGAAAAAGAAGAGAAAACCATATTGCAGTGGTTTATAACCGCTTTCTTATAAATATGTCAGCAAGTGCAAAGTCTCTGATTAATTTTTACAGTTCCCATTCATTTCTTGCTAATATAGCTAACAGCAGATGCTCATTGAAGCATTTTTTGGGCTGGCATATGACCCCTGCTCCTTTTTTAGTATCTGATACGTGAGGAGAGTGGCACCAAGCATAGAAGTTCTTGGCTAGCAACTTTATCACCCAAAATAATGTCCAACCTTTCTGCAACTGTGGTTGCAAGAGATCATGTGCCACACACATTTCCCTTCAAGGAGAGACTAGCTGCCCATCTGTGGGCAGTGTGGTCAGCCAATAGCCTCCAGCGGGCAGCTCCTTCAGGGTGGACCTCAGCTGCAAAGAGCCTCTTCACCCGAGGTCACAGCCCACACAGTGACTGAGTGTGTGTGTGTGTGTGTGTTGGGAGTAGGGGAGTATAAAGATACAGCCATTTTGGCCCATAATGCATAAGACCGTCGCTACCAAGCAATATTTACTCCAGACGTCCCCTGCCCGCACTCTGGCTTGGGTTGGCTCAAGCTTTTTGGACCTACGTGAGAGTTTGCAATCTTTCTCTTCCCAAATGTGCTTCTTCCTACTAACTTTCATAGATGTTGATCCCTAATAAACACCTCGCACCCCAAAATGTCTCAGCATCTTTTTCTGGAGATTCCAAGTTGCAACTGGACATGGTTGTGTTTTCTCCCTGGAGCACTGTTTTTTGTGTTCTTTTATCTAGAATCTAAGGAGCACCTAGGACTCTAAGGTACAGAGTCTGAGGCCACCACTGCACTAAGGTCAGAAGTAGAAGTAGTATGGAATCTCCAACCATTTCATTAGTATGCAAGGTTAATTTAGTGGTGGCAGTGTGAGTCCATACAAGATTAAGTGAGGGCTGTTCATTTATCAACCTACTGAGGACTTACCTTAGTATATGGAGTTGGGAGTATAAATACTGTATAAACCAGGCAACCCCTGACTTCAAGAGGAACATAGTCTAGGAGAGCATAAGAGACCAGACACTGGTCTTTTTTCTCTGGAAAAAAAAATGAAAAGAGTACAGGATTGAAGGAAATACAGTAGACAGGATAAAGACAGGGAGACATAGTGGAGAATGGATGGCAGAGGAGAAAGAGAAATTAACATCCGCTTAGCCTCCAAAGACATCAGATAATTCATCAGAGGAGAAATTTTTTTTTCTGACTCAATGTTCATACTAGTGTTTTGAGACTAGGTTATATTTCTAATGAAAGTCATTAAATATTGCATATAAAAGTGGGGAAAATGTGGAAAATAGGGAGGAAAAAACCTCTTCAGTCTCCTTAAAGAGTCTGTGAGTAACTTTCCATCTAATTCAGAACACCATTTTCCTGTGTCTCCTCATTTGCTGTGTCTTTTTTAGGTTCCCCTCCTTTTTTTTTAACCTTACTCAGCTTGGATTCCATACTTCCACCCAAATGCATTAGCATTCCTTCTGTTCGGGAGAACCAGCCGTTTGCATTTCATCTCTTTGGTCCAGGCAGGTGGGAGCAGTGTGGCCAAACCAGTACAGTCAGAGACTTGGACGAAATCTAGTTTACTGCTGGGACCCTTGTATTATATCAAAGTGAATGCTGGCCAATGTCAGCTAAGAATACATACAAATTAAGTGCAGACATGAGGACATATCAGAGGAGAAAAATCAGCAAAACTATAGTACCAAGGAATGTTTAGGTTAGTGAACTAATTCAAAATAATTTAAAAATAAGTCAGGTTTGAAGGAAAATAGCTTAAGTAGTAAATATAGGGAAAAAAAGACAGAGGAGGCTAGGAAAGATTAAGAAGTTAGACAAGAGAATAAACAGATTGGGAAAATGTTAAGAATTATTAACAAATAAAAAGGTAGGAAAAATAAGACAGGATAACAGAAAAATTTTATTGCTAAAGACTTTAATTTTTAGTGCACTTCAACCTACTAGCTGACTTTTTTCTTACAATATACTATGAAAACAGTAGAGAAGTAATTTTTGTGTTCATGTTTAATGAGGATACTGAGGTTTAGAGAGGATAAAAAAGTCCATTTTTATAAACTGAACCTCTAGTTAGAGAAAAGACTGAGATCTGTGTCCCATTCTTTTGAGTATGAGCCTAAGATCTCTTCTACCCAGTAGACCTTGATGAATGTCGTCTAGGACTGAGGAGGGTGAATACTGAGCTGCCGGCACCCCCATTCTTTTTACAACCCATAGAAAACTTGAAAGAAAATAAAGAACTTTGTCCTTAGAAACAAGCCATCTGTTACAGAGCAGAGCAAAACAGCCAGGCACTTGTGAGCCTCACATACATTCTGCCAGAGTCTGGCTGGGCAGCCTCGTTTGCAAGCTGTTTAATCTCTAATTCCTGTGAATCAGGAACAAGATCAACTGGTTGAAGATGAGTTTGGAGACGTCTAGGGCAAAGTAAATGCAACAACAAACTCCAACTTAGTGCTAGCCAAGACCAGCTCTCTGCATTCTTTCTCTTTTGAGGACAGATCCTTGAAGGTTTACCATTAGCATGTGGCATGTATTACCAAGAACAGTATTCATGCCATTTAGTTTTTTTTTTTTTTTTTAATTAGTAAGAATAAGAATGATCATTCTCACCTCGAAAGAAACATACAGTACAATCAGAGCTTGTTTTTATTTTTGTTTGCCCAACATTTTATCAGTCCCTTATAATGCACCTCAGCAATATCAAGGAGTAATAATGCCTTTCTTTTATTTCTTACTCTTTGTTTTTAACTCTTCTTAGTCTCATCTAAGTTATAAAAATGCTGTTTTGAAATTATTAGGAGACATGATAAATTATTTTAGAAAGTTTTTCATTTTGCCAAAATAATAGAAGAACTCAAAGATGGACATTTTGTGTTAAACATATGTGATCTGTTTTGATGAAGTACAATGCAAAATTGCACCTGTGGATTTCCAGGCATGGTTCTGCCTCAGGGACTTTGCAATTGCTATTCCTTCTTCCTAAGCATCTTCACTGTAGATATTTATCTCTCTTGCTCCCTCACTTCCTTCAAGTTTTTACTCAAATCACATGTCTTAGTTAAGTCTCTCCTAACTACCCTAAGATTCTAACCTTCCCTAGCATTCTCTACTCCCTTTTTATACATAATTTTTCTCATAGAAATCATTGAATTCTAACAAATTTACTTATAAGCTACTGGTGGTAGACCAGAGGGATTGAGAACATGAACAGACACTGGAGCTAGTCTACCTGCGTTCAAGTTATGGCTCCACCTCTTACTAGCGCTGAAACCTTGAGCAAATTGCTAACTATTATCTATAAAACAGGTGTGGTAATAAAGCTAACTCATCATGCTACTGTGGGGATTAGATCAATGCCTAGAGATAATAAGCACCACATAAATGTTAGTAATTAAACATTATTTTCCTGAAATTAGAATGTATATTCCATGAAGGTGGCTGACTTTCTCTCTTTTTTTCACTAATGTATCCTCAGCAAATAGATTAGTTTCTGCCTCATAGTAAGTGCTCGATAAATATTTATTGAAGAACTGAAGGAACAATGAGAAAATGCATGGAAATGGAGCTGGTCCTTTTTGTGTACAGGGCTGAGAATCTATAGTTAAAACATACTTGGCTGCACACAAAAGCATTAAACTTAGTTTTAATTTCTCACCTATCCTCACATTTTAAATTTAAAAGTCCCTCAATGTTTCTAAGGTAGAGAACTGACATATTAAACTTTTCCCGTTTTATCCAGATGTTCTGGTATCCAGGTTTGTGAGACCAAAAAAAAAAAAAAAAGAATAGAAAAGAAAGAAAGTAAAGTTATACTAGGTGAATTTGCAGAATATGTAATTCCCATAGTTTCCTCCAGGGCAGAAACTCCTTTTTTATGTCTGTATATGTGGGAACATTATTCAGCAGGAGGAGCACAGTGCCACCAGGGAGGGGAGGGTGTAAGGGCAGCTGGAGAAGGAGCAGGATGAGAAAGTCCAGAACGGAAGAGTCAGGCTTTCCAGGTGGAATTTAAGCAAGGGGACTAAGACAGATACCCAGTGCATATAGCTGGTATTGCAAGATAATATTTTGGTACATTTACCAATATGTTTCTCCTTCTCAGGGCTCTTCCTATGATACATTACAAAAGAAAAAAAGAGTCAAAGCTCAGCTTTTAAGTGTCAAAATAAACTTTTTAAAAAATGTGGTAGATTGGGCTTCCCTGGTGGCACAGTGGTTGAGAGTCCACCTGCCGATGCAGGGGGCACGGGTTCGTGCCCCGGTCCGGGAGGATCCCATGTGCCACCGAGTGGCTAGGCCCGTGAGCTATGGCCGCTGAGCCTGCACGTCCGGAGCCTGTGCTCCGCAACGGGAGAGGCCACAACAGTGAGAGGCCTGCGTACCAAAAAAAAAAAAATAACAAAAAAAATGTGGTGTGAGAGAAAAAGAGATATGAGTTTCAAAAGCCTTGGTTTTTCTTTTCAAAATCCACAGCCCCGAGGAATACTGGGCATAACATTTATGCACTAAGCAGTAGGTGGGGGAAAAATAAAAAGCTGGCAAGAGCTAGTTTTTCCCACCTCATCTCTCCTCTGCCTCCAGCAAGGTTAAATTTCTTTAGGCTGGATGAGAGAGTTAAACCAGAGGAAAGCAAGGTTTTAGACACATGAGGACGGGTCCTGTGCCTCTGTTTTTCCATCGTATTGAAACTTTAGAAACCCAAATAAGTCTGGGAGGACTGATGGTAGGATAGATCAGTGCCTTATTTCCTAACTGGACTTGGAGGAGGCAGTGGCTTTGGCTGTTTCCTCTGTGCCATGCAGAGGAGTAGAGATGGCCAGAAAGATTCTGGTTCACTGTAAAGTAACCTTCTGAAATTCCTGTGTCCTGAGCATGGTGTTAGGATCCTCAGAACTTTCACCACATGCCTGAGAGTGGTATAAATTCAGCCCAAAGAGCAGTGGTCTATAAGGCCTTGTAGTCTGAAGAGGGAAGTGTATTAACAGTGTCTTTTATTTTATGTATTACGATACTTTAATACCAGGGTCCTTGTGGATCCTGGAGGGACTGTCCCTCCCAGGTTTAGCCAATTCCTAGAGACAGTAAGCAACTTGCTAGTCCAGATAGCCAGTTTTTCAAGTGCAGACCAACCAATCCAGAGCCCACGCTCCCGACCACCTTCCTTTTTAAACTCCTACACTCTACGCCACTATCCACCTACCCTAATCACCCCATGGCCAGGTACCAGACAACTAGGGAGAGTTCCTGTGTCCCTGAGCCAGCTGAAATTATTCAAACCAGCCAATCCTGAGCCTGCTTAACCTGCTTCACTCATTTCTTCCTACAGAAACCACAATAAAACCTCTCGTCCATGGTTTTCGCCTCTCCCTCTGCCTCCTGGAGACCCTAGTGCTTCCTCATGTGGCCCCCATGGCACGTGGTGTGCCTCTTCCTTTTGGAATCTGTGAGTAAACAAACTATCTTTACAATGGCAGTTATATCCTGATCTGTTGGCCTGACCATAGCTAAATAATAATAAAACCTATATTAAAACAGGAAGTACATTGAGATCGATAAGCAGAAACCAAAAGGAATGTTAAGGCCAGTGGACGGATCAAGACAAGGGACCTGTTACTTTCTCCCCTGATACGTGGCACTACAGGAGCCTTCCTAAACGGAGACACAACCTGGGAATGGAGGGAAACATCCTGATTTGATGGAGAAAGCTCTAAAATCAATGAGATAATCCTGAATGTATTATGAATAAGCTGAGATGAATCTGAATTGGCTGTGACTTAGTTTTTACCACCTACCAGAAAGCAGGCCTGAAACAGAAATTAATTTAAGTTATAGCAAAGTAAAGGAAGTTATAAATCATGTACCTTTGAGCTTATAGACTGCAATTTGGATACTGGGATGGATAGAAGAAGGATTTGATATAGAAATAAAGAAAAAACAGAGTTCACCCAGCTAGAGCAGAGGTTGGCAAACTTTATACCCCATGGGCCAAGTCCAACATGTTTCTGTAAATAAAGTTTTGTTGGAACAGAGCCGCATCCATTCATATACATATTATTTATGGTTGATTTCTAGCTACAAAGGCAGAGTTGAATAGCTGTGAAAGAGACTATGTGTCTAATAAAGACTCAAATATTTACTCTCTGGCCCTTGACAAAGAAAGTTTGCCCTGAACTAGAGTACAGTCTCAATAAAGTCTAAATTAATCTTGTGATTGTGGTCCACCGACATGCAGTTGTTTAAATTTCTCCTATTGGGAGTAAGCTTGGCCTCAAAATCTAGGGTGGTTGGCCCAGTTGCAGAGGTTATGAGAAATATGAGAAATAGGCACATGAAATAGGTGGCACATTATTACAGTTGCCCTCAGAGCGCCTCATGTCATCCTTTTCATGTGTTGGGTGTCTATTTATACTTGATGATTTGATTTTATATCTGCAAAGTGTATGTTCTGAGTTATCCTTGGGCAAATATCTGTATATAAGTGGTTATAGTAGCTGGGTAATCTTATCCCCTGAATTCCAGTTCTGCAAAGATGAAAGGACAGACCAGGAAATCAGGTGGAGTAGGTTTTAGTTTTGGTTTTGTCACACTTTCTGAGTGACTTTGTTCAAGTCCCCTAAACCAGTGTTTTCACTGGAGGGGAGGCGATAATTTGTTCCTCCATCCCAGGGGACGTGTGGCTACATACCGGGAGACATTTTTGGTTTTCACCACTGGGGGGAGGCTGGTACTATAAGCAGGATTTAGGCAGATGGTACTATAGGTGGATAGAGACCAAAGATGCTGCTAAGCATCCTACAGAGCACAGGATAGCCCCAGACCAATGAAGTCTTATCCTAAGTCAGGACCTCAGAGTGACGGTAGTGCTCCCATACTCACCGAAGCACTATTCACCATAGCCAGGATATGGAAACTACTTAAATGTCTATTGATGGATGAATGGATTAAAATATATGGTATATACATAGAATATTATTCAGCCTTAAAAAAGAAGGAAATCCTTCAATATGCAACAACGTGGATGAAACTTGACGACGTGATGCTAAGTGAAATAAACCAGTCATACGAAGACAAATACTGCATGATTCCGCTTATATGAATTATCTAAACTAGTCAAACTCGCAGAAGCAAAGAATAGAATGGTGGTTTCCAGGAGCTAGGGGAAGGGGGGAAATGGAGAGCTGCTAATTAACGGGTATTAAATTTAAGTTATGCAAGATGAGTAAGTTCTAGTGATCTGTTGTACAACACTGTGCCTATAAATAACAATACCATATTGTACACTTTAAAATCTGCTAAGAAGGTGGATCTCATGTTAACTCTTCTAATAACCACAGTGAAATAAAAACAAATTATCTAGCCTACAATGTCAACAGTGCTCAGGCTGACCAAACCTGATTTAGATATTTTTGGAGTTCAGTTTCCCCCCATCTACATATGTGTCCCACCTCACACCAGTTTTTCTAAGATAAAATGAGTTAATGATGTAAAAGTGTCCATAATAATAAATAACAAATATATGCTATTCTCATTATTCATTGTAAATAATAATTTACTATAATAATATCCATTGTCAAACACTAAGTATCCCTGCTAACATGGTGAATAGGCCACAACTTGCTCTATTACCAGATTATTCCATTTTACTGGAGGTAGTCCTAATAGCTCATACCAAAATTGACCTGTGTTCTCACAGCTCAGGGAACATGACTCCATTTTAGCATTTACCACATTGTATTATTTATGTATCTTCTTATATATACTGTTTTTCTCCTTGAGAATCTGGGTTGTACCTCACTTCCCATGGTGCTAGCCTGAAATCAATGCTCAATACATAGTAGGAGTAGGTTATTTGAAATGTCCAGTTATGAATGGATGTCAATTGTTGAAACCATCATATCACTTAGGAATGCTCTCAGCTTCAAGTCACTGCAAACTTGACTTACATTGTCCCCAAGGAAGGGAGGGGTTGGATGTAGTTTGTCGCAGACCCAACAGTGTGAGACTTGAGATGTCAGCACTAACATCTCTCAGTTCTTTGGCCTTTTCATTTTAGCTCTAGGTATGACCATGCTCAAGGTAGAAAGTAGAGGAAGTGAGGGGCATTGCTTAGCCTGCATCTGTCCTTTAATTTCAGTAAATAAAGCTTTCCTAGAAGCTTCCCTGATCGAATTTTGCATATATGTCATGATCTGGAAGTGGCTTACATACAAACCCCTCTCTGCAAAAAAGGCTGGGAAAGTATGTGCATTTCCAGTCTCTACATTGGAATGTTCAAGGGCGAAGGGGGCTGACAATGGTTTTGGGGGCCATCCACACTAGATTCCTTAGGTAGTAAGGGCATAGTAGTCATTTTGAAATAAACATGTTATTCATGGAGCTGGGAATTAAGAAGGAGAGTTAGACATTTAAACTACTTATAGATCTGAGAGATAATACTGGTATCAGTTAAAGATGAAAGCTCCCTCTAATTTTATATTCCCATTAAATACAAAATGAGTCCCAATAGGTTTACTGTAAAGCATATCAAATACCAAGAGTGCAGAAATGTTCAATTTTACTTTTTTAAAAAGTATCAATATGTTTATAATCTGTTACTTTAAATAAAATCATTAATAAAGAGGAAGTAGCAAACCTTTGTCATTTCGGGGGATTCTAATATATAATCCCTTCTCCCATTTGGAGGTAACAGCCCACGGCTATAGCATTGAAGGGGATGGTGTCTTTCCTCCATTGTAGAACCTGAACAGGAAAGATGCTCCGTCTCTCTATGGCTTCATAGCAGGGCACAGGCAGCCACAAGACCTTGTCTCTGCCAGCTGCACCTTCTTACCTGGGGCCTTGAGTTCCTTAATGAAAAGAAGGGTAGGAATTATTCCTGGTAGCTGTGAGAGTGACCAGGAGCAGTGGGGATCTGCACCAGTGAAAGGCTTTTCTTGCCAGAGAGATCCTGTTAAAATATCTTTGATGTATTTGTTGTGCCCTTTCCAAAAAAAAAAAGAAAGAAAAAATTCCTTTTTTTGTTTAAAATATCCGAAATCAGGGCTTCCCTCATGGCGCAGTGGTTGAGAGTCCGCCTGCCGATGCAGGGAACACGGGTTCGTGCCCCGGTCCGGGAAGATCCCACATGCTGCGGAGCGGCTAGGCCCGTGAGCCATGGCCGCTGAGCCTGCGCGTCCGGAGCCTGTGCTCTGCAACGGGAGAGGCCACAACAGTAAGAGGCCCGCGTACTGCAAAAAATAAATAAATAAATAAATAAAATATCTGTAATCAGCTGTAGGTTTGCAAACAAGACCCTTGACTGATAGCATAACTGTTGGTAAATAAGCATATTTCTGCTTACAAAGTTAAGGTCAAATAGAGTTTATGAAGTTGTATGACAAAAGTAGGTTTGCATCATATTTTCTTTCTACTTGCAAACTAAAGGTAAGATTGTTAGTAAGAAGTAGACAAAAGACCCCAGATAGAAGAATGGAAATATAAATAGTCTCCAATCTGGCATTTTGGAATTTGAGGCTTGTATAGTGTGAACAAAACAAACTCCTGCTGCTTCCACAAATTCTTTGAACAATTTCCCCCTTAATTCCTTATCCAGCAGTGGGTTTGTCTATTAACCACTTTCATGTACAAAATGTATTTCCTTGGTTCCTTTCATTAAATTTTTCCTTTGTTATTACCAGTTGAGAAATTGAGAACAGACTCTCCAGTCCAACCATAGCAAATACATAAAACCAAAAAGAGCAGCTTTGATAAAACTAGCATAGATGGAGCTAGGACTTCAAGAATCAGAGCTAACACACACAGTGATGATGGAAACATCTTATCCACATCTGATTTGCTCACATATAGTTATTTAGATAGCAAATAACACATTCCTGGATAGGGAGCCTCCAATTTGATTTCAATCTCATAGTCCAAGTAAATATGAAATGACTGCCAGCCCAGCAGACATAAATCTCTACTATCTGATTTTCATCACAGTCTCTGCATTGGGAAAAATGTGAGTGAAAAGGCATTTTCTCCTACCTTGTTTAGTACACAATTACATGGTTTAAAGAAGATAAGAATTTCAAATTGTTAGAATAACATTACTCAAATGATTCTGTGAGAAACTAAAACATTCCCATTCCCGCAAACGTAGGCACAGAAAAAAAAAAAAAAGAAACAGTAGGAATGAAAAATGTTAATTGTTTCATGTTCTTTAATTTTGGGCTTAATGACCACAGGTTGTGTGCCACTAGTGAAATACTCATTTGGAGAAAAAGACTGTTGCACGACATATTTCCGATTAAGGACAATGTACACTAATTCTAAGAAAACTCTTACATACTGAGCATGCCATAAACTAAGCGATCCACTTAGAAACCAAATGAACATGTATGAGCCATGTGGGTGAGTTATGATTGCCCTGGGGGTCCTAGTTTTACTTTTCCTTGTCCTTGTAGGATTAAATAATTGTTGCGACATAGCTAATTGACAAACGGCTATAGCAGTCCAATCAGGCATCTGGGTTCAAAGAAATTCTATTGCTGTGAAAATACTCAGCCATCTGAGTAACAGGAAGTGTCCATAGGGGCGTTTGCTAACTCATTCATCACCCCCAAGACGCTGATCTCTGCTAACCCGTTTGCCTCACACTAGCACCTGTTTATGTCCTTGGCCCCAGGATAGAAGGCTCGTCGTCACTTAGCCAGTTGCTCCATGCCAGATTTTCAGTCACCTCTTCACTCATCTCTGCTGTAAATTCATCTGTTTCTTAAACCTTCCCAGAGCACATCCAATCCATTCAACATCATTCCCTGGGAATATCTTTGCTTATGGCAGCAGTGGGTGGAGGAAAGGTCTTGCTACTATTTTATGAATGTATCATAATGCTTTCTTTTCCAATGGATGGGAAATTCCTTAAGGACAGGGCCTGTCTCTTCTTCCTTCTTCACTTCCCAGGATGACACAGCAGGAATATAGAGAATATAACCTATTAGGGAAAAGTTGTTTTCCTAAGACAATCATTCCTACTTCTGTTTCTACGTGCCCAAAGTCTTAGCCAGGTTGCTCCCTGCTATTCGATGAGAAGTTTTCCCTCCACCTCTCTGCCTATTTCCTCCCATATTAGAACAATTTACAACTTTGACAGGCATTTGGGACTATTCACTCTTGGAGGTTTCCAACTGTTAGCAGAGAGGGAGCTATTTCTTCAAACTAATTCTTATCTGTAATCCTGGTAAAGCACTAAACACAAATTCCAGTTGTTCTTTAATTGTGTGTTTATATGTTTAACAGCCACAAGGGCTGGGCCCATGTTTTTTGTTTACCTTTGCATCTCAAACATTGACCTAGAAACGAGTGTGTTGTAGACACTGTATATTCATATATTCAGCAAATACAGTGAGCATCCACTAAGTGCCGGCACTTGTCAAGGTGTTGGGAAGACAGACATGGACAAAAGATGCACATATTCCCGACTTCTTGGGCTTAGATTGTGACTTATAAAAGAGGAAGCAATGCTTACTCTGTTCCTGATACTTTTTTAGGAACATTACGTACATTTTTGACATTTAATCTTCATACTAACCTATAAGTGAGGTACTATTAAATATCCCCAGTTTTCAGATGTGGCAACTGAGATGCTCTGTTGAATAAATAATACGTATATAACAAATATGTTATAATATATTTTATTATACCATAATATATAGCACATATTTATTAAGTGATGTAACATACATATACATAAATGCATACTGTAACATAAAACATATGCTATACATAATACACATAAATATATATTTATGCATGTGTAAATATGCACATATATGCATATATAAAAACAAATACTTATGTACACATATGCATATATAACATTGATAAAGATGTTGCCGCTCTAGTTTAAATGTTTGGTGGCTGAATCCTGCTGGGCTGTCCCTTCACCCTCGCCCACCTTCCCCACATCTCCTGAGGCACCTCCTCGGAGCTCAGTTTGAAAACCATTCATCTAGCCTTAGCTTTTCATTTTATATGTGGAGATGCTGAGATTCAGGTAGGGAAAGTGACTTATTTAAGGTCTCACAACTAATTAATGGCTGGGCCAAGGCTAGAACTCTCCAATTTTCAGTGGCTGAGCCAAGGCTAGAACTCTCCAATTTTCAGTGGCTGAGCCAAGGCTAGAACTCTCCAATTTTCAGATGAAAAAATTGAAGCTCAGGGGTGTTGTCACTTACTAAAGAGCTCACATGCAGTAAGTGGTGAAACTACAATTAAATTATGATTTGCCTCATTCTTTCCTCTGTTTATTTCTCTAAGCTCCTGACACGCTGGCCTCAGCTTTCCTCTATAGATGTATTCCGGGCATCCTGCAATCCAAGGCTCTCTGGTCTCAGTTTGTTATCCCCAAAATAGACTGGCAACCTGCTCTCACACACTCTTCCTGTTTATTTTGTTAACTTCTTTTCTTGCCCAGAATGTGCTTTCCTCCTTCTCCACATGCCAAACTCCTAGTCATCCTGCAAGAACCAGCACAAGTATCACTTTCTTTGGAAGCATTTTCAATGCTCCATACCCTGATCCCATTACCTCTTCCACGTGTTCAAGGCCAGCTTCATGGATGTGCAGTCCAAGGGACCTGCACTTAGTTTAATGCCTTTTGAAATTCTTAAGAATTTATGAACAAGAACCCTGCATTTTCTTTTCTTTTTTCTATTTTTAATAGTATTTATTGTTTTCTTTCTAATTTTATAAGCAATACATTTTCATAACAGACAACTAGAAATGCATAAAAACATAAAGTAAAAAATAACATTCACCCAATAATCCCCCCCCCGCAGAGATAACTCATGAGCATTTTGATGCATTTCCTTCCTACAACACTATGTTAGTTCCAGGCACAGAAAGTAGTGATTTGATATTTCTATACATTACAAAATGATCACCGTGATAAGTCTAGTTACCATCTGTCACCATTCAAAGATATTACAATATAATTGCCTATATTCACCATGCTATACATTTCATCCCCCTAACTCATTTATTTTGTAACTAGCAGTTTGTAGCTCTTAATCTCCCTCGCCTATTTCACCCATCCTCCTACTCCCCCCTCCACTCTGGCAGCCACCTGTTTATTCTCTGTATCTACGAGGCTGTTTCTGTTTAGTTATGTTTGTTCATTTGTTTTGTTTTTTAGATTCTACACGTAAGTGAAATCATACAGTATTTGTCTTCCTTGGAGTTATTTCACTTAGCATATACCCTCTAGGTCCATCTGTGTTGTTTCAAATGGTAAGATTTCGTTCTTTTTTTCGGCCACCTAATATTTCTTGTGTGTGTGTGTGTGTGTGTACACACCACATCTTCTTTATCCATTCATCTATTGATGGACACTTAGGTTGCTTCTATATTTTTCTATCTTAGCTATTTAAATAATGCTGCAATGAACATAGGGGTGAGTATATATCTTTTCAAAGTAGTGTTTTTGTTTTCTTAGGAAAAATACCCAGAAGTGGAATTGCTGGATTGCGTGGTAGTTCTCTTTTTAAATTTTTGAGGAATCTCTACACTGTTTTCCATAGTGGTTGCACCAATTTACATTCCCACCAACAGTGCACAAGGGCTCCCTTTTCTCCACATCCTCGCCAACACTTGTTATTTGTGGTCTTTTTGATAATAATAGCCATTCTAACAGGTGTGAGGTGATATCTTATTGTGGTTTTGATTTGCATTTCTCTGATGATTAGCAATGTTGCACATCTTTTCATGTGTCTGTTGGCCATCTCTGTGTCTTCTTTGGAAGAATGTCTATTCAGGTCCTCCTCAGTTTTTAATTGGGTGGTTTGTGTTTTTGATGTTGTTATATGAGTTCTTTGCATATTTTAGATATTAACCCTTTATCAGGTATACCATTTGCAAATATCTTCTCCCATTCAGTAGGTGATCTTTTTGTTTTGTTGATATTTCCTTTGCTGTGCAAAAGCTTTTTAGTTTGATGTAGTACCACTGGTTTATTTTAGCTTTTGTTTGTTTGAAAAGACATAACCAAAAAAAATATTGCTAAGGCCAATGTCAGAGAGCATACTGTCTATATTTTCTTCCAGGAGTTTTATGTTTTCCAGTCTTACATTTAAGTCTTTGATCCGTTTTGAGTTTATTTTTGTGTGTGGTGTGAGAAAGTAGTCCAGTTTGATTCTTTTACATGTAGCTGTCCAGTTTTCCCAACATCATTTATTGAACAGGCTGTCTTTTCCCCACTGTATATTCTTGACTCCTTTGTCGTAGATTGATTGACCTTGTAAGTGTGGGCTTATTTCTGGACTCCCTATTCTATTCTGTTCTAATAAAAATGTGTCTTTTTTATTCCATATTGTTTTGATTACTGTAGCTTTGTAGTACAGCTTGAAATCAGGGAGTTTTTTGATAGGAATGTCGTTGACTTTTTAGATTTTCTCAAGTAGTATGGACATTTTAACAGTATTAATTCTTCCAATCTATGAGCGTGATATATTTTTTCCACTTGTTTTTGTTGTCTTCATTTTCTCTCATCAGTGTCTTAGAGATTTTCCAGGACAAGTCTTTTACCTCCTTGGTTAGATTTATGCCTAGGTATTTTATTATTTTATATTTAATTGTAAGTGGGATTATTTTCTGAATTTCTGTTTCTGCTAGTTCACTGTTAGTATATAGAAATGCAATAGATTTCTGTATATTAATTTTTTATCCTGCAACTTTACTGAATTCATTGATGACTTCTAATAGTTTTTTGGTAGTATCCTTGGGATTTTCTTTATATAGTACCATGCCATCTGCAAATAGTGACAGTTTTACTTCTTCCTTTCCAATTTGGATTTCTTTTATTTCTTTTTCTTGCTTGACTGATTGCTGTGGCTAAGGGCCCTGCATTTTCATTTTGCACTGGTCCCTGAAACTTATGTAGTCATTCCTGCATGTGTTTATTCTGTGATATGTTATGTAGATGACTATTACAGTAGGTAACACATTGAGAAATAATTTGTCTCCTCTGATGGATTATGAGCTCCTTGAAGCCAGGGACTTGTCTTATTCATCATTGTATCCTCAGTACTAATGTACCAGTGATGAAGTCCAAGACTCAGTAATGCCCTCCTCCCCATTCCATAATACTCTCCTAACTGGGAGAAAGTGCTTGACTTCTAGGGAAGTGCTTGGCCTCTAGGCAATCTGAATATCCACTCCAGGATATTGATCCTTACCTTCCCAATGTTGAAACTATTAGCACTCATATTGCAGAAACACATAGAAGGCATGTGCCTATTTCTCCTGCTTTGATTGGTTTCCAAAATACATATACTGAGGAGAATAGAAAACATTTTAGTTGCATAGATGAGGTGAGAATGTTATGAAGCAAAAGGAACTGATTTGTTCCACTAGGTGGGGATTTGGTTCAGGGATAGGATTGTGATATGATCATATCGACTTCTTTTTTTTTTTTAATTTATTTTATTTATTTATTTTTGGCTGTGTTGGGTCTTTGTTGCCACACATGGGCTTTCTCTAGCTGTGGCAAGTGGGGGCTACTCTTCATTGCGGTGTGTGGGCTTCTCATTGCAGTGTCTTCTCTCGTTGCAGAGCACAGGCTCTAGGTGTGCAGGCTTCAGTAGTTGTGGCACGTAAGCTCAGTAGTTGTGGCTCACGGGCTTAGTTGCTTCACGACATGTGGGATCTTCCTGGACCAGGGCTTGAACCCATGTCCCCTGCATTGGCAGGCAGATTATTAACCACTGCACCACGAGGGAAGCACATATCGACTTCTTTAACCAGTGATATTCCTGAAGATTATGACTGACCAAAAGTTAAAGTGACTACACAAGGCAGACTTTACTAAATAAGTCCCCTTTGCTATATAATTAGCAAATCAATATCTGGTCATTTTTTCCCATTGTTTAGTACATAGAGGTTTCACATTTCATTTAGAAATAGAAAGAGGGACTGAAAGAGGTAAACTAGTGTTAGAGGAAGGAACAGGTTAGAAGGCAGAGATATGATCACAGTGCTATTATCACCTTGGCTTTATTAATAATCCCAGGCAAGAAAGAGGAGTCCAGATTGAGTAATAGAGATGACAGCAAGGTCAGCCTGATAGAGGATGCAGCACTTAGTAAGCTTCAAGGATCATGTTAGCTGAGCATCTACACCTCAGTGTGATGAGTACTACATAGAGATTCTGCTTTCAGTGTCATGCCCGATTCACTGAACATTTGTTGCAGGCCTTGTACTAGGGGCTGAGAACAAAGAGATAAGGAAAACATAGGCTTGGTCCTCAGAAAGCAGTAGTGTACGTAGGTGGTTAAGAGCTGAGAGGCTGGGGCCAAACTACTGGGTTCCAAACTTGGCTTGGCCGCTTTCTGGCTGAGAAATCTTAGGCTAGTTACTTAATCACTCTGTGCCTGTTTCCTCATCTGTATGATTAAATAGTTCTATTGCTTACTATAAAAATTTCCTGTGAGCATTAATGTGAGTTAATACATAAAAGTGACTTAGAGTAAAATGCTAACAACATATAAACAATACATGAATATTCTTAGACAGGTATAATCCAGTAGGGAAGACATATGTTACAAGAGGACTTTAATGTGAGGGGGTTGAAGCCAAATTGCTGAAGTCTGGAGTGACACACTATGAATGGCAAATTAAACACCAAACTCACGTTTAGCAGCGATGGTTGTGGATCACATAATTATGACACAAAATGGATACCGTAATAGACTTAATCTCTGGAAGCTTTCAAATCACATATGATGTGGTTTTTAGCAGAGGGCCCAGTTGCTACCTTTCCCATTGTGTGTGCCCTTGGCAGTAGGGAGGGATTTCTCTTACTCTTATATCACTTTGTGACATTTTCTATTTCAGTAAATATCAACAGATACCAAAGGTCTGAAACAGAAAAAGGAGGGAATTGTCATTACTAAATTTCTTCACTGGCTCTCTAATGTCTTACAGCATATGTAGCTACACTGTGTCAAGAGCCATGTCCTAGAAGCAGTTTAAGTCTCCATATTACTAGTGAGTGAGGTCACCCTGGCTGGGCCAGTTTCCTCCAAAGGATGAGGAATGTGGACAGCAGGCAGAGTGCCATGGCCCAGCCATGAAATGTTCCTGTTGTTTATGAGTTAATCTGAACTGTTCACAAATGAAAATGCTGTGGGTCCTCTGAGTCTAGTTTTTCTTTCTCATCTCTTCTTTCCTTTTCAAGACAGCCAGCTTTCCAGTGAAATTCACATCCTAGATAAGACTCTTGCTGCACAGGTAAGATAGCAGACATCAAGGCTCACAGATGATGTAAGTTATGACCAAATCAAAACCACTTCTCTGTGTCCTGTCTGACAGAGATATGACATTTATATGAATATTTGGCTAAGTTTCCCAATTAGTGATTGATGAACTAGAGCTCATCTTCTTAGTGAGGTGATGTAATTTTCCCTCTTTAGATGATATTTATATTGTAAATCTTTTAGAGGGCAGGAATGCTACATTCTCTCCATGTAATACTATCTCAAAGTGGGCCTATAGTGAGAGGAAGTTTTGATTTTTTTTTAAATAGACTCTGAGAAATAGTGCATTTCATATAAAAATAGTGCATTTCATATAACATTTTAAAACAGATTGAGGGGCTTCCCTGGTGGTGCAGTGGTTGAGAGTCTGCCTGCCGAGGCAGGGGACACGGGTTCGTGCCCTGGTCTGGGAAGATCCCACATGCTGCGGAGCGGCTGGGCCCGTGAGCCATGGCCGCTGAGCCTGCGCGTCCGGAGCCTGTGCTCCGCAACAGGAGAGGCCACAGCAGTGAGAGGCCCGTGTACCGCAAAAAAAACCAAACAGATTGAGTGGGACACTCTCTGCAGTAACTGCAGATAACTAGTTACTGCAGGAGTGGGAAGTGATTAACTTTGCGGACGCTTTCAAGTCCCCAAAGTTCCTTGCGTTGAGGTGTGGCTATAACATGGTAAATACAGTAACAGGGAGCCCTGGACTCTCAGGTCATAAATGCTTTGCAAATAATTAGATACTCTTTCTCTGTAGAGCCTCATAATGTCCTTAAATGGATTTCATTTCATTTTTTTCCTAAAATAAAGTATTTCTATTTAAAGGCAACTTCAAAACTCAAAGGCTTTCATTTTGTCCACCTTAAACCCATTTTAATGGGTCAGAATTCTAAGCAGAGAGGCACTATTTGGAAAAAAATTCCTTAAATTTCTTTAACAAGAGATGGATCCAGTTTTCACTTAACTCTGAAAAAAAAGGCATTATCTGTTTCCCTTGATTAAATTTTCCTTTAATTCAAGTCTTAAAAACAGCATTTATATTGCTGGGCTTGCAAACATTTTCTAGATTGTCTTAGTACCATTTATATATATTATTCCACTGTTTGTGCAGCCACAGAAGTAATATGATTTTCCTTTGGGCTTTCTCCCTACTTTAGCTTCAGCCAAAAATGAAGTGCTAATCCCACATTTTGGGCAGACATCTTGCCTGCTCCTAAAATCCTCATCCGCCAGCCTGTATTATCAGAGAGGTTTTAAGATGTGTCTCTACAGGCACAGGCTACAGAGTGGAAAATGGATTGTGAAAAATCCAGGAATATCAAGGACTGTTTTCCTCTCCATATTTGAAAGTACATGTCTTTTAAGCAGAGATGAGGAAGCACCCTTTTCTCAGCTCCCTACCAGCATTATACCACATTATGCCTAAATCTTGGCGAACGTTTGTCTGCCACTACCTGAAAGTAATATCTTCAACAACAACAACAACAACAAAACACCACAATGTGTGTGTTTTCAGCAAAATATAGCTGTTCTACTTCATGTTGCTTTGGGTCAAAAGCATCTTCCCTGTACCACCCTCCTCCCCTTCCTCACTGAGTTCACATATTTGGATTTTCAAATGTAAGGGAGAATTTCTACATAGTCAAAAGTGAAGCTCAAGTCTTATAGAAATAACCTAAGACCACCCAAAAGATAACAAACAGACGCTATTAATCCAGAACTCTCTGAAGCAGTCAGCTGCCCCCATTTGTGTTCGACAGTGACTCAATGGCAGGCAAGGGAGTGGGAGAGCTTTCTAGTGAAAAGGGTTTCAGGTATGCTCTGATTGGAGTTTGTTGGTATGCAAAACTGGAGGCAGCTAACGAGAAGCGGGCATCTTATGTGGTTGATTGGGGAGCATATTTGACTTTCTTTGGTTGATCCTGAGATGTAGAGATGGGGTGGGAGAGGGAAAGCGAAGTTGGCAGTCCTTGACCGAGTCCTTATTATTCTGGGCCAATTGCTGCAGACGTTGTGGGTTGACTTCCTGGGCTTCTTATTCGGGTCAGAGTTTATGTCCTATATGACTTGGCCATTGTCTATCTGTGTATTCACTCTCTCAGTCTAGATAAAGGACTCACCTGACAGTGAAGGTGTAGAGCTGTGCTGTCCAGTACAGTAGCCTCTAGTTTTGTATGGCTATTGTGCATTTGAAATGTAGCTAATTTGAAATGAGATGTGATGTAAATGTACAATGCATACTGATTTCAGAGCCTCCTTATGAAAAAAAAAAGAGAGAGAGAAATAACAGTGATATTTTAATATTGAGCATGTGTTAAATGATAATATTGGGGATATATTAGGTTGAATGAAATATATTACTAAGATTAATTTCACCTCTTTCCTTTTTTTTTATAGTGCCCAGGAGAAAACATTTTAATTTCATATGTGGGTCACATTTGTGACTTTCATTGTATTCCTCTTGGACAGCACTGGAATAGAGGGTTGACACATTAAAGTCTCAGGAGTGAGGGTGATGTTTTCCCCGAGAAATCCTTTACAAATGCTCACATAGTATACATTTCCCATAACCAGGACAAAGTAGTTTGTAGTGAGAAGACCCTTTTTGGACTCAGGAGCTAAGGAGAGAAGACTCACCTGTTAAAAATCTACTATTTAAAAATTTCATAGGATTGGCTCTACATATCTCTGGGGAGAGGCTGCATTTTGGTTTAGGAAATCCTTTTAGGGTACCTTTAGATTATATAAATATCAAATAATAGAAGAAGGGGATTGAATGGAGAAATCCCTAACTGGTATTATAAACTGAAAGAGTTGCTTTCCTGAATTGATGAAATTATTGTGGGTTAAGATTTTTCTAGAGAGATAAGCTAGTGGCCAAACATGAGAAGATGAGCCTGGGATTCAGGAAAGAGTTAGCTGAGCACAGTATATTTCTGAGGATGAGGGTGGTCTAGAAGTAGAATGCGGCTGTCATCTGAAGGCTAAGGGGGAAGCTGGCTCTAGGAGACCCCTTATGGTGGAATTTGAGGAGAAGTAATGTCTAATAACCAATTTTAAGATCTTCTCCCTTTCTGTCTTGGAACTTTTTGTTTTTTTTCCTCAAGTCTCTAACAAAGTCAGACATCGGAGTTGGTTAGGCTCTTCCTCAGGGAAATGGAAGGAAGGACTGCATCCATATTTTGGGTCAGTGAAGAACATGTATCAGATCCTCCACTTCCATCCTCCTCCTTTGTAATGCTGTTTGTTTAGAAACGAGCATTTAAAAGAAGACATCCCATTTTAATACTGTAAGACTATTACCCACTGTTGGCTTCTGTGAATCTTTCTTCTATTGGCTCAAGAATGAAAAACTGCAGCAGGTCTCCAAGGGTTCATACTGTTGAAAGGGTTTCTGTAGATTAAAAATAGCTTGGCAGTTTATCTTGGGTTGCTGGGTATTGGTTTACTTTTCTCACAAAAACAGGCTTTAATTACAGGGCAAAGAATAAACTGGACTTGCTTGCTCCTCGGAAAGACTGACATTTCAGTCTTTCCCACAAAATTCTTATTGATGTTGATGTAAGAGAAAGAGAAGAGTCAGAATACAAAGGAGCTTCGTGTTACCAGCAGTTGGGAAAGCATCTTTTGTCTTCCCAACTTAGCGGTTTTTATATGGAAGTCAGTGCGAGAGAATAAATATCAAACACAACGTTGTCGTTTTCACAATCTCTTTTGTGACTATACTTTAGAGAACACCCACAGTAAGACAACTGAAGTGTTTTTTTGTTTGTTTGCTTGTTTGTTTGTTTTGAGCTGCTGGAAGAAAAAGAAACGAAAACTGCCCGAATCCCAAATTCATGCTTAGGAAAAGATATTATTTACAATAATTATACTGCATTTTCCACACATGTTGAAAGACAGATGATGATTTAACATTCAAAAGGGAGAGGAAAAACCTCATTAGGAATAATTGGTAACACATAAACCCCTCTGTGAATGCAGTTTGGGTTTAATTAAAATGCATATGCAGTGATGTATTTCAAAAGAAGAGAAAGTACTGGATATTCAGGACGAAAGGTGTCAGGGATTCTTTTCCCACCCTAGTGAGGGGCTTCATAACATACCTGAGAGAAATAGTCCTTGCATGTAGGTAAACATCTGCTATTAGCTAGATAAAGAAGTTAGACAGCAAACGATCCCACGTAAATAGAAAGAGATCCATCTGAAAACAATTCTTAGGTATACAGGTAAAGAGGTAACATTAGGAGTGACCATCAGAGGGGCAGTGCAAATGGACAGATTTTGGTGAAGAAATACACATAGCTAGAAATATTTTCTGATTTATATTACGAATGCCAGCCTTTCAGGTTATTGGCTAGTGCTCTTACTTTTTTTCTGTATTGTCACAGCTAGTCCCAGGAAGATGGAGTGAAAAGAGAGAGAGACAAGAGACAGAGAGAGAATATCTTTCATTGATTCCAAAGAATACAGAAGCATGAAATTTTATTTAAATATAACTTTCCAAAATGAGAAGAAAATTAAATCAGATAGGATATTTAAGAAAATAAAAAGGCAATGTGAAAAATCTCTGAAGTCCACAAGATTTCTTAGCATTCCTCAGGAGAATGTGGTATTGGTAGGGAGATAAGAGGACTGCAAAACAAGAATTCACTCACGGTCAGCTTAAGCTGGTTCTTGGCACCCTTAAATCCTCATCATTCTCAAGTGTGCAGAAGGAGTGCTTTAAATAACTCTTGAAAATGGCAAAGTAGAATTTCAGATTTCAAAACATTTCAGTGAGAAGCAACCCAAAGGAACAGCTCAAAATCATCATTCTCTAGCCGTATTTCCCCTGAGATCTGTGGCAGTCTGGTATGATACAACCCAAAGCAAATGGGACACATGTACTCCTGCTTTCTAAAGACTGCACCAATTATTACTTCCTTTTTAAGTTGTGAAACTAAGTCAAGTGTCCTATTATGGACTGGTAAAACAAAGCTCTGAAGATAAGTAAACTTATTTTTATAAGTAGTAGGACAGTAGCAATGTTTACAAGATATCCAATGGTAAGACCCATTTTAATGACAAATTTCTATAGGAAACTTGGTAGTGCTAGAATTATGTTAACTAATCATTAATCTATAAGACATTATAGTTATTCAGTATGCACTTCAGAGACATTATTTATTTATAGGTAAGTTAAAAAATGAAACAAATCGTTGAGATAACGTGTTCACTGCTTTAGGGTAATTTGAGGAAATGGCTATAATCCAAAGTAGTATTGATTATCTAACTTTTCCTAGGTCAGCTGATCTCAGAAAGTGTGACTCCCAGATTCTGTCTGTCATTACAACAGAATTAAGTGGATGAACCTGAGCCTCTATTACAAGTGGGAAATCCATGAGGGAAAGTCAGAACTAACTCATTCTGCGAAGGTAAGTTGAATTTTCACTGTCTGGAATAGAGCCATGGGTCTGAATCCACAGATGCTGTGGTACTGTTATGATTACTCAACTCCCTAGGTTATAGTGGCTCAAATTCCACCACTGACATTTTAGCCTATGTCCCAACTGTTTTATTTGTCATTTTGCCACCTGTGCACTCAGACCAAAATAGGCGGGATGGCTAGAAGCCATAATATTGATGGCTGAGGTCAAAAAAGTCATGAAATTCTATTGGGCTGCCAGTGGAAAGAGTTCCTATCTCTGAATTCATCTCAAGGCAATAACTATCTTCTCAATGAAGAGTTTTAACTATACCCTTAAAATATACACTTTCCTACAATAGACTTATTTTTTGCTGCCAGTCACTGTTTTAACAAATGAGGTCTCTTAATCTGTAAGCAGCATTAACCACCTGAGAAGACACATTTGCTGTAATTCCTTGAACTTTGTATATTTAAGCTTGTGACCTAATCAATGGATTATAGATGCTTAGATAAGATACCTGATCAGATTAGAGCAAAACAGTTTCTCTCTGATTCAACACTATATAATTCGTATCATCATTTTTTTAATAATATATGGTGAATGGAGAAAAATATAAAGGGAAATAAGATTGGGAAGGCCTTATTTTGACGTGTATCTTGAATCTTATGTATGATGTTTTGGAATATATAAACCTCTAATAAGAAAAAGGATCTTGGAGTCTGATCAAAATATGAAAACATTTATGGTTTCTTATATAAGACTAACTAGCAAAGTTGGCTCAGTTGCAACACATACGGTAGGAATAAGGTAAGTGAAATTCATCTTCTACACTATCTTAAGGGTGTATAACAAAATCCAGCAACAGAGAACATCTTGGTAGCGATAAACATTATAACTGCTCCCTGTTAAATTTACATTTTTTCCCCAGAAAAAATAGAAAGGTATTTTGTAAAAGAGGAAATTTTATGATGAAGGTCTTCTATTACTTTGGGCGGTCTTGAGCAGAGCACCTTACCTCACTGGACCTCAACTTGCATATCTATAAAGCAAAAGAAATTGTCCAGTTTGTCTCTGAGTTTCCTTTTAGCATGGAGAGCCCTTGATTCCAAGCCGTTGATTCCAAATTTCCAATATAGTATCATACTGCAGAGAAAACAATAAGCACATATAAGATATTAAAATAATACTAATGCTTTATCTCCTTGTGACTTAGCCATTGTCTCTGACAGTGGATACATGGCATTCTGCGTGTGTATCATAGATACTTCTAATTGCTACTTCCTGTGACAGAAAATGGAATCTCTTAAGGCTATCTTTAAATTCAATTATTTATCCTTGGTAAATAAAACAGAGGTTGGTATAGGTGGTTATTCTTTGTCAGAAGTAGGTATCAAATCTATCTTTTGGTAAAAAGTCAATGGTCTAGGAACTGGTTCTGCATCCATAGGCTAAACTAAGAGATGGTTTTGTTTCAGGGACACCTAGTATCCTGAATTAAAACTTAGATTACTCTGTATTTGGAATACTTATCAACATACTAACTGCATATAAAATCATGCTGAGAATGTGCAAAGATTTCAACCAAGACTATTTTCTATTTCGTTGCATGATTTTTTTCCTTTTTGTTGAAACTCTGTGAAGATTGTAAATTGGCTCTACCTCCTATAGCACAGTTAGCCTGTGTTCGTGGGGTTAGAAGGGATACCATCCCTAGCCCTCCCCTTCAAAGCTAGTAAATATCAGAGCCAAAATGAAATTAGCTAAGGTTTGAGTGGTAAAGGGACTGACTGAGATAATCATTGTGTTTGTTGTAAGAAGCAAGTCTAGTATAATTCTCTGAATGGTATACTGGCTAGAAAATAAGTAGCTAGCTTTCTAGAAATTGCAAGCAGGGCTGCATTTGCAAAGCCTGTAATGGGAAAGGGAATGAATAGATTTTTTTAATGACACTTTTAATGACCATTTCTGCACAGTTCCATAACCCCCATACCATGAACTTAAGCCAAGGAAGACTGATATTTCTACCTTAAGCGAGCTCTATCACTTTGCTGTATAGCAGAAATTAACACAACATTGTAAATCAACTCTACTTCAATAAAAAAAATTGATTAAAAATAAAAAGCTCTACATATTGGCAAAACTCTTCTTGGAACCATGTCATCTTTTTGCCCCTTTTAAAAAAGGAAAGAGAAAAGCAACCTACTAGCTGTACTCTAGTACTCTAGTCTAGGAGAATAAATCATGATCTGATTACATAGTTTAGCTGGCAAATTAATTTGTGAATTTTCCAATATTTTTAAAAGCACATGTGTTGAAGTGCTGAACTCCTGCCCCTGGTGAAGATTTTAGGGCCTTTTTGAGACACACAGATACAGAGAGAAAATATGTAGAATAATGAGAATCATTTTCATGATATTTAGTGATATTTGCTCTCAGAATTCTATTAATTTAAGAGACTAACTTGCAACTGTTACTACATTAAGAAACTTGGCAAGCACTAGGGTATAATTATTTCTGCTATAGTACTGACACACACAAAAGAAAGAAAACCATTCATGGAATGTGTGTATGCATTTATGGCTATTCTTATTTATGTTATTGTGCTTTACAGTTCCCAGAAATTTGCCTCCTTTCTTCCTCCATGATGGAGAAGGATGTATACCCACATGGCATTGCATTTCCGACAATTGGTATTGTCCTGAAGAGCTAGCCTAAATAGGAGATGCTAATTCCTAGGAAAGCTGATAATGAATTCTTAGCACCTTACGTTATAGATATCCCAAAGAGGTAGCTTTTCCTTGGCAGTATTCACCAGTGTTTGCTTGGTGGCTAAGCAGGACAATTCTTCGCTGTGTGAGACTGTCCTAAGCTGCTTCCCATCTCTCACTCGAGACCTACTAAATGCTAAGAGTCATTGTGGCTCCATACCTAAACACGTTTTATAAATCTCTATTTGAAGATCACTGCAAATAGATGAAACTTTAAGAATGACCCTCAGGTTATCCTGGGGTGGTCTGGGGACCACAAGCTATACTAAGCTTTCTCTTTTTCAATGGAAGCATAGTTGATTTACAGTATTGTGTCAGTTTCAGCATATTGTGTACAGCATAGTGATTCAGTATTTTTGCAGATTATGTTCCATTATAGGTTATCACAAGATAATAGGTATAATTCCCTGTGCTATACAGTATATCCTTGTTGTTTATCTAATTTATATATAGTAGTTTGTATCTGTTAATCCCATATCCCTAATTTGTCCCTCCCACCTTCCCTCTCCCCTTTGCTAACCACAAATTTGTTTTCTGTATCTGTGAGTTTGTTTCTGTTTTGCATGTATTATATTCATTTGTATTATTTTTTAGATTCCACGTATAAGTGATATCATATAGTATTTGTCTTTCTTTGTCTAACTTATTTCACTAAGCATAATATTCTCTAGGTACATCCATACCACTGCAAATGGCAATATTTCATTCTTTTTTACGGCTGAGTAATATTCCATTATCTCTAATAATTATGTAGAAGGTGGAAAACTCAGAATGCCTCCTCTCCCTAGGGCCTTACGCAATATGCCTTATATTTTTAAAAGTAATTGCTCTTTGCTGGTGGGTTATGACTAAGTTAAAGAAAAGCAAAACAATGGCACTATCTTTACTGACCCAGCTGGCTGAATCATCTTACCTTGCTACCTCCAAAGGACTTCCCTAGGAAGAGTAAGATTGAAGAGTTATTCCCAGAATATCTATTCATCAGGACACAGATATATGTTGTCCTGAGGACAAAGAAAGGCTAATGTGATGACTCTACTTCCCAAGGTGTTTTTGGAAACTGAGTCAGCAAGCCAGAAATTAACTAAGGGACACATGGAGACAGGGATCAATTTAAGCTCAGCTCAGCTCAGCAAACTGAATTGACAACTAGCCAAAATTTAGGTTTTCCAATAAAGTCTGGCACTTAGTTAATAATAATGTACCAGTGTCAGTTTCTTACAGTGCTAGTGGTGTGTATAAATCAGTACATTGTTATTTCTGTGAGATACTGTTTCAGTTTGGTGTTCTACATGTTGTATTTTTGGCAAACATAGTTATCTAAGGCGTTAACAATGGGGCAAGTTGGATGAGGAGTAGACAAGGACTCTGTGCTATATTTGAAACCTTTCTATAAATCTAAATTTGATCTAAAATAAAAGAAATTATTTTAAAAAAATACTCTCTAAACTTATTCCTTTAACTCACTGTGCCTCATCCCTTCCTCTTCTCACTCGTCCCCCAGTCTCCACCCTGCTCCCCAGTTTCCCCTTCTCTCTACAATTCCAGCTCTACCTCTTTTCCATCTTGCATTGCTGCAGAGGTCTCAAAACCCAACATTGATTCCCTTCTGAGGGTATGTTTCTCCTGCATACTGTGGTTCTAGCCGTCTTATCTTTCTTGTTTGCTTGCCTTTTTGTATTCTCTCTTGTTTATTGTTTATAAATTGTATAAATAAATTGTATAGGTTTTTATAGTTTCCAAAGCAGCTTCCCATGTACTCTGTCATTTGATCCTCATAACATCCCAGTGAGACAGTCATAATTATTAACAAATGGAAATGAAAATAATGTAGGTCCAGAGAGGCTAAATGATGTAAGTGATTGGCCCCAAATCATCTATCATCAACAGCACAGTTGGGACTTAAATTCAGAAATCTTGACTCCTTCAATTATAACACATTGCCTAGAAGACAACTAATGATTTTATTTCTCTTTCTACCTTTTCCCACTACTTTTTGAAGTTTGGGAGAATTTTGCAAGGGAAAAAAATGACTCAGATAATCTAACATTTTTTTTAAAGGCAGACTGCCCATGCAACCCTCAGTTGGATGTGCCTGGAGCCTTGAAAGTTTGCCCACCCTACATTTCTTCTACAAATGGACCTTGAGAGCTTGTTTGGAGGTTCCAGCAGCAGAGCTCAGCTCTTCACATACCCTTGACTGAAAAATCGTCCTCCTCTATCGGGGAAGGTCATTCTCATCAACTGAGTGCACACCTTCAGGTGGAACACACATGGAGTGGTGAGGGAGAAAGAGGACATTCGCCGAGTCAGCCAGATCAGCCAGATCAACACTGGTGCTCAGCAGGGTGACACATGTTGCAGCCAGATTACTCTCATATCCAATAGTCTCTTGATACGACGCACAACACAATGACAGGTAGACAAAAATCTTAAATTACTCAAGTTACAATAAACTCAATCCACTCGAATGCCAAAGTGAGGTCAGATTCTCTCACTGAATGCAATACTCATAAAAGAATAGACTTGAGAAGGCTGTTATCCTCATCTAGTTGACCACACACCTCGCAGATAAGGAAACTTGTGGCAGAGAAAATGATATGAATTCACTGAACTATTTTAAACTTTTCTTGGGCCCACAAAAAGACTAATTTGCCAGCCCACCTTGAACATACTTGGTACTGAATTCTGTCCAATGGGATGTAGGCTGAAATGATGTACATCACTTCCAGGCCTGACATGGAATGTCTTGCACAATCTTTTAGTCTCTCTTTCTTCCCAGTCTGTGCAGCTGGAAGGGAAGGGCTCCTCCATCTCAGAGAACACTGGAAGTGAATGAGAAGCCAGCTCTTATTGCATTAAGCCTTTGGGATCATGGGGTTTAGCATAGCCTAGCTTATCTTAATAAATAAACTGAAGTCCCTAGCTACTGAGTAGCTTGCTTAGGCTTACTTAGACAGTAAACTGTTTGCTGCTACAAATATTTGTCTGTGTCACCATAAACCTAGCCCTAGAAAGATTCCTTTTTTTTTTCCTTGATCTAACTGTGGATGAAATCACTCCATTCAAATTTTCAGGAATCCATTGTTAACATATATATGTATGTTAATGCATAGGAAAAAGCTTATAAATAGTGGTGGGGAAAGAAATGAGATAGAGTTGAGGGAGAAGGATGAGGGAGGCAAAGGAAATAGAGATGATTGAACATTACCAGCAGTATTATTTACATAGTTTTATAATAAAATGTATTCGTGTACTACAGTACTTTTAAAATTTACAAACAGAGAAGTTAAACAACTCCCAGGTCAGCAAACTACTTATGCAACTGCTCTGCTCAGTCTTTCAATATCTGTTGAAATCCTACCAACCCTTTAAGGCTTATTCAAATGCTTTCCCCTCTTTGGATGCTTTTCCTAATCCTTTCCAGAGGGAACGATATTTCCTTCCTCTGAACACCTAAAGAACTCAGTGGTTGCTTATTCACACGGTGCCTTTGTCTTTGTCTTGTATTTTAGTTTCATGGGCACAAATTCTATTTTCTTTATTAGCTGAAACTTTTCTCAAAAGTAGGGACTAGCCTATTCTTCATGTAACTTGTCAGAAAAATTACACCAAGGTAAAAATCAGGGGATTCTGGGAACGACAGAGTGAGTAGCTTGGCAAATCCTCTCTCCAAAAAGCAGTGATAAACTGGAAAAGATTGCTAAAAACAACTATTTCAGGACTCTAGGAATATACCATATTTAGAAGCATTATTCAAGAAAAGCTACTGAACCTCAGATAAGAATAGTGGGAATCTGTGATGTTATAACCTGGAGGCACCAGCTCTAGGTCTACAGCCATGATAGTTTGATCAGGATTGACAAATCCATGGAAACCAGCAACTTGACTGCTAGAGAAGGCTGACATCACTTGGACCTAAGTATGGCAAACACCAAGCCCCAGAAACAGCCCCCTTAAAGGCCCATTAGATAAATAGACGAATATGAGGAGGTATTATCCACGTATGTAATGGAATACTTTCACTGATAAAATGGAATGATCTATTGACACATGTAGCAACATGGCTGGACCTCAAAATAATTAAGTTAAAAAAAGACAAGCAAAAGAAAAAAAATTCTGTGATTTCATTTACATAAAATTCTAGGAAATGCAAACTGATCTATCGTGACAGAAAGCAGTTCAGTAGAGATGGGAGTGGAGAAAGGGAATGGAGGGATTCCAAGGGGCATGAGGCAACTTATGTTCACTATTTTGTGATGGTTTTCCAGGTATATATATTTGCCAAAACAAGAAATTGTGCAATTGAAATACATACAATTTGTTATATGTCAAGTATACCTTAATAACAGGTGTTTTTAAAATTGCCTTAGCCCCAAAATTATTGAGTTGCATTGATCCTCCCCCAAATTTATGTCATGTATAGCCTGTAACCCCATTCACCTTTGATATAAAGTTTTAAGCCCCTAAGGGTATGTAAAATCTAGAAGAAACACGGATTTAGAGGAAATAGAATCACTGCACTTAAGAAATAGTGTTTCCATGATTTATACCTGTAAAAATGGAGTGTTAGAACTAGAGCTGAAACATCTAGTCTAGCCTTTCATAATATACTTGAGGAAACTGCACACATGCAGAGAGAGAAAGGGACCTGGCTGAGGTCCATTGTCAGCCAAGTGAGGACTTAAAGACATGCTTCTTTGCTGTAAGATAATGGAAAACAAAGGAATTTAATGTTGACTTTATCATTAAGAGAACCACACGACAAGAATGACAATAAAAATATCAATTCTTTGTCAACTCTGATTGGCTTCCAAAAAATGCAAGCCAAGCCAAACCTGTATTTTGAGATGTTATCTTTCACTTAAACATTCTTTCCTTTTTTCATTCTGATTGTTTTCATCTAGTTTAAATCTTTGCAGAAGGTTCTTTGAATCTCTGACAGCCAAAACCAGCTGTGTTTGCTAGTGAGGGTGGAGACAGAAACAATATTTACTAGCAAAACCTAAATCAGACTTGAGGGGGAAAAAAAAAAATCAATTGGCAGCAATGGAAAGAAGAGTATTGGTAATCTAGAACAGTTTTTAAACTCTTACACTGACTTTACATTGGGCTGAGGAGGTCTGAATTCACACTACAAGAGGGGAGGGGCCATTGCATGTATATTTCTAAAGGAGGACTAAAAAGAGGCACACGGAGGAATGCCTCCCCTTGCTCTGAAACTGAGGCATCAATAATGGTGTTGTCTTTTCTTCCATGACACAGTGGGAAGGGCATAAGCACTGAAGTCAGACAAAACTGAACTCAGCTCCTAAGTCTTCCACTTGTGGACAATTTTCTCTCTATTTCATGGTTTCCTTATCTGTAAAATGGAGGTAATACAGTGTCTACTTTATAGTGGAATTGCTATATAGTTTAGAAATAATATATGTAAGTTCCATTTTACAGTGCCAGACTAAACATAAGTGACATGTGGGCACTCAATAAGTAATAACTGTTACTATTTATTGTTTTTAAATTTAGCACATAACCAAGAGAAAAAGATACCGCTAGGAGGAGGAATATATCGACTGCATTTGGCAATTCTTTTTAATCACATGGGAGCTGTTGGTATTTGCCCCTCAGCTTCCAGCTGTTTCCTTCTGTTATACCTGATGCAGTATAAGAAAATTTCTCTGCAGGTTTCTTCAGAGGCAGCCAGCACTTAGGTTGAGAATCTTTTCTTTAGCTGGGTGAGAAATGGTTTTCTTCCTTTCATGCCTAGGACACACTGCCCTCTCAAACAACAGGGAAGAGTTTAGCTGACTTTCAGACCTTGATTAACTCATTTAATTAATTTTTCCTTCATAAATTAATAATAAATTTTATACAGGTATAGTTATTCCCTCAGTTGTGTCTCCCTAGCCCTTTATAAGTAGTTTTGTCATGGCAATTATCACAATGTGTTATGGATATTAGCTTATGCTGCTACTAGTATATGTATCCACTGCTGAATTTTCAGTTTCTCAAGGACTGGGAATATTTTTTTCCTTTGTGTGTTCACAGCATATAATTGTGACTGCACATAGTTGAAATTCTATAAATCTTTGTGGAGTGGAATATCAGAAATCTCATACTAGATCAAATCAGTTTATTTCTCCTTAAAGGTATTAGAAGTATCTAAAGTTTCCCAGTTTTTATGTCTAAAATACTATGACAAACATAGGGCTCCAATGGCTTCCCTTAATTAAATAAAGCAGATTTTGGAAAATGACTTACTGAGTTTGATTTTAAGCTTGAAAGAGTATATTTGTTTCTTTGAGGAAGTATAAGCAAAGATGTGTTAGGATGACAGAAATGATAGAATACTACACAGTTAAATAGTATGTCAGATGTGTGTATGTGGAGGGGGGTACAAATCCCCAAAAGTTAGTTTGAGGAAACTGAAGAACTGGCAATAATAATTAATCTATCACTTGGAAATCACGTATTATTCCCAAATAGAACTAGGCTCTATTCAGATGCAACTTTGTCAAGCATGTATTTGATTACATAGCAACCCATCTGAGGATCTCACAAAAATGGGTTGGGTGTATTTTAATGAAGTGTGTCTTCTCAAGGGTTCCTTTCAATTGGAACTTCATAAAACAAAAGAAGTTTAGCTAAAGAAGGCCTGAATCTACCCACTGAGGTCCTGTAATAAGTTAATAGTTAACTTCTGTGTAACTAGTTTAGTGAGGAGTCTAAATTTGTTAGGTACACAGGAATAAAATGATTTTATCCTGCTAATAAGAGCTACTAACTGTATTCAGTCAAAGCCTCCTTTCCAGCTGGTGGAAGATTCCCTTAACAACCTCTCATCCAGTTCTTTTTCTTTTTGTGTTTCTTTCAATTAGTAGAGGACCTTCATTTTAGATCTTTAAGACTCTGTTGTGTTCATGTTAATACCTCATTAAAAGACATATGCAGTTTGGGACTCTTCTCTTTCTCTTCCTCATCTCCATCTCCTCATCAGCACAAGCCAAATGCAAGCCTCAGTGTCTTGTTGCACGGGTGAGATTCTGGGCTCCCTTTCACCTTTCTCTCCCCTGCATGGTCTGCTTGGAGTAGGAGTGCAGAATGAGGGACTTAGAAGGCAGTGCTTCCTTCAGTATGACTCCCAAGTGTCAGACACTATTGGAAAACTACTCCTCCAATATAAAGGTTGAAGAAGCTAAAATCTTTCTTACATCTCTTGCAGCTGCAATGTCAGAGTGATCCAATTTTGGCTAATGAGATAAAAGTGTGCTGTGGAGCTTCTGAGAACACTTTTATTTTCTTGATAAAAGTAACAGACTTAGATTCTTTCTCACCCCCAGACTTTTTCCTTCCTTAAATGCAGACTGGGTACCTGGGGTTGAGACAGCCATCTTGCAGCCATGAGGGAAAGGCTGAGAGAATTTCAGAATTGTTACAATACAGAATCAAGGCCAGCAGCAACTTCCCAATGATATCTTATTATATGAGAAAAATAAATCTCTATTTGTTAAGGCCACTGAAAAGTAGGCTTTGCATTACTTGCAGCCAAACACATTTCTAACAAATACACTGCCCTGGGTTATGTTGCAGTTACTTCCTTGATTGGCCATAACTCTGACCTAGCTGTCCCCCACGGGCTTTGGATAGAAGGAGTGGCATTGCCAATTAACCCCTGCACTTGCCTTTCTGAGTATTTTAGCAATGCCCCTGGGTATTGGTGGCCCCTTGAGATGTTTCTCCATGTCTTCCGGCCAATTTCCAGTTGGCAGCATCATGCCTCATTCCTCTATTGTCTATGCTATTCTCTATGACTCTATGGTGTTTCCTGCATCTTATGCACTTTCAGCAACCTCCCTGCCCTAGAGCCTGCAGGCATTGGAGAATCCAATTTTCTATACCGCTGGAGTACACAGAATGGAGAAAGTCAATCCTGGCCCACCCTACACCATCTTTCCCGTGTTCTGATGGAAAACAGGCAATAAACAAGATCCAGAAGCTAAGTAGACGTTCAGGCTGCTGGATAAACATGAGTGTTCCTGCATTTACATGAGTGATTTTCCTGGGGCCTTCTTCACACTTTTCCATCCTCCACAGGGAAGTTAGGGAAAGGAATATCCTTTCTTCATGAACATTGCACTGCCCTCTCCTTGCCTGCCCAGGACCTCCACATCTCTCACTCAGCCCTCTTCTTCCATCTACCAGAATAGGAAGGAAGGAAAGATGAGATGGACAGCAGTGGCAGTTTTGGTGAACTGACATCTATCAACAAACCCTGTCAGGAGGGGGCTGGCCCTATAAAAAGGATGGTTTCTAAAGTTATAATGTGCCCAACTTAGTGGTTTCTGTTTCAGCTGTGTGCCTTAGTCTCCAATTCTGAAACTCAGTACCTTATACCATCATAAGTATTCACAGTATATTATATATTTTTTGCACTTGGATCCTGGATAATTCTCTGCTTCTAATTCTAATACTTCTTCAGATTCTACTGCATTTTTCTTATATCAGAAATGACCTGCTAGATGTCCAGTTTGCAAGATAGCAGAGTACAAGGATGTGCTCTCACTCCCTCTTGTGAGAGCACCAGTATCACAACTAACTGCTGAACAATCATTGACAGGAAGACACTGGAACTCACCAAAAAAGATACCCCACATCAAAAGACAAAGGAGAAGCCACAATGAGATGGTAGGAGGGGTACACTCACAATAAAATCAAATCCCATAACTGCTGGGTGGATGACTCACAAACTGGAGAACACTTATACCACAGAAGTCCACCCACTGGAGTGAAGGTTCTGAGCCCCACGTCAGGCTTCCCAACCTGGGGGTATGAAAACAGGAGGAGGAATTCCTAGAGAATCAGACTTTCAAGTCTAGTGGGATTTGATTGCAGGACTTTGACAGGACTGGGGGAAACAGAGACTTCACTCTTGGAGGGCACACACAAACTAGTGTGTGCATAGGGACCCAGGGGAAGGAGCAGTGACCCCATAGGAGACTGAACCAGATCTACCTGCTAGTGTTAGAGGGTCTCCTGCAGAGGTGGGGGGTGGCTGTGTCTCACTGTGAGGACAAGGACACTGGCAGCAGAAGGTCTGGGAAGTACTCCTTGGCATGCGCCCTCCCAGAGTCCACCATTAGCTCCACCAAAGATCCCACGGAGGCTCCAGTGTTGGGTCACCTCAGGCCAAACAAGCAAGAAGGAGGGAACCCAGCCCAACCCATCAGTAGACAAGCGGATCAAAGTTTTGCTGAGCTCTGGCAACCAGATCAACACCCAGCTCTACACACCAACAGTCCCTCCCATCAGGAAGCTTGCATAAGCCTCTTAGATAGCCTCATCCACCAGAGGGCAGACAGCAGAAGCAAGAAGAACTACAGGCCTGCACCCTGTGGCACAAAAACCACATTCACAGAAAGATAGACAGGATGAAAAGGCAGAGGATTCTGTACCAGATGAAGGAACAAGGTAAAACCTCAGAAAACAACCTAAATGAAGTGGAGATAGGCAACCTTCCAGAAAAAGAATTCAGAATAATGATAGCGAAGATGATCCAGGACCTCGGAAATAGAATGGAGGCAAAGATCGAGAAGATGCAAGAAATGTTTAACAAAGACCTAGAAGAATTAAAGAACAAACAAACAGAGATGAACAATACAGTAACTAAAATGAAAAGTACACTAGAAGGAATCAATAGCAGAATAACTGAGGCAGAAGAACGGATAAGGAATCTGGAAGACAGAATGGTGGAATTCACTGCTGTGGAACAGAATAAAAAAAAAGAATGAAAAGAAATGAAGACAGCCTAAGAGACCTCTGGGTCAATATTAAATGCAACAACATTCGCATTATAGGGTCCCAGAAGGAGAAGAGAGGGAGAAAGGACCCGAGAAAATATTTGAAGAGACTATACTCAAAAACTTCCCTAACATTGGAAGGGAAATAGTCACCCAAGTCTAGGAAAGGCAGAGACTCCCATACAGGATAAAACCAAGGAGAAACACACCGAGACACGTAATAATCAAATTGGCAAAAATTAAAGACAAAGAAAAATTATTGAAAGCAGCTGGGGGAAAACGACAAATACCATACAAGGGAACTTCCATGAGGTTAACACTGATTTCTCAGCAGAAACTCTACAGGTCAGAAGGGAGTGGCATGACATATTTATAGTGATGAAAGGGAAGAACCTACAACCAAGATTACAACCAAGATTCGATGGAGAAATCAAAAGCTTTACAGACAAGCAAAAGCTAAGAGAATCCAGTACCACCAAACCAGCTCTACAACAAATGCTAAAGGGACTTCTCTAAGTGGGAAACATAAGAGAAGAAAAGGACCTACAAAAAAACCCCAAAACAATTAAGAAAATGGTCATAGGAACATACATATCAATAATTACCTTAAACGTGAATGGATTAAATGCTCCAACCAAAAGACACAGGCTTGCAGAATGGATGCAAAAGCAAGGCCCATATATATGCTGTCTACAAGAGACCCACTTCAGACCTAGGGACACATACAGACTGAAAGTGAGGGCATGGAAAAAGATATTCCTCACAAATGGAAATCAAAAGAAAGCTGGGGTAGCATTACTCGTGTCAGATAAAATAGACTCTAAAATAGAGAATGTTACAAGACACAAGGAAGGACACTACATAATGATCAAGGGAACAATCCAAAAAGAACGTATAACAATTATAAATATATATGCACCAACATAGGAGCACCTCAATACATAAGGCAACTGCTAACAGCTATAAAAGAGGAAATCGACAGTAACACAGTAATAGTGGGGGACTTTAACATCTCAGTTACACCAATGGACAGATCATCCAAAATGAAAATAAATAAGGAAACAGAAGCTTTAAATGACACGATAGACCAGATAGATTTAATTGATATTTATAGGACATTCCATCCAAAAACAGCAGATTACACTTTCTTCTCAAGTGCGCACGGAACATTCTCCAGGATAGATCACATCGTGGGTCACAAATCAAACCTCAGTAAATTTAAGAAAATTGAAATCATATCAAGCATCTTTTGTGGCCACAGCGGTATGAGGTTAAAAATGAATTACAGGGGAAAAAACATAAAAAACTCAAACTACATAGAGGTTAAACAATACGATACTAAATAACCAAGAGATCACTGAAGAAATCAAAGAGGAAATCAAAAAATACCTAGAGACAAATGACAATGAAAACATGACAATCCAAAACCTATGGGATGCAGCAAAAGCACTTCTAAGAGGGAAGTTTATAGCTATACAAGCCTACCTCAAGAAACAAGAAAAATCTCAAATAAACAATCTAACCTTACACCTAAAGGAACTAGAGATAGAAGAACAAACAGAACCCAAAATTAGCAGAAAGAAAGAAATCATAAAGATCAGAGCAGAAATAAATGAAATAGAACCAAAGAAAATAATAGCAAAGATCAATAAAACTAAAAGCTGGTTCTTTGAGAAGATAAACAAAATTGATAAACCATTAGCCAGAATAATTAACAAAAAGAGGGAGAGGACTCAAATCAATGAAATTAGAAATGAAAAAGTAGAGGTTACAACAGACACTGCAGAAATACAAAGCATCCTAAGAGACTACTACAAGCAACTCTATGCCAATAAAATGGATAACCTGGAAGAAATGGAGAAATTCTTAGAGGACTGAACCAGGAAGAAACAGAAGATATGAAAAGACCAATCACAAGTAGTGAAATTGAAACTGTGATTAAAAATCTTCCAACAAACAAAAGTCCAGGACCACATGGCTTCACAGGTGAATTCTATCAAACATTTAGAGAAGAGCTAACACCCATCCTTCTCAAACTCTTCCAAAAAATAACAGAGAAAGGAACATTGCCAAACTCCTTCTATGAAACCACCATCACCCTGATACCAAAACCAGGCAAAGATACGACAAAAAAAGAAAATTACAGACCAATATCACTCATGAATATAGATGCAAAAATCCTCAACAAAATACTAGCAAACAGAATCCAAGGACACATTAAATGGATCATACACCATGATCAAGTGGGATTTATCCCAGGGATGCAAGGATTCTTCAATATATGCAAATCAATCAATATGATGCACCATATTAACAAATTGAAGAATAAAAACCATATGATCATCTCAATAGATGCAGAGAAACCTTGAAAAAATTCCACACCTATTTATGATAAAATCTCTCCAGAACCTGGGTAAATAGGGAACCTAACTCAACATAATAAAGGCCATATACGACAAACCCACAGGAAAAAATCATTCCCAATGGTGAAAATCTGAACCCATTTCCTCTAAGATCAAGAAAAAGACAAGGATGTCCACTCTCACCACTATTATTCAACATGGTTTTGGAAGCCCTAGCCATGGCAATCAGAGAATAAAAAGATATAAAAGGAATACTATTTGGCAAAGAAGAAGTAAAACTGTCACTGTTTGCAGATGACATGATACTATACATAGAGAATCCTAAAGATGCCAGCAGAAAACTTCTAGAGCTAATCAATGAATTTGGTAATGTTGTAGGATACAAAATTAATGCATAGAAATCTCTTGCCTTCCTATACACTAATGATGAAAAATCTGAAAGAGAAATTTTGGAAATACTTCCATTTACCATTGCAACAAAAAGAATAAAATACTTAGGAATCAACCTACCTAGGGAGACAGAAGACCTGTATGCATAAAGCTATAAGACACTGATGAAAGAAATTAAAGATGATACCGACAGATGGAGAGATATACCATGTTCTTGGATTGGAAGAATCAATATTGTGAAACTGACTATACTACCCAAAGCAATCTACAGATTCAATGCAATCCCTATCAAATTACCAATGGCATTTTTTACAGAACTAGAACAAAAAATCTTAAAATTTATATGGAGACACAAAAGACCCCCGAGTAGCCAAAGCAGTCTTGAGGGAAAAAAAGAGCTGGAGGAATCAGAGTCCCTGACTTCAGACTATCCTACAAAGCTACAGTAATCAGGACAATATGGTACTGGCACAAAAACAGAAATATAGATCAATGGAAAAAGATAGAAAGCCGAGAGATAAACCCATGCACCTATGGTTAACTAATCTATGACAAAGGAGGCTAGGATATACAATGGAGAAAGGACAGTCTCTTCAATAAGTGGTGCTGAGAGAACTGGACAGCTCCATGTCAAAGAATGAAATTAGAACATTCCCTAACACCACACACAAGAGTAAACTCAAAATGGATTCAAGATCTAAATGTAAGACCAGACACTATAAAACTCTTAGAGGAAAACATAGGAAGAACACTCTTTGACATAAATCACAGCAAGATCTTTTTTGATCCACCTCCTAGAGTAATGGAACTAAAAACAAAAATAAACAAATGGGACCTAATGAAACTTCAAAGCTTTTGCACAGCAAAGGAAACCATAAACAAGACAAAAAGACAACGCTCTGAATGGGAGAAAATATTTACAAACAAATCAATGGACAAAGGATTAATCTCCAAAATATATTAACAGCTTATGCAGCTCAATATTAATAAAACAAACAACTCAATCCAGAAATGGGCAGAAGACCCAAATAGACATTTCTCCAAAGAAGACATACAGATGGCCAAGAAGCACATGAAAAGCTGCTCAACATCACTAATTATTAGAGAAATGCAAATCAAAACTACAGTGAGGTATCACCTCACACCAGTTAGAATGGGCATCATCAGAAAATCTACAAACAATAAATGCTGGACAGGGTGTGGAGAAAAGGGAACCCTCTTGCACTGTTTGTGGGAATGTAAATTGATACAACCACTATGGAGAACAGTATGGAGGTTCCTTAAAAAACTAAAAATAGAATTACCATATGATCCAGCAATCCTGCTACTGAGCATATACCCAGAGAAAACCATATTTCAAAAGGACACATGCGCCCCAGTGTTCATTGCAGCACTATTTATAATAGCCAGGTCATGGAAGCAACCTAAATGCCCATCGACAGACAAATGGATAAAAAAGATGTGGTTCATCTATACAGTGGAATATTACTCAGCCATAAAAAGGAACGAAATTGAGTCATTTGTAGAGATGTGGATGGATCTAGAGACTGTCATACAGAGTGAAGTAAGTTAGACAGAGAAAAACAAATATCGTATATTAATGCATATATGTGGAACCTAGAAAAATGGTACAGATGAACCGGTTTGCAGGGCAGAAATAGAGACACAGATGTAGAGAACAAACCTAAGGACACCAAGGGGGAGAAAGTGGAGGGGGTGGTGGTGGTGTGATTAATTGGGAGATTGGGATTGACATGTATACACTGATGTGTATAAAATGGATGACTAATAAGAACCTGCTGTATAAAAATAAATAAATAAAATAAAATTCAAGAAAAAGAAATGACATGCTAATTAAAATTCAAACGTCTCACTCAACTTGTCTTCAGTTGCTTGAAATTCATTTTTGAGTGCACATAGTCTTCGTGCTTTACAGAGGGACTGTTAGTCAATTGTAGGTCTGTTGCCCTGTTCCTGCCAGCTATATCATGAACCCACAAAATGCTACTTCATTGCATACATGCTTTGCTCTTGTGTGCTGTGAAAAGTCTTCCATAACATGCCCACTGCAGCCTCAGGAAGCATATTTATAGACCTCCTTGTCTTCAGGTATTTAAAAGACATATTTCAGGATACATGCAGCCTGGAAGACTCTCTAACTTGAGGGTCTTTCTCAGTTTATTTGTGTTTAGTGTGTTTGCTGGATTTCCTCCTCTCTTACACACTGCTTCCATGCAACTGTTGGGTGGAATTAAGAGTGTGCCATTTTCAGCCTTGCTGAGGGTTTGCTGGGAACAATTTCATGCCCACTTATGTTTCCTCCACTTATACCAGTCAATCTTTTCACTCATAAACCAGTCAGACAGCAAACACAAGAATTCAGATGACAGCAAAAAATGAGAAAAAAACTTTTTTTCCATGAAAAGAAAAAAGAATTGTTGAATTCAGTTAGGACTACAGTTGAGTACTTGAGCCATCCCAATAACTTGAAAGCACTTTTTCACAACTTTGACCATTTTCAAGCTCCTTTTGAACTGTTTTCTAGGCACAATATTGGATGTATGTTTACTCTCCATTGGGCGATTATAGCTCATTGAGAATTCAAAAAAAATTACCAATGACATCCAGAAATTCTAGTCATCAATATGAATATGTTTAACATTCTGCAATAAGAAATCTAAAGAGAGTAGCAGGAACTTCTTTTGGATTTAGAAAAGCTTTATTCGTTCCTCTGTTATGTAAAACAAGACCAGATCATAAAATGTAAATCTTACCCAGGCCATTCAACTGTTTGCTTAGAAGACAGTGGTGAATAATTATTTGTCTCATGTTCAGAAATGCTGGATTTGATGCTCTAGTCACATGGGAACAGTCGTTTTTATTCTTTTATTTTTCCCTTTATCATTGTGAATAATTACTTGTTAATTTTTCTGTTTTCTCCTTCTTCTTTAAGGCAGAACCCACTTATACTAGTAACCTACTTTGTGGTAGTGTTTTTTTCTCCCTAAGCTTTTGGTGCGAATACATCAAAGGAACAAGAGTCCTGAGTGAGGTTTGCTGACAACAAAGTCAGTGACAAAGCAAATGTTTCTGGTGTCACACACACTATGGTTTGTGAGTCATAATGGCTTTCCAAATTTGTATTTTGGTTGAGCCAGTCTAGACAGCTAGACTGTCTCACTCACTGACAGAGCTAGCCATGGTTTATGTGGCTCCTAGAGTATTTGCCTGCCTTCTTTATGCTCTCTGAAATCGTACTCTAATATGTTCATTTCTTTAAGGACTTTTAGCTTCATTGCTCTGAGTAGGAGTGATACCGTTAGTATTTCTAGTCTTTTCTTCAGGTCATCTGTGATAGTAGGAAAGCATACCACACAAGTCTTTAAAGGAGACCTTGGGTGTGGGAGGTGATGCTTAATGGGAAGATTGGATACCACTAGAGTGGATTTTGATTTCTTCATTATTTTGCCCAAATCAGATGATGATTGGAATAAGAGACATATAAGTGTTGTGTCTGATGTCTCTGATTTGTATATATAGAATACAAAGGAAAAACCTGACAAGGCAACACTATAAAGCAAGTCTCGAAGAAGAAGTCACTTGGTGAACATAAAAGATCAAAGGATTTAATCTTACCTGACAACCCATAGAAGCAGAATAGTTGAATCTCTCCCCTGCTTGGTTCATCCACTTTCCCTATCTGCTTTCCATAGTCTTCTCTTAGCCTTGACTTAGCCAATGGCTGTTTTCTAAGGTGAGCACTAAAGAATTTGAGTCTATAACACTAATTGCTCAATAAGTTCACTAACACATTCTGACACGTCTATTTAAAACTATATGTATTTACAAAAGCATGGAAAACATCCAATAGAGGTTAATGAGATGAGGTTTTAAAGTGTGTTGCATTCTCGGGAAGAAAGATGTCTGGTGAAAGTTCCACATGGGTTACTTCTTTGACTTCACCTTCTTTTCATTTTAACTTGCTTCCGTCTGATAAATATCAGCAATTCCCTACTCATGCCTTCAGTTTTACTGCTCAGTTGGGACACTAGCAAAGCAGCTGTGTAATGGACCAAAGTCAGGGAGAAACTAATGTTCACCTGAATGCTTTTTTCATGTTGAAGGTACTTCCGGGCTTCTATTTGTTTCCCTATCCATTGTGCAGGGTTAAAATAACAGGAGTCTACTTTCAAATGCTTATATTATTCTAAGGATTGATTTCTATTCTGTTTGGGAGAAAATACTGGTGATTGTTGACAAGAGTTGAAATCTAACTGTGGCATAGTCCCTTTAATATTGTGTGTTTAGAAATCTTTGTTTTATTCATGCTCAAGTCCAAATACAGTTATCCAGACCAAAAATAAGGCAGAAACTGTTGGTATTTGTGCTTTGAGAGAGACTGTGAAAGCTCATCCCTGACTCATTATCCTTCCTCTCTCAATTGTCAGGTTGTCTGAAGTCCCACCATGATTTGTTCCTTTGGTTCCTTTTTGGCTAACTGTTTTTCAAGAGTTTCCAATTAAAATGCAGCTGCTCTTGGGAGGATTAGATATTATGTTTTTATTTTTTATTTTTATTATTTTTTTAGTTATTACACGAAAATGCTTATAATTCCCTGTGTTATACAATATATCCTTGCTGCTTACCTATTTTATACATAGTAACTTGTATCTCTTTTTTTTCACACACACACACACACACTGTATTTTATTTTTACAAGAGATAAATAAACTGACACCAAGCATTGTAAATGGATGACCACAACATAAGCAACAATGATTGCAATTACCAAACACGAAACACACACATACTATGTCATAATATTGACATTCAGTCCAGTAATCCTCCACTGTAACAGCTCCTTTACTTTGCAGTGAAAATTGATTTGTATATTTTTTGCCTCTGAGTCCTTGTGGGACTTTTTTTTTTAATTCAAAAAGAAATTCACAAAAATTATAATCATCCTCATCTGTTCACTCAGTCCCATGTAATTGTTTTTTATCTTGATCTTTTGTTAGCACTTTTATGAATTCATCAGTTTTCCATTAGAGTTCTGAAAATGCTTATTCATTCAGTTCAGCAGTATAGTCAGTTACCAGAAACCTGTACTTGTCAGAGTCTTTTCCATGAATTCCTTGAAGATGAAACCCTTTTGTAGGAACATTTTTGAAAAAGCATCAGAGTACACCCAGAACTGTCTTTAAATGACAACAGACTTAAAAATGACCACAGTTAAAGATTTGATGAAAGTTCATAATAATGCAATTGACAAGGAAATTTAGTTATTTCTGAGATATACATTTTAAAGTAATAACTAGAATTAGGACTTATAACATTATACCAGAACATATAAGATTTTTAGAAATGTCATGTAATGTCTGAAACATTTATATTAACATGTTTCCATACAAATAACCCAAAGAAATTTTAGTATTAATTTTTTTTTTTATACTACAGGTTCTTATTAGTCATCAATTTCATACACATCAGTGTATACATGTCAATCCCAATCGCCCATTTCAGCAAACCCCACCGTGGTTTTCACCCCTTGGTGTCCACACGTTTCTTCTCTACATCTGTGTCTCAACTTCTGCCCTGCAAACAGGTTCATCTGTACCATTTTTCTAGGTTCCACATACATGCGTTAATATACAATATTTGTTTTTCTCTTTCTGACTTACTTCACTCTGTATGACAGTCTTTAGATCCATCCATCTCTACAAATGACTCAATTCCGTTCCTTTTTATGGCTGAGTAATATTCCATTGTATATATGTACCACATCTTCTTTATCCATTCATCTCTCGATGGGCATTTAGGTTGCTTCCATGACCTGGCTACTGTAAATAGAGCTACAATATTGAACATTGTGGTACATGACTCTTTTTGAATTGTGGTTTTCTCAGGGTATATGCCCAGTAGCAGGATTGCTGGATCATATGGTAATTCTATTTTTAGTTTTTTAAGGAACTTCCATACTGTTCTCCATAGTGGCTGTATCAATTTACATTCCCACAAACAGTGCAAGAGGGTTCCCTTTTCTCCACACCCTCTCCAGCATTTATTGTTTGTAGATTTTCTGATGATGCCCATTCTAACTGGTGTGAGGTGATACCTCACTGTAGTTTTGATTTGCATTTCTCTAATAATTAGTGATGTTGAGTAGCTTTTCATGTGCTTCTTGGCGATCTGTATGTCTTCTTTGGAGAAATGTCTGTTTGGGTCTTCTTCCCATTTCTGGATTGGTTTGTTTGTTTTTTTAATATTGAGCTGCATGAGCTGTTTATATATTTTGGAGATTAATCCTTTGTCCATTGATTTGTTTGTAAATATTTTCTCCCATTCAGAGGGTTGTCTTTTCGTCTTGTTTATGGTTTCCTTTGCTGTGCAAAGCTTTGAAGTTTCTTTAGGTCCCATTTGTTTATTTTTGTTTTTAGTTCCATTACTCTAGGAGGTGGATCCAAAAAGATCTTGCTGTGATTTATGTCAAAGAGTGTTCTTCCTATGTTTTCCTCTTAAGAGTTTTATAGTGTCTGGTCTTACATTTAGGTCTGAATCCATTTTGAGTTTATTTTTGTGTATGGTGTTAGGAAGTGTTCTAATTTCATTCTTTTACATGTAGCTGTCCAGTTTTCCCAGCACCACTTATTGCAGAGACTGTCTTTTCTCCATTGTGTATCTTTGCCTCCTTTGTCATAGATTAGTTGACCATAGGTGTGTGGGTATATCTCTGGGCTTTCTATCTTGTTCCATTGATCTATGTTTCTGTTTTTGTGCCAGTACCATATTGTCTTGATTACTGTAGCTTTGTAATATAGTCTGAAGTCAGGGACTCTGACTCCTTCAGCTCTGTCTTTTCCTTCAAGACTGCTTTGGCTCTTCGGGGTCTTTTGTGTCTCCATACAAATTTTAAGATGATTTGTTCTAGTTCTGTAAAAAATGCCATTGGTAATTTGATAGGGATTGCATTGAATCTGTAGATTGCTTTGGGTAGTATAGTCAGTTTCAGAATATTGATTCTTCCAATCCAAAAACATGGTATATCTCTCCGTCTGTTGGTATCATCTTTAATTTCTTTCATCAGTGTCTTATAGCTTTATGCATAAAGGTCTTTTGTCTCCCTAGGTAGGTTGATTTCTAGGTATTTTATTCTTTTTGTTGCAATGGTAAATGGAAGTGTTTCCATAATTTCTCTTTCAGATTTTTCATCATTAGTGTATAGGAAGGCAAGAGATTTCTGTGCATTAATTTTGTATCCTGCAACTTTACCAAATTCATTGATTAGCTCTATTAGTTTTCTGGTGGCATTTTTAGTATTCTCTATGTATAGTATCATGTCGTCTGCAAACAGTGGCCGTTTTACTTCTTCTTTTCCAATTTGTATTCCTTTTATTTCTTTTTCTTCTCTGATTGCCGTGGCTAGGACTTCCAAAACCATGTTGAATAATAGTGGTGAGAGTGGACATCCTTGTCTTGTTCCTGACTTTAGAGGAAATGTTTTCAGGTTTTCAGCATTGAGATTGATGGTTGCTGTGGGTTTGTCGTATATAGCCTTTATTATGTTGAGGTAGTTCCCTCTATGCTCAGGTTCTGGAAAGTTTTTATCATAAATAGGTGTTGAATTTTTTCAAAAACTTTTCCTGCATCTATTGAGATGATCATATGGTTTTTATTCTTCAATTTGTTAATATGGTGTATCACATTGTTTGATTTGTGTATATTGAAGAATCCTTGATCCCTGGCGTAAATCCCACTTGATCATGGTGTATGATCCTTTTTATGTGCTGTTGGATTCTGTTTGCTAGTATTTTGTTGAGGATTTTTGCATCTATATTCATGAGTGATATTGGTCTGTAATTTTCTCTTTTTTTGTAGTATCGTTGTCTGCTTTTGGTATCAGGGTGATAGTGGCCTCATAGAAAGAGTTTGGGAGTGTTCCTTCCTTTGCAATTTTTTGGAAGAGTTTGAGAAGGATGGGTATTAGCTCTTCTCTAAATGTTTGATAGAATTCACCTGTGAAGCCATCTGGTCCTAGACTTTTGTTTGTTGGAAGATTTTAATCACAGTTTCATTTTCATTACTTGTGATTGGTCTTTTCATATCTTCTGTTTCTTCCTGGTTCAGTCCTCTAAGAATTTCTCCATTTCTTCCAGGTTATCCATTTTATTGGCATAGAGTTGCTTGTAGCAGTCTCTTAGGATGCTTTGTATTTCTGCAGTGTCTGTTGTAACTTCTACTTTTTCATTTCTAATTTCATTGATTTGAGTCCTCTCCCTCCTTTTGTTAATTATTCTGGCTAATGGTTTATCAATTTTGTTTATCTTCTCAAAGAACCAGCTTTTAGTTTTATTGATCTTTGCTATTATTTTCTTTGGTTCTATTTCATTTATTTCTGCTCTGATCTTTATGATTTCTTTCTTTCTACTAATTTTGGGTTCTGTTTGTTCTTCTATCTCTAGTTCCTTTAGGTGTAAGGTTAGATTGTTTATTTGAGATTTTTCTTGTTTCTTGAGGTAGGCTTGTATAGCTATAAACTTCCCTCTTAGAAGTGCTTTTGCTGCATCCCATAGGTTTTGGATTGTCATGTTTTCATTGTCATTTGTCTCTAGGTATTTTTTGATTTCCTCTTTGATTTCTTCAGTGATCTCTTGGTTATTTAGTATCGTATTGTTTAACCTCTATGTAGTTTGAGTTTTTTATGTTTTTTTCCCTGTAATTCATTTCTAACCTCATACCGTTGTGGCCACAAAGATGCTTGATATGATTTCAATTTTCTTAAATTTACTGAGGTTTGATTTGTGACCCACGATGTGATCTATCCTGGAGAATGTTCCATGTGCAGTTGAGAAGAAAGTGTAATCTGCTGTTTTTGGATGGAATGTCCTATAAATATCAATTAAATCTATCTGGTCTCTTGTGTCATTTAAAGCTTCTGTTTCCTTATTTATTTTCATTTTGGATGATCTGTCCATTGGTGTAACTGAGTTGTTAAAGTCCCCCACTATTACTGTGTTACTGTCGATTTCCTCTTTTATAGCTGTTAGCAGTTGCCTTATGTATTGAGGTGTTCCTATGTTGGGTGCATATATATTTATAATTGTTATATCTTCTTCTTGGATTGATCCTTTGATCATTATGTAGTGTCCTTCCTTGTCACTTGTAACATTCTGTATTTTAAAGTCTATTTTATCTGATATGAGTATAGCTACTCCAGCTTCCTTTTGATTTCAATTTGCATGGAATATCTTTTTTCATCCCCTCACGTTCAGTCTGTATGTGTCTCTAGGTCTGAAGTGGGTCTCTTGTAGACAGAATATATATGGGCCTTGTTTTTGTATCCATTCAGCAAGCCTGTGTCTTTTGGTTGGAGCATTTAATCCATTCACGTTTAAGGTAATTATCGTTATGTATGTTCCTGTGACCATATTCTTAATTGTTTTGGGTTTGTTTCTGTAGGTCCTTTTCTTCTCTTGTGTTTCCCACTTTGAGAAGTTCCTTTAGCATTTGTTGTAGAGCTGGTTTGGTGGTGCTGAATTCTCTTAGCTTTTGCTTATCTGTAAAGCTTTTGATTTCTCCATTAAATCTGAATGAGATCCTTGCCGGCTAGAGTAATCTTGGCTGTAGGTTCTTCCCTTTCATCACTTTAAGTATATCATGCCACTCCCTTCTGGCTTGTAGAGTTTCTGCTGAAAGATCAGCTGTTAAACTTATGGGGATTCCCTTGTGTGTTATTTGTCGTTTTTCCCTTGCTGCTACCAATAATTTTTCTTTGTCTTTATTTTTTGCTAATTTGATTACTATGTGTATCCTCATGTTTCTCCTTGGGTTTATCCTGTATGGGACTCTCTGTGCTTCCTGGACTTGGGTTGCTATTTCGTTTCCCATGATAGGGAAGTTTTCGAATATAATCTCTTCAAATATTTTCTCGGGTCCTTTCTCTCTCTCTTCTCCTTCTGGGCCCCCTATAATGCGAATGTTGTTGTGTTTATTGTTGTTCCAGAGGTCTCTTAGTCTGTCTTCATTTCTTTTCATTCTTTTTTCATTACTCTGTTCCATAACAGTGAATTCCACCTTTCTGTCTTCCAGATCACTTATCAGTTCTTCTGCCTCAGTTATTCTGCTATTGATTCCTTCTAGTGTACTTTTCATTTTAGTTACTGTATTGTTCATCTCTGTTTGTTTGTTCTTTAATTCTTCTAGGTCTTTGTTAAACATTTCTTGCATCTTCTCGATCGTTGCATCCATTCTTTTTCCAAGGTCCTGGATCATCTTCGCTATCGTTATTCTGAATTCTTTTTCTGGAAGGTTGCCTATCTCCACTTCATTTAGTTGATTTTCTGTGGTTTTATCTTATTCCTTCATCTGGTACATAGCCTTGTGCCTTTTCATCTTGTCTATCTTTCTGTGAATGTGGTTTTTGTTCTACAGGCTACAGGATTGTAGTTCTTCTTGCTTCTGCTGTCTGCCCTCTGGTGGATGAGGCTATCTAAGAGGCTTGATGGGAGGGACTGGTTGATATTACATTTTTAATCTCAGATACCTTACCAAGGCCTTGAGATGTTGAGACCTAACCTTGTCATGTGAGACTGAGGATGAACAGCAGAGGAGTGGTGGTAGCAGAAGTTTAAAGGTGCCAGATTCATGTTTTAAAGGTGCCACTTTCAGGTTTTGACACCTCACAAAATTGTTGAGAACTCATCCAGCTTTCAGTATCTTCACACAAACTAATACATTTACTGGTTCAAAAATAATCCATATGTGAATTCTTTGATTAATTCATTTATGTCAATTTGATTGAATTCTCTAAATATTTGTTAGTTTATTCTATGTGCCAGTGAGCATGCTGAGTTCCAAGAAGATAAGATAAGGGAGACAGGTAACCTGCCTGCAAGAAAATCACACATACAGGAGATAGCCATTTGAAAAACCTAATATTAACTTATAAGGCAGACCAAAGTAAATGCCAAATAGCGATAGTGACAGCAAGCTATGAAGAGGGGGAAAAAGCTGTTTGATCTTTGACAGATCAGAAAGACACTCACAGAAGTGATGGCATTTGATTTCAGCTCTGATTGATTAGTAGTTAGAGAATGAGGGGAAGTATGTTCCAGGCTGAGGCAACAACAGGAAGGTTAGAACTGTAGGTTTAAAAGTCTGCAGTCTCTTGAGAATGATCTTTTATCTGGTATGGCTTCAGTTTTGGGTATATGGAAAGATGTAGTGGAAGAGATCATTCATTCAGTCAACAGTTGTTGGTTGTTTTTACCCATAACATGATACAGTATGTGTAACAAGTAAGTTACAAAGCAGTAGACACACATACACACACACACACACACACACACACACAGAGGACAATCTTCTTTCCTTACAACTTTCTATACCACAGCAGATATTTCCCTTCATCTTTGGAGCTTCTAGAAGTAGAAAGGACAGAAAAATGAGTAGGTGGATAAGGGTGACCTAGAATGGGCTCGCGACTGGGGCCCAGTGTGCTCCACAGAGAAAAGCATGCGAGGTAGCTGAATCAACGGCCTCAGAACTTCCCTACCCTCTCTGAGGGAGTCTTATAAAAGTTCCGGGGAGATGCACATCAAAGTATAGGTGTTACTAAGCCAAAACTGTCTCCAGTCAGTTAATAAAAATATAACGCTGCTCTACTATATTGGGCTCAATGCTGGGGACAGAATGGTAAATAGAGACTAGAGTCATGTTAGGGAGAAGCATATGCAAACCAATAACAGTAGTGAGTAAGAGCAATAATTAAAACACAAGGTACTCTACTAGCTCAAAGAGTGTTTCATTCTGCTTTCAGAGGCCAGGAAAATTTTCTTAGGAATGCTAATAGGAAAACTGAGTTCTCAAGGATGAATCAGGTTTTTTCACGAAGAAGGGGGACGATGTTGCATACGCTCTTATCACAACACCGCATACCTGCAAAAACAGACATTGTATGGCTTTTACCATACAAGGAACTGCAAGTGTTTCAGAACAGCTGAAGTGATAGAAAATAGAGAGATGTGAAGACACAAATAAGGATAAGAGATAGGTAGTGGTCAAATCATGAAGGACTGTATATGACCAGCAAAGGAGTCTAAATTTTATTGTATAGGAAATGGGCTTCATTAGGTTGTTTTAAGTAGTCAGGTATTTGAGTGAGCCGGGTTAACTTTTAGAAAGCACTCACTAGCAGTCTTGCGGAGGATGGACTGAAGAAATCACTTTAAGGAGATAAGTATGAGTCTACCTGAACCAATGGAGTGTCAAAGGAAACTTTAAAAGGGTCAGATGCAAGAAGCATTTAAGAATACGTGGAACTGAGGACCAATCAGATGGTGGAAAAAGTTTGAAGAATAGAGAGCGGTTTAGAATGGCTAATCTTTTTAAACTTAAAAACATAGAAAACCAACTTCTAGATATACCTCTGAACTTATATTTTTCTAAGAGGACTTGTGTGTGGTTCAGTTTTTTACTTCTCCACCTTATCTTGAATCTCACCTTCTAGTTTAGCATTTCTCTACTTCCTCACAAAGAGGTAGAAAAAGTAAGTCCATCCCCACTGTATGCCGATTTGGATAGTACCAGATCTGTTTATTTTAAAAGTATACGTACTCAGTATATGTTGGTTAGAGTCCCTGAGGAAAGCAGCAAGAAAATTCCGTAGGTCAGTAGAGGGATTTTAAACGAAGGAACTAATTATACAGGTCTTGCATGACCAAAGCAAACATCACCAATAGCAGGAAATCACTGCTGCCCCTGTAAGGCTGAAGGAACAAGAAGAAAGTGTCTAGTCCACTTACTTGGAGGACTGTGATGGGGAGCTTGCCTGCAAAGGGATAGACGCCCCATGTGGTGCTGGCACGAGGTAGGACATTAAGCCACTGCTGACGAAGCCACCCAAAGCAAAGAGAGGGAGGAAGAAACATCCTGTATATTCCCTTTGTTTCAGCTTCTCATATGCTGCCAGAGCCTCCTTCTGAATCTACTTGTTGAGAGGGAGGCTGGGAAATGTAGTTTGCAGGAATCAGCCTCCTGTATAAAGCTAAGAGGGAGAGGTCAAGTGATATATCTCGGAGCAAGTAGATAACTGGCACATAACCAGATGTGTTCATTTACCATTCAGTATAGAAATATAATTCACACATGAAAACAGACTTATAGATTATATGAGCTCAGATATAGAAGATATATTCTTTTCCTCCAGATACTGTCACGTATTGCCAGGCAAGTATAAATATTTTATTCATATTTCTTTGTATTTATCTGCTACATAAATTCAGAAGAGGAACAGAATTTCAAAATTTTATATAATTCTTGTGAATCAGTTAGTAGTTATCTCACTTTCTCCATAATATAATCCAATATTTACTCACTCCTTTTAGTCTAAATTGTTGCATGGACTCATTCCCTGTATCATGTAAGAGCTGATGGACTAATATTCTCTTTTTCTTTACTTATAACCCTGAGTACCCAGCACAGGGCTCTGCACATGGGGGTATTGAATAAATACTGTTCTCTAATGAATTCATAGAAGTAGAGCTTGCAAGGTGACAGTTTATTTTATTTCTTGTTTCCACTTACTTTTCTTTCCACAGCAATTCTCAGTAACCTTAGAAATGTATTCAGTGTGAAGTTTTAACACTAGGTTAATTTGTGGCAAGATGAATGTTTTTCCTTCATCAAGCTACATTTACTTTAAAGTCCATAAAATAGTTTTATTCATGTTGCTGTTAATTGCAGAATTCTTGGTAATCTGCCAAGGATAATGACGTTTACCACTTTTGATCAGTGCTCTGCTATAGAACAACTTGTTCAGACCCTTGCTGAGAAAAGAAAAAACTTAGTAAACAGATTACGCCTCATTCGCCGTATGTCGAGTACCAAACTGAGCTGAGATCAGAGAGTGTGATAATGTCATGATTCATCTTTTGACTCAGAAATAAAGAAACACTCAAATACATCATGATTGGGAAGTTCTTCTTTACCCATGTATTTTTTTTCTCAACGTTCTAGCAGCTCATCTTAAACCAACCATGAACTTAACTGAATATTTCCTATGCCTTTACTTCCATTTGAACTTAAGGGTAATAGCTAAATCCAGAGTCACAGATTCATAAAGGACTCAGGAAGATAACTTAGAGGAGTGAAGCAGGCTGTGGCAAATAGAACAACACGTGCCCTTTCTAAAGAAAGCAACTGCTTCTCAGTATCATTCCACACTTATGCAACAAATTACACCTACTGTATACCAGGCCCTGTTCTAAATACTGGGAATATAGCAGTGAACAGACAAAACTCCATGACCTATTGGGGTTTTATCTTTTAGTAGTAAGAGACAGATAATAAATAAGTGAATACATAATAAGCTAAATGATGACAAGTGCTGAAGAATTAAGCAAAGTAGGGTAAAGGTATATCAGGTGCTGGGGAAGGGAAATTTGCAGTTAGGGTAGAAAGTGAATTACCTGTAGCCATCAAGGATATTCGAAAGGAAAGGGTAAATCTTTCAGGCAGAGAGAATACTGAGTTCAAAGGGCCCTAAAGCAGTTATTCTCAGGTTTTTCTGGACATTGCAAACACCTGTGCATCTTAAAAAATCACTGATACCTGGTTCCTACTCCCAGACCTTCTGATTTAATTAGCTTGAGGTCCAAACTGAGCCTCAGGAGTTTCAAAATCTCCCCAGGTAACTCCAATATGCAGCAAAGTGTGGGAACCCCTGCCCTAAAGCATCAGCCAATTGTTTCACATAGAATTACAAGATTACAGTGAACTTTTAAAGAATGGTCAGCAATCCAGTTTTTTTTTTAACTTTAATTTAAATATAGTTCTTTTCATTTTTTTCTTTATAAATCTTACAAGCCAGTGAAACTACCTCTGAACCAAATTTAGCCTGTGGGCTACTAGTTTTCAATTTCTGACTTGACAGAGTGAATCCATAGATTGCCCAAAAGATAAGAATATTCCCTGTATGTCAGGGTGCAACACAAAACTATGACAGCTTTAAAAGGGACAGGAGTGTGTGTGGAGGAAGGCCCAGTCTATACCCACCACAGCCCTGAATTAACAGTGGAGCGCCGCCGCTTGACTTTGCCCCAGGGCTGTGCCTCTGCCCTCTGCTACCTCTGCCCCATCTTCTCAACTCAGTTTGACTTGGGTCTCAAGCAGGCATTTGTTTTGGCTGTTTGACTTTACGTGTCTTTGGTGTCACTGACAAAATTGGCCCCACTGGACTCAGTTGCATAATTGGTAGCATCTACCATTTATACCTTACCTGAAAAAAATCAGATTGCAAAAGAGCAACGTGCAGTAGAACCTCATTTTAAATAATGTATTCATATAGGTATCTTAATAGATAGATACAACAGTGTGAAAAGATGTACCGAATGTTATATTTATCTCTGAAAGGCAGAACATGAGTGGTTGAACTTCATTGCTGTCAATACTGAGTGTGACTTTTTAAATGAGCTTATGTTACTTTTAGAATCCAGAACATTTTCACATATTTGGCACTCCTAGATAGAAAGGAATTGTGTCTTAGTCATTCTATGTAGGTCTAGATACATCTCGAGAGAAAGAGAGAGAGAGAGAGGGAAACCTGACACTTGACTCATTGTAGGTGCCAGATAAATAAATATAAAAGGAATTAAAGGAATTAAGAGGCATAAGTTTTAAGCACAAACTTTTTATTTGTATTTAAGTGCATTTTAAGCACAAGCGTGTGCCAGGGTTCAGTGAAAATTTTCTTGTTTTTAACTATGTTCAAAGCAAGCCACTCTCCCAGACCCAAAAATAGGGGAAGGGATAAAAGAGGGTGTGTGTGGTAGAGATGGACCAGGGCATGGACATTCTCAGTGGTTTCTCCACTTTTTTTCCCAAAATTCAAGTTTGCACCCCTGCCCTTTGTCCTGGTGGACTGCCCACCACCACGTACTTTAGCTTATTCTAAACTATAGCTCTGACAATGAGATATCATTGAAAAATATAAACATGGTCTATTTTTGCATAATTTAAAGATGTGTTACTTTTTAAAATGTTAATTGATTACTTATATCCTGTCTATTTGGGAAGTGGGAATTTAGGCAGCAGATTTACATTTTGTGATAAACATTGGCTATAGGATATGGCATTGCCTTTTAACCTTATCAGCATTACCTGGATAGAAAAGAAGTTGTAGACAAGAGGTGTGATGATTGTTCAGTACAGAGTCCCAGATTGTTAGAGCCAGGGATGTCCTTAGGAATTTCCTTGCCCAGTGATTCACAAACTTTATCTTAGCAGTGGGACCATTTTTTTTTCCACCAGGAGAAATCTGACTGCAGTGTCACTGCATAAAACATATAAATGCAACATGGCTTTAAAGTAGAGGCCTGAGACTTCTTGTTTCTTGAGGTAACCTGAAGGGGACTGTCTTAGAACCCTAGGATTCCTCCGAGCAGTTTTAATAACTGCTGAGCTAGTCTAAGGTTCACATTCTACAGATACTGAAACAGCCCCAGAAAGGCTGTGACTCATATTATACTGTCAAGTTAATGTGCAGAAAAACCACCTCTTGAATATTTAATAGTGATGATGAGTGGATTCTTAATGACCTTATCCAGTTTGTGGATTAGTCTTGCCATCTGTTTCATCTATTCTTCTCTAAGGCTGTCTGCTCTGTGGCTATTTCACACTCATTAATAGCTCCATCAGTGGTCTAGTAAAGGGAAAAGAAGATGGAAAACTCAAATCCCTTATTAGATCTTATCTAGAAGAGGAAAGATTGAAACTAATGAACATGGCAGGATTGTGTGTCAGCTCTGGCTGGGTCAGGAGTGCTGTCAACCCTGTTCCTGGTCTGTTTCAATACTTCTTTCTATAGGTATGTGTTTCCCCTCATCCCAATGTTAGCCACACTTCCCTCCTGACCAAATATGAAACTTAGGAGAGTTTCCTGCCCAAAGCAAAGACTAAGTTCAATGTCAAACTCAGTATTAGTTAGATTGAGACTGAATGATAACTGGCACCAGACTCCATCTTGGTTCTCTCTCCTCTGATTTACAAATTTTGATGGTTTCAGTATCCTGCTCTCCAGCTGCTCTTTCTGAACTTTGATACAATTGTTCTCTCTGTTTCAGTTGTTTTAGGAGCTTGGTTTTGGCCTCCTATCACAACTTGGTCTCCATCATCAGCTTCCAGGCTCAGCTTTCTGGGACTGACCTGTTTTACCCTGAGGGAATGGCCTCTAGGTTCCTGGCTTGACTCCCTAACCCTAGAGCATGACTACCCATTGCCCCTGCTATGAGCCCACTGAGAATATATATATTCCTGCTATGAGCCCACTGAGAAAATATATATATATATATATATATATATATATATATATGAATTAGTTTGAATATACCTTTAGCTGCTCTGCTCTAACAGAGACAAATAACCTTGGCTTAAATAAGAAGTTTTCCTCTTTCAAAAATTAGGCCTCAAAATTGTACACATTTCCTGTTATTGCCAGTTATTAACGGGGATACTTGTGTGATCCTCTCTCCTGAAAGACCCTGAGAAGTAGTATTGTTTTACTGACAATGCACTTTTCACAGTACACCATAGTCTGCTGCCATATATAAAGAGTCATTTAACTTGTCTTACCCCAAATAGCTCTCTCTCACTCAAGCATAGCCAATACATTTCTTCTTTTCCTTCGGTAGATTGTATGCTCTTTGAAAGTGGGAATTGTGTCTTCTATAATTTACCTCAAAAGGTCTTTGGATGTGTAGATGGTGGCTATTAGCTATTTGCTGTTACCACAAAGGACAGAACAAAGGAGAAATAGCTTCAAGGGAAAGTAAATTATCAGATAAGTTGGTCAGACATTGAAGATGTTTATTGGGGAAACTCACTGAATCTTCTTCCTTGAAAATATTTTAAATAGAGTATAAAACTGTGTGTTCAGACTGGTTTGGAAGTAGTTATAAAGACTGGGTATAAGTGCCTAAATTTTGAAATAAACAATTTTCTATAATTTGAATTAGTTCAACTGTGCTATTTACCCCTCCATTAGCCAAGAACACATAATGCTGTTTATAAAATGTCATTGCACTTTTCTGAGCTTAGACCTCTTCATTCTCTATTCTCTTGGGGTGAACTGATGAGAGCCCTCCATCATGATCCACACACATTATATCATTTTTATGAACTCATTCATTTGGTTAACACATATTGAAGGCTTACTATACCCAGGCATAGGTATTAATTGCAGAACTGTGAAGAGAGAATTATCCTCGATGGTGAGACTGGTGACTGGTGGACACTGGTGACATAAACAGCCCCTCTACCTGCCAAAGCTAAATGAGCCACACAGCCTCTGAAGTTCAAGCAAATGAATCCCATACATATATTTTTTTTTACCTGAGAAAAATCTCAAACTCCCTATATTCCCACACCCTAGTGGCTTTAGGAGTTGGAGGCTAAGAAGTGGTATTGAGATACTGTTATATTAAAAACCCAACTCTGAATGCCTATCCTATATTTTTCTTATACTCATCGACATGTCTGAGTGCCCAGATTCTTTCCTTCAGTGGGGGTTTTCTGGTTAGAGTCTGATTCCCCAAAGTCATAATAAAATGCATGTTTTGTCTCCTTTCCTCCATCTTATCAACCAGGGAAGAGTGGAAATGCAGTGGGACAGATACTCAGAAGCATGAGGGGCTTGGTCTTTATGCACATTCTCAAAGATAAGTGCAGGCCCTCATGTCCTATCTCCCTGACTTAACATACCTTCACCTGAACGGGGAGTGGAGAGCAACATCACCACTGAGGATCCTAAGACATTTCTAAGTCTCCAGTTTTATGATCGATTCCATTTTTAACACCTGTGTGCCGAGAACTAAACCAGATGCCTCTTAAACCTACCTTTAATCTTTACAACCACCATAGAAAGCATTCTCTTTATCCTTCGGAGGAAAAACTGAGATTCAGAGAATCAAATCTTATTAGTTAGAGTGGGCTATCTGCTAACATATAAAGACCTTCTTAGAAACTGAAGAAAGAAGTTGGCGCTTGTTCTGTTACTCTTCCAGGAGACACAATAATTCCACAGAGAGCCAGCTTTTGGTGTTCAGCAGCATCTAAAGTATCATTGGGTAAAACAACCTGCAGGTGGGGAACTCCTGACTGTGTGCTTTCTTGAAAAGAAATCTGTGTACTCTTCTGAAAGACCTGTGGTCTCCAACCATATCACTTCTATAATTCCTCAAGTGCCCAGGAAGCCCTGAGGATGTTCATGAAGGAATACAACTCTAGCTAGGAGAAGACCCCAGCTAGGGAAATGGTTAACCCATCAGAAAAGAAGCTAAGTCAGTCATGGCAATAGACCAAAAGCAATGAGCCACACAGCGTAGAAGGTAGAAAAGCAATGTGTTTAAGATGATTATAAGGACCCACTCTGGGGATTTCCCTGGTGGTCCAGTGGTTAAGACTCTGTGCTCCCAATGCAGGGGGCCCGGGTTCAACCCCTGGTCAGGGAACTAGATTCCAAATGCTGCAACTAAGACCCGGCACAGCCAAATAAATAAATATTAAAAAAAAAAAAAAAACAGGACCCACTCTGAAACAAATTTTTCATCCAGAAACATTAAGACAGTCTTGGGAGACATAGTGGGATTTCAAGGGAATAATATTTGACTCTTGTGGAATATCATGCTCGACTTGTTTTCTTCTTTCTATGTAAGTTTCACGTTAAATCCTGGTATGTTTATTAGTGGGTATCAGTTCAATATATTGTCTGGAGGCAAAAGTTCTTCAGGTTTGGGAAAGAGCATGGACCAAAAGAAATGAGTCATATCTATAAAATAACCAGAGCCCCAGGTGTAATGGGCCTCATAGCTACAAGTGTTGCCAGTATATAAATACCATAGGAGCATCTGAAACAAATTTATAAGAATTGATTTCCAGAAGTATGTAGTATGGGAGAGTAAGACCTCTGAAACACTCTTACTTTATGTTTATAAAGTCCAACTGCCTCTGAAGTCAATACGGTAAGATTTATTTACAGGGAAAACTCTCAATTGATAATTTTATGGTATCTTTTTTTTTCCTCTCTAAAGTTATTTTTGTATTTGTCTATATCTGTATAGGAAATACATCTGTGTTTCTCTGTTTTTCCTACGCCTTTATCCATTTTGTGCTGTTAAGTTTCTTCGAGGACCAGAGTGACATTTATTTCCTAACACCTGGTAGTTGTATTGCCCTCAGCATCCAACTATGCAGATGGAGACGAGCCCGCAATAACCCCAGCTACACAGAGTATATGGCTGTCTTCCCGGCAAGGAGTGCCCAAACTTTTCCCCAAAATGATTCAGTTTGTCTTTAATTAAAACTTAAAGCATGAGCTTCTTGGCTCTGGCAAGGGCTCTCAAATGAGAACCTGCCTCACACAGATTTGTCTCCCTGCAATCTGCCTCACAGCAGGCCCCTTCGATGGCTGCCATTGGCTTCTGGGATGAGAGAAAGCTTGCAAGCTCACAGAGCCACAAAGAAAGGCAGTTAATGGCCAGAAGTACCTGCAGCTCCTTTCAGTTCATTAACTAAAGCTAACTTGGGAATCATTATTGGAGGGAGACTAATTTGGCAGCTGTCAGCATGGAGGGCTGAGATACTGTGATGACTGCAGGCCACGTGGACCCAAGGCCCCACACCCATCAGCTATTCTTTTTCTCTCCCACACCTCAAAGGTCAGCCACAGCTCATGAATAAAGTTTCTCCTTGTCTTTACCCACACTTACCCTTTGTTCCAAAGTAGACCTGCATTCTGATCTAAAACTCTCATAGGATCTTTAAGAACGTTAACAAGCCAACTAGCCTGTTAAATAACAATTATTTATTATTCCCACACTGTCAAAAATTGTTAGGAGACAAAAAATTTTAAGTGATACAAGTGAACTTATATATACGAAACAGAAATAGACCCACAGACATAAAAACAAACTTATGGTTACCAAAGGGGAAAGGGTGGGGGAATAATTAGGAGTTTGGGATTAACATATACACACTACTATATATAAAATAGATAACCAAGAAGGACCTACTGTATAGGACAGGGAACTATACTCAATATTTTGTAAAAACCTATAAGGGAAAAGAATCTGAAAGAGAATAAAAAATATATATATATATAACTGAATCACTTTGCTGTACACCTGAAACTAACACAACATTGTAAATCAACTATAACTCAATAAAAATTTTTTTAAGTATCTAGGGGTATAAAATAAGTAAAAGATATTATTTTTATCCACAAAGAGCTTTCAACCTAGTTGTTGAAGTAAGCATATAATGGATAAGTTAGCATTATATTCAAAAGTGTGAAATTTATATCCATGAATTTTTTTCAAATGATATGTGGAATTACATGGGGAAGTTCAATAAAATTTTGGAATATTGTGTGATGCACAGAGTAAACTAAGAACAAGAACAGTTCAAGAAAGGAAATATACTCAAATGGTCTTATTACTGTTTTGTCCTCTTTCAGATTATCTAAAAAGAGTTCCCTTGATTAAAATATTTGACGCATGTACAAGAAGTAGACATTTACATTACAAATGTGTCCTGAATTCTTTCACTAATTTATTTAATTCATATCAGTTCTCAACTTATCAGTAGAAGAGCATAAAAGATTCTCAGATATTGTAGAATCTGTAATTCCATATACCTACATAATAATGTTTGCAGACAGAATAAGCACCTTATTATTGAAACATATTCAGTGATGCTGCTATAATTAATGAATTGTAACTCATTAAGGAGTGTTGTTGAACCCGTAATAGCTCTTTGTAATTTTTTTTCTGTCATGGAACTATTTTTACAACTGCTATATATGAAGTGGTAGATTTTACCCAAATTCTGACTTTTGGAAATTCATTGATCATTTTCTTAAAGCTTTACCTCCTCAAGTACAGAATTCTCTTCTGAACAGTTCCAACTTGTAAGTTTCAGGTAGTTAGTGCTGAGAAATATTTTCTTTTTTTTTTATTTTTTAATTTTTTTATTGAGATATAGCTGATTTACAATGTGAATGTGTAGATATATTTTCTTGTTTAAGTTAATTGGCTTATTAGGTGACTATGTGGAGCCATTTTGATAGCAGGAAAAAATTTACTCTTTCATGAAAATCTCTGTTCTCACTGGTGAGGCTTTCTCACTGCTCAGAAGGATCCCATCATTGATTGTGGCCTCTTAGTTGCTTTTAAGGTTTTTAAACTTTTCAGCTTGTTAGAAACTATTAAGAAGTGCCTAATAATAACAGCTACCATATATATATATGTCATCTATCACCTACCATATTATCTACCATATTCTCTAATTTAATCCTTTCTCAATCCTTTGATATTAATTACTTTTTATCTGTACGTTATGGTTGAGAAAACCGAGTCTTGGAATTAACTAATAATATCTGGCCAAGGTAGAATCTGAACACAGGTATAACTGACTCCAGAAACCACATAGTTTTCACTCTACTAAAAGGTACCTTGAGACTGTTTGGGCCTGCAATCTAAACCCAGTATGTCTCTGCCATTCATATAGGGATGGAAAATGCATAGATTTATGCAAAAGAGGAAAAATGTATTATTGTATTCAGGACCTATATCAGGCATGATTCTCTCTCCTATCTTCCTAGCCAAGACTTTGTTTCCTCCATTTATTCTTTCGTTTCTAGAGCACATCTATGTGCCGGGCATGGGAATACAGTGGGGAGCAGCAGGTACTTCCTGCCCTCACCCTCGTGTGACTTGGACACGAATGGAAGTCAGTGAAAAGGCAGTTCCAATACAGGTGTGATAACGGCTAATTTGAGATAAGCTCAGGCTACAGTATAGGGCAGAAGAATCTAACCCAGCCTGGGGAAGAGGTGGGAGTCAGTTATTAAGAAATGAGTAGGTCCACGTATCTTTACCTTTTAGAAAAGTCCTGGGAGTGGTTGAGGAAGTTAAAGCGTCTAATTTAGTCTTTTCATTGAAATAAAAAAGAACTACTCCACATAATCTATGCTTTTTACTTTCACCACCATCAAAGCAGGCTTAAATTAAAGCATATTAGTGCATCTTTTGTGGAGCTCTAATACTTTGGATATGTTTGCAGACATCTCTAACCTGCAGCATGCACTGTGATGGCCGCAAATGCTGTGCTCCTTATTACAATCTCAGTCCACACTCACAGCCAACATCACCGTCCAGGCCCCAGTATCTCCTGTCCAAGCCATGACAAAAGCCCCTGAACTGGTTTTCTTGTCATCTGACTTTTACTTTTCCAGTGCACTTTATGTCCAGTAGAGTCATCTTCCTAAAAACACATTTCTTTGCATTGCTTCTCTATTTAACAGGCTTACTCTTTTTTTTTTTTTTTACATCTTTATTGGAGTATAATTGCTTTACAATGGTGTGTTAGTTTCTGCTATATAACAAAGTGAATCAGTTATACATATACATATGTTCCCATATCTCTTCCCTCTTGCGTCTCCCTCCCTCCCACTCTCCCTATCCCACCCCTCCAGGCGGTCACAAAGCACCCAGCTGATCTCCCTGTGCTATGCGGCTGCTTCCCACTAGCTATAACAGGCTTACTCTTATCCAAAATAAAAGTCCAAGCTCCTTATTAACATGGTCCTCAAGGCCCTTCACAATCTGGTCCCAAAACACCGGTTCAAGTTTGATGACCCTGTACTTCCTACCATATGTCCTATGCTCTGGCCTCTCATTGCTCTTTGATCATAGCTTCCTTCCCCTCTAACTGACCAACACACTCTCCCTTCAAGGCTTCTTCTCTGACTTCCCCAGAGCCAAGATGGTCATATTTTTCTTTATGTCACCATGGGTCCTGGTGCTCCCTTTATGATAGGACATATATCTCTTCGTTACAACCACATGACTCCATGTCTGTCTTCACTGCTAGACTGTGAGTTCCTCCAGGGTGGAAAATAAATATTGTCCACATTGTCCATAATTGTGACCTAAGTGCCTAGCACAGCACCAGTCTTATAGGTGATACCTTATAAATATTTGTCCTTTATTCATGAGTCAGTATTTACTGAGCAATTTCTATGAAACCTTCTGTTATGCCTAGTCTGTTACATGTATTATTTCTGTTTTTCCTTAAAACCTATCCCATGATTAGGCCCTACAAATATTCCTAATTTTACAGATCAGGAAACTGAGGCTTAGATTTGGTAAATAATTTGCCCAAAGTTAAACTGAAGGAAAGTGGCAGATATGAACTGGTCTCTTAAAAACTACAGTAAACTGTTGGATGAATGAATGAATTGGAAAAGGCAGCATGTTGCTGTTGATTAACTCTCTGATAAAACTAGAAATTGGGATAAGCCTGCTCTCTTAAATGTTTTGTTAGGTCTCCTCTCATAATAAACTTCTAAAATAATTTAGGTAGGGCTTTAAAGGAGAAGTAGCAATGTCTGGGATTTATTGTTAGTCCTAAGTAGGGATAAATGATTCACACCTTGGAAATTTAAAAAAAAAATGTATGTATCAACATAAAGTTGTAGTCTGAGAAAGCACCTGAGAGTTCATTGCAGACCAGTAATGAGTAAGACGTTTAAGGAGAGACATGCAGAATGTAATTTAGAGAATGGCTAGCTAGACAGAAAACATTTAATAATCATAGGTTTTTAAAGGGAACAATGTCCTTAGAGATCCGAAAGTATGACTATAGGGTACAAACCAAGAACCAAGAGTCAGAATCCTGTAGTCTTCTTGCTGTGTGACTGGTCAGTTTTTCACTTTCTCCAGGCTCCTCTTTGCTCAGAGGCAAAATCAAATTCAGTGAAATTCAGCAGGTCTTTATAGACTGGTAATCAGGTCCAAGAAGTTGGCTCACCTGGTCTTCAAGTCTCTCTCACTTCTCACAACCAGTGACTCTGAACTTCTCACTTCACTTCTTAGATGAGGACCCAGAGTCCCAAGAGTGAGGTGTTTTGCCAAGGTTACATGACTAAATAATAACAGAAGACGGGTCATTTTTACGAACTGTCATTTTATACCACGAATGTACTGTGGGCTAACTGCCCTCCCCTGCCACACACACACACACACTGAGTGTAAATTTGTAGGAATTCATCACCCATTATCCTCAACAATGTCCGGAATCATCTCTGCATAATTTAAGAAATGTGGAATATTTGGTAAAATTTCAAAAAGAACCTTAGGAAATGAGAAAATGGTGTCATAATATTACCCACTAAAACAAATGAAAGTTCCATTTTTCTTCAAGAGAAGAAAGCCAGAAATAACTCAAGTTGAATTCCAGTTCTGTTGCATACTAACTACTTGGCCTTTTCCTCTGTGAGTATCAATTTCCTCATGTCTACAATGAGACGAGATGTTTTGACTCTCAAATAAGACAGTGTATGTGAAAGTCCTCTGTAAACATCTAAAGCACTACAAAAATATCCACTGCTATTAACTGAAGGTACTTTGCTAAGAGAGGTTATTATAGTTATCCATCTTTTCCCAAGACAGAGAAATTGCATTAAATAGTAGAAGAATTTCATCTTGACTAAAGAAAAAAAATCACCCTTCTGGTAATAAGAGCTATTAGATTTTGGAGGGATGGGAGGGGCGTACAATAAAGGTATGTTAAAGCAATATGTTGTCAGAGAATTTTAAGACAAAATGTATAGCATAGTTTTTTCCTTGAAGCAGGAAGAAGGAATAGATAATCTCTGATAAGGAATATCCGATAGTAACAAAGTCCATGTGTGATATTCTATGACTGTGTTTCATCAATTTCTTTTGTTTGAAATGAGAAGGAGAAAGAAAGTTTGGTAAATTCTAGGTTCAAATACTTTATAGCTGCCAGGAGTCATTGTATAGGATGGGGTGGTCACATGTAATTTTTCTTTTCCATTTTTGGAAGATTTTTCATGTGGTCAGGAAAATAGCTTGGTCTTTCCTGCACACCTGGGTTCTCTGGCTGAAGGCAAGGACCTTCCAAGCAGGTTATTCTGAAATGGGAAGAGAAACAACCGAGAAAGCCGAGATGGCTCCGCTCCTGACAGCAAGCACACTTAGAGTGTGTTTTAAAACTATATCGCCTTTATTTTCTCCTAAGAGCAATTTGGGGAATGGCAAGTTGACATTTGCAAGAGGTTAAAAGAAAAAGAAAATTGTTACCCTGCTGTGAATTTGTTCATGTGCCTGTTTTATGTTTCCAAATAACAGCCTGTGGATTTATTCAATATAATTGTGAACTGTATTTATAAAAGGTTAAGAGAGAGAATTTTCTTAACTTAAAAAGCATGTGAAGGACCCAAGACATGGGCAGCATTTTTAAGTGCAAACTCTGCTCTTTCAGCACTTCAGATTGGTCCATTATATATAAACTGTTTCACCAAGCCATGCACAATATGTACGTTTTGTATATGTTAATGGCATTAAGATAAAGTGAAAGAGCAGGACAGTTCCATTCGGTCAACTTTTCTTTGCAAGAGGACTCTGAGACCACCCAGCATTGTGGGTTGTCATTTGCCAAAGAACGATTGAGATCTGGGTGCTTATTATCAGGAGAGATTATTCATCTTTGAGTGCTCAGTAGCTGAGTACTAGTCACAGCATTGACACCTGGAAGATTGTCAATAAACTTCTCTTGAATTGAAATGAATTGAAGAAAATTATGGCTTTGGTCACCCACATGGAAAAATGTGGAAATCCAGCTGTGTCTCTTAGACAAAGTTTGGCTCGTATTTAATAACGAAGGAGCTTGAGCAGTCTCCCTGGTTCAAAGCACAGTCATTGCCAAGGTGGACTCTCTGCCTATTCACGTATTAACTGCTTAACTTTGGTAAGTTACCACACCCTCAGGTTCCTCACTGGTAAGATAGAAATTGTTAGAATACTTCCCTGATTGAGTTGTTGTGAGGATTAAATGAGATAATCCATGTAAAGCTCTTAGAAGAGTGTCTACCCCATAGCAAGTGCACAATAAATTGTGGCTGTAAGTATTACTCCTAGATAATGTCTTAGCTAAATAATCCCAAGTGTGAATGTGAATAAACATAAATATAAACAAGTATATATTCACTTTTACTACAAATGCTTATGTGGCAGGCATGGTTCTTTCCACAATAGAAATAGAGGTGACAAGACAGTAATAAATAGAATATGGCATGAAGAAAAGCAAAGAGGGAGATGTAGTAGAGCCTGGCTGGAATGGGGAGTTGGGGTGTGGGAACTGGGATTGGGGTGCATTGAAGACCCTCTGAGGGGTGACATTTGAGCAGAGGAGAGGAGAGACTCCAAGCAGCAGTGGGATCCAGGGGATAAGCCTTCCACGGAGAGAGAAGAGCACGTGGAAAGGCCTTGGATTTTTCAAGGAACAGAAAGATTAACGTGGTAATGTGGGATTTTTCAACCTCAGCATCATTGACGTCTTGGGCTGGGTTCTTTGTTGTGGGGGCTGTGCCGTCCATGGTAGGATGTTCAGCATCATCCCTGGCCTCTACCCAACACATGCCAGGAGCACGCACTCCCCTCAACTTGTGACAAAAGACATCTCCAGATGTTACCACATGCCCCCGAAGGGCAAGATTGTCCTTTTCCCTTCCCTGTGGAGAACCTGTGAGCTAGTGAATGAAAAGTTTTATATGGAAAAAAAAGTTTTACGGGAGATGTTCGTAGTTCTTCATAACTAACACTTCTAAGGCTTTATTGACTAATCATCTGACCTCACCATCCACCTCCTGGCCAGAATATAATGACTGAACATGCAAAAAATTGAGGCTGCAACTTCCTAGGCCTCCAACTTTAAGGGTCAGTTTCAATTCTACTAAGCCCCAAGGCTTGTGTTTTTATTTATCTATTCAGAATGTGAAGCAATATTATGTAGCTTTTGTTTCATCATGTGAAATATGTAATATTGAACTATATTCCTAATAGGATAATAAGTTTTTAGAATGAAAGTGTTTCCTTAAAGTAATAAAAGTTAACACATGATGTATCTCCTTAAGTAAGCATTGTATTCATTTTACCTAAAAATTAATTGAAAATAGCTAACTCTTTTGAGTGGTCAGTGTTGAAAGGTTTGCCTGCAGCTTAGATTTGGCATATTTATCTAAAGTGCATAGATGTAAGTTAGGTTACTAAGGTGGGAGAGAGCTAGTAACAAAGCATGCCAATAGTAAACCTCCTGAAATGCGTTCCAGTCTTCATACAATCTTAGCAAATAACTGATTCTTTAGAGTATATGTGAGTTACAACTCCTGACACCACATGGTTGAGAGGTGTTTTTATTTGCTACAAAATGAATCATTCAACAAGACATCTCTGATGCTGCCATTTTTATGAGAATAACCAAAAAGAAGACTAGGTTCAGAATGGGTATAATCTTAACCAAGATCAACTCTAAAGTGACCCCAATGATTTTAGATTTCTCTTCATCTTTAAAACATTATTTCTTATTTGGACATGGCAACAAATATGCTAGAAATGGCTTTCTTGGAGTATTTATGTTCTGGGCAGAAAATGTTCTCATATTTTCTAGATATAGAGGGAAGTAGAAAAAGACCCTGGAAGCTAGTCTTAAGGAATACAGTTAGGGAATTTGATGATGAGTTCTTGTTTCTTTCCCAAGTTGTACGATTTTGCATATCTAAAATTATTTATCTGTAAACTTTTCTTGGATTAGAATTAGCAGCTGGTTTTCATCCCATTGTGAGGTGGTAGAATACTCAAGAATCCAGGATATGATAGAACCAAGTCAAGACTCTGGAGACCTCTTTCTTTAAGTCATACTTAGAAACCTGTCCAGTTTACTCAGATTCTTCCCTGTAAGACATGCTAATATCTCAGATGCTATGACTTATACTGGGTCACTCAGAAGTCATTCAACAGATAATTTCTTCTTGGCAAATGTATCAGGTATTTGAAATTTTTACCCATCATCATTCAACCCATATGCTTCAGAATAATAGCTAAAAATAATCCTTTACTAACAATGTCTTTTACCTTTGGGAATCAATTTCTTCAGAAGTGGAAATTTCAAGAGAGGAAGGATAGTTGAACCCAAGAATAGACCACCATGGGAATCTCTCCATTCCCAGAGAAAATAAAGAAAAGAATATGAAACCATCTGCTGGATGGGCTAGACACAGCCCTGTCTGGGCTGGGTGGTCTCTTGGGCTCCCTTTCAGCTCTAGGCATCTATGATTTTTTGTAGAGGCAAAATGAATGCCACAGATTTTTTTTTTTTTTAGTACTGTGAATCTATGCCTTTCTTTTAAAAATTTTTATGGTTTTGTCAAATTACAAAGTTAACACATGCTTATTTTAAAAGAATACAAAGTAAAATGTGAAAATTTGCCCACTACTTCAATTGCATTCCTTAGAATAAAGGTTAGCAGTGTTGAGGGTATCCTTCCAGGCTTTTTTCTATGTATGTATGAATGCATTTTATGAATACATATATCTTGAAGAAACTGCATCAGTGCATATGGGTAGACATATCTTGAACTCTACATAAGTAGATCCATAGTTTCTTTCCATTATAAAAATAAGAATTCTTCAAAACTCCTTTCTAAGGTACTTCCTCTACCCTTATTTATCTGTTTCTTGTTTTTCTTCTCATTCCCCTCAACCTCCATATTCAATACCATTAAAACCAAAAGAACTGTTCTAGTAAAGGATGATCTCAGTGGAAGGTGGAGATGGGGAAGATGCAGAGAAACCAGGACAAAATCTTCAGTAGGCATATACCATATATGTAGTGTGCTGTGTGTGTGTGTATCTGTCTGTCTGTCTGCATCTGTATATCTGTGTATGTATAAAATTTATGTATCCTAATTTATGTAGGATGGATTCCTAGAAATAGATTCACTATGTCCAAGGATATGCTTCTATTTCTAGTGCAACTTTCTTCAAAGGAACCTAAGAAAATCCTGTAAGGTGTTTCAAAATGAGTTTGCCCCTACAAAGTGTTTTGCCATTCCCCCAAGGACTTCATTTATCTGGGAAGGGCGTGAGGTGTTGTATGACTCTCTGGTGAATGCAAAATTGATGTCCTAGTTCTGGGAAGAGTAAGCCTGATGGTAATGAGGGGTGGGGGGGGGGGGTGGGGAACATAGAGAAACTATGAATGGGGTCAGCAAAGCACAGAACCAGGAAAGGAGACAGGGGAAAACCGAGAGTAACTTCTTAGTCCTATTTATTGCTCATTTACCTCTCTGTCTCATCTCTTATCTTCTGCCCTTTGGTTTAAACACCTTTTTCCTCCCCCAGGAACTCTTTCATTATTAACTCATCTCTTCCCCTCCACCCATTCCAACACCCACATGTTCCATTCTTGAACTCTCACAGCATGGTGTGCTTTCAATTATTACTTTTTGTCATTGCTAGGATTAGGTTTTTTTAATCTCCATACTAAACTAAAATTCTTCAAGGCAGTCTTTTATCTCTATATCTCTAGCACCAAGCATAGTCTGGTATATAGCTGGTGCTCAATATATGTCAAAGAGGTGAATTTGATAACCTATTACAGTAACATCATCCGAGCATCAAATGAGTATCCTTATCCATAGTTTCAAAACCTTAAAAGACACGGATATATAGCCCACCTATTTCAATTATTTCCTAATATCTCAAACACAAACATACCCACTAATCTTCTGTTAAACTTGCTCAAAATTATTGAGAAGAAAAAAAATTAAGAGCGACCATGTCTTAGTGTGTCAGGCTGCCTTAACAAAATACCTCCCACTGGGTATCATGTAAACAACAGAAGTCTGTTTCTCACAGTTCATGGTTGGATGAGGGCCCTCTTCTGGATCCCTGACTCCTCATTGTATCAAGGGGTTAGGGAGCTCTGTGGGATCTCTTTTATAAGAGCCCTAATCCCATTCATGAGGGCTCCACCCTCAGGACCTAATCACCTCCCAAAGGCCCCACCTTCTAAATCCATCATACTGAGCATTAGAATTCCAACATAAATATTTGGGGTGGGGTGGGGGGAGGCACAAACATGCAGCCCGTAGCAGACCATCATATGGAACAATGTAGCCATTATAGATCTGCAAACTTATTAAAATGTCTATTAAGTTAGTTTTTCTTTCTCTTTCATTCACTATAGATGTTTATGTCAGAGCAAATCTGACCTTTTCTGTGAATCAAGTGGGTAGGTAACTTTCCTGCCCAGTAGATCCAGTATTTTAAAAGACAACTATGTTTGCACATTAAGATGCAAGTGATTTGCTCCAGAGCCAGCAATGTACCACTAGCATCAGGACAAGGGACAGTGTCATTATCATGCCTGTGTGGTGATTGGATAGAGGCCAGTATCGATCATCTTCTAGAACAGCCTAGGAGTTCCTTAAAAAACAACTGAACAGCAATGAGTAGTGCCCTCACATTTGATTTTCTGTTTCATGTTTCTAACGCTCAAAATACAATTTACTTAAAGAATATTTCTTAGAGTCTCAATGGCATCCACAGCAACATCCCTTTACTTTTCTTATTATCAGAGTTACTTTCTTCTCTTTCTCTCTGATCATCCTCATCTTACCTATGAACTAAAAACTCCTTTCTCTTTTCTCAAGTTGGATGCCATCTAAGTTTTACCTGACAATTGCCAGAACAAGAAGATAAAAACACAAGAGAAAGAAACATTTATCAGGGAAACAAACCAACTAGTGATACATTAAAAAAAAATATCTGGGGCTTCCCTGGTGGTGCAGTGGTTGAGAGTCCACCTGCCGATGCAGGGGACACGGGTTCGTGCCCCGGTCCGGGAAGATCCCACATGCCGCGGAGCGGCTGGGCCCGTGAGCCATGGCTGCTGAGCCTGCGCGTCCGGAGCGTTATGCTCCGCAACGGGAGAGGCCACAACAGTGAGAGGCCCGCGTACCAGAAAAAAAAAAAAAAATCTTTTTACAACTTGGCCAGCCTACTTTAGCACAAGAATTACCCTGAGGCACTCTCAGCTGTGGCATCAATTAGGCCCTGAAAATATGTCAGATATCCTTGTAACCTCTTATCTGGGTGTGCAGTCTGGTGTACCTAGCCTTTGAAGTATACTGCAGTGATGACTAGCTGAATACCTTAGGCTTTTCAAGAGAGTCTGAATTGGCACCCTGTCCTATGCCCACTCCTCCCCGGAAGCACACAGCTCTTTCTCCATATAGAGCAGAAGGAAGGCACATCATCCTGAACAGTCCTCAGAGATGGAATAGTCATTGCTTCAGCCCTAACGTTCTGTGTGTGCATTTCCCTCACTGCGTGGTGCAGAACTGAAACCTCATGCTTAATACCACGGACAGAAAAAGACTATATGCAGTTAATCTCCCTTTATATCAAACATTCATTTAAGGGCACTGAATATAAAGCAATTGCTGCTGCTCACTGCAGTCTCATTTTTAAATAGTTGGCAAATGGAAACATCAACAGGAAAGAAGACAGAATTTTTATGTGAGTGCTGATAGCTTGGGTTTGTTTTGTTTTGTTTTGTTTCAACATTCGATCTCAACTGCTGATTGATTTTCAGTGGTGAGCTCATTAAAATCAAGATTGCAATTGTTATTTCAGGTTGCTGGGGAGCAGGGGCTGAGGTCAACTATATCATGTTCTTTCATACCTCACAGCCCAGAAAGTAGAGAAGCCTATGACTCCCTTCTCTTCCTTGCGTGCTCCCCGCTCTATCATTTTACTCCTCAAATTGCTTGACCTTTGAGGTGTTTGGCCACCTTTCACTAAGATTAAAATAAGGATGAAAATAGTTGGTTTAAGAAATAAGGAGTCCCATATATGTATTCATCAGGATCTTGTCAGGAGACAGAAGCCACACCAGTTATTTCAATGGAGAGGATTTAATGTAAAGAATCATTAATTAGAATTGAATAGACAAAAATGGAATAATAAGGTTTCATGAGAGTGGAATTGCAGGAAGCAGCTACCACTCCCTAGAGGTGGAGGCACAAAGAGGAGAGTTTGGAATAATGAAAACTTAGAAGCTTAGAAGATCATGTAGCTGAGACTCAAATCTACTCAAACCATGTAGCTGAGACTCAAATCTACTCTAAGTGGTGCTGCTTAGTTGGTGGTAGAGAGTCTGAGCTTACAGGAGGGATCCTACAGAGTTGGGACTCAAATCTCTGAGCCAGATGTGTGGCTGACTGCTGTTGATATCTCTGAGGAGCATAACAAGACTGGCTTGTGAGTATTAGAAGCACTACTATGATCAACAGCTTCTACTGGAATTCACAGAAAGCAAACAGGAAAACACAAGTCCCTTCTTTCTTCTCCTACCTGCAAGTGTCCATCTACATTCTTTATTGATGAACTGTAACAGGGTCCCAGCTGGCAAAGGAGAAACATGACTTTCAGAGTTTCAGTCCTAGTATCACCAAAGCAGGGGAGAGGGGTGGATTTGAAGCTGAGGAACAATAGCTTAATTCCAGCCAAAATATGTTATCACTCTATGGAATCACATTTTCTTTCTTAGTCTTTTTTGTTCTTACAAAAACCAATACACTTTCCTTCCATCCTTTTCCTTCCATCAGTGTAAACTTCACTGCTTCCACTCTCTACCTTTGCATTTTTCTGCCTTTTCAAAGCTTTGTAAAGTGATTGGTTTTAGGGTGAAGTTTGCTTTATTCCTCTGGCTACAGAAAAGAAAAAAAAAATGTAGGGTGCTTGCATCACTTAGTGGTGTGACCAACTGACTAATTATCTTGTAAATATCTAGCATTATGTTGATGGTAAAACATATGGGAATGTGGGAAACATTTTAGCCCCTTCGGATCCAGGCTTAAGATAGGATTCTGAGACTCAACTTTCCATCTTTTGCTGGCCCCAGGCACAGTCTTCTCCCTGTGCCCCCAACCTTACCCCTCATTGCTATGTTGATATTTGCAGTTGCCTTTAGGGTAATCTCGCCCCTTTTTGCACAAGCTTGAAAAGATTACAACTACCTTTATTTAACCTCACTTTTTTAGTCACTTAGAGATTATTCTTATTTAGCTCTAGCAATTCATTAAAAATCCTACTTTGTCCAAATCTAGTATAGTTTTATAATGGAAGGACCATCAGAGTATTTAATCTATACATTACTGCCTGGAGGTGATAACTTTTGATAGATGGGCTTTTCGTGTATTCTCATGCTATAAGTGACATTATTTTTGAGGAGTAAATAATTGGTGTGTCTCTGCCATCTGGCCTTTCATAGGGAACACAGCCTCTTACATTTCTGTGATGAATGTCTAAAGCAATAAAGAAAGAATGTAACACTAAGTTCCTGGCTCACATTTCTCTCCCTCTCTCTAGCCTCACTTAGGTATCATCATGGATACCTTATATTATTTTCTAGGGACTGCTCACAATGATTCATCATGAAAATGTACTGTCATACCTAGAATCTAAGCATCTTGTCCTGGAATCTGTACCAGGAAATATATGCAAGTGACAGAGATACCAAGCTAACTATGCTTAATGTTGGCGGGTGAGAGATATTACCAACACATTTTGATAAGCTTGGGCAAGAGCAAGTGTTACAAATTGCATTCCTTTAACAAAGATCCTAGGGTATTGAATGATAGTAGTCCCCAGCATAAGTGATATGTAAGAGACTTAAAAAACACTTTCAGTGGCTACTGATTACATGATTACTTTTTGAGGTGTCTTCCCAATCCATGAGCCATTCTCTCTTTCCTGAGAACTAATTCACCACCAACACCACCACTTATCTACTAACAGGGTCCTGGAGGCCATGTTTGCACTATAGGACCTTGACTGCAAAGAATTGGCCCATCGTTGATTACCTGATCAAATCAGAGCCAGCCAAAGTCTCTTTTTGGGAACTGGATTGGGAGACAAAAGGATTAGACATTGAAATCTTAATAAAGTTAAAAGCAGAGATGTAGAAATGAAGTCCACAAAATGCTACTACAATAGTCCAGAGTCGCCCAAGTCCCCGGTCTTCTGGAAGACCTGATTATTTTTCTTTTTCTTGGACAACACAAGATAATTAGTGTGATGGCCATAAAGGTGTGCCACCTACATCCCCCTTCAGGAACAGGCTTGCTCCCCTAACTTCTGAGAATGTGGTCAGCGCCTTCAGGCTTTGCCTTGGCTGCAGAGAGCTGCCTCACCCAAAGTTTGCCGTTTCCAGGATGACCCATATCCCTTTCTGATCACAGTGAGTGCATAATTTCTCTTTCTAACCATATCTGCTTTCATTCCACCACCACCCCCCACCCCAGCCACACACACACACACACACACTTTGCTAGAATACCTAAGACATTTCCTATGTGCCAAATTCCACCTCAATAGCTCCTTCTGGAGAACCCAACCTGTAGTACTCAGTAGATGACCAACAATTTCCTGTTTATTCTTAAACTAAATTGAGTTGGTTCTGTTGCTTGCAACCAAGAGTGTTAATTAAGACATTCAGTATTGATGTGGTGGGCAACACAGATGATCAGCAGGGATGTGTAAGAACTTTGAGAACACCTGGAGTGTTTCGATGCTGAATGTGTAAAAAATTTTCCCTTTGAACAGGATATGATTTCTAGGTTCAGTTGAAGTGGTACAATCCAGTTGGAATTACATTGGCTCTTTATAACCCCTCACTCTTTGGAGAACACTTTCAAAAAGAATAATAACTTTTGTTTAGCTTTATAAACCTTCCATTTAACACAGTTACTAGAACTTAGAAAATGCTCAGTATTTCCTGAATAAACAAATAAAATCTTGCTACCATTTCATTTAGTAAGACTGTTTTAACAGAAGAGGGTCAACCACACTGATTTTTAGTGATAACATTTTGTACCAGCTATTTCATGATTCACATCCCATTGTTGCCTCTTACTCCTATTCCTTTCTGCTCTGTTCCTTTCTGTTGACCCAGATGTTCACGGTTCCTCTCCTCTCTTATCTTTCTTCTGTCACACCTAGAATCTTTGTTACATGGTAAACACACCCTCCATAATTTCAGTCTTCTTCCTGAATACTCCTTTGCATCTCCCCTCAGGATATCACTGCCCCTCGCAGCTCTCCGCCCCTTACTCTGACTGTTCAGACAGAGGCATCTCTTATATGTAACGAAGATTTTCATGTTGATTGGTATCATGTGATCTTTATTAATCACAAAATTAAATGTCATATCATGTCAGACTCACCAAGGTGACAGACTTAGAACGTTTCTGGTATTTGTAATTCTAGCTTTGCATCCAAGAGAATGCTCAGCTCTGGATGAAGTAGGTATCACTACTGGGAAAAACATCCATTCCAGTGATCCAAAGATGATTTCAACAATGGTATATCAGTCAAGGGAGTTTGCAAAGGAAAACAGAAGCAACTCTATGTATTCCAAGTGTGAGGGTTTTAACAAAGGAGGTTAGTCTTATCAATTATTGAGAAACACAGAGGAATAAAGGACAGGGAGTACCAGAGAGCCTCTTGGTCCTGAAGTGGACCGATTCTGAACAGCTTATTTATAAGCCGCTGCAGATCTTAAGAATTTCTGGGAAATTTTTTATGTAGTTTACAAGAGTAAAATGGATGATTTTGCAGGATTAGCTGGAAATTTGCTTTAATCCCATAAATCTGCCTGCAGCATACTGGCCTCTCTTTTTCTAACACCTTCCAGCTCTTCTACAAGTGTTCTTATGGGCTGACTGGAACCTGGAACAATAAGGGGAAGGGGATTCTAGGAAATGTAGTTCCCAGCTTCTGCACTGCAATGCAGCAGTGAATTCCAGGGAGCCAGCAGTGATGCCAAATTGCCAAGGGAGTACTCAGCACATTTCCCACTGGGCCTTAGGGAAAGTGAACACGTTCACAAACTGAAAGAGGCATCAACTCAGCCATAGTTTGCCCAGGCCAAAAGTTCATGTTTCATTCCTTTCTTTAACCAGGTTACATAGAAGAAATGGGTTTGGGGTTCCAGAGTGTAAAACCCACTCCAACAAACATCGTGTTGCCAGAATGAAGCAATTAATTTAGGCAATGTGAGACTTGATAAAAAGCAATTTTTTTTCTCCTAAAATATCCCCATTCCCTTTTTGGAATGTTATATAGCATGTGCCAATCCTCAGTCTTTCTACTACTTCTGAATTGCACTAAAACATTAATTAAATGAATGCAGCAATCAATCCTGGCAGGTTTTTCCCTTACAATAGAGCAGAAGTTAATTTATTTCTACTTAATTACCTCGTTTCAGCCTTGCCATGTTTATTAAAAATGAATATCTGTTCCTTTTATAATGGCATTGATCACCAATTTCCACTGCCACTGAGGAGATTTGACATGACAAATGTCCAGGGCTGGAGGTTCAGAGTTATTGTTTAACTTGACATACTTACAGCATAATCAATATTTTAGTCAATCCATAGTACAAATATATCAAACAAGTTAGAGATACAGTATAAGAGCAGAATTTTCATTCCCTCTGTCGGCTTGTTTTGTTGAACAAAGATCAACAAAGATTAACTTTCATGAACTTGGAAAACTAATACATTTACATTCATTTTGTGACTTTCCCTCCCCCATTCCTTCTCTAGGTCCTGTTTCATGCAATGAATGTCACCAAGGCTAACTGATCCATTTTCAGGTTAGGAGAAGTCACCTCAATTGACGTTTTTAGCCATCTTTTTAACGATGTTAAATGGTTAGAAACAGGTGAGGTGAAAGACATTTACTGCTTGCTGTGAGTGAGTGGTGTAAACAGTATTGATCTGTTATGAAGGGTTTACAGTAGAGAAACATTCAGGGCACTCTTTAAAGTGTGAATACCTATTTGATTTATTTTTTACCTATATCCAAACATTTGTAATACTATTTTACTCTTTTGTTTGGCTTTTTCCCTTCTCCTCCTTTTTATGTTTTGCCACAAGCCATACCCAGCCAGATCTGGCCTATGAAGTTGTTGGGGTTTCATTTTTAAAGGCTAAAATGATAAAAATAAAAAATAAAAGGAAAAAGAAAGGCTAGTGGACATGCATCTAAATTTATAGTTGTCCTAAGAAGTAAAACTTCACAGCTCATGCCAAGAAGCAAGGCCAAGGAAGACCTCCTCTTCAGGGAGCTCTCTTACCGCCTCCCCTCTACCCCATTATAAAGTAAAAGTATCCTCTAATCTGGTTTATCTCGAAATACTCAGAAAAAACAGCACATAGTCACACAGATATAGGTGTTCATTCTCTCTGTTTGATAAAAGCTTTAATTGGCCAAGAGAGAAAACTAGGGTAGGGATCTCTCAGGAAATGAGAGCGTGAATAAGGACCAATAGGACAGAAAAGATAGTCAACTTGGCAGTTCTGAGAAGGCATGAAGTAAAAGACTATTTTCCTTCTGTTCTGTCAAATCAACAGGAGCTGAGGCAGAATTCAAATGCCACATTCCCATTTAGATAAAGACGAAGAAAAAAAAGAACTACAGTGACCAATATTTTAAGAGAAAATTCTCATAACAGCATCTAATGAATTTCAGAAACTAAGACTACTTTTGTAGATAAATAATTTCTGAAGTAATATAAGGGATATTGTATCTTGTTGTAAAACATAGAAAACACAGAGATAAATATCACTTTCTAACTCCCACTCCTCTTACTAGAGGTAACCTCTGTTAATCATTCCATGTATAACCCTTTAGTTCTGTTTTAAATGATAGCATTTTATGTATCCTTGTGATTTGCTCTTTTTACTTAGAATGTCTTGAAGCTTTTTCCATGGTAGTACATATATCATTCCTCTAAAGAATTACACAGCCATAGTTATGTGCTTATCAATTTCAAGCTTCCTTTGTGATTAATGTCTAGTCTATTTTCCACATATTTTTACCATTAAAAATAATTATTCAATTAACATTTTGGGACATAGTTTTCTGTGCTTATATGAGAGTGTTTCTATGTGAGAGATTCTTAGAAATGGAACACCTGAGTAAATGTTTTAAGTATTTTCAATTTTGGAAGATGGTGCCAAATTCCTTCAAGTGGGTTTTTTAATTCTGTGTTAGCAGAAAAATATATCCCAGTGCTGTTCCCACCATTCTCACAAACACAGGATAGGGTCCAATTAAAAAATTCTTTTGCCCATTTGAATGACAAAAAAATTGGTTGGTATTGTAATTTGTATTTCTCAATGAGGGAAATATAATTTTAATATATCTTGGAGATTTTAAAATATGCTTTTAAAATATGCTTAATGAGATTTAATTTTTAAATATGTTTATTAGTCACATACATATCCCTTTCAAGAATTTCTTAGTTATAGACTTAGCACATTTTTATATTTTGTTGGATGTGAATTTCCTAAATTAAAAGAACATATTTTCCAAATAATTTTATGAATATTCCATTATTTCTCTGCGGATTTGAACTGCTACTTTTATCATGTACTGTTTCTGACTACTCATTTGTTCGTCAATCTGTTGTCTATTTTCTAGTTAACTACTGTAAGTATTTAAGAATTCTGTTGAATTTTTAAATGTTAATTTTGTATGCAGACACCACTTAAATGAATTCTCATTATTTTTCAGATGATTCTCTTGGATTTTCTAAGTAGAAAATGACAGGCTAGTTTCTTTTCTTGCAATATGTATTCCTCTATTATTTTATCTTATTGCATTGAGGAAGGCTTCCAACTATATTCAATAGTAGAGATAATGATGTCTTTGCCTTTTTCCTGCTTTCTATGGAAATAGATCTATTATTAACTCATTGAGTAAGGTGTTTGCGAGTTTCTAGCACTTAATCTGGTCAAGGACTTTTTTGTGTGTATGTGTGATTCCTAGAAGGATGTTGTTTGATAACTATCTGAAATGCATGTTGACTATTACTTGATGCTTTTCAACATGTACTGAGATCATTACATAGATATTTTTTAAAAGGTCCATTTTGTGATTTACATGAAAAAAACCTCCTCAATCCTGACACATTCTAGCAATTTTTTGATGATTCATAACTTGGTAATAATTTATTATTCTTTTATTATAATGTTATATTCAATTTGCTAATACTTGTTTAGAAATTTTGAATGTATGTTTGTAATTCAGAGTGACTTATAGTTTGTGTGTATGCCTGTGTGTGTGCAAATGTTTATGTATTTTTGGTATGAGGGCTATGCTGACATCTTAAAATTATTCATGAAAATTTCCTTCTTTTCACATCTTGAAATGGTGTTTCACGAATCAGATTATCATATCATCTCTTTGTGCACTTGTTAACAATACAAATTCCCTGGCATTTTCCCTGAAGCTTGCAATTTAGTAAATCTTAGATAAAACCCCGGAATAAGTGTTTTAACAAAATCTCTAAAGATTCTTATTAGGAATTCCCCAGCGGTCCAGTGGTTAGAACTCTGTGCTTCCATGCAGAGGGCCCGGGTTCAATCCCTGGTTGGGGAACTAAGATCTCACAAGCCACATGGTGTGGCCAATAATAATAATAATGATTCTTATTAGTTGATAAACTTTGGAAATATTTAAAGTTTGGCAATTTTCATCTATAATTTCAGCCAGATAGATTGAAAATTTATATTTAGATCTTCTCTCACCCCAAAGTCCAGTAATACGGCCTTGCTGAAAAAAGAGTTAAAGCAGCAACCCATAAGGACAAAGAGAAGGGAAAAGAAGACATAGCAACACAATTTTGTAGCTATAAAACAAGATAGTGTGTGAGTGATAATTAATTTATCAGTCCTAGGAAGCTAAATCCTGAGGCAACAAAGGGGAAGACAGAGAAGCAAATTATATCACATAAATCCTCAAAGGCCCAGGAATAGGCAACAAATTAGTTGTGGAAGAGATAGACAGAGATGGGGTTATCATAACTAAATCTCCTCCTTAATGTTCTCACATTCCTGTCTCTAACAAAAGAGACAGGAGGGCAAAATCCTTAGGATGATGGTGCAGGGAAATCTCAAGAAGACAGCTGTGCTTATGATTTAGCAGGTCTAAATCATAAACAGTCCATATTGGAGTAGGTCAGAAAGCTCCCAATGAGGCATCATTAGGAATATCAAAGTAATAGAAAATATGTTTCAGTGTATTGAGAGGAGGTTTAAACAAATAGTAGAGAGTTTGGAGTTCCCTGAATGATAAGTACATAGAAAGCAAACAAAAAACCAAATACTAACAGCAGGAAATACTAGCTGTTGATCAGAAAAAAAAAATTAATGATAAATGACCATATGACTCAGCTCTTAAAAGAGAATAACATGATCATAATAATATAAACATAAAATATTGAAATAATTGAATTGCAAAATTTCCTTTGCAAGGAGAAAGGCAAATGCAAGAAATTAAGAGATGATACCTAAACTCGAGAATCAAGAAGCTGCAGTGTCAGCATGACATTTGGGAATATGAAAGCAAATACCATATTATTGACTGATAATAAGATTGAATTACCAACTGAATGTTTTAATCTGCAGAAGCAGGAAGAGGTGACAATAGGTCAGGGCACTCCTTTTAAAAAAACTATTTGTTTTATAAAGAAGAAGATGTAGAATTATTTGTATTTAAATTATGTAAGTGTAAAAAATCAATAGAAATAAAAGCTAAAGTGGAAAAATTAAACTTTTTAAAAAATTCTGGTCTAATAGACACTCTAGGAATGTACGGTTTGCAGCAAGAGAGAAAGAAGAGGAGGAAGTTGAGAAATATAGTAAGAGTTAACCTAGCTCTGTACAAGATTTCCAAAGCAATCTTGAGAAAGGAGAACAGAGGTGGAGGAATCACACTTCCTGCCTTCAAACTATATTAGAAAGCTATGGTAATGAAAACAGTATAGTATTGGCATAAAAACAGACATATAGAATAATGGAACAGGATCAAGAGGTCAGAAATAAACCCATGCGTATGTAGTCAATAAATTTTAAACAAAGGAGACAAGAATATACAAAGAGGAAAGGATAGTCTCTTCAATAAATGGTGCTGGGTCATATGCAAAAGAATGGAACTAGAGTCCTACCTTACATCATACACAAAAATCAATTCAGCTTGAATCTTGAACATCAGACTTGAAACCATAAATTCCTAGAAGAAAACCTAGCGGGGGAAAGCTCCTTGACATTGGTCTTAACGATTATGCTTTGGGTTTTGATACTCAAATACCCAAAGCAAAGGCAACAGAAGCAAAATAAATAAGAGAGGCTGCATCAAATTAAAAAGCTTCTGCCCAGCAAACAATCAAAAGTATAAAATGGTAACCTAATTTGCAAATTAGCCATATGATAAGGGGTTAATATCCAAAATGTATAAGGAACTCATACAACTCAATAGCAAATAAATAAATAAATAAATCGATAGGTAGGCAGATAACCCAATTAAAAAATGGGCAAAGGACCTGAATAAACATTTTACCAAAGAAGACACACAAAAGCCCAACAGATTGAAAAGGTACTCAACATCACTAGTTATCAGGAGATTGCAAATCAAAGCCACAATGACTTATTTCACTTAATATAACATAGAAGACCCTCCCCCCCAAAAAAAACACAATGTCACCTCACACCTGTTAGGATGACTATTCTCAAAAAAGGCAAGAGATAACAAATGCTGAGGAGGATGTGGAGAAAATGGAACCCTTTGACACTGTTGGTGGGAATGTAAACTGATACCCATTATGAAAAACAGTATGGAGGTTCCAGAGGAAATTAAAAATAGATTTACCCCTTTAGAGATTGTAAATAAATAAATTTTAAAAATATAGAGTTACTATATGACCCAGCAATGCCATTTTTTGGTATATATTCAAAGGAAACAAAACCATTATCTAAGAGAGATATGTGTACTCCCATGTTCATTGCAGCATCATTCACGATAGCCAAGTTATAGAACCAATCTAAGTGTCGTTGATGGATGAATGGATCAATAAATTGTTATATATACATATAAAATTCAGCCTTAAAAAAGAAAGAAATCCTGCCATTTGTAACTACATGGATGAATCTGGAGGGCACTAAGCTAAGTGAAATAAGCCTGACAGAAAAAGACAAATACTTCATGCTGCATTGTATCTCTTATATGTGCAATCTGAAAAAAAAAAAAAAAAAAAGAGAGTAAGAAAGTTGAACTCAGTGAAACAGAGAGTAGAAAAGTGGTTGCCAGGGGATAGGGGGTGGGGGAAATAGGGAGAGACTGGTAAAAGTGTACAAACTTTCACATATTTCTGCTTTAATGTTTATTTTTCCTTCCTTCTGCTAACTTTGGACTTAATTTATTTTTCTTGTTCCTTAAGGTATAAAGTTAGGTTGTTTGAGATCTTTCTATTTTCTTAATGTATGCCTTCATTGTTATGAACTTTCCTCTTAGAACTACTTTTTCTGCATCCTATAAGTTGTAGTCTGTTGTTTTTCCATTTTTGTTCATTCTAAGATACTTTTTAATTTCCTTATCCTTTCTTCTTTGATGCATTGGTTGTTCAGGTGTGTATTGTTTAATTTCCATGTATTTGTAAATTTTCTAGTTTTCTTTTTTTATTGATTTCTAGTTTCATACCATTGTGGTCCAAAAACATACTCTTTATGATTTAAGTCTTCTTAAATATGCTAAGACTTACTTTGTGTCCTGATATATAATCTACCTAGAAAATATTTAATGTGCACTTGAGATAAATGTGTATTCTGCTGTTATGGATGGGGTGTTCTCTATATCTCTGTTAGGCTTATTTGCTCTATAATGTTGTTCAAATCCACTGTTTCCATCCTTATTTTCTGTCTGGATGATCTGTCCATTATTGAGAGTGAAACAATTGTAGCTTGGTACCAACTTTAGTAGTTGATATTACAGATCCTAACTATTATTATATATCTGTATACTTCTTTTAGTTCAGTTAGTATTTGCTCAATATATTTAGGTGCTTTGATGTTTGGTGTATAAATATTTGATAGAACTATCTTCTTGATGGATTGACCTCTTTATCATTATATACTGACTTTCTTTTTCATTTTTTGTACCATTTTTAGTCTTTTTCTGATATGAGTTCTAGCTATCCCAGCTTTTTGTTGTTGTTGTTACTGTTGCTTAAAATATCTTTTTCCATCCTTTCATTCTCAGTCTATGTGTGTTTTTAAAGCTAAAGTGACTCTCTGGTAGACAGCATATTATTTAATCTTTTTTTTTATACATTCAGCTATTCTGTATCTTTTGACTAGAGAACTTTATCCATTTACATTTAAAGTAAATGTAAAAGAAGCCAATCTGAAAAAGTTAAATAAACACTATATGTTTTTTACTGTATGACATCTGAAAAAGGCAAAAGACCAGTGTTTGGCAGGGGTTGGGTGAAGGGAGGGATGAATAGGTAGAGCACAGAGGATTTTTAGGATAGTAAAAAATACTCTGTATGAGACGATAATGATGAATACATGTCATTGTACATTTGTCCAAAGCCCTAGAATGTACAGCACCAAGAGTGAACTGTAATGTAAACTGTGGACTTTGGATGATTATTGATGTGTCAGTATAGGTTCATTAATTGTAAAAAAAATGTATATCACTCTGGTTGGGAATGTTGATAATAAAGGAGGCTATGCATGTGTGAAGGCAGGGTATATACGAGAAATCTCTGTACCTACCTGTTAGTTTTGCTCTGAACCTTAAACTGCACTATAAAGTCAAAATTTAAAAAAAAAAAAAATCATAGGTGCTCTTTGTAGAATGGTTAGAAGACACAAATTATATAGAAAGTATAAAGACAAACTGTATAAAGAAATGACCATTACCATTATTTTATTGTGTTGTCTTCCCCACTTTTTTTTTTAATGCTCCTTGTGGACTTTGAAGTAAGATATGCATGATTTGAATACTAACCCAAATACTACTATCTGTGGATCTTGGGTGACTTGTTGAACTTCCCTGAGCCTCTTTTTCCTCCTCTGTAAAATGAAAATACTACTCAGCAATCTAAATTTTATCACACATGTTTATCATCAATTAAATCACCAATTAGATTAGGCCAACTCCTATTTGTGTTTAAAGACTCCACTTAAATGTAACTTACCCCAGGAAACTGTATTTGAAAAGACTCAGTGACACACATATGATTAATATATGAACAGACAGTGAAGCAACCAGAGCCCCTAACATGGTGCTTGACTCATGCCTGTGTTTGATACATGGAAATTACTACTCTTATTATTATTTCAAGATTATATTGCATATACAATTTTACGTCTTGCCTTATTTTTATTTAAATGCTCCAAAGTGAGTATTTCCCCATCTTATTATGAAGTGAAACAAATTAAAGAATTTTAAACAGAAAAATGAAGTATAAATGGAGATTTTTTTCTCCATTTTTGAAACCTGGTTTCAGAATTTTAATATGGAGTCACTCTCTCAGTGTTTGAGAACATCATTCTTAGACTTGGAGAACCTAAAAATAAAGAACCTCTAATTGGAAGGCACCATAGGTCTTCATTAGTCTAACTCACTCCCATTGAGAAATCCTTTGGGTAGTGTTATTAACAAATGATCACTTGGGCCAGATATGGCTGCTTCCAGTGACAGGGACCTCACTACTAGCTATTTTTGCTAGAGGAACTATGCTCTCTTTTGTACTTTTGAAAGGACTAGAGCTGTGTGGGATTCCAATGTAAACTGACAATAAAAGAGACGAATTACCATAACTGGCTGTTTCAGTTATGAAGATTAAATAGCCTTTTATTGCAGATGTTTACCAAGGAAAATGCTCCCCAGTGGAAGACTAAGCAGTTAAGATAGATTTGATGAGGGTTTTAATTGCTGTTATGTAAGTGGTAATGGAAAGGTTTTATTAAATGTCACACAAGAGTCAATCGATAGTTTAAAAGAGAAAAGCTTCTCTCTAATATAGACCTCAGGCTTTTCCAACAGTAGTTTGTCAGCAGGGGCAGTTCTATCAGCAACCACAAATATTTATCAAGTACCCAGTATGCATATGGCAATATCATAAATGTGTCGGGGACTGTTGGGGATTAGAAAAAATAAGCCCATGCTGCAGAGGATCTAATGATTTGAAGCAAGCAAATAGCTACCATGGAAACCAAAATAAATATAGATATATGCATTTGTATAGACATATATATGCATTCTACTAAAGAGCAATTCAATATACAACATCAGGAGTCAGAATAAGAGATACACTAAAATTGAATATTTATAAAAATAGCGTTTTCTTTTCAAAATAGTTTAACACAAAGATTTTTGTTCCTTTATTTGTTTTCCTAGTATTACAATGGAAAAAGCATTCGGCTGGAAGACAGAACACTTGGGTTCTAGTCATCACTACCTACCTATAACTAGGGCACTTATTTAATTTCTCTGGGTCTGAGTGTTCATCTGTAAAATGCAGCTTTGGATAAAGTTCTGAGGACTTTTTGCTAGCTCTAAGATTCATCGATTCTATGAAGGTCTAAGCAACCTCAGTATAGGCATATAATAATTTGTGTTATAAAATTATTTTACACAACTTTTAGTACTCCATTCATTGCATAAAGTACATGCATGCTAAGATGAGAATTCTGTTTCTCACAAAATGCATATATTTTAAAACTAAAATAGAAACTTGATCAGTAGATCATAGTTGGTATTTCCCAGATCCCCAAACTTCTGCAAGATTATCTAAAACAATTTTTATCAAATTCAGCATACTGTCAAACCTGTCTCTTTCTATCGGTGTCACACTCTCCTAACTACTCAGTGAGCTATGTTGATAAGTAAAAAGCATATTTGCTTTTGAAAAAGAGCTAATCCTTCTGAAAATGGGTGATGGTAGAACATGAATCATTCTGTGCCATTTTGTAGTTTTTGTGTGATCTATCACAAGTGAATCAGAAACTTGACCTCTGTAAAGAAGTGGCTGACTTTGAGAGGTTATTGGATTTAGAGTGGGAATGCCTGCATTCAAGTCCCAACTCTACCATTCTTTAGATCTGTGGCCTTAAGAACATTGTTTCCCTCTCTGTGTCTCTTTACCCAATTTAAAGGACATGGGTCTTTGTATTGGGCTGGCCAAAAAGTTCGTTCGGGTTTTTCCATAACATCTTTCGGAAAACCCGAATGAACTTTTGGGCCAACCCAATATTTAAGGTGAGATAATCTACAGATGTCTATACTACAAGTAATCATACCTTTGGAGGACTTTTGTGATTTTAGACATTTCAGATGTTTTTCTAGGATCAAAAGGATTTGTTGAGCTGTTATTCCATGCTAGGCATTATGCTAGTCAATTTCACTAAGAACCTCTCATTTAATCCGGAAGAGCTGCAACCAGATTAAAGATTGAACTGATATAAAATAATTTATGAGGATTTGGTGAAAGTGAAAGTAATGGTTAGTGGGTTACTGCTCTTGAGGAGGAACCTGCTATAGCTTCCCACTTTCAGTATTTGCCATGGATAACAGCTTTGGAAACGAAAAAATGCTGTGCATGGATTAACTCAGTTTAGTTGCTAGGAATACAGTAAAGTGTCACTGCATTTTCAACCCATTCTCTCTAGCCCCCAAGATCTAGCATGATCTAAAAGCCACCTACCAGCAGCTATGTTTATACAGGTTAGAGGGCTGTGTTAGAGTCATTTTCAATGGAATGGATGTCAGAGCCAGCAGGAAATGCACAAAGTAAGTAAAGAATAGCCTGAAATGTGCTTCTGGATCAATTATTTAACAAACGCAGTTTACTTCCTCTTCAGAGTATAATAAACATGGTAATTCTTTTCTGAAAGATGACTATAAATGAAGGGAAAATTATGAATATGCCTACTATGTGCCAGGCACTTAATTCGAAACAAAGCAATTTATATACAGTATTTAATTCTGTCCCCTCAGCAATCCTAAGAAGTGGTTATTCCTAATGTTTCATTCACAGGTGAAGGAACTAAGGCTTAGGAAAATAAGTCACACAGCTGAAATAGTGGGATTTAAACCTATGCCTCCATTGTAATACCAAACCCAAGACTATTTCTGGGCATGCTTTCAGGTTCCCAGTAGATGGATGACTTCTCATCTATCCACTGGCTCACTATCATTTCGGTTCTACTCTATGAGTAGGAAAGGAGTTCCTGTAAAGGGACTCTGCAATGTTCTCATCTCCAGTGTATTGCTTTCTGTAAACACACGTTTAGAATTTCATTGGAATTTGGCTTAAAGCTGGTTTCCTCTGTTAAAAATTTCCCCAAGAAGGACCAACAATCTGTTATCAGCCTCAGGATGTGTGGTACATTAGATCATCGTTCCCCTTTTCTTCATGCCCTCCCTGTAGAATTGTATATCCATACCCTTTGCCATGTGACCTTGAAGTTCTTCCCTTTAAAAGTAGAGTTTCTTTCCATTAGCTTGATGTCAAGTTTGGCCGTGAAACTTTCTTTGACCAATGGAATGTGGAAGAAGTGACAGTGTGCCAGTTCTAGGCCAAGACCATCAAAGGCATGGAATATTACCACATGTCCTGTTGTACTCCTGCCTGTCACCACAAGGAGAACATGCCTGGGTTTCTGCTGGTCCAAAGAGGATGAGAGAAATGTGGAGCAGACCTGAGCCCAAACTGCAGCCTAAAGCAGAGCTGCCTGTAGACCCAGAATAAATGGTTTTTAATGGAAGCCACTGAGATTTGGGATGTAATATAGCATTATCATCACAATAGTTAAATAGTAATGTGAATGAATGAATTGGGTTCTGTTTAAAGGAAAGTTTTGGTAGGAAAGAGAGTAAAGAGAGCAGGATGCTGGCTGTCTTCTGGTAAAGGAAGTGAAGAAAAAGTCAGAGAAGATGATTAGTGTAGGAAAAAGCAGAAGAAGAAGGCCCCCAAAATGGCAAAATGCGTATCAGGTCTTTGGAGACTGGTGGGTCAGAGAGCAGGGACCTATTGTGTGACTTGGTGCTTCCTTGAGACCTTTATGACAAAAGATGAACGTGCTCTGGCATAAAGACAATTGGGAGTGACAGAGGCATTGAAATATGTAGGCAAACTCTGGAACTGGTAACTCACACTTCATGTTCAGAGGCAAAAAGAATTTAATAGATTAGAGAACCTCCACATTTAATCTCCTGCTCTCTAGCTAAAATTATGGTGCTGTAGGGTAAAGCAGGATGTCTGAAAATTATCTGTGGCAAGTTTTGTGTTTAAAGAGAAGGTTCCAAATGAGGGGGAAATAGTGTGTTTTTTTCCTTCTGAAATGACTTTATTTCTGTAGTGCTCTAATAAGCGTGCTTTCCTTGATGGGCTGATGGCTGGCTGCATTATGTGTGTTTGTTTCTCTACTGCTCTTCAGAGCTACAATAGCACTTCAGATAATGGCTGTGATGTAATCGCCATTACACAGATGTTATTTGATCAGATGCCACTCATCTCTCTGGCTCCTAAACATCTGATCTCCATAGCATCCCACATTGTCATTCAGGTGGGAAGAAGCAGAATTTCTGAAGCTCATTTCTTTTTCCAAAACCTGCTTCTTAAAAAAATGACAGTAAGTGCTGCCTTCCTTGGGAAGAAAAAAACAAACTCTCTGGAGAGAAACATAATATTCCATTTTCAGAGGACCGACTAAATTAATCTTCTGTTATCTACATGAAGAACTACCAGGCCACCATAAAATATGATAATGTTTATCTATATTTACTGATTTGAAAATATATACATTTCCAATTGATTAGTTTAAAAAGCTCATTGATAAACAGCATATGTAGTATGATTTTTATTATACAATAATGTGTGTGTATATATGGGTAGAAAAGAATATAAATTAATAATATTCAAAGCCAACAGCCTTAAAGGGGCCAAGATTTTATTAGTGGTTACACCTGAGTGATAGGATTTTATAAGATTTAAACTTGTATCTTATACTTTTTCCAACCTTCTTTTTGCAATGAGTACTGCTTTCTGTAATCAAAGAAATAAATGTTTTACTTTCAAAAAAATAAATGAAGGGCATGTCTGTAACTTTTTATGAAATGTCATAAGTATTTTACCTTACTCAAAATAATGTAAAGCTGCTCTTTTCCTTCACATATGACTAGAGTAGAGGTAAGTTATTATAAATGGACTAGGATGATTTGTAGAGCTTTGGAAAGGCCACTAGACACCTGCTACTTAAGCATGATAGACACTGTAAAATATGCTTTGTTGGGTTACATTTAAATACCTTTCCTTGCAAAGGTGAAAGTACAGTTAATCATTCATTCAACAAATATATATTCAACATCTAGAGCAAGGTACTGTTCTTTGTACTGGAGGAATAATAACCCTCTATATTTGCTTTCTAATATTCATCCTATGCGTTATCATTTATTGTCCTCATGGTATGAGGTGAACCAGGCCAATGTATGATCACTTTTCAGATGAATGAACCAAAGCTCAGATAGTGAAATGACTTGTGTACGTCAGCAGGGCACCACCTCTCTCCAGATTTAGCTGCCTTATCGCTGGTCTCTCAGTCCAGTGTTCTTGGCACTCCAAACTTCATCAAAGCAATGGGAGTCTCTTTTATTTTTGTATTATTTTCCTACCTAACTGTAGTTGCCTTTTGAACTCAGCTTTCCACTTAAGGGATGTTGCTGTCTAAACAACTGGGAACAGTCACCTGGAATTGGATTCGCTTTTCAGATGGATTACACTGGCAAAATCTGACTGGTCATTAATATTTTATGAATGAGTTTATAAGAGTGTCTTGACAGCAAGCTGAGAGGAGGTAAAGGAAGAGGGCAGAAAGCAGGACACCAGGATGGCAGATAGGAGCAGTAATCTCCTGGAAGCCAATGACAGCATGGGTGACTTGGATTCTGAAGTAACCACGTTTGTTGATTCTCCGTCATCCAGTCCATCCCAGAGATTAGTGTAAACTGGTCCATGCAATCCCTTTCCCTTACCTAGTAATTTGTTTAGGAAGTAACAAGCAACCCAATTCTGGCAAGTAAGACATGAGAGAAAAATCTATTTGGAGCCTCATCTATCAAGTAGACACAAAGAAGTTTCCCTAATTCTTCCTCTCAATGTTTCTGTGAAGGACGGTAAAACATGGAACTGCTGCAGCCGTTTTATGGCCAAGAGAAACTAACTTGAGGTCATAGTTCATGGAAGGAATTTGGTGATGGCCTGGATGAGCCACTGAATCAGAAAGCCTTGAACTCTGAGTTGTTGACATCCTGTTATATGAGATAACTCATTTCCTCGTAGCTGAAGCCCATCACACTTATGGTGTTCTGATATTTGCTGCTGAAACTTTCAAACTGATGTAGTTTCCTAGGAGAGGAAAGTGGAGTTATAAGAGGGCAAAGTAGGAAGGCCCTGATAATAAAAACTCGTATTTCAATTTTTCCCAGAAATGGTCCTTCATGGCAATACATTGCAACATAGAACAGTGTAGATTAGAACTTCTCAATGTAGAGTCTCTAGGGAAGTTTGTTAAGATTCAGATTCAGATTCAGTAACTAGCTTCCAAGTGATACTGGTGTTGCTGGTCTAGAGCAAGATTGTAGAGAGCAAAGAATTGGATGTGGAAACCATACATATTGATTTAAGCTCTAAAAACCTTCTCATCATATGAAGGTAGTAACTCATAAATTTTAAATCACTGTATAAGACCTATTAGTGATGATGATGATGATGATGATGATTATGATTAGGGTGATGATGATGCCAATGATGAAAACGGTCACTGCATCTGCATAAAGATGATGGGTATACTGAGGTGAATTAGAACATGGAATCTGGAATTAGCGAAATAGGACCAAATCCTGGCTGTACCTCTTATTAACTGCATGACCTCAGATAAATTACTTAACATCTTCCAGTTTCCTTATTAGCAATATGGATGTGTTAATGATACCAACCTAATAGAGGTATTCTGGAGATGGAATGAGGTAATAAATACACACGGTGCTTAGAGGTACCTGGTAAATAGTCAGTGTTCTACTAATAGCAGCAGCAGCAGCAGCAGCAGCAGTAGTAGTAATATCTTGTGCATAAAGTTTCCCTTTGATTATCTTACTTCTGTTGTGACCAAACTCCTCTATGCATTGAAACTTTTGTTTGAATGTTCTCTACTGTTTCTCCTAAAATGAAACTTGGTTTCACCCTAGTAATCCCACTTCTGTTCACTGATCCTTGATAGCCAGCATGGAAAACGGCATAACCCGAGTCTTACTATAAGCTGGTTAAGGCCACATGTAAAATCTAGAAGAGTATAAAAACAGTCCTTATTTGGGGATAACATTGGCTCAGTTCCCCTCTGGAACTACAGAAGGGAGGAGATTCTGACCCACCCAGCACTCTGCATGACAATTCTGTAGACAGCAGAAAAACTATACCCGTTGGGACTTTTCCTATCATCTCTTCCCCTTTTTCTGTTCCCATTGTTTTCCTCATCTTCTCTCCTCTACAAATGAAATACCAGAACTTAGCGCTTCCAAACCTGACTTCCTTATCTATCACTTTGCTCACCTCACACCTCTTGAGGTTTTTCCTAATCCCCCCCCAAGCATCAGGTTCCTTCTGGCTTTTTTGGATCCTCAAATGCCCTCTAACTCAGCTATTTCAATACTACTCTCTCGGTTGCTTTAGGACTTCCTACTCCCTTGCTCTTCAGTAATGCTCCTCTGTCAATCCCTAACCTGGGCCACAACCATAATTCTGTTTCTCTACTCTTAAGTTCTGAGCTTCACTGGAGAAACTTAAATAACAACCAAACCAAGACACTGATTAGAATCAGTATCAAATGGACCCTTGTCAATTCCCTGTCACATTCCCCACACTAGCTGTTTCAAACATTTTCCCACATTTTTCAGGCCTCTGACATGATTCCTTTTTCTTAGAGCAGTGTTTCTTTAATATTAATGTACGAATGCATCTCCTGGGAACCTTGTTAAAATGAAATGTCAACAATTGATGCTGAAATTGGTTTAGAAACCAGTCTTTTGAGTAGGAATGTCTTAGTTTTCATCCCCTTATGCTTTCTCTGGAACTTTGGTCCAAAAACTATTTTCCTTTTGTCTTACATCTTCAATTTCTTCTTCACAGTCTCCCTCCCCTAGACCCACAAGCATAGTCAAGTCTAGCAAATATAAGCTTTTATTAACTCCACTGTTCCTTAAAGTAGCATTTCTCAAAATGTGTTCTATGGAACAATAATTTTTCATTAGTATTTCGTAGTATTCCATGCAAAAAAGTGGATTCTATGTCAAATACATTTGGAAATGTTAGATAAAACATAGTGCAAAGATTTCTTTAGACAGTGTTTTCTACATGTAATTCCTTAAGCACCAACTCTGGAATTAGTTTAGTAAATATGATTCTAGAACTCTGACTTACTTCACTCAGTATGACAATCTCTAGGTCCATCCATTTGGCTGCAAATGGCATTCTTTCTTTCTTTTTTACAGCTGAGTAGTATTCCATTGTGTATATGTACCACATCTTCTTTACCCACTCCTCTGTCGATGGACATTTAGGTTGCTTCCATGTCTTGGCTGTTGTAAATAGTGCTGCATTGAACATTGGGGTGCAGGTATCTTTTTGAATTACAGTTTTCTCCAGATATATGCTTAGGAGTGGGATTGCCCTCCTATGCCCTCCATATGGTAGCCCTATGTTTAGTTTTTTAAGGAACCTCCATACTGTTCTGCATAATGGTTATACCAACTTACATTCCCACCAACAGTATAGGAGGGTTCCCTTTTCTCTACACCCTCTGCAGCATTTATTGTTTGTAGGTTTTTGATGATGGCTATTCTCACTGGTGTGAGGTGATACCTCATTATAGTTTCGATTTGCATTTCTCTAATAATTAGTAATGTTGAACATCTTTTCATGTGCTTTTTGGCCATCTGTATGTCTTCTTTGGAGAAATGTCTATTTAGATCTTCTACCCATTTTTTGATTGGGCTGTTTCTTTTTTTGATATTGAGCTGCATGAGCTGTTTGTATATTTTGGAGATTAATCCCTTGTCAGTCATATGGTATTACTTACATGTGGAATCTAAAAAAAATGGTACAAGTGAACTTATTTACAAAACAGAAATAGAGTTACAGATGGAGAAAACAGACTTGTGATTACCAGCGGGAAAGTGGGGGGCGAGGGATAAATTGGGAGATTGGGATTGACATATACACACTACTATATATAAAATGGATAACTAATAAGAACCTACTGTATAGCACAGGGGACTCTCCCCAATGCTGTGTAATGACCTATATGGGAATAGAATCTAAAAAAGAGTGGATATATGTATATTTATATCTGATTCACTTTGCTGTACAGCAGAAACTAACACAACATTGTAAATCAACTATACTCCCATAAAACTTAAAAAAAAAAAAGAGGAGTGTAAAAAATACCACTCTAGAACTACCATCTCAATTGACCTTTCTTTTCAAGGCACAACTTCTCCAAACCATAGTGTACATAGATTGCCTCAAGTCCATCAGCACCTACTGAGTCAGGAAGCCCTTGCTCGTCAGCTTTTGCTCACTCTTCAAATGAAACTGTTCCTTCAAATAAAATGATCACATTCCCTTTTACTAACCAATTTTTTTAAATTACATATTCCTGTATGTAACACAGACATATAGGGGAAAGTAAGAAAGTAAAAATTATCCATAATCTCAATACCCATATATAACCATGATTAACATTGTTTTACATATCCTTCCAACCTTCTGTCCACATATGTATGTTAACGAATATACACACATACCGTATGCTTATATATGTACATAATATATGTGTATATATATATATATATGTTCATACACTATGTACAAATATTTGTATACATATATCTGTATGTGTGGATATATATATAATATATATAAGTACGTGCATGTATATACACACACAAATGTATTGTGTGTCTGAATAGTATATATTGAGTAACAAGTTAAACAGTTTTTCTCTTAACAGTGGCTATCACAATTCCTTTAAGGCATAGAATAGTTCCTACTTTTGACAACTACTTTAGTAAGTGCTTGGAGTAGAAGGTGAGCTCCTGACGGGGGAGGAAGCTGCTTTCCCTAACAGAGGGGAAAGTATTTGTCCTTTTCTTGAGACTTTGGGAAGGGTCATATTGATGAGAGGGGAAAGGGAAGAGGAGTTGTGGGTAGCACAAAACTCTTTGCTGTGTGGTATTATTCTCTCTTGAGCCTTCAAACATTTGAGAATGCCTGAGCAGCTTCATTTTGTAGCAGCTGGTGGAGGAACTGAGTTTCTTGTTTACCTTCACACGGTACAGCACCTGGTACAGATAGTAAATGAGGGTACAAGAGCCCAGGCACAGAGAAGGATATGAAGACAAAATCACCCAAGTTACTACATGCGTATCTTGGGAAAGATTTAAATATCCATAGGTGTTAGAGTCGGAGGTTTAAAGGCAATATTACTTATATGTTTGAAAACAAATGAGCAGCCACCCCTGGCACTGGGAAGATAAAGTATATATTTAAGTATTATACGACTTATTGTGTATTCCTTTGCAAAAAATGATATCAAACACTATAATGTGTTTCGTATCCTGAAAACCAGGTTTTCAATTTTATTGGATGGACCAGCCATTGATTTTTCAGCAACCTAGTCTTTTTTTTTTTTTTTTTTTGCGGTACGCGGGCCTCTCACTGTTGTGGCCTCTCCCGTTGCAGAGCATAGGCTCCGGATGCGCAGGCTCAGCGGCCATGGCTCACGGGCCCAGCCGCTCTGCGGCATGTGGGATCTTCCCGGACCGGGGCACAAACCCGTGTCCCCTGTATCGGCAGGTGGACTCTCAACCACTGTGCCACCAGGGAAGCCCCAGCAACCTAGTCTTAATATGCAAATGCAATTTTATATACGTGGTTTTGATAAAGCCGTTAAAAATCTGACCATATCATATCAACTTTAATAAGTTTGATTCTTGGGTTCAATAACACTGATAATATGTTAATCTTAGGCCTTGTGGTGATGCCTCAGCATTAGAGTCCAGCTCTCTCTACCCTATTCCAATCTTTTGATCCTCATCTTTTCCTATCATCCCTTCCTCTCCTACCTCCCCTGAAGAGATTGCAAAACCACATACACCATAAGCTCTAGGCACACTCAGGTACTTAGCAGCTACTAAATGGCAAAGCCTTTCAAAACCCCTTGTGTTCTTGTTGTCTGGAATGCCCGTCTCCTCAGTATCCACCTGTCTATTTGAAAAAACCTTTCTTCAATCTCTCCACGCAAAATGGATAGTTCAGTTTTCTCAACTTTCCAAGCATTTTATTTATATCTTTATTATAGCAGTTATCATGTTATCTTTTTATTATTTGTTTACATGCGTTCTTCTGGCCTGGAGGTGGGAGGGGAGATGATTCAATATTATAAAATACGAACACATTCTGAATCTATTTATGATTACTAATAACCATGATGCCAAAGCTAATGTGATGATTATAATATGCTAGTACACGTAGCAATAGAACTCTGCCCCAACTATTACGCCTGAACAAATGTGCTTAGGCTTTCTCTCTCTCTTGCTTTCTTCTTATTTAGCAGTTGGATAATGCTCTGAGGTCTATTATGCCATACATTTTCCTCTCAAACACAGTGGATCTCAAACATGAACTTGCGTATTAAGTATCTGGGTATTTAGTTAAAGTACAGATTCTGATGCAGTAGATCTGGAGTGAATCCTGAGAGTATGCATTTCTAATATGCTCCCCAAAGAGACCAACACAAGTGACCTTTACGTCCTAGAAAACGTGTCCATTGTTGTGAACTAAATGAGTGCTAAGGCCTGGCAGAAAATTTATGCATGAAGAATTTATATCTCAGATGAGGTTTGGGTTCTAAAATCAGCCAACACTACATATAGTTAAAATTATCTTTGAAAATATCATAGGAAGTTGCCGTGGTGGAGAAGGGCACAATAAGGGAACAGTTTTCTCAATAAGTTCAGTATATCTTTAGGTTGATCCTTCAGTGTTTGACACCTGACAAAGGATCAGTGAAATGCACATAATCAACTGGTTCTATCCAGACTGTGCACCTAAGCCTTACAGTCCAGCATTCTCTATGTCTGGCTAATATTTAAAACCGGAAAAACAATTTTGATCAACATGGTATGGAGAGTTTATTCACTGTCTTGTCTGCAGAAATTTGATAATTCTTTGGTTGAGTACCATGTGAAGGAGTCAGTTTACAGGTAGAGATCATGTGGCATAAAAATAAATAAATAGTTAAACAGATAAATATCTTAAAACACTAGAATTATAATGCTTACTCTCTGAGAAGCATGTGGGAACTAAGCCTGCTGTGTGAAAAATATCTTCTAACCTCCCATCTCATGTTCATTCTTGGGTATAGGTTTACTGAGCAGAATGGCAATCAGAACTCATGCTACGTGAGTTGTATTGTTGTATTCCTCTCTTCCTTTTTCTATTTTTGACCGAAAGAGTATAGTTAAATATGTATAAATTATATGCTTGTAGTCCCAGTGTTCTCGTGATATTGATGCCAAACACATGTAAGCTTTTTATGTATTCCTGCCATCTATAGATTGAGATTAAAAGTTTAGGATTTCTCAAACAGACAGCCTGCAAGCCAAGGCCTGCAAAGCAGTGGAGTGGAATATGGAAAGCCCGTCATAGACTATTGAAAATGAAATAAATGTATTTCTGCTGAAATCCATAAACCTGTCGTTTTCAGTTCCCAAAGATAAGCCAATATAGGAAAGTACGTGATTTTTTCATAATTCCTTATCCTTTTTATGGACTATTTTTTGTTAAAAGAACTGGATAGCTATTCAACCTTTATTGTCATTTGGTTCCTGTTCTCTCTTTAGGGTGTAGTTGATCATGAGTATTAGGCACTTCTAGAATGTTCATTTTCCCTTTACAAATAACAGTGAAATTGAAAACTTTTATGTCACTCTAATGGAGCCCAATGAACTTTTGAGGCATGTGATTAAAGACTAGGCAATAATCAATTTTCCTATAGTCTAGTTCCATACTTATCCCTTGCTTTCTCTACCAGATATATTGCTCTACCAAATCAATAGAATTTTTGTAAAAGAGCATACTTCTAAAATAAAATGCATTAGTCCCTCTTACTTCCTAATCTCAGAGTCAGACTGGACTAACAACCTGTTCTTAATGTCTCTGAGCAAGCTAATCGTGCCTCCTACCTAAGGGTGCCGGGGAGATGATTGAAAATATTGAGATATAAAAACACACTGGAGCTATAATAAACAGCTCAGCAATATGCCTTCTGAGGTGGACAGATTCTTGGTAGGCAGTCCTAATTACTGCAGTCTCTTTTAGGTGTTCTAATGCACTCGGCTGAATTACGCACCACACTGCTTCTGAATGACACAGCCATTTCTGACTCCATTAATATGGAAGATTTCAGCCAAATGCTCTTAAACGATAGCTTCTCTTTATTTGTAATTTCAGACTCTATTGATTTCCTTCTGTTCCCTTCATTATGATTTCAATTGATTACCTTGGCAACTGCAATAACAATGATTGCACTTGACACTGTCTGAGACTCTTGAGATGGTATTTGAATAGGAATGGTATAATTTGGGGGAAAGTGCCTGGAAGAACCTGTCATTAACAGGACACTTACACTTTACTTTTATTGACTTTCCTCTCTTTTGAGTAGGCCCTTGTCACAGAGTTGGCTGTTAACAGGGCTACAGTAGTAGCTGAGATTTCTGCAGCTTTTCAGAGGGTAAAAGATTCTTACTATCAAAGAGAGTGGTATGGGCTTGCATATATAGACACACACATATACACCTGAAAATATAGTGTGTGTTTGTGTGTGTGTGTGTGTGTGTGTGTGTGTGTGTGTGTGTGTGTGTATGTGTGTGTGTAGCTGTTGTCATTTTGCCCGTGCTGCTGGCTCTGTGACTTGCCATTCAGGTCAGCGTACCAGCTGTGGTGGGCATTTTGTGGTGATTGAACTTTTAGGGCATCAGACCTTAGATTAAAGGCTCCAGCCAAGATTTAATAATATATTCTGAACAGTGTCTTTATTAGGCTTTTAAGGAAAAAGAAACAAACAAACTTGCTTTATGTCATTGTCATACCACAGAGTTTAAAATTCAGAGGCTCCATTGTGGATTGCAAACTGCGAATTTTATGCAAGCTCTTAGGTCTCCACTTTTGCTCAGCTGGCGCTTCCTGAAAGAGTGTTTTCTCTATGAGATTCTTGGAGAATAACAGCTATGCAATGGGAAGGCATCTATGTCACACTCTTCTATGTTTCTTTCTTCCAGTGTTGTTTTGAGTAAGTAGCCACCCATTTATCCTGTTGATAATAGCACAAGTCTTCTGAAAGGAGATTCTTGCCAAGTTGCAGGGCTATACAAGAATTTAGGAATACTAAATTTCAGCAATTTCTGCTGAGAGGCCCATGTTCTGTTCGTTCTTTGGAAACGACATAACACTCTGATTTCCACCAAAATGTTTGGCTTATTTCTCTGAGATTTGCCAGGCAGCCTTAGTGTACCGGGAAGAATCATGAATTAGAACTCCACAGACATGGTATCCGGGCTCATCTCTGCCATGGACTATGTGACTTTCTGCAAGTCAGTTTACATCTCTAGACCTCAGTTTACTCATTTGTAAAATGAGGATTGGAATTGATGATGCCTAAGACTCTTTATAACTATATTTTTGTAGAACATCTGCCCATGTAACTTGGTGAGCCAGCTTATTATATATAAATGTCAATGAATTGAAGTAGAGGAGGAAGTACTTGGCATAAAATATGCTTAGTGTTTGTAGAATCTGCACATTTGAAAACAAACAAGCAAACAAACAAATAAATAAATACCAAGGAGTTTTCTTGAGTTCAAGCTATTTTCTGTTTCTCTTGAAAATCATTTGTCCTTGACCATCTGTGTAGCTCCATTGTTTTTTATGAGCTGAAAGCTCATTAGATTTGATCAACTATTTCCTGTTTGGGAGACACAAGATTCTATCTAGTTCCATCCTGTGTATACAACCAGTTTTTAGTTTTCTTTTTCTTAATTTTGCCCCCAATGGGGTGTGAGTATATGTGCATGAGGATTGAGCAGGGGAAGCCTATGGCGTTGCAGCTCCGTATCAGAGAATGGTAAAATAAGCTTTTCAGGGTTATGCAGCTAGATCAGTGAATGCGCTGAGATTTAAGCGACACAATTCTGAGAAGACGCTCCGAAGGTAAACCAGTTAGGATGTTATGCGTTGATTATATATTGTATATTTTATTACGGAAGGTGAAACGAGAGAGGTGAAGAACAAGTAAAGGTCATTCTCTAAAGAAAAAGGCAAAGGAAGAGAAAAAGCAAAGGAGGCAGACTTGGGAAAAGACTCATGAAGTCAGATCCAGCAGCAAGTTCTCCTTTCTGAGAAGAGTCTGTTTTTTCACAGAACTGTAGATTCTCATTTGGTTTTGACATGACCCATCCCTCATCATTGCCAGAAGCAAAATCAGTGTCTTACAGATGAAAAGTCTTCATCTTTACCATGTTTAAGGATGCCAGTCATTCACCAGCCTCAGTATTCAGACTTGCTTGTCTGTCGATAATCATACTGCCAGCAGTCCCAAAAAGGAATCTGGAGTATACAGTGGATGGATGACAGCTAAATTCCTTGACAACACTGAAGAGTCAAGGGAAGGTATAATTTTAATCAAAGAAGCCAGAAGTGGAAGGCGCTTACCCTTTCTCTTTAACAAGCCCTACTCATATCTCACTGTCACCTAACGCAACCCCTACACAGGGGGATCTTGGCTGTTTAAGAGAGGGTTGGTGACAGCCACTTTATGATGAAATACTGTTAGCAGATTAGGAGAAAAGATAGGATACTTAGAGCCTACACTCTTGACTTCCACAGCTCTTGGTAATTGCTTCCTTTCTAAACTAAAAGGCCAATTTAAAACGGAGACGACCCATAGAACAGAAGGAACTGGGCTGTACCAACATAGACTCGGATAATGTTATTAGCTTTATAAGGAGGTTTCATATATTCAGTACAATATACCATTTGATTCTCACAAGAACACCAAGGGGAAGATATTATTTTTACTTTGTGTCATTGGGAAAACAGGCTCACGGAATTTGGTGCAGTTTATGCAGATAGTAAGAGGCAAAAGTCGGGAATTGAAAGCTAATATTACATCAGGTTAGAAAATTCTTTCCATTATAACACAGCTTTCTCCAGGAAAACAAAGCTCTGTATTTAGAAAAATCATATCAGGGTAGAATGGGATGCCCTTGTGAGGAGTTGAGATGACATTGGCCTTGGTCAAGCACTGATTTTTGGATCTCGGAGACTGTGATTGCTAAAAGCAAGGGCTTTCCTTGGCATCACTTCCAACACCTAACATTAAGCCTGGGGTCTTTCTTCTGCTGTCAGTGCTTCCACGCTGGCCTAGCATAGCACTCAATGGCTAACAGATCTGGGAGACTGGCACAGAACTTTGGAATGAACAGATATTCCTTGTGTTGGTACTCCTTTGTAATGGTTTCTCACTTCCTCATCCCACTGCCAGGGAATGTGTCCTTTCATGAGGGCGTTTGAAGGAGATGCTTTTTTGTTTAGTGATTTTCTGCACCAACAGTTTCCTCATTTAGAGGTTGAAATGGATATACCTCACCTTGGGAAGTGATGTTCTAGAATCTGTTCCTTTTTCATGAGCAGCCAGGTGGCAGGGACACTGCAGACATGGAACGAAAGAGGAAACGTCTTTGCAGAGGAGAAAAGGATCAGTGCAAAGAGTGTCAAGGGGATGACTCTGGCCATCCCTTCCCAGAACTAAAATTAAAAAGAAACAACTCTGCCTGCCAAGACTGGGGTAAAGAAACCCTATAGAATGTGGTTTCTGCTAGGGATTTCTTGTTTTTGCTTGTCAGTAGGCATTCTTGATGTTTATGTCTATGATATTTTAGTAAAAACCTTAATTCAGGGACCATGACGGCTACATTAGTGAAGATTTTGACAATCCAGGGACTAAACCAAAATGGCAACAGCCACGTGCAAGAGGCACATAAACCTGAATTAAGTTCACTAGAACACAGGGATGATCACATTGGGTGACAGTCATTAGGCACTATGTTGTACATAAAACAATATACTCTTTTCAATTGCAGTGTACATTAAGAGACTGCATGTTAAAAAAAAAAAAGAGAGACTGCATGTTTTGGAGTCAAAAAGGTGGCTTAGGCATGAGATACTTCTGGATTAAAAGGCCAGCTCTGCTACTTACAAACTGCATGGCCTTGGAAGAGTCATTTAACCTTCCTGAGCCTCAGTTTTCTCACCTGTAGAATGAAAATAATGGTTCTAATTTGTAAATATGTAAAACACTTTATAAATTGCAGGTATCATTGTCACTATTTAACTCTAAAGTGATTCTGTATTGGTTGTATTAGCATTATTTTTTGTTGTTCTCAGTGATTATTTCTCTGGTCACTTGTTCTACATATAATTGCAAAGGTTAGTATGTTGCTTTTAGATATATACTCTTAATGAACTGGTAATAGAGAACAGGATCAAGAGATGGCCTCCCTTCGTTAAGAATAGAAGTAGAGGGCTTCCCTGGTGGCGCAGTGGTTGAGAGTCCGCCTGCCGATGCAGGGTACACAGGTTCGTGCCCCGGTCCAGGAAGATCCCACATGCCGCGGAGCGGCTGGGCCCGTGAGCCATGGCTGCTGAGCCTGCGCGTCCGGAGCCTGTGCTCCGCAATGGGAGAGGCCACACAGTGAGAGGCCCGTGTACCGCAAAAAAAAAAAAAAAAGAATAGCAGTAGAGAATCATAAAATGTACCAGCGTTCATAGTTATTTGGTTGGAGAGGTATGATTTGCATCCCAGTTGATTGTCATCAGTTCACTGACACTGAGGTTAATCTCTAGATTCTCAACTGCCATAGCATAGTATTGAACTTTTGTTCATTTAGCATCTCATATGTTTTTAAAGTTGTTTTGAAAAGAAGACTTGGCCAAGAATCTATATTGACTTTATATAAGGTCATTCCATCTTATGTAACTTCTTTTCAAGTTCCTAGATCTATCTCAGACCAGTCACATTCTTCATTGGTTGTTTGCAAAAGCATAGATTTCTAGTCATTGACAATGGGGTTAAAATTAATGGTAATAGCAAACATATATATGGTTCTTACCATTTACTGGGCATTGTTCTAAGCACTTTAAATATATTAACTTATTAATTCTTATTAATAAGTGGATTCTCCATTATTATCTTCAATATACAAATAAGTAGTACCACTCCTGGGGCAGGGCAAGAGGAGTCTCTGTCCTGACCCCTGTGCTTCAGTAGGCTCTGCTTTGGGCTCTTCTCCAGCTGTACCCCTCCCAGTGGACAAAGGGTCTATGGAGCCAAGGGTGCATGTTCAACTGGATGGTCAAGGGAAAGCCAAGCGGTAGCTGCTTGTAGGAGTCATGGAAGGAGCTCACATTCATGGTCAGAGTAGTGTAAACATTGTATCCTTACCATAAAGGAAAAGCGTGGTGGGAGAAAGGAGTGTGAGCTACTGGCCAGCTGTCCTGGTGCCACCATGTCCCGATATGATACCCTGAGAATTCTACATGTGAACTTTGTCTTTCTAGAATGATAGAAGATAAAACAGTATACTAGCTTGAGTTATGATCTTTCATTGGATGTATGATAAGTGGGCCTCCATTCATACTCTTTTCCCAGGCTGCACAAATGCTAGAGGTAGGCATATGAATGAGGAAATTGAAGCATATTGAAGTTAAATGATGTGTTCAGTTTCCCAGAGCAAGAAAGTGCTAGAGCTGTGATTTGAACACCTTATGCTATGCTATTGTTATAGTTGAGTTTAAGGAATCTGCTAATATGATATTGGCAAGACCTTTCACCCTCATTCTTCACCATCCTCAAAGAATGGTCCTGCAAGAAGATCCGAGATTTCTATGCTGCTGAAGCAGACATGAGAGCACGTGCAGCCGTTGTCATGCTGCATTCAAGGGGACACACAGTGCCCCGGGGTTTGACTCAGGGGCCAGTGGGCAGCAAGGGGCAGGCAGAGTTATAGACCAGATCAACTAGAGGAGAAACATTTTGAGCCACCAGAAAAATCTGGATGTTTGGTAAAATTTGGTTGAGGGAAAATGAAGGGTTCATTACAAAAAAAAGGAAAAGAGGTTAAAACGCCCTGGTATCGTAGGATGTCCTTCAGTTTTGAAGTCAGAACTGTATTCAGATCTTAGCTTCTCTATTTGCTAAGTGACTTTGGCAAGTTATTTATGCTGACCAGGCCTTTGTTCCCTCATTCGTAAAAGTGGAGAGGACAGAAATCCCATGAAAACTTATTAGCACAGTGCCTGACACAAAGAAGCCACCCTATAAATGGAGATATGAGCATAACAGAAATATTAGCAGTAGTGAAAAAATAGAAATAATAATAATGATAATAATAGCTAATGTTCGTATAGAGTTTACTAAATTCCAGACGCTCTGCTCGGCACTTTCTGTATTTTAGCTCTGTAGTCCGCATAACAAACGAATGAGAGAGTTCTATCATTACTAGTCCCCCTTTACAAATGAAGAAACTGAGGCATCAGGAGACTAAGTAACCTGTACAGAGTCACTGGGATGACAAAGTGGCAGAGACAAGATCCTAAACCAGGGGCCAGAAAACTTCCACTATAAAGGACCAGATAGTAATTATATTATGTTTTGTGGGCCAGACTGTTTAGTTCCAAGATCTGCCATAATAAAGAAGGGGCAGGAGAAGGGGCAATTGGAGGGAAAATAAAAACCTCAATATTTTAAGGGTTTTTGTTTTGTTTTGTGGTATGCGGGCCTCTCACTGTTGTGGCCTCTCCCGTTGCGGAGCACAGGCTCCGGACGCGCAGGCTCAGTGGCCATGGCTCACGGGCCCAGCTGCTCCGCGGCATGTGGGATCTTCCTGGACCGGGACACGAACCCGTGTCCCATGCATTGGCAGGCAGACTCTCAACCACTTGCGCCACCAGGGAAGCCCTTTAAGGGTTTTTTTACCAGACAGTTAAAGTCTCATTTAGTGATGGAGATGCTATTTGGTTAGAGAGATCTTTTAATGGACACATTGGTTATGCAAGTGAAGGCATAGATTGGATGGGAGAAAAACTAACTCCTTTGCGTAAGAGTGCTCATCTTGGGTGGGTATGATGCTCATACAAGTTGAAAAATCTAACTTAGCCTAACCTTGTGCTGCGGGGGCCGAGGAGGAGGAAAGGAGGGATAATAGATAGGTTTTAGGTCTGAGTAAACAGTTGATCAACAATAAAAAACTAAGTCGAAAAGTTTGTTCATCCTTGCTTGTTTTTATTGATGCAAATGAAGACATTCTAATCACCATGAAAGAGGCATTCATGAAGTTCTTGCAACAGGCACTAAAGTGCTACGATAGTTTTACGTAATATATAGAGAGAGCTTTTGTCCACAAAGAGCTCACAATTTCAAGAAGTTTTCCAAATATTAGGTTAACACCTCCCTTTCTCTGGTGTGGATTGGAACCTCTTGCTAGTGGCTCCTGTCCCTGTATAAAATTAAGACCTAGATGAGGTGGAGAAGCCTGATTAGTTCTAAGGGTAGAATCAAGCCTGTTAATAGTGGCCGAAGCTGCTGGTACCGTCCTGTTACTTCTCCTCACCTGCTTCATACTTCTCCCCCTACCTGCTGCTGACTGATCATTTTAACCATTGTTTTGTGTATGTAAGTGGTCGCTCTTTTCTTTTTAAGGTGGAAGAAAATATGAATAACAACAACAACCAAAAAAAGAAAAGGAAATAGAGGGGAAAAAAGCATTTAAAATCATCCCCATCCAGTGAGAAGTTTCTTTCAGACCTGGTGTGCAGGGCTTATGCTCAAGGATAAACTTCTGGCCAGGATCTGGACATATTTAAACAAGCATCTAAAGTACACCTAGGAGGGACTTCTCTGGTGGTCCAGGGATTAAGACTCTGTGCTTCCACAACAGAGGGTACAGGTTCGATGCCTGGTCAGGGAACTAAGATCCTGCGTGCCATATGCCACGGCCAAATAAATAAGTAAATAAAGTACACCTAGGATCATATTTAATAACATTTTCTTTCTGAGTTTCTTAGAGAAAGGCCTATTCCTTCAATTCATAAAGAGCACATTATATTTCACATATTACCCTAGAAGTATTTGTAGGGAAACGTTGATGATTTACTGGAAAACTGCATTATCTAGATCACACCATTTCAGGCTATGTGATTCTGATTCTAGTGTAGCCATGTTACAAATCTATAAATTGTAGATAGCTGATAGTGGTGAAAAATCATTCTTGCCTAGAGACAAGCAGATTCTAGCCACTGACTTCTCTCCCCACCTGAGAAGAGCTAGTTTTGCCCCCACTGGCACATTGCTTTCCCTGTGTCCAATCTAGAAATGCATGTGTTCTGTGGACTCTTCTTTGAACTGGTTGCAACATCTGACCAGTTCCCTCATTAAGGAGTTGAATAAAATCTTTAACACATGTTCATTTTTCATCCATGTAAGAGTCATGGGTTTATATCTTTTGAAAATTATCCCTAATGCTTTCTTCTAGTTTGTGGATTAGGAGCTCACTCCCGGCAAGCACCTCTGTCACCGGCATCACCTTCCAAGGTGTAGATAAATAGACAAAGTGTTTGCCTTTCTTATTTCTACAACTGAATCTCAACCTAATATTATATTAAATTTCATGTTAACCTGCTTCAGAACTCTGGGGAGTGGAGAATAACGGTGTCTTTCTGGATTGGGGAAATATTTTTAAATAGCCCCAAGACACAATGTTCTGCATAACACCATAAAGACAGCAGTTACAGCATTCCTAGACACCTTTCCTTCTCTATTACCTGCAGCTAATAAGCTTTGCAGAATCAAGGTTGGTTCTTCCCTGACGGCATGAAATAAAATTTTCCTTTATTTCGTTCTGCCTATCCCTCTTAAGAATCAGCAGATAAATATCACACCTGTTTTGGACTTTTGCAGACTAAAATAATTGACCAAAGAAACAAAGTTTTAGAAGCGAAAACTGGACACTTCGATGAGAACATTAATGCAAAATGTTCTTTCTGCTTGACTGACTAGAATGAAGCCTGATGTAGGAAGAGCATAACTCTGTTACTCGATGATGCTTGCTTAGTATAATGCACTCTCTCCTGAAATAGCTTTAAGGAGCTAATAGAATTAGTTGATTATAATTAGGGTTGATGGGATCGGCAGATGAGGTTGGCACAGTAAACCATCTCATTGAATAAGGCAGGCTCAGCTGGCTGCTTCTCTGGTCCTGCATCGTGTCCACTTGAGCTTAGGGCTGGGCATCCCAATCCAGAGCATGGCAGCCCTTCTAAAAGCCACTCACCATGTGCAATTTCCTGGAATTGTATTGATACATGAATTATATAATGCCATTTTATTAGGGAATGGAGCCCCCATTTATGATTATTCTTCATCAATTAGTAAGCATTATGTTTTAAGGGCCAGCAGTGTCCTTAAAAGTGCTGGCAGGGATAGAGAAGTATATGCGTGATAGCACCTAGCCTCACAGAGCCAGCTGGAGAGAGAAAACTAACCAACCTATAGCAATGAGAACACAATTGATTGTTCCTCTGGGATACTGATTTTAAGTACAATAGCCATGCACAGAAGAATGGTAATGAGAAATTGCCTGAGAGAAAAAGGGAAATTTGAGCTAGACATTGGATGACATGAAAGTTGGAGATGTCAGGTAAAAGTATACAGGGTGAGCAGAGGCCCAAAGGTGAGAATTGCATGACGTGTATGGAATTTAGGGTGAAGTGGATCTGACTGGTATGAAGAATATAGTTTATGAGTATTAGGAAGCAAGTTTGGGTTGAAGAGGGAGGAAATGGGGATCTCAGATGACCTGTAGAGATGGGAAGAAGGGTCTGAATTTGGTGTCAAAACCAATCAAGGCTATTTTGGGATTGGAAGTAGGGAATAACATAATGAAAGTGATGACTTACACAAGATGAGTTGAAAGGGAAATTTCATAAAGGTAGTAAACAAGATGAACTGTGCCTAGGGCCTGGATTGGGGATAGCATTGTTGGAATAAAAAGAATGGAAAATCGAGTACATTTTTCAAAGGAACCAGCAATAAGAATTTAATTCAATAGAGTAAACATTTATTGAATATATCTCTGTACAATGAACTATGAAAAGCATTGCAGGAAACCATAAGAGGACAAGGCTGTGTTTCATGAGTTTAAAATCTGGAATGGGGGTTGCAGATATAGAGCAGTGAGTTCAGTACTGAGCAATACAGGCCCATACATGTTTCTAAAAAGAGTAGTAGAAGCATTCAGAGAGGATAGGTATTTATTTTATCTGAGGTAATTAGGTGAGGTTTCACAAAGACTCACTAAGACTATGAAAAATGAAGATCTGGAAAAGCTAGAAACATCAAGGGCATGACATTCTTGAGAAATGGAGGCAGAATTGGAATGTAGGGTGTATGGTCCAGGGAGGAGGGTACAAGGACATAGATAGACAGGCAACGTGGGAGGCATAAAATCAGGGAAGGTCTGAATCCCAAGGAGAAAATTTAGACTTTATCAAGAAGCCAATGGGGGGTCATAGAAGCTTTTCAGCAGAGAAATCAACCAATCAGATTGATGCATGATAATGATAACCCTGACCATGCATTGAAGATGGATTATGGGAAGCAGTTGGGGGAAAGATTGGTGATGATGAGGTCAGCTTGAAGTAATGTTGACTGGGAGCTGTGAAAATAGTCACAATAAAAGAAACAATTTAGGAATACCTGCAGAGGTAGACTCTTAAAAGCCCATTAATTGAATGTAAAGTTGATTGGCATCCATTTAACTAAGATTTCTTGTTTATGTAAGTGAGAGGATGGTAACATCCTTAACTGAAATAAGGAATATGGAACTAAAGCAGGTTTGGGACATGTGAAAATAAATTCTAGTGGGAACATACTGAGTTTGAAGTACTAATAGGTCATCGTTATGTTAATATCCAAAAGGAATATAAAATACTTGCTTGGAACCTAGAGGAAAAGTCAAGGCTATACCTGTAGAATAAGTTTCAGCCACAGAGGTGTGTTAACATTGAATCTCTGGCATTTAATGAGATTGCTTCAGAATGAAAACATGGAAGATAGGGGCTAAGGATTGGATCTTAGCCTAGGGAATAAAAACATTTAAGGGACAAAAAAGAGGAGAAATCATTGAAGGAGTTAAGAATTAGGAAGATAACCAAGGATAGTGGCATTATTAAGGCCAGATGTTGAGATGCTTTCTAGAAGGAATGGTTAGTCATATACACTGAGAAGTACCATTGAATTTAGCATTCAGGAAGCCCATGGTGATTTTAGTGGAGTGCACTTTTAAGTAAATTTGTGAGGGGGGAAGTCAGATATCGTACCAGGTGACAAAAAAAATGGGAAGCAAAGAAAGTCATTGAGGGTACAATTATTCTTTCAAAGTGTTCAGCATTGTAAAAGGGAAAGGGGACCGTGCTCACTTGTGGGGGCAAAAGAATTGGCAAGAAGAACTCAAAGTAACTTTATATGAATAGGGGAATCAATGGAAAACAAAGCCTGAAGATAAAGAAGAGATGTGGGGATAACTGATGAAGGAGAAATTGGTAAGAATACCATCAAAGCAAGCTTGAGGGGTTAGCCTAGAGGGAGAGGCAAAAACATTTATTCTCCCTCTCAGACTTTGTTTGACTAAGCTCATTTAACTTTTTAACAAGGTTATCCTACCCTTAGATAAAATTATATAAATTGTGTTTAGGGAGCCAATAGCTGTATGCTGCCTGTGATCCACAGTTTGAGCCCAATTAATTCAGTTTCATATTTTCTTCGTTGACCCCATTGCCTCAGACTTTGGCTTTTGTCTCTCAAATAACAATCCATTTGACAGTCTATTGGACTGTACGGTTGGCTTTCAATTTTATGTTAATACCTGAACCCCCGACTGAGATCACCTTGAACTCCACAGTCTTCATGCCAGCCAATTCCACATCCCCTGCTTTGCCCGGCAAAGATCTCCATGAACCCACCCTGGGCCTAGTTTGTCTTGGAGGGTATTGCAGAGCCCAAAGAGTCAACGCTGGAATGAACTGTTTGAGAGCTGTGCAGGGGTTCAAGCGTAAGCTAGATGATCCGTGGGCAAAAATATCTCTCCGACTCCCAAATATTGCTGTTCTTTGGGGAAAGAGATCTGATTAGAGGAAAAATACCTGATTAGAGGAAGAGTTTATCTTCCAAATCTATTGAGATTGATGTGATCATGAAACATCCAAGCACAGAGGTTGTATAGATAGTTGAAAATATGGCATTGGTGCCTTGGTGCTCAGAGAAGAAGGCTTAAATTTTTTCTCGATTAGAAAAATTGTCCCTATTAGCTATCTGTAAAATTAATTTACAAATATATATACATACGTACATATATTACTTAGGGGTGGACTTTCTCACTTTCTATTTTCTATCTCCCTCTCTTTCGTGTGTGTGTATATATATATATATATATATATATATATACACACACACATATATGAAATAACATATATATATACATATATGTGTGTGTGTGTATATATGTTATTGAGGAAGATGTGGATGGAACCAAAGATAATATACACCTACCTACATACTCGTATATGTACGTACATATATGCATGTACATAAATATGTATTATATACATATGTACATGCATATATAAAAGTATATAGGTAGGTATATATTATGTTCAATGCCATCTGCAGGCTCAGCGGCCATGGCTCACGGGCCCAGCCACTCCGGGGCATGTGGGATCCTCCCGGACCGGGGCACGAACCCCCATCCCCTGCATCAGCAGGCGGACTCTCAACCACTGCGCCACCAGGGAAGCCCCCTCAATATCTTATTTTTATGTCTGTGTATTCCTTTCGCTTGTGACAAAATTAGTTTAAGCTTTCAAAGGGTAAGCATCATGTGTTTGCATAATTTTCTCCAAGCAAAGAAAATTAAGAGCTCAGTTAATTATTTCTGACAATGGTGATGAGTTGCTTCCAGAATGATTTTATGTAGGCTCAGTCTCACCGTACTTGGTTTAAGGAAACAAGTTCTCAAATAGGCCACAGCTCCCTGCCCAGAGCTGTGGTTGATTATGTACTGCTTGCATCCAGTCTCTAGCAGGCGGGCTGAAGCAGAGCATCTTAAAAAGGTTATGGGAGGCTCTTCGATTACCTTGTAAGACCCAACTTTCATCTCCAGGAGACATCATTTTAAAAAGACCAAAGCCAGAAAACATCCCTGGGCTTTCTTTATTGCCTTTGTTTTCACTTATTGCCGTAAGTGTAAGTCATTAGGAAGATTCACTCCACCAGAAAGACCGTGGAAAATTGACTGACATACAGCAAAATCATAGGATGAACTGATGGTTTTCTATCTGTACGAGTGTTGAATTAGTACATCTAAGAGGTCTTTTAAAATGAGCAGATTTGATACACTCCTTTAAGGGGAGCATCCAGGAAATCCTCCTGACATGGGAACTACAGATCTGGCCGTCTGTTCCCCTTGTAAGGAATGAGCCTCTTGTCAGCCAAACGTAATAATAAGAAAATATGCTATTCAGCTATGCTAGATTCACCAGTGCAACTGAAGTTCTTACCATAATACTGACTGCCTGAGCCACTGAGTCTTAAAACAAACTCTTTAATTCCCCCCCTAGGTAAATATCCTCTGCATGTCAGGGGCCTCCTGCAGCAGTGGTTACGAGCTTAGTTTCTGTAGTTCAACTGCTTTCCCACTGCCTGCCTTCAACCCCACTCTGGCCTTCACTAGCTGTGTGAATTTGGGCAGGTTGTTTGGGGCTCTAAGTCTTTATTTCTTCTTCTGGAAAGTACTGTGTGGGATTTGTTCTGTTTCCCCCCTCCAGGTCCACTGAACTCCCTTCTCCAATCTTGTACCAATACTAGGAGGTAAACCATCCTAGATAGAATGGAAATTTAATTTATTGTCCAAAACGGGACACATGGAAGTAAAAGGGAAGGGGCTGTCCATATCAGGAAAGGGTATAAACTGATATGGTTCCAGGCAAACCCAGAAATATGGTCATCCCTTAAATGGACTATGAGAGTGGGTTCGTTTGCCCTCTGACATTGCATTTTAATTGGCTGCCAGGAGTATGGAAGAAGAGAAGAGAATGTTGCCAGCGTATTGATTTCCCTGACTTACTCTTTGTGGTATTGCCAACAACTGGCTAAGGCCATTGACCAAAGGCCACAAGAGCTAGTGGGTGGATTTCTCCAGGCAGTTATTTCCAGGTTCCAGTACCTGCTTCCTTCTCTGGTCCCTTGAGGCCCAGGGATGGTTAACTGCGCCTTCTGTGAGCATCACCAGCGTACCATTATATTTGTAATTTCCATACACCACGCCCATGACTTTGTAAACAGCTCCTTTTTTAAACTCTCCTCAGGTGATTCCCACTTGAGGGTGCTATTTGTTTATTGCAGGGCCCTAACTGATACAAATCCACATAGTAATTGTGCCTACCTCATAGAGTTCCTGATTGAGTAATCCGTGAAACATGCGTAACAGCAAGTACTCATGCAAAAGTAGCAATTATAAATTGCACTTTGCAAAGCATTTTTGCATACGTCATGCCATTTGGCCCCCAGACATGTATGACATGAGGATAGCATTACGTTCCCACTTAATAGTTAAGGAAATTGAAACTAATTAAGTTAAATGACTTATCCAAGCTTATGGTTCCGAATAACAGATTTGAGATTTGAACCCAGGATTCTTAATTCCAAAGCCATGCTCTTCCTACTGCACTACATTGTAAAAGTGTTTTCACCAAGAAAGTTTCATCAGATTGTTCTTCAGCCTTCTCAGATGTGATTGTAAGACATCATCATTGAGCATATGGGACTGCTTTTCATTTTTAATATTTTAAAAAAACATGATTAACTTACTGGAACAGAAGGAAGGTAAGATGTGCAGCAAACGGGAAGAGGATCTACTGCAGTGATAAACTCCAAACGGCCCCTGCCCTCACTAGCTTGTTCTCATAAATGTAAAGCCATGGTTACATATGCTGTGACTCTGAGTGATCAACTTGCACGTTTCCAAAATGCATGCCAGGTACTTCTGGAAATCTTCAGAAGGGTGTCTCACAAACCAATCCATCAACGAGGGTCCCGAAAAAACTCCGCCTGTTTTTTTCTCCACTGCTCTTGATCCCTCTCCTTGACATCACTGTCTTCAAAGCAGCTTGGAGAAGCCTTGTCATTGCCCCTGCTGATGGCGCTGTGATCAAAGTATGTGCCAAGGACACTGTGTCCGACTGTTCTGATGGTTTTAATCTTTGCAGAACAGACAGAAGGGCCTCCTCCATTTTCTTAACCACACTGCTCAGCTGGACCTGGATGCAGTAAACTTTGTGCTACCATTTCAGACTCTCAAGAATCCTTCCATCAATTTCTGGTCCCCATCTCTCAAATCACAAAGAGTCAGACTCTGTCCAAAAGGCTGGATAAGAAGTGGGCTCCATTCTTTGCCTTCTTTTTCCCCTCTCCATTCAGCCTTTTCTTATTCCCAATACTCACTACTTTACAAAGTACAACACGGAAATCCCCGTGCCTAAGTACTGCTGGGAACGTACCAGCAGTCCCTGCATCCCAGCTCACAAAAACAAATGCCCTGCTCCAGTAGACGTTATTTTGGTTTCATTATTTCAGAGTGGGCAAAAAGCACCCACTCCTGAAACAGAAACTCTCCCTAAGCAGGTCTTATTAGCAGAAAAACTATACCATTTATTGTAGTGAAGGGTCTCATCTCTCTGAGGATCAACTTGACCATCTTTCCCCAAAGACCAAGGGGTATTTATGGACTAAGTGGACAAAATAAGAATTTAGAAACTCTATATTCCCACAACACTCCTGCTATTAACTGACTTGATGTTTAGCTTAGGGCAAGTTGTTTATCCTCACTATGTCTTTGGTTCCTCATGTGGAAACAAAAAAGAACTAAAAATACTCTCCTCACAGGGGAGTTTTGTGGATTAACTAATTAGTGATTGCAAAGTTCCATATAAATGCTAAGTAATCTTACCATTCTTGCAGCAGATTAGTGATGTGTGCTCGGTGGTGGTGCTGCATGTGTCCTTTTGTTACTCAGTCCTCCCTGGGTGTCTCTGTTGTTGACCTCACCTGGGCCACAGCCTGACTTTCAGACTCCCAGGGCAGGGCTCAGCTACCTGTAGCCTCAGAAGCAATGTGAAATTCAGGCCTCATGTCAACTCTTCCAAACATATCCACTGTCAGAAAGCAAAGTGTCAGATATTCCATCTGACAAGGACCACCACTAGAGAGCAGCCCACTGGAACACCACTAGGCTTTTTATCCATTCCTAGAGACCTGCACTCCTCTGAGATAATTCCAAGGAAATAGGCTGGTTTGCTGTCTGTTCCCAAATATGTGATTGACATGTACACAGTACACACACACACACACACACACACAAGACACTCACACACAGAGTTCCCACACCGGGCAAGAATGTGCAAGTTGGCTACTTGTAATTCATAGAAACAATTACATGTACAAAGGAGGGAAGCCATAGAGTGGTTAGTCCAAAAACCCAGAAAACTCCTAAAACCATTCATATTTAGATTGGGAATGTATTACAAAATTTTTTTTAACAATTTACATTTTGCTTGGACTACTGTTAAAGATTGCTTGCTTTCCTTGAGCACATATTAGCTGTCAGGTGGCCAACCTTCCCATTTCCATGTCTGTACTCAATCATTCCCTTTATCACTTTCCTCACTGCTTTCCTCTCTTCCCCTCCATCTTATTCTTCCTTGGATATCTAGCTCAAGTGTCTCTTCTAGAATTCCATGCCTGACTCTCACAAACTTCAGTACGTCCCACGTCTATGTTGCTTTAACAATGAGTAGTGCTCATTTGGTCCTTAATATTTTCCACTTTATATTGCTATTTGCCTTTTGAAAATGAGTCCCAGATGTTAACAAGGCTCTCTTGGCAGTTTTAGAGCGAAATAGCATCAGTTTTAAACTCTGTTTAACACCTAGTGGAAATTCAAAGCCGTCCTCAGGATTTCCTCAAAGTCCTTTAGGGGTTACTTTTCATATGGTCACCTCTGACTGTGGGCTTATACTCCTTTTGAAATATTTCAGGTTATAGATCATCTTAATGCCCTAGGGTACTGCCTTTATTCTGTTTGGGGTACACCTAAATATAAAATTCAGCCCCTTCTCAGTTTCCACAGAGTCTCTCTTCTTCAGTGAAAGCATTCATAACGCAGTAGTTATTTCTGATGAATTGAGAATAATGGAGAAGGGACCCACTTCATGGCAACACAAACAGCTGTAAATTGAATGTGGGAGATCCCTGTTCCTTCAGTCATCTCACCTAGAGGGACTTTTTATTGACTAGGTCATGCCCCAGGCCTCATACCATCTGTCTGGGACCTCTCTTCCCCCATCAGTCACTCTTTTCTCCCCTTCCTTTTCACAGTAGAACAGACTTTCTCTCAGTTTCTCATGCAGAGTACCTAAGCCATCACTTTGGTTGTTTGGCTTGTGAATATTTCTGCAATCAGGGTCTTAACTTTCTATCCCAAAATATCAAGATTTTTTCCCCCCAAAGATAGTTTCTTTTCAAGAGAAATCTCATGCCAGCTCTTAAGATGTCATTATTCCACACTGCCCCCTGCCCTCCCTATCCATTTACATTATTAGCTCTTCTAGGCCAGACTCCTTCTCATCATTTTTTTTTTTTTTTTTTTTGTATTCCTAATCCTCAGTACAACCTAGTTTCTATTAAGGCTGATTGATGGTGGTGATGTCTACTGTATGCAAATACAGAGATGAATCTGATGTGGGTCTCGCCCTCAAGAAGCTCATAATCTAATATAAAAGTTAAAAATTTAGGTATGATGATGATGGTGGTGGTGGTGATGATGATGATGATATTGGTGACCATTAACAAGAGAATCAAGGAAATGGGAAAGAAACTATGTGCTGTTGAGTTGGGAAGAATTGAAGGTTGCCTTGGATAGATAACCCATTACATGAATATTTGCACAGTGATAATTAGGAGTAAATTATACGGTAGTAGATGTGTCGAATTGTCTTCACAGTATTGGGTTTCACATAATGAAAATCTGTGACCAAATATTAGTTAAGCAATTCTTTCTTTTTTTCTATAGTTTACCATTTGACATTATTTTAAAAGTTTTATATCTTATATCAATATTGGACATTTTTATTTTAAAAATAGACATGCAATTAAAATTAAGATTATAAACTCCTACTGTCACTCCACTTAAGAAACAAAACGTAAGTGGTACACTTGAAGCCTTCCAGGTGCCTCTTCCTTATCTTATTCTCTTTTCTCCCTATCAGAGACAGCGAATCTGTGACATTTTAACTTAATTTTCTATTTGTGCTTTCTTTCTCAGATCACACTATAGTGAAAAACTTGTAACACAGGACTTCCTGGCAGCAGACTTGTGGTTACAAATTCTCAGAGCCTTTATTTAACTCAGGCCAAGATGGATTCCTAGTACTTTTCCCTTACCAGTGGGCAGAATTTCTTTTACTGGTCCACCCTTTTATTGAGGGTAGAACGCTTCATGGGTTCTGACTTTACAATGGGTTATCCATTCCAGCTTTACACAGTGTGTGGGCTGGAAGTCTGCCTTGTCTCATGGGACTTAGGAGCCATTAAAATACAAGAAGTATAGTTATTCACTCTCTCCATCTTCATCTTCCTTTCTCCCTCCACAGGGAGACAAAGGCTTCATCTTTCATTTACATTTCTGATTTCCAGCTCCCTGTTCATTTCTGGCCTCTGGGATTTTCCTTTCCTTTCTTGTGAGCTTAGCTCTAAATTTCAAAAGGTGCTTGTATTTTTTTTTTAAACATCTTTATTGGAGTATAATTGCTTTATAATGGTATGTTAGTTTCTGCTTTGTAACAAAGTGAATCAGTTATACATATACATATGTTCCCATATTTCTTCCCTCTTGCGTCTCCCTCACTCCCACCCTCCCTATCCCACCCCTCTAGGTGATCACAAAGCACCGAGCTGATCTCCCTGTGCTATGCGGCTGCTTCCCACTAGCTAGCTATTTTACGTTTGGTAGTGTATATATGTCCATGCCAATCTCTCACTTTGTCACAGCTTACCCTTCCCCTCCCCATATCCTCAAGTCCATTTTCTAGTAGGTCTGTGTCTTTATTCCTGTCTTCCCCTAGGTTCTTCATGACTTTTTTTTTTTCTTAGATTCCATATACATGTGTTAGCATATGGTATTTGTTTTTCTCTTTCGGACTTACTTCACTCTGTATGACAGACTCTAGGTCCATCCACCTCACTACAAATAACTCAATTTCATTTCTTTTTATGGCTGAGAAATATTCCATTGTATATATGTGCCACATCTTCTTTATCCATTCATCTGATGATGGACACTTAGGTTGCTTCCATGTTCTGGCTATTGTAAATAGAACTGCAATGAACATTTTGGTACATGGCTCTTTTAGAAATATGGTTTTCTCAGGGTATATGCCCAGTAGTGGGATTGCTGGGTCGTATGGTTGTACTTTTTTTTTTTTTTTTTTTTTTTGCGGTACACGGGCCTCCCACTGCCACAGCACAGGCTTCGGACACGCAGGCCCAGCGGCCATGGCCCACGGGCCCAGCTGCTCTGCGGCATGCGGGATCCTCCCGGACCGGGGCACGAACCCGCGCCCCCTGCATCGGCAGGTGGACTCCCAACCACTGCACCACCAAGGAAGCGCCGTATCGTTGTTCTATTTGTAGTTTTTTAAGGGACCTCCATACTATTCTCCAAAGTGACTGTATCAATTTACATTCACACCAGCAGTGCAAGAGTGTTCCCTTTTCTCCACACCCTCTCCAGGATTTACTGTTTCTAGATTTTTTGATGATGGCCATTCTGACCGGTGTGAGATGATATCTCATTGTAGTTTTGATTTGTATTTCTCTAATGACTAATGATGTTGAGCATTCTTTCATGTGTTTGTTGGCAATCTGTATATCTTCTTTGTAGAAATGTCTTTTTAGGCCTTCTGCCCATTTTTGGATTGAGTTGTTTGATTTTTTGTTACTGAGCTGCATGAGCTGCTTGTATATTTTGGAGATTAATCCTTTGTCAGTTGCTTCATTTGCAAATATTTTCTCCCATTCTGAGAGTTGTCTTTAGGTCTTGTTTATGGTTTCCTTTGCAGTGCAAAAGCTTTGAACTTTCATTAGGTCCCATTTGTTTATTTTTGTTTTTATTTCCATTTCTCTAGGAGGTGGGTCAAAAAGAATCTTGCGGTGATTTATGTCATAGAGTGTTCTGCTTATGCTTTCCTCTAAGAGTTTGATAGTTTCTGGCCTTACATTTCGGTCTTTAATCCATTTTGAGCTTATTTTTGTGTATGGTGTTAGGGACTGTTCTAATCTCATTCTTTTACATGTACCTGTCCAGTTTTCCCAGCACCACTTATTGAAGAGGCTGTCTTTTCTCCACTGTGTATTCTTGCCTCCTTTATCAAAGATAAGGTGACCATATGTGCCTGGGTTTATCTCTGGGCTTTCTATCCTGTTCCATTGATCTATATTTCTGTTTTTGTGCCAGTACCATACTGTCTTGATTACTGTAGCTTTGTAGTATAGTCTGAAGTCAGGGACTCTGACTCCTCCAGCTCCATTTTTTGTTCTCAAGATTGCTTTGGCTATTCAGGGTCTTTTGTGTTTCCATACAAATTGTGAAATTTTTTTGTTCTAGTTCTGTGAAAAATGCTAGTGGTAGTTTGATAGGGATTGCATTGAATCTGTAGATTACTTTGGGTAGTAGAGTCATTTTCACAATGTTGATTCTTCCAATCCAAGAACATGGTATATCTCTCCATCTATTTGTATCATCTTTAATTTCTTTTATCAATGTCTTATAATTTTCTGCATACAGGTCTTTTGTCTCCTTAGGTAGGTTTATTCCTAGATATTTTATTCTTTTTGTTGCAGTGGTAAATGGGAGTGTTTTCTTAATATCACTTTCAGATTTTCCATCATTAGTGGATAGGAATGCCAGAGATTTCTGTGTATTAATTTTGTATCCTGCTACTTTACCAAATTCATTGATTAGCTCTAGGAGTTTTCTGGTAGCATCTTTAGGATTCTCTATATATAGTATCATGTCATCTGCAAACAGTGACACCTTTACTTCTTCTTTCCCGATTTGGATTCCTTTTATTTCTTTTTCTTCTCTGATTGCTGTGGCTAAAACTTCCAAAACGATGTTGAATAAGAGTGGTGAGAGTGGGCAACCTTGTCTTGTTCCTGATCTTAGTGGGAATGGTTTCAGTTTTTCACCATTGAGGACGATGTTGGCTGTGGGTTTGTCATATATGGCCTTTATTATGTTGAGGAAAATTCCCTCTATGCCTACTTTCTGCAGGGTTTTTATCATAAATGGGTGTTGAATTTTGTCGAAAGCTTTCTCTGCATCTATACAGGTGATCATATGGTTTTTCTCCTTCAATTTGTTAATATGGTGTATCACGTTGATTGATTTGCGTATATTGAAGAATCCTTCCATTCCTGGGATAAAACCCACTTGTTCATGGTGTATGATCCTTTTAATGTGCTGTTGGATTCTCTGTGCTAGAATTTATTGAGGATTTTTGCATCCATGTTCATCAGTGATATTGGTCTGTAGTTTTCTTTCTTTCTGACATCGTTGTCTGGTTTTGGTATCAGGGTGATGGTGGCCTCGTAGAAGGAGTTTGGGAGTGTTTCTCCCTCTGCTGTATTTTGGAAGAGTTTGAGAAGGATAGGTGTTAGCTCTTCTCTAAATGTTTGATAGAATTCGCCTGTGAAGCCATCTGGTCCTGGGCCTTTGTTTGTTGGAAGATTTTTAATCACAGTTTCAATTTCACTGCTTGTGATTGTTTGGTTCATATTTTCTATTTCTTCCTGATTCAGTCTTGGCACGTTGTGCATTTCTAAGAATTTGTCCATTTCTTCTAGGTTGTCCATTTTATTGGCATAGAGTTGCTTGTAGTAATCTCTCACGATCTTTTGTATTTCTGCAGTGTCAGTTGTTACTTCTCCTTTTTCATTTCTAATTTTATTGATTTGAGTCTTCTCCCTTTTTTTCTTGATGAGTCTGGCTAATGGTTTGTCAATTTTGTTTATCTTCTCAAAGAACCAGCTTTTAGTTTTATTGATCTTTGCTATCATTTCCTTCATTTCTTTTTCATTTATTGCGGATCTGATCTTTATGATTTCTTTCCTTCTACTAACTTTGGGTTTTTTTTGTTCTTCTTTCTGTAACTGCTTTAGGTGCAAGGTTAGGTTGTTTGAGATGTTTCCTGTTTCTTAAGGTAGGATTGTATTGCTATGAACTTCCCACTTAAAACTGCTTTTGTTGCATCCCATAGGTTTTTTGGTCATTGTGTCTCCATTGTCATTTGTTTCTAGGTATTTTTTGATTTCCTCTTTGATTTCTTCAGTGATCACTTCGTTATTAAGTAGTGTATTGTTTAGCCTCCATGTGTTTGTATTTTTTACAGATCTTTTCCTGTAATTGATATGTAGTCTCATAGCGTTCTGGTCAGAAAAGATACTTGATACAATTTCAGTTTTCTTAAATTTACCATGGCTTGATTTGTGACCCAAGGTATGATCTGTCCTGGAGAATGTTCCATGAGTACTTGAGAAAAATGTGTATTCTGTTGTTTTTGGATGGAATGTCCTATAAATATCAATTAAGTCCATCTTGTTTAATGTATCATTTAAAGCTTGTGTTTCCTTATTTATTTTCATTTTGGATGATCTGTCCATTGGGGAAAGTGGGGTGTTACAGTCCCCTACTATGAATGTGTTACTGTCGATTTCCCCTTTTATGGCTGTTAGCATTTGCCTTATATATTGAGGTGCTCCTATGTTGGGTGCATAAATATTTACGGTTGTTATATCTTCTTCTTGGATCGATCCCTTGATCATTATGTAGTGTCCTTCTTTGTCTCTTGTAATAGTCTTTATTTTAAAGTCTATTTTGTCTGATATGAGAATTGCTTCTCCAGCTTTCTTTTGATTTCCATTTGCATGCAATATCTTTTTCCATCCCCTCACTTTCAGTCTGTGTGTGTCCCTAGGTCTGAAGTGGGTCTCTTGTAGACAGCATATATCTGGGTCTTGTTTTTGTATCCATTCAGCCAGTCTGTGTCTTTTGGTGGGAGGTTTAATCCATTTACATTTAAGGTAATTATCGACATGTATGTTCCTATTCCCATTTTCTTAATTGTTTTGGGTTTGTTATTGTAGTTCTTTTTCTTCTCTTGTGTTTCTTGCCTAGAAAAGTTCCTTTAACATTTGTTGTAAAGCTGGTTTGGTGGTGCTGAGCTTTTGCTTGTGTGTAAAGGTTTTAATTTCTCCATCAAATCTGAATGAGATCCTTGCTGGGTAGAGTAATCTTGGTTGTAGGTTTTTCTCCTTCATCACTTTAAATATGTCCTGCCAGTCCCTTCTGGCTTGCAGAGTTTGTGCTGAAAGATCAGCTTTTAAACTTATGGGGATTCCCTTGTGTGTTATTTGTTGTTGTTCCCTTGCTGCTTTTAATATGTTTTCTTTGTATTTAATTTTTCATAGTTTGATTAATATGTGTCTTGGCATGTTTCTCCTTGGATTTATCCTCTATGGGTCTCTCTGTACTTCCTGGATTTGATTAACTATTTCCTTTCCCATATTAGGGAGGTTTTCAACTATAATCTCTTCAAATATTTTCTCAGTCCCTTTCTTTTTCTCTTCTTCTTCTGGGACCCCTATAATTCAAATGTTGGTGCATTTAATGTTGTCCCAGAGGTCTCTGAGACTGTCTTCAGTTCTTTTCATTCTTTTTTCTTCATTCTGCTCTGTAGTAGTTATTTCCATTATTTTATCTTCCAGGTCACTTATCCATTCTTCTCCCTCAGTTATTCTGCTATTGATCCCTTCTAGAGTATTTTTAATTTCATTTATTGTGTTGTTCATTGTTGCTTGTTTCCTCTTTAGTTCTTCTAAATCCTTGTTAAATGTTTCTTGCATTTTCTCTATTCTATTTCCAAGATTTTGGATCATCTTTACTATCATTATTCTGAATTCTTTTTCAGATAAACTGCCTATTTCCTGTTCATTTTTTAGGTCTGGTGGGTTTTTACCTTGCTCCTTCATCTGCTGTGTGTTTCTCTGTCTTCTCATTTTGCTTATCTTACTGTGTTTGGGGTCTCCTTTTTGCAGGCTGCAGATTCTTAGTTCCCGTTGTTTTTCGTATCTGTCCCCAGTGGCTAAAGTTGGTTCAGTGGGTTGTGTAGGCTTCCTGGTGGAGGGGACTAGTGCCTGTGTTCTGGTGGATGAGGCTGGATCTTGTCTTTCTGGTGGGCAGGTCCATGTCTGGTGGTGTGTTTTGAGGTGTCTGTGGACTTATTATGATTTTAGGCAGCCTCTCTGCTAATGGGTGGGGTTGTGTTCCTGTCTTGCTAGTTGTTTGGCATAGGGTGTCCAGCACTGTAGCTTGAGGGTTGTTGAGTGAAGCTGCGTGTTGGTGTTGAGTTGGAGATCTCTGGGAGATTTCTGCCATTTGATATTACATGGACCTGGGAGGTTTCTTGTGGACCAGTGTCGTGAAGTTGGCTCTGCCACCTCAGAGGCACAGCACTGAGTCCTGGCTGCAGCACCAAGAGCCTTTCATCCACATGGGTCAGAATAAAAGAGAGAAGAAAGAAAGCAAGAAAGAAAGGAAGGAAGGAAGGGAGGGAGGGAGGGAGGGAAGAAAGGAAGGAAGGAAGGAAGGAAAGGAAGGAAGGAAGGAAGGAAGGAAGGAAGGAAGGGGATAAAATAAAATAAAATAAAATAAAGTTATTAAAAGAAAACATAAAAAAATAAGTATTAAGAAAAAAAAATTTTTAATTAAAAAAAAAAAAGTTCGGACAGAACCCTAGGACAAATGGTGAAAGCAAAGCTATACAGACAAAATCTCACACAGAAGCATACACATACACACTCACAAAAAGAGGAAAAGGGGTAAAAATAATATATCTTGCTCTCAAAGTCCACCTCCTCAATTTGGGATGATTTGTTGTCTATTCAGGTATTCCACCGATGCAGGGTACATCAAGTTGATTGTGGAGATTTAATCTGCTGCTCCTGAGGCTGCTGGGAGAGATTTCCCTTTCTTTTCTTTGTTCGCACGGCTCCTGGGGTTCAGCTTTGGATTTGGCCCTGCCTCTGCGTGTAGGTCTCCTGAGGGCGTCTGTTCTTCGCTCAGACAGGACGGGGTTAAAGGAGCAGCTGCTTCGGGGGCTCTGGCTCACTCAGGCCGGGAGGAGGGAGGGGTACGGATGCAGGGTGAGCCTGCGGCAGCAGCCGCCAGCGTGACGTTGCACCAGCCTGAGGCGCGCCGTGCGTTCTCCCGGGGAAGTTGTCCCTGGATCACAGGACCCTGGCAGTGGCGGGCTGTACAGGCTCCCCAGAAGGCGGGTGTGGAGAGTGACCTGTACTCGCACACAGGCTTCTTGGTGGCGGCGGCAGCAGCCTTAGCATCTCATGCCCGTCTCTGCCATCCGTGCTGTTAGCCGCAGCTCGTGCCCATCCCTGGAGCTCCTTTACGCGGTGCTCTTAATCCCCTCTCCTCGCGCACCAGGAAACAAAGAGGAAAAAAAAAGTCTCTTGCCTCTTCGGCAGGTCCAGACTTTTCCCGGACTCCCTCCCAGCTAGCCGTGGCGCACTAGCCCCTTCAGGCTGTGTTCATGCAGCCAACCCCAGTCCTCTCCCTGGGATCCGACCTCCAAAGCTGGAGCCTCAGCTCCCAGCTCCCGCCCGCCCGAGCAGGTGAGCAGAGAAGCCTCTCAGGCTGGTGAGTGCTGGTCGGCACCGATCCTCTGGGCGGGAATCTCTCTGCTTTGTCCTCCGCAACCCTGTGGCTGTGCTCTCCTCCGTTGCTCTGAAGCTTCCCCCCTCCGCCACCCACAGTCTCCGCAAGTGGAGAGTCTTAGTGTGTGGAAACCTTTCCTCCTCCGCAGCTCCCTCCCACTGGCAGGTCCCATCCCTATTCTTTTCTCTCTGTTTTTACTTTTTTCTTTTGCCCTACTCAGGTACGTGGGGAGTTTCTCCAGGCATGTGGGGAGTTTCTTGCCTTTTGAGGGATCTGAGGTCTTCTGCCAGCGCTCAGTGGGTATTCTATAGGAGCAGTTCCACGTGTAGATGTATTTTTGATGTATCTGTGGGGAGGAAGGTGATCTCCGTGTCTTACTCTTCCGCCAACTTCTTTATGTCCGGTGTTTGTATTATTATTATTTTATTTGTGTGTGTGGTACGCGGGCCTCTCACTGTTGTGGCCTCTCCCATTGCGGAGCACAGGTTCTGGACGCGCAGGCTCAGTGGCCACAGCTCACGGGCCCAGCCGCTCCGCGGCATGTGGGATCCTCCTGGGCTGGGGCATGAACCCATGTCCCCTGCATCGGCAGGCGGACTCTCAACCACTGCACCACCAGGAAAGCCCCGGTGCTTGTATTTTTATTCAGGGTTTTTAAGTCTTCCATATTGTCAGAAATGTAAGTGTCCCTGTAGATTTATGTAAGTCAATAGTTATGATTCCCAAGAGAAACAAGTTTGTTTGCCACTTTAGCAAGTTGCAACCACTAGCCTTCCATACATTTCTCAGTTGCATCAGGCACTTTCCCATCTTACTACTCTCTCTACCTGGAACCCTATTTCCTAGAAACTGGCTTCTTACCGTATTTTAGGTCTCAGTTCCAATGTTTTCTCAACACAGAGGCTCTTGCTGAACACTCTATCCAAAGTGGCCCATCACTGAGGTACCCCTATCATCTTATTTTATTGTCTTTACATTTCCTTATAAGAAATTATCTTCTTAATTTTTCTGTTTCTTCACTGAATATAATTTCCACTTTCCATAATGTAAGATCCTTGAGAGCAGGCACCATGACCGTCTGACTCATATATGCCTGGAACAGTAATTAGTACATAGGAAGCTTTCAGTAAATGCTTATCATCTTAATCAATTAATTAATTTTTGAGTACCTATAAATGCACCAGCACTGGGAGTATCAACATGATCAAGACCTGCATAGGCATCTATTTCATCCACCATCCTACCCTCGAATTCCCTTAACCACAGTGGTTTTTCAGCCCTGATTGCCCATTAGAATTACCTGGGGACTTTTGAAAATCCTCATGCCCAGACTAAACTTCAGACCAACTAGATCAGTATAAGAATTGGGTGGGGCCTGAGCATCAGTTTTTTTTTAAGCTCTCCAGGTGATTTCCAAGGGCAGCCAAAGTAAAGAGTTGCTACTGTACCACACCCCCACCAAATGATAAACTACCCTGAGCTTGCATGTTCTTGCACTTTAAGCTCCAAGAGGGGAGGAATTGTGCCTATTTTCCTGCAGAGTTATGTCCCCAGCATTTAGCACAGAGCCTGAGAACTTGGGGCACTGAACAATTATTATTAAATGAGTGGAAATCTTCAATACACTCCAAAAGCAACACATGAAACTTGGGGAGTACTGATCAATAAAAAAGACTTTCCTTATCCTTTTAAGGGGTATTATGTTGTCCTCACTTCTGATTTCTATGTAAAGGTGGTTTCCCTAAACACAACCCTGGACTCTCTCGGCCCTGTTTACTCAGTCTATAACCAAGGAAGCAGATGACTCCTCTGGTTGATGGAGATGAATACAGGGTATGATTGGCTCAGCGCTGATGTTCCTCCTCTTTGAAGTGAGATTTGGGAACACATGGGAATACACATCCCTCCTTCCTCTGGGAGGATCACCCTTGTGGGGAAGCCTCCCTGACTGATGCTACCTGAGACAGGAATCTGCCTAATTCTGCGGTTGGTTTTCACACTAAGAGCATCCTTCCAGTTGAACTCAATCATTAATAAGTACAGTGCTTTGATCTTTATCTGGCACTCCTCTGTTGTTCTCAAAAACCTCAGAACTCAAGTGGGAAAGAAGGATGCTATTTATTAGGGACCCCCTTAGAGAATTCCAAATACTTATAATTAAACAGAGTCTGGGCTTCCCGGGTGGCGCAGTGGTTGAGAGTCCACCTGCCGATGCAGGGGACGCAGGTTTGTGCCCCGGTCCAGGAGGATCCCACATGCCGCGGAGCAGCTGGGCCCATGAGCCATGGCCGCTGAGCCTGTGCGTCAGAGCCTGTGCTCTGCAACGGGAGAGGCCACAACAGTGAGAGGCCCGCGTATCGCAAAAAAATAAAATTAAATTAAAATAAACAGAGTCTGCCATCTAAGTCATTATAGTCTCTGGTGTTCATGACACATTTTGGACATAAAAGAAAAAGCCCATTTCCACCTGACAGCCTCTCAACTATTTAAAGATGCCTGCCATGCCTCACTTTTTGAGTTTTTTCTCTTTATAAAGATATATTATCCCAGATTCGTCAATAACATGTGTTGGGGTTTCTCTCACAATGTAACCTCCTCATAGGGCATTTCACTTTATATCTATTATTCTCAAACTGTGCTGCCCAGCAGTGAATTCAATGGTCTTCAATACATGAAATGAGAAAGAGATATTTATTTATTTTTGATTCAATCTGTCTTTTTAAACACCAGATTGGATGTACATCTCCATCTTTTGTGTTTTTATGTTTGTATGCTTGTTTATTTTCCCAAATAAAATGAAAAGGATCAAGCTACTGCCCCCTATATAGCTAATGATTCAAAGTGGGTTTTCTATTTCATTTTATTTATTTATTTATTTATTTTTTAAATAAATTTATTTTATTTATTTATTTATTTTTGGCTGAGTTGGATCTTTATTGCTGCACGTGGGCTTTCTCTAGTTGCAGTGAGCGAGGGCTACTCTTCGTTGCAGTGCACGGGCTTCTCACTGCAGTGGCTTCTCTTGTTGCAGAGCACGGGCTCTAGGCATGCAAGCTTCAGTAGTTGTAGCAGGTGGGCTCAGTAGTCGTGGCTCGTGGGCTCTAGAGCACAGGCTCAGTAGTTGTGGTGCACGGGGTTAGTTGCTCTGCAGCATGTGGGATCTTCCCAGACCTGGGATCGAACACATGTCCCCTGCATTGGCAGGTGCAGTCTTAACCACGGCGCCACAAGGGAAGCCCATGAGTTTTCTATTTTAAATTGAAGCCATTTATGAATCATTCAGTTGAACTAGAAAACAACAAGAACATGAGAAATTTTATCAGATCCACATTCCCTAGAAACAAATCAAAAATATAAAAACTAAGTTCGCAAGCTCTCAGTACTTTTTAAACTCGGTAAATAGTTGATGATAGATTGATTGATAGATTATAGATAAATGCTAGCTACACTTAGCCATATTGCCTATAATGTCATACATACATATCTTCCTATAAAAATTAAATTTGCTAGGTTAGAAAGAGAAGCAGATCCAACTATATGAGATTAGTGAATAGAAGCAGAAGAATAAAGCAACTAAATAATTCTCTGCTTAGAAAGAATGCAAAAAAACGAAAACTTGGGCAAATGCTTATACCCTGCAGCAAAGGAGCACTTAAGCTGGGAGAGTCCGACTATCTGTTTACTTCATGAGCACTTATCACTGTGAGCCCACAGTTTTGACAGCGGTGCCTGATTGGAATGAGAAAGATTAGCAGAGACAGAAACGAGGAGCTGATGCTATGCTATTATTTAGTGAGTCATGGGGAGGGGCCCAAGGAGGGAATATAGTGAGGTGTTCATTAAATGTTGATGCAACCTAAATCTTCTTCTTCATGAGTGCCCCCCTCTATACCTAAAGGTAACTGAAATACGGCAAACAAAATTGTCTTGCTGAAATATACCGCCGTTTCCCAACATTGGAATTCAACACAGTCCGACAGAGTGACGAATTGTAGGCCCAGAGAGTAGTGCTGAGTCCAGCCATGAAATTTCACACAGGAAAGGAATTCACATCTGTTCTTAAATGACAATAAACCAGAAAGATGGAAGATTGATTCAGAAGCTTCTGCAAATGTTATAGCTGTTAAAGTACATGAGGACTTAAAGGCATTCCCTTCTGTAAGTGTAGACACCAGGCTCGTAATCCGGATGTTCAGCAGGAAAACAAGCTAACAGTTTATGCTCCCTGAATTGTGTTTTCTAAATATAAAATGAAGGGGCTGAGACTGTGGCGGTGGCTCATTTTGAAAGATTTGGCATCTGCTTCCATAAACATCTCTGAGGGCTGTGTGCCAGGACCTGTGCAAGGAGTTTGACACCTCTTAGACTTGTCACAAATGTGAGCAATTCTGAAAATATCTGCAAGTAAAATGGTTCTTCCTAAAGAAATAGGATAGAGAGTACACATGTCATAGTAAACATTAACATGAATAAAATATAGTATGCAGTAATGGAAATGGAGCCCACATTAAGCAAATATACAGTGAAACGTACTTTGGAATAGTGATATGATTTTGGCTCAATTAAAGTAAAAGTGAAAGAAATGAACTAAATTCTTTTTCTCTTCTGCTTCCATATTCTCTTTATTTCCTCACTTCCTTCTTGCCAATTTTTCTGGTCTCCGCCAAGAGTTATTTCTCCCTGGAAAGGACTTTGATGGATAAACTCTCAGCATCCTCTAATAGACTAGGTTATGAGAAGGAAAATATGCAGTTGATGATGCATCAGCGTTCACTCTCTGAGTCTATAAAGTAAGCTTCTTTACCTTTCAGGAATGAGCAGATATACCAAGGACTCATGGAGAGGCAAGGAGAAAACAAGTATCTTATGTTTGCTTTATTCTCTTCCATATTGCTATACACCTTTCTTAACTGTCTCCCTCCTTTTAAAACCTTACACTCTTCCCAATTCTCCTCATATTTAAAAGTAGAAGAAACTAATAGATTGAACTCACCCTATATATAAAAATGGCATGTATATAGAATATATACTACTCCAATTACATTTGCAGCACAACTATGCAAATAGATTTTCTCTACCATTTATTCTGAAATGCCCGAAATTAAAATCAGTAAAAAGAGGTTGTCTACACAATAAAATATTAATTAGTCATTAATTAAAATAAAAACATATGTACTTGTACATGGCCATGATACATTGTCAAAGTAAAACAGGTTACAAGACAGTATGTAAAGTATGATCTTATTTTATGTTTAAGTGTGCAATTTTTATATCTAAATATAATCAGGAAGTATATACATGAAAATGTTTGCAGTGATTGTATCTGAGTGATAGGTTTCTAGATCATTTTAGTTATCTTCCTTATACTTCTCTGAATTTTTTCTAGGTTTATGACTGATGTTTATATTTATTAAAACACACACGAAAATGGGCGTGGGTGGATCATGAGAAGATTAGACAAAGTCAGAGTAATTGGCTGAGCTGGGACTTGAACCCAGGCATGCTGCTCTGAAGCCTCTGGTAGATTCTACTCTAATACAGGTACCTCCAAGCTAATCACAACTGCAATAAGGTGGAGAAAACATTTATAACAACAATAGAAGGCTGAAGAAAGAAAGGTTAGAAATAAAGAAGGAAGTTTAGTAGCAAAAACAAAAATAAATTCTCAGTCATTTGCATCTCTCACTTTGTTTTTGCTGCTAGTCAAAAATAAAAATACCCAAATTAATTGATTCAGTAGTTAGGTTCCTTTGACAGCTGTTACTTATGCTGTATCTAAATTGTTACAAAAGTATGCCTCTATAGGGCTTCCCTGGTGGCCCGGTGGTTGGGAGTCCGCCTGCCGATGCAGGGGACGCGGGTTCATGCCCCGGTCCGGGAGGATCCCGCGTGCCGCGGAGTGGCTGGGCCCGTGAGCCATGGCCACTGAGCCTGTGCGTCCGGAGCCTGTGCTCCGCAACGGGAGAGGCCACAGCAGGGAGAGGCCCGCGTACTGCAGGGAAAAAAAAAAAAAAAAAGTATGCCTCTATGGTATAATACGATGGGATGATGCAAACACAGTTGTATGTGTGTGTGTGCACGCGCACGAGTGCGCCCACGTGTGTTTAACATACAGGAAAGCACATACAGCTCGAGTAGTCATCAGAAAAAGAATAAAACAGATCAGTTCTGAAATAACATTGTTTCCTCACATCTCTAAAAGGAACCTTTAAATAAAATTCCATTCATATTTTCTTCCCTTTGGAATCAGAGGGAACAAGTTATACATCTTTCTCAAAGATGAATCCCTGATCCATCTTCAAAAGACTCACCGGGAGATCCTGGGTGTTACACTAAACTTCCAAAATATATATATATTTCTCCCTAAAGTGATACTTATACAGACTAAAATCAGAGATCAACAGAGCAAAATGTATATGTATAGGTTTTGAAGATAGTCACAGCTTGGAAAATTTATTAAAGCATATTAAATATTTCTAGCATGGCTTTTTAAAATGAAGTTAAGTATTTATATAAGTACAATTGTATTAAAGTGGTAACAAACCACTCCCATTTTTCTTCCTACACATGTGTGTGAAAATAATATTTGTTCTATCTATAATGTCTTTAAGTCTATTTTATTTTCAGTCATCCTCAGTTGCTCCTATGTAGTATTTGCTAAGCTCTCTCAAAACAGAGCCCATGCAAATGTTCTGTGGCGCTCTACTCCCTGTTGGCAAAATGTGTTTGGCTTCAACAATTTCAAAGGGTTGTCAACTGAAAACAAGCCAACTAGCATCTTTTGGTGAGGAAATGAAATTCTTAACTTTATTATGGCCATAAAAGTATCTTCCTTCTCCGACAGGGAATTATAGCTTACAATAGAAGTCTATGCAGCAAGTAGTTTGTGGAGTATCAATAACTATCTGGTGACTAAAAACACAGAAAGTTCTTTCTAATTCAACATGCATATAATAAATCTGGAGTCTAAAGATAACTTTATTTTCCAGGTTCTTACTTATCACCATTTCAGAGATGGATGATATTAAAATATTTCACCAGATAAATAACATGCGGAGAGTGTAACATCTCCAAGCCACGGTGTCCAAATGTGATGTATTAGATATTCAGGAAGGATATATTAGAAAACATAGCTACTTTTTATATCTTTGTTATTCAATTCTCATTCTTATAATATTTTATAATGTTCATGATGTATTCACTTATTAGATATATTTTTAAGAATAAATACCAATATATTTGGATAGTGTGTTCAAGGGTGGTTAAGTTTGTAAACTACTGCTCTAAGAAAATAAGACACATGCACAGAAGAGGAAAAGAAGTAGTTTAGCCACATTAAAAGTCTTAAAGTCTAGCAGGCTTTAAGTAGGTAGAAAAATTATTTACCTTTAAGTAGGTAAAAAAATTATTTAGAAAATAAACATATCATATAGAAGAAAAGCTGTATCAGTGCAGGACAGACATTTTCCCAAAATAAATGAATGAAGGAAATTGCAATACTAATAAAAAATTGAAAATTTAGACAGGGGAATCATTAAGCTGATTGGCCTGTTTTTCTGTTTAGAGCAGTTCAAAATTCCTTGCCTAATTGAAATGGCATTGTAAGAAAAAGGTTACAGAATTTGGTAAAAATAACTTATAATATACTTGGTCAATTGCTTTGTTTTGCTACATTGACAGTGAACTCAGTATAAACATTATAACAAACTTGAAAACTCCAGGCAGGACCTTGTAGGCATTAATACCACCTCACAATTGTGACTGAGTTTAATTGTGTCTCTCCCTCCTGCCTGCCCCTAAAAGGGTAACTACCTATCCAAAAGGCAGAGCTCATCTGGTTGAGATGAGTAGAGGAAGCAGAGAGGGAGGGGCAACATCCTGCAAGAAAAAAGCAGGTGAAATAGGAGCATCATTCTGGTCATATTAATAGCCCAGAGAAGAAAGGAAGAGGAACAGGGACATGGTAAAGAAGGCCTTGAGGATCAGCGGAGCTAAGTATGTGCTTTCACCCCGAGTCACACAATCCAGAAAACAGCAAAATTAAAAGAGGCAGAAAGTTTGCTTGTGAAGCATAAAGTCCTCCAGATGGAGAAAGCTGAGGCAAGCCAGCAAAGTGGTCAAGGGCCTAGCAAGATGGAGGGTCAACCAGTTTATTAGAAATATAGATGTAAAATGTTAATGTCAGAAACCCAAGCAAGTATTTTTTGAAAACTCCCCAACATAGCAGGGATACCCCAAACACATCAGCCTTGGCGAAGCTGAAAAGTCAAATTCGACACTGACATGCTGGCCAGTAGTTTCTCTTTAAGTCAAATCTTAGGCTTTAACAGCTGAAACCAAGTCATTTAAAAAATACAATAAAATCTGGAGCTGTAAAGACTGTGGAAACTTACTTAACAGCATGAGCTAAAGATAACCAGGAATTTGCCACTGGGAAGCATTTAATGCTTTTGATGGAGCTGCAGCATATAGAGTCTAAGGTAATTGATGTACAGAAAGAACAAGCTAATAAATACTAGTTCTAGAATTTCTATGATTTAAGGAGGATAGGAGTGTTAAGTTGATGGATAAGTCCCACAATGCTTTTCTTTTATAAGGTCTGCTAAGCCTAGTTGGCAATCGCATTTCAAATCCATTCATAAGGTCCCTATAGAAGAATAAAAAACAAGTGTCATGTGTCTGGACACTCACCAAAAAATAGAACAAAGGTTGTGTATACATGCTCAGCATTAAGAAATGTGTTAAACTATTATTTCTGTGAATCCATTTAGTGTGGTTTTTGTATGCCTAGAAATGTAGACTATTTCTAGTCTGCTGCAAATGGCCTTTAATAAATTCTCCCTATAGAAACAGAATAACAACAGGAAGGGCCTCAGACAGGGAATAAGGAGATAAGCGTAAGAGTTACTAATCTTTCTGGCCTTGTTTTTTGAATTCTGTTTGTGTGTGTGTGTGTGTGTGTGTGTGTGTGTGTGTGTGTTAGTTTTTGTTTTAATGAGGAAGTTGATTAAGATAGGTTTGAACATGCTATGGCTCTGCAATTGAGGATGTAAACTTACTAACAAACTTCCAATCAGATCAGCACTGCATTGGTTAGCTATTTCTGTGTAACAAACCACCCCAAAACTCAGTGGCTTAAAATAATAACGTTTTATTAATTCTGGTGTTTCTAGAAGTCAGCAAGGATGTGGTGCTGAACTGGGCTGGGCTTAGTGGATCTCTACTAGACCTGCTTATGTCTGCAATCATGTGGCAGGTCAGCCAGATGCTGGAGGCTCCAGGATGCCCCTGCAGGGACCTGGATTGCTTGGATTTGAATCCTGCCTCTAAAAGTTAATATCTGTGCAGTCTTGAGAAAATATCTTGTCTTCTAATTCCTAAATAGTCTCATCTATAAAATGGGAATAACAGTACCTTCACAGAATGTTGGTGGGAGTATTAAATAATATATATATCCTGACATACAGTCATTTAATAAATGTATGATATTTTATTAGTAGTAGTATTGATTAGAAAATATTAACAAAGATGCAAATTACAAGAATGGGGAAGATCAGTAAATTTCTAGCTGGACTTGCAAATGGCTAAGCATCAATAATTTGTGAAGTAAAATACAGTACCAAGCATATACCGACTGTGTAACCTAGGTTTTAACTATCTCTAAACTATTTCATTGAAATCATGATGAATTCTTCTAATAAGTAAATCAGCAAAGTATATAAATGCTTTGTACTTACTTCATTTTTTAAAAAAAATGGGATTCTGAATCACTTTTGTGCATTTTAAAGAAAGGCTTTATCAAAGCAATCCATAATTATAGCAGCCCTCTCCTGATAGGACAAGAGGGACATATTCTAAATCAAGTCTTTCATGGAATTAGAGAGAAGTGTTCCCATTCCTTTTCCCCCAAAACTTCTCTTACAGTCCTTTCACCCATTACCCAGTAAAGCCATAAAGGAACCAGATCAAAAGTTCTGCAATCTCAAGTTCATGTATCATAAAAAGAACATATTCCACCCATGGGTAGGAAAAGGAGGCAAATCCAAGTTCCGAACCACAGACCATAGCTAGGGAGTGTGTATCAAGCACCTATCACTTGGAAGAAGAATGGCAGTTCTTCTGTGAGATGAAAATAAAGGGAAAATAGGAGAAAAGAAGGTTGCCAAGTCACCAAAGAAACCAGTTATGTTTCCAAGCAGCCAGAACATAAGCATATACCTGTGGGCCCAGGGCTTAAAAGAAATCAGAGAATGTTGAAAGAAAATCAGGTTTCAGATCTAAAGGAAATCATCTTCTTTGTGAATCCTGCCTGCAGTTTTGATTTTTTTTTTCTCTCAATAGAATCTGCATGAACCGTTTCAATTTATTCTCCTTGCACAGATACAGCACAGGTACCAGCATGCTGACATTCCAGTGGAAGAAGTGGAATTTGATATATGCCTTTTGGTTTCCTTCAGTAGAATGGACTACTCTCACAAACTCTGCTTTTGAACTTCAGAAAGGATGAGACCAATATTTATTGAGTACTTGATATGCAGCAAGAAACTGACAAATGTTTTCATGTATGGTTTGTCACTTAATTCTTGCTATAACCCTACAAGATATTAACCCCATTTTACAGATGAGAAGACAAGCTCAAGAGGTCATGTGGCTTGGCCTAGGTCACAGAGCAAACATTCCACTGGAGCCAAATCAGAATGAGTGCTTGCCAGTTAAGAGGGAAAAATACACCGCAAGCATGCAGGTCACCACTCCCTTCCCACCACCTTTTATCCCCCTTTGGGATACTTCCTGAACATAGCTACATTTCACCTCTACTGCATTCATCCCCATGTACACTGCATAAATGCCTCAGACAGAAAGATCCAGCAAAGTTCTCAAATCAGTTACCCAAACACCATGCACACATACACACTCAATGAAATTCAGAGGTTGGAGGGGAAAGGGAGGTAAAAATGAAAGTCTGTCTGTGGAAGAGAGATGAGTATAAATGAAATTTGGCTTGCAACTTCTGTGCTCATTACCCGGAGTTTTTCAGAGATCTGTTTTCAATGACTGGTTTGCCACCCTGTACTGGGAAGTGCCCATAAAAGGAAAGCGAGAGAGACCACAATGAGCCCAGTTATTCCTTTATGCATCAGTCACAATCAATTGTCAACATATAAACTTGAATACCTTGTGGACTCAAATGGAGTTTAGCCCATAGATACTAAACTTCCTTTAAGACACAGATATCTTGTAAATTGAGTCTGATGTACTTCTGTCCTTTTAAGAAATTTGGGTGGTTTAATTCTGATTGCCTTGTCTGTGCCTCTGGAAGTAAAGCGTCTGTAGAGAGACTGAGAACTTTATAAGACTTTCTGTAGGTAACTAGTAAATCATGAGATGGTCAAGTGTAGGCTACATGTGGATACAAATGTAACCTCGAATTCACTGTTCGGGTCATATGTGTTATTTCTCCAAGAAGTTCTGGGAAGCGTCTACACTTCTTGAGTAGGATCTATGCACTAAGCATGATGCCAAATGTTCAATATAGGTGGTTTCATGTAAGTCAGTTCTGTGTTTTAAGCTCATGTTCACAGGGGGTTGCTCATGAGGTAACTTGAAAAAGGATGTGTGCTTGTATTTGCCTGTTTGATCTCAAAAACTGAGCTGAGAACAAAGTAGGGTGGTACTTGTGCTGGTTGGGAAGAACTCTGTGACGCTGACGTCATGGTTTGAGTCAAGACAGACACTTGAGAGAACAGTTACTCTATGGCATTTCTCTTGGTGACACTATACATGGAAAAAGACAAGAAGCCTTAGGATGCAGTAGTAGAAGTTGTTGATAAAGGCAGAGTTCAAACGTGACCTGGGTTGAGACCAAAGGCAAATAAAATATTTATGGTTCAGGTTTTTTTCCCTGAACAGGGAATAAAGGATACCCACGTTTTTTGATCTAAAAACTAATTGAAATTACTTCCTGAAGTGAAGAGTAGAAATCAGAGGAAATGTTTTTAAAGAAAGACACATTTAAGAGAACCTGGTTATTGAAGGAATCTCAGTTCCTTGTGAGACAAAGGCCTAGACCAACGTAGGTCTCCAGTTGTTTGATTTCCTAGTCACCTGGTCTACTTTCTCTCCTGCTACCCAGAAGATCAGATATTTTTGGTAGAGTTTGTTTGGCTACAACCTTTTTGGGGAGGAAATTCAGATTCACTGCCAAGGTGTACCCAGGAGGACATTGCCACTGAACTCATTTCACCAAGCAAACAAAGCTGTAGCTCAGACACCACCGTGACCCTTTCAGACCTCCCCAGTGATGGATAAGAGCCTCATAAGCTAAATAGTTTTTTCCCTATCAGTCAACATGTGACTCGCATTAGTGAAGACCTCTCACAATTCAATGATATGCTCATTGATCAGGAAAGAAGTATCTGTATTTATTTAATGGCTAGTCTCTTCAGCTGGTGTTATTTCAAGATTTCATTTTTGTATTGTATAAACTGCAAGCAATGGCTATCTGACCCATTTCTTTTCAATCCTGTTCAGTGTTAGCGAGGGATATCAAATTGACAGGCTCAGAGAGAAAACAGGAGTTATCACAGCAGAATAAAGTTGCAAATATCCCTTCTGTTTCTGGTCTCCAGAGCTGCCGGTGACCCTGGTGTTACTGTGGAGAGAAGAATGCACAAGCAAGTTAGTTGGGCTACAGGTTGAATAATTATCACTATTTTGAAAAACGAGATTCTTAGGGCTCACTGGATTGCCAAGGACTCTTTAGCTTCATCTCCATCCTTTGCTTTACAAAAGGGTGCTATTAAAAATAGTTGCTGCCCCAAATATTCTTGTATTTCCTTTCCATTTCTCTAAATCCTGGCAATACTTTAAGGCCTAGCTTCTATTTCACCTCCTCTGTGAAGATTTTCCTGAGCACTCCAACCCACAGCAATTGCATCTCTTCCAAACTCCTCTGGCTCTAGGAGGAAAGTATATAATAGAGATTACATCACAGCATAAGCCTGAGTTCCAGCTGTGACTCACACTGGCCGCGTGGTGTTGGGAAGGTTACCTCTCACCTATGATCCCCGATTCCCTCACCCATAATTCTCATCTAGTAATACTTTCCCTCATTGAATGGTGATGAGGATTAAATTAAAAGTGCCATGGGTAAAGACCCGACCCATAATCTCTCAAGCAATTTATCATATTGTCTTTAACCTTGTTATTTACATAACCTTGTTGTGTTTCATATGTTCTTTATCTTAAGGAGATTCTAAGCTCTGTATCAGGATCATGTGTCTTATTTACTTGTGTTTATATCCTCTACCACCTATTTTAGTGCTTAGCACTAAAATAGTTTTAGCTGTCCGGGCACAGCAGACTGATGGCTTGATGTTTTAACTGGTGTAAATAGCCTTGGCAGAAAGAAGAGAGCTACGTCCCAGAGGGAGGTGCAGCCTATGAGCAGACGCACACTCCTTCCGGTTAGTATATGCAGCCATGGTATGGCGCATATAGCGGAGAGAAAAAAACACTTCAGCAGTTTGAATGGCTCTTGCCACAACCGTGGCAGAGGGGGAAGTTTTCTAAGGTGAAAACAGGCAAATGCCATAGACGAAAGGGTCTAGTATGCCTTGGAGAAGCAGTTTTAAGTGCATATTTTTCTCGTTTATTCAAGTTAATGAAGACTGGCCAAATAATCCCTCCCAGAATGCTCAGAGTGTAAACCTGGGGATCTCCTGGGATCTAAGGGGGGAGTGGAGACCAGCAAGTTCCCTCAGATTTGAGTGCCTAGTGCTGGAGCCTAGAGGAGAGGTAGTTCTGCTAGTAGTAGCTATAAACTTGTGTGGGAAGTGGTAGTAATGTATTACCATGGTAATTACAAGACCAGCAAGTTGCAAGGAGTAAGACATTTGACCCTATCACCAGTGGCTAAGGCAGGATCCCTTTGCTATATCTGGGAATGTGACTAGCAAAATCATAGTCATGTGGTTGTTTGGCAAATCACCCTAGATTGGACGCAGACTGATTACATGCTTAAGCATCGTGAGTCACTCAGTCTTATATTCAAACTCTGTGTGATTTTTCTGTCTCATCTTGTACACTCACACTGAGCCTTCCAGAGTGATCCATGTCCTGTGGATCGGCTATATTACATTCACTCATTCCACAAACAATGCCTTGTGCGCCTACTAGGAGCCAAGCATTGTATTAAGTAATAGAGTTACTAAGATAAAACACACAGTCCCTGCCCTCAGGAAACAGGTCTACCAGGCAAGACACGGAAGAAAAGAGTCGGTTACAAGCGGTATGATAGAATGCAATGATAGAGCGATGCATAACACAGTGTGATAGGAGGACTACTCATCCACACTGCAGGGAAGAGCAGTCAGAGAAGCCTCCTCAAACAAGTCCCTTTGGATTGAGTTTTGTAAGGTGAGGGTATTAGCCAGAGGAAGGCAGAAAGAAAGAGTATTCTGCATAGGGAGTACTGTACCTACCAATGCAGGAAGGCGTGAGGGCACACACCAGAGTGAAATTCATTGGCTATAACTACAGCTCAGGGCATAACAGGGTAAAGAAAATAGCTGGGGGGTGACGCAGGGGTCAGATCATGAACCCTATGTGTGCCATGCTACTGGGAATGGATGCGATAACTGTTCTCAGAAATATTGAGGAGTACAAAAGAACACAATTTGATTGGATATTCCATTAAAAGCCCGGAAAAAAGCTGGATGGAAATGATGGCGGAGAAGGAGATCTGGGAGAAAGAATTAATTTTATTTGATTATGATAACACTGTGCTACTTGGGAAAGGTTCAGATGAAGACATCTAGTGGAGAGTTAGATATTGTTCCCAGAACTGGGAGCTAAATATGCAAGTTGGGGAGTCAATGGTAATTAAAGCCACAGAAGTGTATTAAATCACTCAAAGAGAGTGTGTAGGATGAGAAGAGTAGAGACCAAAATTTTGGGATGAGCATTTCAAGAAGAAAACTTGATAGATAATTAGAAACAGTGGCCAGAGCGTCAGAAAGAGAGTCAGGGCTTCCCTGGAGGCACAGTGGTTGAGAGTCCGCCTGCCGATGCAGGGGACGTGGGTTTGTGCCCCGGTCTGGGAAGATCCCACATGCTGCAGAGCGGCTGGGCTCGTGAGCCATGGCCACTGAGCCTGCGCATCCGGAACCGGTGCTCCGCAACGGGAGAGGCCACAACAGTAAGAGGCCCGCGTAACGCAAAAAAAAAAAAAAAAAAAAGAGTCATAAGAAATGTTCATGGAGGCCAAAGGAGTAGAGAGTTCTCCAAGAGAACGAAATGATCAACAGTAACAAATGTCACTTGGCTGGAAATTGACTTTCAGTTTGACATTCTAATCCTCATCACAATTTCTCTAATAAAATACTGAGTTCCTAATTTGATTGTTGACAGTTGCCTTGCTCCACCCTGTTTATAATTTCAGATTTTCTGTGACTCAACAAGGGAGGCACAATTTCTAGAGCATAAGCAGGTACTAATTGAACTGCAGCTTCTTTTTAATAGGAGAGCAGCCTACCACCAACAACAAAGTTAAAGGGACAGCATATGAGAGACGAGGTCCAATGTGAAATGGTCCCCAGTTTAGCGTTTATTCTGAGAGTTAGCTCGGCACTTCTTTCTGCTGATGGGGAGAAATAGTCATAGCACCTTCTCAGACTCCCAGACTGCAGATTCCTCATCTCAACACTTAACTGCCCAACAGCTGCTCATTCTGTGCCCAACTCAGGAAGATTTATTTTCAGCGACCATGAAATGACATACTAACCATGCCTCACAAGGGTTGGTTCTTTCAGAAAGACTTCCACCTTTGTCTGGCAAACCTGGGAAAACTGTGGAGTCTATTCCAAAAGAATGTCAATGTCAGGTTCTAAAGTCGAAAGAAATTAAACAGTTTCTATATTGAGATTTCATTAGTTTCATACAAAAAAGAAAAATATGATACATATTTCCATAATTGCTTTAGAAACATCTCATAGTATTTTGGCCATATCAGTTATCTATTGCTATATAACAAACAATCTTAAAACTTAGATTGAAACAATGAATTATTATTTTTCATCAAGATTCAAAGGTTTGGTTTGGTATTTTCTATGTACATTTGAACTCGCTCACATGACTGCATTCAGCTGTTGAGTTGGCTGAGATGGAAAGTTCAAGATGGCTTTACTTACATGTCTGGCAGTTGACGCTGGCCGTGGGCTCGGGCACCTCTGTTCTCCTCTACATGATCTCTCATTCTTCAGTAGGGTAGACTGGCTTCCTTGCATGGCCATCTCAGGGCAGCACTGAGAGAATGTGAATGTGGAAGCTGCAAAGCCTGTTAAGGCCTCATCTTGAAAACCGCACAGAATCATTTCCACTGCATTTTATTTTCAAAGCAAGTCATGTGCCACTCAGATTCCAGGTGGGGAAATAGAATCCATCTTCTGATTGGAAAAACTACAAAATGTTTTTCTTCAGGCCGTGTGTGTGTGTGTGTGTGTGTATTTAGTATTATTTTTTACCTAGTTGCTATTCACTGAAGACACACTACAGAATAAAAACTAAAAGCAAATTCTTTGAAATCAGAGTACTTGAGTTTTAATCCCAGCTCCTGCCTGCTCTGTCATCTCTACTACTACTTACCTCAGTGGTTTACAAGAGTATTTTATGGTATTTTACTTATAAAGTGCTTAGAAAAGTACCTGGTATATAAAAAACACTCAGTGATTATTATCTTTATTTATTAGTATCTTAAATGTCTTACTTTTCTATTCTACATTATAACTATTTTGCTATGTTATTACAGGCTCTTCACATATGTAATTTAAATTTCTATCCAGCAGTTCTTTACGTGGCTATGCTATAATTTTCTTAACCGTCTCCTCTATAGTATATTTAGTCTAATTCCTATTGTTAGGTATTATATGCTGAATGCAATGATTGTTTTTAGGTATAAAGCTGTTTGCATTTTTTTGTTATACTTGGGTGTGTGTGTATTTGTCTATATGTTTGTGGTTATTTCTATAAGATAGATTCTCAAGGTTGGAAATCCTGGTAATGAATTGTCTAAGACGTCTGATACGAATTGCCAAATTCCTTCCCAGACGAGCACATCAGTTTATACCCTCACCAACAGTATATGAGAAGGTGTGCCTCTGTACCCTCAATTGTGATGCTTTAGCTGTGGCATTATCTCCAGATGGAGCACATGAGAAATCTGGACTCTCATTTTCTCCTCCCTGTGAAAGCAGATTAAAACGAAACAGAAAAGCAGCCCTAGATGCCGTCGAAAAAGGTTGGGGAAAAGATGTGGGGGATAAGAACAAACATGTCTAGTAAAAATAGAAAAATATAATGTTCACATTGAAAAAACTAGTTGCCATCTACCCTTTCAGCAACAAACTAAAAGATATGCACTTAAAGTAATAGTTAAAATTGCTATTTTTATTTGGTGGCTAGTTTGATTTTCTTTAGTGATAATGTCTAAATAATGAGTGCAAGAGACGCCAAACATCAGAATTTCCACAGCAGCCAAAATGTCCCGTTACAACCCTCTGCAAAGCAAAATAGGATAATAGGTGGATTTGACATTTACAGATAATTTTCCCTTCCATCATTAGATGGATGACTCCAACACAATGACAATAAGTCCTTATCTTCCAATCATATTTATTAGAACAAATTTGCTATACTCATGAACATGAGTAGACTCTTGGCAGTGCGGGTTATTTTAATGGACACATCACTTTAAGCTAAACCTTCTCCATCTGTTCAGCTCTCTAATTACCAGTGCATAAAGTACATAATTCACAATTACATCGTAAAAATAAGATCTACATTGTATCAACTCATGTCGGAGCTTTTCAATGTATGCTCTTTGGCATCTGCTCCCTTTCAACAAATCAGAGACAAATACACCACTTCTCAGTTAGGAAAATCTGAAAAAAGTTACACGTTTGCAAGAAAAAAGGGAATTCTCTATCATACCGTTTCCTTTTATAATCATGCCTTATTGTTCAGTATCGCTTACTTGCTCCTATAATCAGTCAGTCCTACAGGATCCAATCCCTTTCTGAGCTGGGCCTTCACAACTTTCACTGGAGAGAGGCAAAACTAATTTAGTCACAAAAAGCTTAATTTTGCACATATGACAATGCTCAAGTTATTTCTCAGCCCATTTTAAGAATATAAGTGATATAATTGAGATTTTATAGAGAAAATTAATTATAATATATACACATACATAGGTATGTGTGTGTGTGTGTGTGTGTGTGTGTGTGTGTATATATATATATATATATATATGTTTTCTATTCGAGGGCAAATTGGATTAGTCTGGGTATCTGTTAGATGGAAAACCAAAAGAGGAGACAAAAAAGAGAAGTAAGGAGAATGGGAAAATGGTAGATGGACCAGCCCATCCACTTGACTCCCCCAGCCCCTGTCCCACCTTAGGGTCTGAAGATTGGGTGATGTGCAGAATTTGCTGAAGACCATGTCCCTGGCTGTCCTGCAGCCTTGCTCTGGGATCCTACGTGCTTAACTGTTCTCTTTGCTTACATTTGGACTTGATGCAGTTCTTCAGTTTTTATAATTGTTGGCATCTGTTTGCCTTTGCATATCTGGTTCACTGAAGGACAGGGTACTTCCTGTTCCCTTTGTGCAGTGTCACCATGATGACACACTCACCTTGTTTTTGGTGACAATTATGTAAAACATGGACAAAGAGTTGGAGGTCTCTGAGTGCTTCAGAGGGCAGAAAGGACTCCCAGTTCAAGGAAGCCAGAAGGCTTTCCTTTTGCTGCAGATTAGAGTGATATAACTCAAGCAAATAAGGCTAGAGAATGCTGACTTAGATTCTGGCTTCCACACTAGAGTGAAAACACTGTTAAAATTGTTTTATTAATTCTGAACTAATCACTCAGGAGAGAATAGCATCTTGTTGATGAAGGGAGTATCCTGTCAATCGGACATGCAACTGGTTAGCTGATCCTTCACCTTATCCCTAGCTTCTAAACATTTATCAACTCATACTATGATTTTTTCCTTTACATTTATCTTTCCAATTAGACTGGGGAACCATTAGGTCAGTGTAATTGGCTGAATTGTGTCTATTTCGTCAATGCTATTGCTATTTATTTATTAGATAGTGTTTAGGAGTGAATGAAAATGAAGTCAATTGTCAACATCTACCTATCTCTCATGGTATAATGTTATGCTTTACAAGGTAACAGAATTTTGTTTCTAATATTGGTTATATTAGGTTCAGTTCTGCTGCTTCCTGTAATGTTTGTTCGGAATACTCAATGTGCTTTATTTTATTTTTCAGAAAAGGTTTTGGGAAAAACAAAAGACCCTATAATTCATTGCATGCATTTTACATTTAACATAGTGACTGGCAAAGCTATGATTAAAGACTATTTTTCCCAAGTCCTTTCTTAGATACAGACTGATTCCCAAGCAACTCAAGACAGGTGACCTCAGACTTTCTTTTCCCTATGCTATGAAAGAAGCTTTCAGAATCTTATTTTTCTGAAATCTCAGTTGTGAATATACAGTGTGCTTGCAACAGTGATGGAGATCACACTGAAAGCAGTTACAGTCTAAGAAATTCCTGATTGTATGTACATTTAATATAAATTGTAAAATGTCCTCTTATCTTCTATGGTAAATCAAAGGTTGACTCTCCTTCCATAACTCCTGAGCATTATTTTGATTGATAGATTATACCAGAAATGACAAACTGTGTTCCAGCTACAAAAAGAAAAATAGAATTTTTGGTAAAATGCTATCCCAAGTATGATGCCTGCCTATGGAAGGATTAATGTAACCTTGCATCAGAAACCACTGTTATAAGCAGTGGATCTGATTCCTTTCTTGGAAACTTTTGCTAGGTACTCACCGTGTGGAAATTTAGCTCAGACTACTCCAGCTGACATTTCAGCTTCAGCACCATGGCCGCAACCCAGTTTCTGCTATCACCCACTATATCCCCAAACACATTATCTGTTTAAACAGAACTACTTGCTATTCCCTAACTATATTCTATGTTAGATTTGCTTCTCTTTGCTCATGCTGTCCCCTCTGAACATCTCCTTAGTCCTTTCCTCCTGTCTTGCATCCCTAATCTCCATCTCTCAGACTCCACCCATCTTTCCAAACCCTGTTCAAATATCATCTGTCCTTGAGGACTTCCTCCCCATGAACATAATTTCTCACTTCACTGGTCCCTTGGGGCTCTTTATACTGGAATAATTCTTTTATCCCCTCAGTTAATGTCTCTTGAATATAGAGACCATGCTGTAACCATTTAAAATCTGCAGCTCTCAACACAGCACCTGGCACATCAGGTGCTAGAGAAGTCTTTACCGGGTAGACAGAACCCCTTGAAGGGTAGGATCACATACTGGAGGTCTTCAAAGCCTCAACATCTAGCATTGTGTTAGCTCAAAATTGGTGCTCAGGAAACATGAGCTGAATAAATTGAATCATAGAAAACTGATGCAGACATTCTACTTTCCCTTTTCAAAACCACCAGAAGAAAAGACCTGAGGATTTTTTTTTTTTTAATTGTGTGGTCACTTTAAAAAGAATCCTCGTCATCCTGGGAGGTTAGCAGTGTCACTCAGCACAGAGCAGAGTGATCGTATCAATATTAATAAGCTCAGCGAAGTGCCGCTGGCTTCAGTGCAGTTTTGACACTTCAACCTGACTAATAAAATAAAAACTAATTCTAAAAATAATTTACCTCCTGGAGACCTTAAAATTGATTTTACTAATGAAGGAGGAAAAAAACTAGCATGGATCTTTGCTTTTCAATAAGTGAATCAAATGTTATAACAGATCATAAGTCTAAAATGGCATATTCTAAACTGCCAACATCTCTTTTTAGAGGACATTTTGCACGCTTTTCATGCATGTTTACAAGTTGAGCTGTTTTGCCATCTAATTAAGAGATGGAAGAGTGAGGCTGAGGGAAGTGAGGAAACCAAAGGAATTCAGATTTGTTTTGATTTAGTCCATGTTAGCTTCATTCAGTAGAAGCTATCTTTCAGTAAGCAGGCTACTCTGTGGAAGATTATAGAATGGCATATGTATTACAAAAATATGGGACTCTTAGACATGAAGATAGCATTTTTTAATTCATAAATCTCTTTATCATTAGAGTAAAATCAGAATAACCTTCTGCTTCATGTATGGCTAGTGAGAGAAAGGGAGATACCATTCCTCCAGCCTCGCTGGCTAGCAACTAGGCCAGAAAGAATCATGGAGGCTGTATGCCGCTTACTTGCTAGATTGTTTGAAGGTTGCCCCTGGGAATGTTTTTGGTCTGCGTGTGTGTGTGTGTGTGTGTGTGTGTGTGTGTGTGTGAAAGAGAGACTGATAGACAAGCAGAGACACAGAGAGATTGAGAAAGAGAGAGAGAGGGAGAGAGAGAGAGAGAGAGAATGCCATTGGAGCTTTCACATTCACATCAATCAGTTAAGCAATCCCAGATCTGCTTCTAGATAAATAGGCATGACTGGAAATATTTAAGACTGATGGGGGCCACCATTCATCCTGCATATTTTAATCATTTATCTTCCTTAAAGTATGGTGTTGAACCAGATCCTATAAAATATTTTCTGGGCTTCCCTGGTGGCGCAGTGGTTGAGAGTCCGCCTGCCGATGCAGGGGACACGGGTTCGTGCCCTGGTCCAGGAAGATCCCACATGCCGTGGAGCGTTTAGGCCCGTGAGCCATGGCCGCTGAGCCTGCGCGTCCGGAGCCTGTGCTCCGCAACGGGAGAGGCAACGACAGTGAGAGGCCCGAGTATCGCAAAAAAAAAAAAAAAAAAAAATTCTTACTGTTCTATTTCTTTCTTGAAATTATTCCTTAGCTCTCATATGTTATGATTCTTTCATCTCATGAAGTTACTGAGAAGTCCCATATCATGCTCTAAAAATACACCTTCTTTATGGAGTCATAGAATATTGTCTCTGGAGAGCACTTTGTACATGATAACATTCCCCCTACTGCGCTTCCTACCTTTTATGCTGAGGAGACTAAAATCCAGAGGGGTAAAATTCTCAAGGCCCAGTAAGTTGGTGAAACTCCATAAATGAGAATCTGAATTCCTATCTGTCTAGCTCATTGTTTTCTGTCTTGCCTTGCTGTACTTTTTTTTTTTTCTGCACCACTTTGGCTCTAAATCAAAGAAGGAAACCTAAATATTTAAGTAAAAACATAAATGTGCCCTGTATTTCCAGAACACTTCCATGAACTTTATTCATTCATTCATTCCTTTCATTTATTTAGTAAAAAATATATTGAGTACCTACTTTCTAGATACCAGGGATAGAAAAGACTATAAACAAGATTCCATTTTCCCCATATAAAGTTTATTTAAAAATACATATATTTATTTGTATGTGCATATATGTAATATGTATAATATGACTCAGAGTAAGGAAGGGAAAGACTAAGGAACATTTTTGCATTCTAAAAGGTTTTTAAATGTCTCTGCTATCCATATCTGACTCTTGAACATGTATGCTCTGTTCTGGGGTTAATCTCGTAAGTAAGGAAAACCACCAACTTTCCCCACCAACAAGGCACAGCCAGTTACAATCAAGAACGTTGCTACACAACATATATGTGCTTCTTCCTCACTAGCACACCTTCTCATTATGTCCTCTGTCCCTTAATAATTGTATTTCCCCAGCCACCTTGCAGCTTTGCGCTGATCTGATGTCAATGTAAACAGACTACTTTCAGCTCCAGGTTAAGGAGGTCATTAATGGAGGCACAAACACCTGTACAGACTTTGTTTTTCAGAGTCATGAAAAGACTGCTTTCAAATCCATGATTAATTTCCTCTGCAAGGAAACATGTTAGTCTCAGTGAGTGCCCCTGCTGTTAAATTAACTTCTGACCCTTTCTGCATCCTTCCCAATGACTCTCAGGAAGTTTCAGATTTCTTCAATGAAATCAATAGCTTGAGAATGAAATCATATCACCATGGGCCATCTTTGAAAACTCTTTTGAGGGCAAAGCACAGCTTGGGCCATCCAACCCATCATGACTTTGCCATTTGAAACCTCAGTGCTCAGCTGGCCTTGGCAGCATTCCGCCTGAGCTCTTTACTGAATATGCTTCTCTTTTGATCTGCTTTTAATTTACCCTGTTCTTTGTGCTGCCTCCTGTTCTGCTGGGGATCAATGGGTGTTTATTTTGCCACTAGTTGTATCACTAATTGCTTGACTATGAGCTTCTTGAATGTGGTCAGTTGTTTCTCCTTCATAAAATGTCTTTTGCTTTCTCCAGTGTGTATATCAATGTCTCCAGAGCTCTCAGAATGTGTGTGTTTTTAAGCTCTCTCTCCAGAGCTTAAAAACTATTAGATACTTGGGGAAATTGATCTACGCTCATGAAAGATAAAGGTGACTAGGTTCCTCACTGAAATGGCTTCTGAGGGAAGCATCTGATCTAGTCCTAGGAAAAACGGGGAGCTATTGGACCAATTTTCCTGCAGACTATGGGATTTTTTTTTTTTTTTTTTTTTTTTTGCGGTACGCGGGCCTCTCACTGTTGTGGCCTCTCCCGTTGCGGAGCACAGGCTCCGGGCGCGCAGGCTCAGCGGCCATGGCTCACGGGCCCAGCCGCTCCGCGGCATGTGGGATCTTCCCGGACCGGGGCACGAACCCGTGTCCCCTGCATCGGCAGGCGGACTCTCAACCACTGCGCCACGAGGGAAGCCCCTAGACTATGGGATTTGACTCACTTTGATGTTGATCTGCAAAGCATGCAGAAAATCTTGACCTCTTCTTCTTGTTCTCTCCTCAGCAGTGGCCTTTAACCACCTTTGATCTAGATTATTTCCAAAACTCCTGGAAGCCTCCTGAAACTGATGTTTGTTTTGTAGCCCTTGTGCTGTTCCTCTGTATCCAGTGATCATTTCCGTTAATAATGGGTGTTGGTCCATTTATGAATTTACCACATCAGATTGAGGAGTATGCTTGGATAAAATCTGATGGCTTCCACATTTCCCTGATAAAATATTCATGACATGAGGGTTTCACCTTTATAAATCATGGTTGCTCTGTTGATCTTTTTTCTTTCACATTTTTCAAACAAGCTCATAAATTTTTCTAAATGTGCATCGGAGAAAACAACGTGAATGAATAGATGGATGTACTTTTCAATTACATGCATTTCTGGTTTTACTACTGCCTTCAGCTTATATTAGAAGAATGGGATACCACATAGGAAAGGGATCCTGCAAACTTAATGGATATGGAGGCTGATTTCTTAATTAAAAAAAAAAGTTGTCTATCATGATGGCTTAATTTAAATGGAAAGATTAAATTGCAAATTTTTGGTTACTTGGAGTCTTGACATAAAGAGTATAACTTATGAATGTGTATGCATCTTAATTACAGTTGACCTTTGAACAACACGGGGATTAGGGGCGCCGACACTATGTACAGTTGAAAATTTGAGTATAACTTATAGTCGACCCTCCATATCCACAGTTCCTCTGCATATACAGTTCCTCCATACTCTCAGTGTCACATCCGCAATTCAGCCAACCTCAGATCACAGATCATGTAGTACTGTAGTATTTACTATTGAAAACAACCCTGCATGTAAGTAGACCCATGCAGTTCAAACCCATGTTGTTTAAGGATCAACTATAAATCTTGGCATGCATGTTTATTGACTCTCTTCTTTTTAATCCTTGTGGGATGTGACGCATGTGAATGAATGCGGAAGGGAAATGTTTCAGTTATGTATTACTGAATAACAAACCACTCCAAGACTTTGTGACTTAAAACACAATTTATTATTCATTCTGTTAGTTGAATACATTCAGCTGGGTGGTTCTTTTGTTTGATGTGAGGTCCAGTAGGGTCGCTCACTGGGATTCACTCACTTGTATGGTCCGTGTGACCAGCTGCTCACAGCGTGGTGGTCTCTTACATGGTAGCCTGGCGCTTTTACATGGCAGCTGGCTTCTAAGAGGAGGAAGTCGGGACTGTCAATCTTAAGGTCTGACCTCAGAAGTCCCAAATATCATTTTCACCACACTCGTTTGGTCACAAATCAGAGTTCCCATCTAGACTAAAGAAGAGGGAAATATACTCTACTTCTTGATGGATAGAATGGAACGCTTGTATGAGGAGGGAAACGTTGCTGTTGGCTATCTTTTGAGACTACCCCGGAAAGTGTAATATACTGTATACATGCACAGGGTACAGATAATGAGTGGAATTAAACTTTGCTCTATTTATAAAACAGGCAAAAGAGTCTGTGCAGGTGGGAGGGGTGTGTGTGTGTGTGTGTGTGTGTGTGTGTGTGTGTGTGTTCTCTCCAAAAAGTCTCACGTAAGGCTATATTGCATTAATGTGACTAGATGGATGCCAGCACTTCACTTTTGCAGCAAGAATCAGAAGGAATACTATTTAGTTCTGTAGAAAAAAATTCAGAAACATGTCAGTGTACAATCAGCTTCCAAGTACATTAAAAAAAATAAGCCATTTTATGATCCAAGGGTTGAAAGAGTTGATAACTGTTAAGTAACAAGAGTTGGGCTTTAGTAACCCTAGTGTCTACTTTCTGCATCATTACAACCCTTAGCAGTGTATCGCCCCCACTCTCTACGGTTACCAAAAGCTCTCATTTATTTACTCCTCTTCTCCATCCTCACCTCCATCAACAAATCATGTTATAAACTTGTTCTCACTAAGATGTTAATGACTAACAAGGTTGAATATGTTATCTCTCCAGAATAATTTGCGTGTAACATAAGACCAAGGCTTATGATATCATTTCTTTTGGTTAGGGTATCAAGTTGAAGAAGTAATACTGTACATTTCAGGATTTTGACCTCCAGAAGATGTCTTGTATATCCCTAGGTCATTTTGTTTCCTCTCACCCCCGTTGTCCTTGTTGAGTTTTCAGAGAATGCAAAGTAATGGCAATGACATAAGCAAAATATAATTACCAAAGCAATCTGTCGGAAAAAGAAATGATAATGTTTTCCAAAATGAAGCACTGTACCATGTAGAGAATTTGGGCACTATCCATTGTTTTAGAGGATCCGTGCCATGGTTCCTCACTATTGATATTGGAAGAAAGTACTTTCCATTTTTTTTCTTGACCTCCAAACTAACTAGACTCTTTGCAGTACCAAATGATGCTGCCTAGAGGAGTTTCCAGGACCTAATAATGTAGTGCTTTGAAACAAATTGCAAGGAAGGAGTTGCATGTATTATTGCAAGCATTCCTTATTTTTGTTTATAAATGACATTCTTTGATATTTTGGATAGAAAAAATAGGAAAAGTCAGTCACCATGAATAAATCAACAGAAAGATGATTGAATTGTGTGCTGTCATCTGTTTCTTTCTAGGCTTCACAAGCACAGTGTGTGGCTGCCATTAAGAGAAAATGTGTCATGGAACCAGCTATTCTAAGCACCAGTGACTGGCAAAAGGAGAAGGATGGAATGGTGGTGTACTAACGGTAGGCTTACTGGTGCTTGGGGGCAAATGGGAAAGTCCAGGACCTGAATTGTGGTCCTGGAAGAATTTGTATGAATGTGAGGAAATACTGGGGGGACGATAGGCATAACCAAAGAGGCCGCAGTGGTAAGTATGCAGCTGTTATTTACATGAAGTTATATTTTCTCTTTGCTGAAAGTAAATCCATGTCAAGCATTGTGCTAGGCAATTCACATAGATTACTTCACTTAATCCTCATGACAACTCAATGAGGTCAATATTATTGATATTTGTATTATAAATGAGGACTCTAAAATAACCATGAATAAGCAAAGTAATTTGCCCAAAATATACAAATAACATACAGCTGAGGTAGGATTTGATTTGAGCTCAACAAATCAAACTCTGGAACCCAATATCATCTTTTCGATTTAATTTCTATACAGTGAGAAGATCTTATTTGGTGTATAGTTCTATGAGTTTTGGTACATTTACCCAATCATGTAACTGCCACCCACTCAAGATATAGAACAATTTTATCATCTTCCCTAATCCCCTCATACTCTTTTGTAATCAACCCCTCCCCTTTTCTCAGTCCCTGGAAACCACTGATCTGTCTCCTTTCTTTGTAGTTTTCACTTTTCCAGAATGTCATATCAATGAAATCATAAAACATAAAGGCTTTTGAGTCTGGCTTCTTTCATGTAGTAAGATGCACTGAGATTCATCCATGTTGTTGAAAAAAATCAACAAGTCATCCCTTTTTATTGCAAAGTACTATTCCATTTCATGGATGTACCACAGTATGTGTATCCATTCATCCATTGATGGACATTTGGGTTGTTTCCAGTTTTTCAGGATGAAATCCTGCCTTCACTCAACCAGAAATTTTGCCTAATTATTATAGCCAGTGTCATCAATTATATCTTTGTTTAAGGATTCTCTCTTGGGTTCCCCGAGAGCTTTTGCCTAGAGCTAGAAACACCAGATCTATTCTGGTTCAAGCACAGTTTTTCAGGGTCAGCTTCTCTCTCGTGCAGAAATGCCATTAAATTTTCATTATAACAGTCATGCAGTTAAGCACTACTTGTCACCTAGTAGTGCTTAAAATTGTATGGAATGAATAAAGAAGAAAAAGAGTACCAAATAAATTACCTAAATTAATTTTCTAGCACAGGAGGTAGAGGAGATGGTAGCAAAATTAGGATTGGCAATTCAGCCGTTGTGTAGAAATATATAGAGTTTAATAAATGATGCATAATGTAATGAGAAACATTAATATAGGATCCTATAAGTCCATAGTTTTTTTCCCTACATTGCCAACACCATTATTTGAAAAGTGGGAAAAAATGTAATGATTGTTGATCTGATTTCACATCAAAAACTACCTTGACTGCATCTTTTCCTGGTTTTAAACTTTTTTCATGTAACTAACTGGGAATTTAGTTGAATTGACCAAATCAGTCATTGCTTTGACACTGATGATTCTCTAAAAATTTGTTTTCTTATGATAACATAGCTTCAGGATATATTTCTACTCAAACAAGTTAAGTTCAGGTTTCAAGAATCCTATTCCTCTTAGTAAAGAAATTTACCTACTGATTTCAATCTACTGCAGTTAGAATAACACTTTGACTAAATTCAACTTTGTGGTACAGTTTTCTTTGTTTTTTCCCCTCTACAGTGGATATACATCAACAGAATCAATGCATTGACAAAGCACAGGTCTTGGAGTCAGAAAAATTTGGTTCCAGTTGTGTGTTTCGTCACTTATGAGAGTGTGACTCTTGGCTAGTTTTTTTGTTTTTGTTTTTTTTTTTTTGTGGTACGCAGGCCTCTCACTGTCGTGGCCTCTCCCGTTGCGGAACACAGGTTCCGGACGCACAGGCTCAGCGGCCATGGCTCACGGGCCCAGCTGCTCCGCGGCATGTGGCATCTTCCCGGACCAGGGCATGAACTCGTGTCCCCTGCATCGGCAGGCGGACTCTCAACCACTGCGCCACCAGGGAAGCCCTCTTGGCTAGTTTTAAAACCTCTCTGAGCATTATTGTTTTAGCTGTTAGATGAAGGTAATAACTTCTGTGTCTTCTGCCTGGAAATATTGTGAGGGTCAAAGGAGATTATGTAAATGAACACCTCTAGTATTCTGGGTAATAAGCAAGTGTGTCATCAATGTCTGGGGCCACCCTAGTACTAGTGCTAAGATTTACCTTGCATTCGATCTCTTTCTTGACTACAGGTCCATGCACACGCTATTATCCGAGGCTTATGGGTATTCTGGGCTCTTGAAAATGAGCAAAGTTTTCTCAAAGGGCAGGCAACATGGAGCTTAGTAAAGTCTTGTGGCATTGATGAGCTTCTTACTTCTGATCTGAAGAAAGCCCTCACCTCAGAGACCATACAGAATGCTGCCCAAGTGATGAGTTGGACTCTCTGGAGTGGTAATAAGTTCTGTAGACATTAGTAGAGTTTATTTTTTACTTTTATTTTTTGGCTCAGTTCCCAATCAGGTTTCTGCATAGCCCACACTCATGGCTGGACAATGTTGACCTTACTTCTCTGCAAATGCCCCACCCTTACCCCTGTCAGGCCAGATCCCCTCTGAGGTCACAACCCGCACCCCTCACTCTCCAGCCCAGGTTACCCTACTTTAGTCTCTCTAAAGCCATGTGTAATGCATAGATGGTCTGTGTGTCTTTCTGTAATTAGGCCTTCACTTTTCATTTTCAAAAATACAATTTGAAACAATCTGGATATCTCTGACTGATTAGGATAAAAGTCCTACAGTGTAGTAGGAAAAAGGAAAACATGAAAATGGAGATTTTAAGATGATATATTACTAGAAGTATAAACCTCTATACTAATAGAAATGATTCATATTGAATATGCCCTCTCTAACTTTGACAGTTAGGTCTCTGACAATTCTGATAGTAAAGGAATTACAGATGAAAATATGAGAACTTATGAAAAAAAATAAAGTCAGGGGGACTGAGGTTGTATGTAAACTGATGATGATTTTGAAAATACTTTACCTCTAGTAAAATAATACTAAATAAATGGTCCAGTGATATTTATACATCTAAAATTAATACAAATTTGGACTACAACTAATTTTCTACTGTCATTTTTGTCCACTGGTAACTTTACAAGATCTTCCTACCACAACAGTTTTTATGAGATGCCCATAAATTTGTTTTGCTTGGTTGCAAATAATATGCATACTGTGGTATGTGATAGATATTAACTCATTCAACTCTGTTCTAATCCCCTTGTGTTATACCTTATTACCAGACTGCCTTAGAGCCTGAATTCTGTAACTATTTGATTCCCACCGAGCAGATGCACCCATGAAAGAACTGGCATGCAAAAATGAAATGGGAAACATTTGCTAGTGGGCATTTGATTTTTCAGCAATAGAAGAAACAAAGCTTTAAGCATCCAGTTCATAATTTTGTGGGTATTGAGAGTTTGATGGACTATCCATCCATTGGCATGGCTTGTGACTGTGATGGTGTGGTTTTAGAGCCAGTTGTTTTGGCAATAGCTTCTTCGTCCTCAGATGGTGGCAGGAGTGTGGTTCGGAGCCCACAGTTGAGGCAATGGCTTCCTTGTTCCTGAACTTTGTGATTATCCCTCACCTTTCTTGTTGTGTCAGTGGCAGCAGCTCCTTTGGTGGGTCAGTTTTGTAGTGTTGCTTTCAAATTTATTCTTGGAATCTCTGCCTAGAGTCTACTCCTCAAGCCCTCCCCCATTTTTTTAAGCAACTAATTTAGTGGATTAAATCCTTTCTGTGTTTTAACCTGATCTATACATAAACTAAAATGTGTCGGTGTAATTTTTCTCCAATTTTGATATGTTATTATTTAAGGTTTGAAATTATTGACTCTCTTCTCTGGGGTCTGTAACCCATCCCAGGGGCACAGAGTAACTTGTATACCTGAGATGAAGAGAGACTGATGGAATCTTTCTTTAATAAGTTTACTTTTATTTCTCAAATGCTGTCCTCAAAGACAGGGTTACTTATAATATTTGCTCTGTTCATCATAACTTCAAGCCAGAGAACACTGAAACTTTGCAGATTGGGCTAATTGTCCATCTGCCCCTTCTCCATAAAGTTCAATCCCAACAATATAAATAAGCAGCTGGATTAAATTCTAAAAGCAAAATCATTCTCAATGCTTTCACATCTTCCAATTCTGTATTACAGAAACCATACCTATTTTTCATCCTTTCTTCTTTCAAATCATCCCCAGATCAGGTGGTTTGTGATTAGGGAATACTTGAAACTAAATTGTTATAAATCTGGAAAAGCCACCAGAAGTAAATATGTATATACTAGAATATGGTATGAGTAGTGCTATTGTGTGGGGAAAAATTATTATTATCTTTAGAGTTGGATTTTTTATCAAAGTGACTAAAACATATTTGTTTTCACCTTTTGGAGGAAATATCATAGAAGCACTTGTGAGAATAATTTTGTAAAAATTTAAATTTATCCCAGGTCCATGTCTTGATTTAAGTCCTAAGGAAAAAAAAAAAGAAAACTAATACATTTTATTTTAATTAAATTCCAATTTTACTTGGGCAAAATTTAAGACATATTTTCCTCTCATTTCTTTTATCAGTCTCCTTGGATATCACTGATAAAATGGTAATAATATGTGTTTATGCTTTTACAACATTCTTTTGCCTATTTTGCCTCATTTTAAAAAGGTCCGGGGCTTCCCTGGTGGCGCAGTGGTTGAGAGTCCGCCTGCCGATGCAGGGGACACGGGTTCGTGCCCCGGTCCGGGAAGATCCCACATGCCGCGGAGCGGCTGGGCCCGTGAGCCATGGCCGCTGACCTGCGCGTCCGGAGCCTGTGCTCCACAACGGGAGAGGCCACAACAGTGAGAGGCCCGCGTACTGCAAAAAAAAAAAAAAAAAAAAAAAAAAAAGGTCTGTTATTAACACAGAGGAGGGGAAGACAGACGAGTGGGAGAAGGAGGAAGAGGAGAGAGAGAAGACCTTTTCTTTTTTCCCAAGAGAGTAGAATAATACAGGTACAGAGATCACAAGCTGTTGGCTAAAGACTAGTAAAAACATTGCACCTATAGTCATTGCCCTTGAGAATGCACTTGATGTCTGGTGTTTAATAGTCTGACATTTTAAGTCGTACATTGAAGCTTATAAAATATATTTGGCAGTTTGTTTTGGATTGACTTTGACTGCTTTTTTATATATCTGGATTTGGAAAAAAGAAAAAAAAGGGAAAGGGTAGTCTGGAAAGAGAGTGGGAGGAAAAGGCAAATATAGGCAAAGCAAAATATTTCCTCAGGGGGACATTGGTCTGGCTTCAGCCACTGGTGCCTATGTAGGGAGCCCATCGCGAAGCTTGTGCATAGGTTTATTGTGCTAGTCAGGGATTTGTCTTCACTGCTGTAGGGCTCATCCTTGAGTCTCACTGGTTGGTACATCAAATGAAGTCAAGATTTAGCCTTGGATGACAGATGACAGGTAAGACAGTGTCTTACCCACTGTCTTACATCATTATCTCTTAGAAGTGCTGTGGGATTTTAAGGGGGTGATATTTGCAAAGTATTTTAAACTCCCTAAAAGAAAGTTAAAATCTCTCTAGTAATAAAAATGTTGTTATAAATCCTGGACTAGACATAGGTATAAAAGTTTCAATCTCAGCCAGACTTGGGATTTCAGTGTATTTTAGATCCACCAGATGAAGAAAATACTAGCCCTTCTATGAAGGGAGAATGCTGATGTGTGATTTTTTTTTTTTCAGACATAAGCCTAAAGGTGGGGGAGGGATGAGGAACAACTGAATCAAGACAGACAGAAAATATAACCAAAAATAGAATACCATTCAAAATAGAAGCAAAACCCTTAAAGGTTTGGGAATTAACCAAGAGTACGCAAGCTCTCTGTTGGGGGAGGAAAAATGTACCTCTATTAAGGAACATAGAAGAAGTGATTAAGAGGAGACATTGCATGCTCCTGAATAGGACAACTTGATAATATACAATATATTAGATACTCTAATGAATCTGTATATTGCATGTAATTCCAAAGAAATTTCAGCTTGATATTTTTAGAGCAATCTAATAAAGTCGTATTCTAAATTTGTATGGAAGGGGGAAAATGTCACCTTTGAAAATGTAAAGGGGAAACTTGTCTTATTAACATATTGCAAAGTCTTTATAGTAAAAATTGTTCATGCAGTGGTGCAAGGACAGGCAAATAGATTTCTGGAACAGAATAGAGAGCTCAGTGATAAAATCCCATATATAGAGAAATGTAATACATGATTAAATGGTACCACAAACCAATAGGAAAAGAGGGCCTTTTCAGAAAATTGGCCATCTGTTTCTTGATAGATGACAAATAGAAAAATAGATAAATAAAATAAATATGTATTCTCAAACTAATATGGAACTCCAGGATTAAGGATTTAGGATTATGATGTAAATGTGAAAGATAATATATAAAGATCATAGAAGATAACGTAGGATAATTTTAGAAGCAAAACAAATTATTGATTTTATCACACTAAAATTAAAGATTTCTGTTCAATAAAGGACATCAGGAACAAAATTAATATGTAAATAATAAATTTGAAAGAGTTACTTTTAAAGTCTAAAGTTTATAAGGAACTTATGTATATCATTTTTTTAAGTCCTGAAAATCGACAAGAAAATATAAGAACCAAACAGAAAAAACTGCAAAAGATATAAACAGGTCATATACAAAAGAAAAACCTCAAAAGGCTAGCAAGCATACAAAGAGGTAATCTAATTCATCAGTAATAAGATGCACTAAGTTTACCATTCTGGACAATGTCAAACTTTGATAGAACTATGGGAATCAGGGAACCACCATGTACTGCCAGTGGAATGCTGCCTGGTGTAGTCCTTCTGTAAACCACTCTAGCCAAAATGAATCAAATGCCAGGTAGTATGTCTTATGAATATACCTCCTGGATATATATCAGAAGGAAAAGTGGACAGTGTACACAAGGACACTTAAGTGTGGCATATTTTTAGATAGGGGGGAGTTGGAGGCAATCAAGTTGTCTGTAGCTGGGGGACTGGATAAGTAAAACATGGTGATTCACTCAGCGGGATACCACGGAGTACTTAGAAGCAACCAACTAGATGGACCCCCGGCAACACACATAGATCTTAAAAAACAGTGCTGAGTGAACCAAGGAAGTGACAATGAGATTTAGAGCCTAATTCCATCTTTATCCATTAAAAATACATATAACTCATATATATACAGATGTTATGTATATTTAAAGAATACATGTCAAACATGTTTGAATAGTTGCCTGTTTGTTGGCGATGTGGGAAATAGGAGCAAGGATTCGAGTCAGCAGTGAAGAAAGGTAGGAAGAAAAAGAGGGAGGGAAAACGAGCCAGGCCTTGCATGGACCCATGATGATGATATTTCATGATTTCTTCAGCTCTCTGTAGGAAAGACTAAAGCAAACAAACAGAACAAAACACACACAAACAAAAACAAAACACACACACACACACAAACAAAAACAACAACCCTCAAGAAATGTAAAAATCTTGGGCATTGGTCTTTTCTTCTTCCCCCAGGCACTACCATTTAGCCATTTTCCCCTAAGGTCCTGCCACACTCCAGAAATTCCAGTGACTCAACCAACCTCCACAGGGGATGACAAGGAGGAAGGGAACTTACTCTTCCCAGATGCTCTTTCTTAACCCAGCCTCAGCAAAGACCATTCCCCTCCAGGCCACTTTGTTATCAACCCTCCTTATTCAGTTAGGAGAAGCATGAGTCAGATGGAGCAGAAAGGTACAACAAACTGGATATTTTAATTTATTTAACTATGTATATTTTCCCCTGGCAAAGTGGTTATGGAGCCAGCCCAGGGTGATCCCAGTGGAAGCATGGTTCCGAGGAAGGAAAGCATTTTGATGCCTCATATTCTGCCATAATAAACACTTCATATTCACCCTCTTACACTGGTTATGATGAAAAACAGTATACCCTCGTTGAAACGAAAGGAAATTTTGCCATGTGGAGGGTCATCCAAAATGTTGTTTGGAGTAAACCCTGGGTCCTGGCATCCCTGATGCTGTTAATAAAGACAGCAAGCCTGGAAAAACAAACGATAGTAAACCTCAGGAACACATTCTCAGACTAACTTTATTTACAGCTCTGCAGCTATCAATAACAAAGACAATTAAATTAGCTAGGTCAAAAGCCCATTTGAACTGAAGAACTCTATTATAAAATTAAAGTTTGTGGAAAGTGGTCCTCACCAGCCCTTCTCACATGAAATTGATGGAGAGGCTCTTTGGGTTTGTTAAAATTCAGAAAGGATTAATAGCTTTCACATTGGAGAATATTACTCAGAAGGAGTGCACAGTTTAAAATACTTCACCCATGTAAATGAGCACTGGTTTCATTGTTTTGTTTTAGATACTGTGGTGTTTTTTTTTTTAAGAATCAATAGAGAGGAACTTGGTGGGGGGGGTGTAACTGTTCTCAGAGAAGCATATTCTGACTGCACTAAGATGGTATGTAATTTGCTCCATCAAAGCCAGAAGAGTCAATAAGTCAAGATGTGGCTTTAGCTGCATCTCAGCATAAACACTGGATCTCTTCATTAACTGATCAAACACAGAGTTCAAAGGGAGCTGTAGTGTTCTTTCGTGTGGGGAAAAATAATGGATTACAACAAATATCTCAGGGTTTTGGAGGCCATGCTAAGCACAGAGGTTAGCAAGACATTTTCTTTGTCAACCCCAGATCACCCTGGCATACCCACAATACAGCCTGCATTTCATTAGGCTTCTTTTCTGATCTAAGAAAAGAAAACATGTCCTTATAGTCCAGTAGCCCTCAGTGTAACTTGACAGTCCATTCTGGGGTTCTGCTTCTCTGAGGTTGATGGTCTGGCACCCTTCATACAGATTCCTTCCCTCCTTCCTTCCTTCCTTCCTTCCTTCCTTCCTTCCTTCCTTCCTTCCTTCCTTCCTTCCTCCTTCCCCCCTCTCACCATTCCTCCCTCATATTTCTCCCACACATCTGCCTCCCCTCTCTTTCCCCCTTCCTTCCTTTCTTTTTTTTTCTCTCTCAATTAACCCAGCTGACTTTTTATAAACATTTTCTTTTAGTAATAGTTTAACTACCCACTGAATTAATTAAGCATTTACTGTATCCAACCCAGATCTCTCTCTTTGATGCTAAATCAGTGTTTCCACTTGTTTCTTCAAATCTCTAGCCAGCTATCTCATGGTCACCTATTCCAATACTAGTTCTATTATCAGTCTTCTCAAACATGCCCCTCTTTTATATTCTCTATCATTCATCCCAATCTGGAACCACAGGAAATCACCTAGACCTCTCCCATTTTTTCACAACCTTTCTCCAGCAGCCCATCTCTATGCCAAAATTAGGCAGGCTGGATCCGTACCCCATCTCCAGTACCTCCCATAAAATAGGCATCATAATGATACCTAAACCATAATGTTCTAGGGATAAAATAAGACACACCATGTAAAGCTCATCACACAGTGACTGGCACATAGTAATGATCTATAAATGTGAGCTAGTTTTATTTTCCTCCCAATTATCTTTTAAATCTGTTTTATCCACTTTGCCATCATTGCCTTCAGGCTTTTAACATCCCTTACGAAAAAGTATCTCCCTGTCTGGTCTCTGCTGACCAGAAAATTTCCCATTGTCCATTCACTGCCTTGCTGCTGGTGTTAACTTTTGAAAAGCCTAATATGCCCACGTAATTCCAATTTCTAAGACAGTAGTTGTTACCATTATCTTTAAACTGAAGTAAACACTTTTCGTAAAGTCCCATAAGGAACTTTGCACAGGTCCCACCTATTATCTTCTTCTCCCACTTCTTTCCCAACTAACTGTAGACACAGAGAACCTTGGATAGTCTCAACAACTGTCCATGTTCCTTGGCACGGCCCTGTCATTGCACCCCCTTTTCCCTTTCCTGGAATGCTTTTTCCTTCTTTCCTCATACAGCATCCCACATAATCCAGTTCCATCCATCATCGCCTACTTTATGAAGTCTTCTCCAACTTCTGTAGGCAGGTTGAGCCCATCCTTTGCCATGTTCCTAAAGCCTTTTGCACATACCACTGTAGCACTAAGCATATCGTATTGAGATGATTTGTTTTTAGAGTGGTTGTAAAAGCAGGTTTGTACAAGAAAGGAAAGAAGGCATTTGTTCTTTAATTTAATAATTCCATTTTCCTGACATCCTGTATCACTGAGTCATGTTCTGCCTCTGAGGATCTTCTATGTCTGTTTCACTCAATAGTTGTAAAATTTCCTCCATGGTTCTACCAGGATTTCCAATGGAGATGTTGGGGTCAGTGATGCTCCCTCAATCATTTGTCACATGCACTCCATTCCGCATTTTATCACCACTCATATTAGAACGTGGTAAATTCTAGCCTTTATTTATTACACTCAAAAATAGAACTGTTCACAAATGGTCAAAGGAATTTGGAAAAGTAAATATTCAGAGCTAATTAAGGAACACATAAGTAGAAATCCCTGTTTTATTCACAGATTGAAATAGTTAACTGTTACTCTTTAATAAGAATGATGTCTATCATGTGTTATTTTAACTTTTCCAAAGCATTTCTGTACACATTCAATCTTCTCAACAACTCTCAGTGGTATACAGGGAAAATATTATTATCTCTACTTTACTGATGAAGAAATTGAGGCTTGGAGAGGTTAAATGATTTTTCAAGGTTGCAGAGCTAGTGAATAGCAAATCCAAGAAACCACATCATCTGATGTATAATGTACTATTCTTTCCATAGTTTTTTCATACCACCATTTATATATTTCTTCTGCTGGATGTCATGCCATCATTAGGGCTTTCACAAGAATTGCATGTGTTAGTAAAGATCTTGTCAAAAATTTTAGAGAGCCTTTTAAAAAATATTTATGTGTTTACATTGGGTTTTATTTCATGATAATAAAAACACATGCTCATTATAAAAAAATTTGGAAAATGAAAGTTCTTAAAAAAGAGAAAAAGTGTATAATTTTCCCATGTAGTGACAAACGTGATTAATATTTTGGTTAATTTCCTTCTAGTCTTTTATGTTTGCTTGATTTATTGTTTGTTTTACATTGTTACAGTCATATTTGTGTTCAGTATTTTATTTTCCTCTTTTCATATATTTTATCATGAACATTCATATTTTGAGAAACATGGGCTTACCAACATTTCTAATGTGTAAAATATTCCATTTTATGGCTCTATCAGACTTTAAACAGTCTCTTATTTTGGTAATTTCTATGATTTTTTTGTTTTCCTTTGATCACTGTACTTTACTCTTCTCCTAACCATAGATACTACATCCCCAAATGAAAAGCAAACATTAATTATATTTTTCTTAATTTATAACCTATGTGTCAGGCTAACAAAATTCAAACTTGTAGTTAGTGGAAATGGTTGGTGCTCTGTAGAGTTCAGAGCATTTGAGTAGGGATATCATACAATCCCAGACAGGGCTAAGTCAAAATGGTATTAAACCTTTTGTTGACCCACTTTCTCAGACCATAGGACACATCAATAAGCCACGTTCTAGCCATTGGGATTCCTGAGGTACCTAGAAGACATATCTCGGCTTTCAGCTTAGATTCCCCAGACCCATTTTCCAAATGACACGTATCTCATGAGTCCATAGACATTTCATTTAATTATTTAAGTGTCTTGTCTCCCTCTGTTGGTCCTCCACAGGTGTGGATATGGTTCCAGTGTCTCTAACATCAAAATGAAAGAGAACGAACAGTCAAAAAACATCAGCCTGGAAGGGACCTTAGAGGATATCTAGTTAAAGGAATTAAAAGTAGATGGCAGTGGGACTGTCTGGGTTTGTACGCTAGGCTTTTCAATTACTAGCTGTTTGAGCTGGGACAGTCTTTAATCTCCCTGTGCCTCAGTAGTCTAATCTATAAAACAATAACAGGAGTAGTGCCTACTTTATAGGACTATCCTGAGAATTAAATATGGTAGTCTATGTAAGGCATCTAGAACAGCACCTGACTGATACTAAAGTCCTGAAAAATACTATCATTTTTGTCACTTCATTTTATGGAAGTAGAGATAGAAGACCAGGACCAATAACCCACGTTCAACTATTTTTACATTAAACCAAACTTTCAAAAAATGTATTTACCATTCATTTTATAGACATCCTCAGTTTGGATTGGGAGAAAATGGTTGTACTGTAGTTTGGCAAATTTTGCTTCCTGTGTCTTAAACTTGGTATCTTCAAACTGAGCTCTTCCCAGAATTTTAAACCCTTGTGTATTACAAAGGAAATTGAATCAATAAATTTCTGATTCACTTACCCTTAACTCATCAAAACACCATTAGAGTTATTTGATGTCTGGGGAAGCATTAAGTGTCTCCATGTGCAGAGGTATGCACATCTTCTCCTTCTAAACCGATAAATCTTTTCCAGCCAGGCATAAACAGCAATGAAGTACCAAAAGAAGCAGCTCTAAAATCAGAATGGTTGAAAACCAAGTGAGATTGTTCCGTGCAATTCATATCTCTCAGCCTGACTTAACTATCCCTGATGTTAATAGATGAGCACTTCCATTTCAGAATGCGTGCACTCTCTTCCAGCTAAAATCTATTGAGTGTCTACTGTGTGCCAGGCATTATTCTATCAGAAAGGGAAACATTAAGAATGTTTTTTTAGTTACAAGATGATTGTATGTGGACATCCTCGGAGTCAACATTGAGATTCTGCTAACTGAGAAAATGAGGACTTTCAAAGGGCGTTTGAGGTAAAGGGATTCTTCAGTGACCCAGCTTTGATTCCATGGATGTTGGCCCTGGCTCTTCCAGCTAATTTCTCCATGGCTTTGGCCTTGCCAGTCACACACCAATTTTGGTTCCCTCATTTAGTCTTCTACAAGGCCCTCCTTCTACTTTGACTTGCTGTACACCACTGGTTCTGGTATCAGTTCAAAACTGGCACTGCTCAGGGCTCTGACCTCTCAGTTCTCTGGTTCTAACGTCGACCACTGCTGGCAGAATGGATACTCCTAGATTGAATACTCATACATCTAGAATAGAGACTAGAAAGAAATAGCAGCAAACACGGTAGGCAGAAGTGCACCAGAAATAACAAGAGAGAAAGGAAGTGGAAGGACCATCTAGTTTCCCAAAGGGGAATGAGCACAGGAAACCCTCAGAACGCTCTTCTTAGAGCTGGTTGTTAGTGCTTTGCTCAAGTCTGAAGTAGCCACCAGTCTAAGAATAGAGTCAAAACAAGAGGTTTATGATTTTTCAAAGGTTTTGAGCAGACTGATTTACCCCCAGAGTGATGTGGCCTGAGAAATAACAGTGTTGTTCATAGATGTGCACCTGGGAATCCTTTATAATCATTAGAAGCCTTATTTAGCTTTTCTAAGCCTCAGTTTCTCCAACTGTGAAATTAGGATCAAACTCATAGGACTTTTTAAAGAATTAAATGATTTTTTGCATATGATTCATTTAGAACTCATTAAATATTCAATTAATGTTAGTTACCAATATTATATTTTATTTGCCTTAGAGTAATAGAATGCCTAAATTAATCCCAAACAACAAAGGAGACTCTGGAGGAGGAAAATTTGTCTGTTTTGTGTGTAAACAGGCATCAATTGCTGGAATTTTGAATTACTAAGCCATGGAGATAGGTCGGCACAGCTATAGTTAACTTCTAAGCAGGGAAAAAACATAAACAAACATATAAATAAATTAATTAATTAAATGAATTAAAATGCTGGACCAAACCAGGGAGTCTGATTAACAGCAGCATTTAGGCTGAGGTCAGCCTTTCAACCCGCATGCTAAGAAATACATCGCTGTTAGCAGTGAATTAAAACATCAAGAAAGAGGCAGAACTCAAACAGGCAGTGCCTGGAACGGTACTGAAAACCTGACATAAATAAATAACAACATCTTCTTTTAAAGACTTTGAAGTAACCAGCACAATGTGCCAAGAAAGATAGAAATTCACTCTCTGCTCTCTCTGGATGCAAATATAACCTCACTGTGGCAAGGAGGGCTCCTGTTTAATAGGGGAGGAGGCTTGGGGTGGGGACAGAGGACCTCATCTGGGGTTTTGGTTTCTTATACAGCTTCTTCTTTTGAGATGGTGGGAGTTCATGATAGTATGTGGGAGATAAAAGGCCACCCACTGACTCAGTGAATTATGGATTTAAAATAACCAGAGCTGTGGTATTGGGCTGCTGCAGAGATTCCAAAACAAGCTGCAATTTTGGTGCAAGACATGGTAAAAGAAACACAGGGATTTGACACTTTTTACTGTGAGGAGTCTTAGGTTCTTCTGCAGGCACATTTTTTTCTTCTGAGTATGTCAATGAATATAAATATGTGTGTGTATATATATATTTATATATTTACTCATATATACATAAATATTTACAAATCGTACATGCAAATTTAATATAAAGAATTAGGTACAGAAACCTTGCAGAACCTGGAGAACCAGGCTCAAGTTTGAGTTTCTAGGAACACCTTCCGAAGCAATACTATGGGACTGGCTGACAGAAGAGCAGCTACCTTTGTCACCATTAAGAATCTACAGAATGATCCAAAAGCTAGAGAGTTTGAAATCCTCCACGCATCTCTTGACTCCGGAACTATACCACCTCTGTTACAATAAACCTGCCACAAATGCCTGACTCCTGGCCTGTGTCTCAGCCCCATGCAAGACCATCTGCTTCTTCAGAAAACCCAACATCTCATGACGTTGCTGCTACAGAAGGAGCAGAAGCGTCAGAAAATCTATAAACAACAAATGCAGGAGAGGGTGTGGAAAAAGGGAACCCTCCTGCACTGTTGGTGGGAATGTAAATTGATACAGCCACTATGGAGAACAGTATGGAGGTTCCTTAAAAAACTAAAAATAGAACTACCATATGACCCAGCAATCCCACTACTGGGCATATACCCTGAGAAAACCATAATTCAAAAAGAGTCATGTACCAAAATGTTCATCACAGCTCTATTTACAATAGCCAGGACATGGAAGCAACCCAAGTGTCCATCATCAGATGAATGGATAAAGAAGATGTGGCACACAGATACAATGGAATATTACTCAGCCATAAAAAGAAACGAAATTGAGCTATTTGTAATGAGGTGGATGGACCTAGAGTCCGTCAAACAGAGCGAAGTAACTCAGAAAGAGAAAAACAAATGTCGTATATTAACGCATATATGTGGAACCTAGAAAAATAGTACAAATGAACCAGTTTGCAGGGCAGAAATAGAGGCACAGATATAGAGACACCAAACTTATGGACACCAAAGGGGGAAAGTGGCTGTGGGGTGTGGTGGTGGTTTGCTGAAAGGGGCGATTGGGATTGGCATGTATACACTGATGTGTATAAAATGGATAACTAATAAAAACCTGCTGTATAAAAAAATAAGTAAAATTTTAAAATTTAAAAAAAAAAAAGGAGCAGAAGCAACGGAAGTGCAGCCTCACGGGAGTCATTTTCCAACTCTGAAATCTCATGCATGTGTTTCTGATTGGTGGGTCCAAACCCACATCTAGAACTCCAGCTGCAAGAGAGTCTGGAACTCTAGACTTGCCACACAAGAGGCACACTAGAAAGATATTTAGTTTCAACCTCTGGAGTTTCCTGGGTGAAACCTGAAGTTGACCCCGGAACACAGAGGGCGAGGAGATACCGAAGAAGGAGGCAGGCTACTCCAGGTTGGCAGGTGGAAATTTTAATAGGAAAGGGAACTTATGTTCGAGGCTTGTCTTGCCAACTGCAAGATGAATCGATCTCCACATCTACCTACGAGAATCTTAAAAGTTTATATCGGGGCTTTAATGGGGTTCAGTCATGTATGTGTACCACCTAGATGTTCTCAATCACACAATGCTCTCTCAAGTCTGTGGCCTTGAAAAAGGCTCCCACTGTGGAAACAGTAGACAGAGTGTACACTCTAAGGACAGGGGAAGGGGTGAGGAGGCTCTGATTGTCCGGGTCCTGCTCAAGGGTCAACCACAGGTCACATCCATTTGATTATCTCTTCCAATAAGATATTGGACTGGATACGAAGAGAAGCAATTCACTGGAACTGCCACAGTGCTAGTCCAGACAGAGGAAACAGCAAGAACAAAGACAGAAAGGCATAAAATTACATCGCAGGTTCAGTAATAGAAAGTTCTTGTGTAGCTTGACTGTAGAGTGGATATTGGGGAATTGTGGGAGAAGTCACAGTAGGGAGGTTGGATCAAATTATGAAAGCAACTTTATGGCGTACTAAGGACTTTGGATTTTAGTAGGCTCATAATTACCATTTTATCTAGTAGGTTTATAATTTAGACACTTATACACAACCTGCATAACTCTTGCCACCACTGTAAGCTATTATTTACTTGATATTTTTTCCTTAGAGTGATTTTAAATAGACTCGGTGTTTTTACTTAGCTTCATTCTCAGTAATATGCCATGAAATCACAGATTTGATGTCCTAGCTATATTTTTCCTAATACAAATTACAATAAGCACAAAACTTTTAAAATAACAGCAAAAAAGTACACGTCATCTAAAATCATCCTTGGTGTCACCAAAAGTTATGAGTGCCACAATTTGGAAGATACAGCTATAGACAATGAGAAACACTGAGAGCTTTATAAACATGGATATGGAAAAATCATATATGTATTTTAGAAAGATACAATGAATAGAATGGATCAGAGGCAAGTTTAAAGTCATGAGTCCATGTAAAAGTGGAATATTATTTGAATTGGGGTAATGTCCATAGGAATGAAAAGGAAAAAATAGTTAAAGAGATTTCAGGGATTTGACAACTGACAGATTTGGGAATTCAGAACGGAGGAAGAGTTTATACTGACTGTAGAGTGGTAGCTTAGCTGACAGCTGACTGGTGGATGGTAGTCCACTAAATGGATACAGTGAACAACAAAAGACCTGATTTTAGAATATGTAACTGAGAAGTCCAGGTGGCATGATGAGTTTTTAAGTGCATTTGGGATATAACTGGGAATAAATGCCTTGATTTCTATCAGTGTGTTGATAGAGTTCAGCAAAACAGTCTTAGAAGAGTTAAGTTTGTGGAGTGATTGGCCTATATGCATTTGGTTAGGTAGAGTCATGGAAGTAGACTTAAACTTTCGAGGCAAGATGAGCATTGTGGCATTTAAAAGTAGGGTAGAGGAAAAGGAACCAGCAAGAGAGATTGAAGAACAAGTGGGAGAGTGGTCCAAGAAAGCCACTGAAGAAGGAGGTTTCAGTAAGAAGAAACTGCTAATAAAGTCAAATGCTCAAAAAATGAGACAGAAAATAGACCATCAGATTTGGTCATTAGGATATTGTTGTTCTGTAATTGAGCAGTTTGCATAGAGTTGTCAAAGTAGAAGTCATATTTTACTGAGCTGAATAGCAATTTGGTCATAAACACAGGGAGATGGTAACTTTAGAACAGGGGTTCTCAGCTAGGGATGATTTTTCCCTCCAGGAGACCTCTGACAATGTCTGGAGGTATTTTTATTTGTCACAACTAGGGAAGTGCTACTGACATCTATCTAGCAGGCAGAGGCTAGGGGTGCTAAACATCCTACAGTGCACAGGACAGATCGCACAGCAAAAATTGTCTGGTCTGAGATGTCAGTAGTGCCAAGATGGAGAAATTCTGCTTTAGGCAAAGGCTTCAAAGTCGGGTTGTGAAGAGAAGAAGAGAAAAAGATGGTAGCTTGTTATGGAGAAAAATCAAATGTTTTCTTAGAAGATGTGAACATAAGGGAAAGGGGAAGAAGGAGGTGACAGAGAGAGAAAGGAAAAATAAATAAAGAATAGTTGGTCAAATAATGTTTGTTGGAGATAAGAGAGAATATATTCCAAAGCATAACTGAAGAATAAAACTTGGAGAGCAGAAGGGATTTCCACCACTCCCTTTCCCCTTCTAAGACAGGACGGAAGACAAACAACAGGCAAAAATGTAGGTATAGATAAGAGGTAGACGAGGGAGTATTACGGCAATTTATGGCTAGGAAGTAGGAAGCTAAATTATCGCGAGGAATGGGGAAGAACATAGAAAATGATAAATGGAACAGACCTGAAGGAGGATAGTAAAATTTGGAGAAGTAAAAGACTAGGGGATTGCTTAAGAGAGCAAAAGAGAGATATATAAGCAATTCTTAAGCAGCTTTAAAGAAAAAGTTGAGTTTTGAAATTACAAATTTGTTAGGGAACCAACATGGTAATATGATTTTCTCAGGCAACATTCAGCAACCCAAGAACAGAGGCAGGGAAAACAGATGCTTCGGGGGTTTCCAGGTTATGGGACTTCCCGGAAAGGTACATTCACCAAAGGAAGATTCTGATTCGCACGTGGTTAAACATGTTTTTGGAATGATTGTCCCAGCCACAAGTCATGTCTTAAATGTAGTTATATACTCTCAAATATTTAGGCTCTTAAATCATTGTTGATTAAGTTAAAATAAGCCATTGGGGTCAGGAATAATATCTCTTGCTAATTACACTTCAGCAGTAGTTTTCTCTTTTTTTGTGTGTCTGTAGAGATGTTAAATAAATCAGAGATAATTGCATGCTGAAGCTGATAATCTAAACTGAATTTAGAGTTAGAATGTTCTTTCACTGAATACGCATCTTTGGTTCTGCATTTATTGTATTACATTTATACTTTTGCACAGTCAGAGCCTCAGATTCTTTCCTTCTCTCTTCAGTGTGTCTTAATTCTGTGTGGCTAATTTGCTCATTTCATTCCCACTGCTTCATTTGTTCTTTGTCCATAGTCCATAGGCTCTTTGTGGCTCTGAGTTTTACATTTGCATGACCTATTAATGATATAACTCATTTTGTGGTGAGTGTTACATCCTTAAGACATTTACAAAAACAGCCGACAAATCCTCGGTTGTAATTAGGTCAAATAATTCTAGAAAATTTCTTTTGTTGACTGATTCTATGGATTCATCATGGCCTTCTAGTGTTTTGTGTCCCCCCCCCCCCACCCCGGGCACACAGATAATTACTTCTATTACCATCCTCAAATGACAATGTTTTTCTTCTACAGTCTTCATCTGGAGCTGCCCATTAGCTCACTGACACCAGAGTTTCTAAAATGTTGTTTTTGTTCATAATTTATTTATCCCAGAAATTTCAGCTGAGTTGCAAGCATCTGGGTTTCAGCTCAGGTCAGCTGTTTTCTAATCCAAATCTCTTATCTTTTCAGTTAAGCAAATGGAAGTTCAAATACATTCTAGATTGTGTGGAGAGGAGCCAGTTTGGAGGTATAAGTCCATAAACTGATTGGGAGATGATCTTCTTTTTTCTTTTTTTAATTGCTGATTTATGCTGATTTAAGTCCTCAATGATATGCTCCTCTTCAGTTTTCCTACAACTAGGAACTAGCTGGGTTTTTTTTTTCTTAACATCTTTATTGCAGTATAATTGCTTTACATTGTTGTGTTAGTTTCTGCTTTATAACAAAGTGAATCAGTTATACATATACATATGTTCCCACATCTCTTCCCTCTTGTGTCTCCCTCCCTCCCCCCCTCCCTATCCGACCCCTCTAGGTGGTCATAAAGCACCGAGCTGATCTCCCTGTGCTATGTGGCTACTTCACACTAGCTATTTTACGTTTGGTAGTGTAGATCTGTCCATGCCACTCTCTCACTTTTTCCCAGCTTACCATTCCCCTTCCCTGTGTCAAGTCCATTCTCTACTTCTGCGTCTTTATTCCTGTCCTGACCCTAGGTTCTTCAGAAACTTTTTTTTTTTTTTTTTTTAGATTCCATATATATGTGTTAGCATACGGTATTTGTTTTTCTCTTTCTGACTTACTTCACTCTGTATGACAGACACTAGGTCCATCCACCTCACTAAAAATAATTCAATTTCATTTCTTTTTATGGCTGAGTAATATTCCATTGTATATACGTGCCACATCTTCTTTATCCATTCATCTGTCGATGGACACTTAGGTTTCTTCCATGTCCTGGCTATTGTAAATAGTGCTGAGCTGCAGTGAACATTGTGGTACATGACTCTTTTTGAATTATGGTTTTCTCAGTGTATATGCCCAGTAGTGGGATTGCTGGGTCATATGGTAGTTCTATTTTCAGTTTTTAAAGGAACCTCCATACTGCTCTCCATAGTGGCTATATCAATTTACATTCCCACCAACAATGCAAGAGGGTTCCCTTTTCTCCACATCCTCTCCAGCATTTATTGTTTGTAGATTTTTTGATGATGGCCATTCTGACCGGTGTGAGGTGATACCTCATTGTAGTTTTGATTTGCATTTCTCTAATCATTAGTGATGTTGAGCAGATTTTCATATGCTTCTTGGCCATCTGTATGTCTTCTTTGGACAAATGTCTATTTAGGTCTTCTGCCCATTTTTGGACTGGGTTGTTTGTTTTTTTCATATTGAGCTGCATGAGCTATTTGTATATTTTGGAGATTAATCCTTTGTCAGTTGCTTCATTTGCAAATATTTTCTCCCATTCTGAGGGTTGTCTTTTTGTCTTGTTTATAGTTTCCTTTGCTGTGCAAAAGCTTTTAAGTTTCATTAGGTCCCGTTTGTTTAGTTTTCTTTTTATTTCCATTTCTCCAGGAGATGGGTCAAAAAGGATCTTCCTGGGCTTCCCTGGTGGTGCAGTGGTTGAGAGTCCGCCTGCCAATGCAGGGGACACGGGTTCGTGCCCCGGTCAGGGAAGATCCCACCTGCCGCGGAGCAGCTAGGCCTGTGAGCCATGGCCACTGAGCCTGCGTGTCCAGAGCCTGTGCTCCGCAACAGGAGAGGCCACAACAGTAAGAGGCCTGCGTACCACAAAACAAAAAACAAAACGATCTTCCTGTGATTTATGTCATAGAGTATTCTGCCTGTGTTTTCCTCTAAGAGTTTTATAGTGTCTGGCCTTACATTTAGGTCTTTAATCCATTTTGAATTTATTTTTGTGTATGGTGTTTGGGAATGTTCTAATTCTATTCTTTTATATGTAGCTCTCCAGTTTTCCCAGCACCACTTATTGAAGAGGCCATCTTTTTTCCATTGTATATTCTTTCCTCCTTTATCAAAGATAAGGTGACCATATGTGTGTGGGCTTATCTCTGGGCTTTCTATCCTGTTCCATTGATCTATGTTACTGTTTTTGAGTCAGTACCATACTGTCTTGATTACTGTAGCTTTCTGGTATAGTTTGAAGTCAGGGAGCCTTATTCCTCCGGCTCCATTTTTCTTTTTCAAGATTGCTTTGTCTATTCAGGGTCTTTTGTATTTCCATACAAATTGTGAAATTTTTTGTTCTACTTCTGTGAAAAATGCCATTGGTAGTTTGATAGGCATTGCACTGAATCTTTGAGTAGAAAAGTCATTTTCACAATGTTGATTCTTCCACTGCAAGAATGTGGTATACCTCTCCATCTGTTTGTATCATCTTTAAATTCTTTCATCAGTGTCTTATAGTTTTCTGCATACAGGTCTTTTGTCTCCTTAGGTAGGTTTATTCCTAGGTGTTTTATTCTTTTTGTTGCAGTGGTAAATGGGAGTGTTTCCTTAATTTCTCTTTCAGATTTTTCATTATTAGTGTATAGGAATGCAAGAGACTTCTGTGCATCAATTTTGTATCCTGCTACTTTACCAAATTCATTGATTAGCTCTAGTAGTTTTCTGGTAGCATCTTTAGGATTCTCTATGTATAGTATCATGTCCTCTGCAAACAGTAATATTTTTACTTTGTTTTTTCCGATTTGGATTCCTTTTATTTCTTTTTCATCTCTGATTGCTGTGGCCAAAACTTCCAAAACTATGTTGAATAATAGTGGTGAGTGTGGGCAACCTTGTCTTGTTCCTGATCTTAGTGGAAATGGTTTCAGTTTTTCACCATTGAGAACGATGTTGGCTGTGGGTTTGTCACATATGTCCTTTATTATGTTGAGGTAAGTTCCTTCTATGCCTACTTTCTAGAGAGTTTTTATCATAAATGGGTGTTGAATTTCGTTGAAAGCTTTTTCTGCATCTATTGAGATGATCATATGATTTGTATCCTTCAGTTTGTTTATATGGTGTATCACATTGATTTGTGTATATAGAAGAATCCTTTCATTCCTGGGATAAACCCCATTTGATCATGGTGTATGATCCTTTTAATGTACTCTTGGATTCTGTTTGCTAGTATTTTGTTGAGGATTTTCGCATCTATCTTCATCAGTGTTATTGGCCAGTAGTTTTCTTTTTCTGTGACATCTTTGTCTGGTTTTGGTATCAGTGTGATGGTGGCTTTGTAGAATGAGTTTGGGCGTGTTCCTCCCTCTGCTATATTTTGGAAGAGTTTGAGAAGGATAGGTGTAAGATCTTCTCTAAATGTTTGATGACATTCGCCTGTGAAGCCATCTGGTCCTGGGCTTTTGTTTGTTGGAAATTTTTAATCACAGTTTCAACTTCAGTGCTTGTGATTGGTCTGTTTATATTTTGTATTTCTTCCTGGTTCAGTCTCAGAAAGTTGTGCTTTTCTGAGAATTTGTCCATTTCTTCCAGGTTGTCCATTTTATTGGCATATAGTTGCTTGTAGTAACCTCTCATGATCCTTTGTATTTCTGCAATGTCAGTTGTTACTTCTCCTTGTTCATTTCTGATTCTGTTGATTTGAGTCTTTTCCCTTTTTTTCTTGATGAATCTGGCTAATGGTTATCAATTTTGTTTATCTTCTCAAAGAATCAGCTTTTAGTTTTATTGATCTTGCTATTGTTTTCTTTGTTTCTATTTCATTTATTTCTGCTCTGATCTTTATGACTTCTGTCTTTCTGTTAACATTGGGGTTTTTTTGTTCTTTCTCTAATTGCTTTAGGTGTAAGTTTAGGTTGTTTATTTGAGATTTTTCTCATCTCTTGAGATAGGATTGTATTGCTATAAACTTCCCTCTTAGAAGCGTTTTGCTGCATCCCATAGGTTTTGGGTTGTCAGGTTTTCATTGTCATTTGCTTCTAAGTATTTATTTCCTATTTGATTTCTTCAGTGACCTCTTGGTTGTTTAGTAGTGTATTGTTTAGCCTCCATGTGTTTGTATTTTCTTCAGTTTTTTTCCTGTAGTTGATACCTAGTCTCATAGCGTTGTGGTTGGAAAAGATACTTCATACGATTTCAGTTTTCTTACATTTACCATGGCTTGATTTGTAACCCAAGATATGATCTATCCTGGAGAATGTTCCATGAGCACTTGAGAAGAAAGTGTATTCTGTTGTTTTTGGATGGAATGTCCTATAAATATCAGTTAAGTCCATCTTGTTTGATGCGTCATTTAAAGCTTGTGTTTTCTTATTTATTTTCTTTTTGGATGATCTGTCCATTGATGAAAGTGGGTGTTAAAGTCCCCTACTATTATTGTGTTACTGTCGATTTCCCCTTTTATGCCTGTTAGCATTTGCCTTATGTATTGAGTTCCTCCTATGTTGGGTGCATAAATATTTACAATTTTTATATCTTCTTGGATTGATCCCTTGATCATTATGTAGTGTCCTTTTTCTCTTATAGTAGTCTTTATTTTAAAGTCTATTTTGTCTGATATGAGAATTGCTACTCCAGCTTTCTCTTGATTTCCATTTGCATGGAATATCTTTTTCCATCCCCTGACTTACATTTTGTATGTGTTCCTAGGTCAGAAGTGGGTCTCTTGTAGACAACATATATACAGATCTTGTTTTTGTATCCAATCAACCAGTCTATATCTTTTCATTGGTGAATTTAATCCATTTATATTTAAGGTAATTTTTTTTTTTTTTTTTACACAGGCCTCTCACTGTTGTGGCCTCTCCTGTTGCCGAGCACAGGCTCCGGACGCGCAGGCTCAGCGGCCATGGGTCACGGGCCTAGCCGCTCTGTGGCATGTGGGATCTTCCAGACCAGGGCACGAACCCGTGTCCCCTGCATCGGCAGGCAGACTCTCAACCACTGCGCCACCAGGGAAGCCCTAAGGTAATTATTTATATGTATGTTCCTATTACCATTTTCTTAATTGCTTTGCGGTTTGTGTTTGTAGGTCTTTTCCTTCTCATTTGTTTCCTGCCTAGAGAAGTTCCTTCAGCATTTGTTGTAAAGTTGGTTTGGTGGTGCTGAATTCTCTTAGCTTTTGCTTGTGTGTAAAGGTTTTAATTTCTCCGTCGATTCTGAATGAGATCCTCGATGGGTAGAGTAAACTTGGTTGTAGGTTTTTCCTTTCATCACTTTAAATATGTCCTGCCACTCCCTTCTGGCTTGCAGAGTTTCTACTGAAAGATCAGCTGTTAACTTTATGGGGATTCCCTTGTATGTTATTTGTTGCTTTTCCCTTGCTGCTTTTAATATGTTTTCTTTGTATTTAATTTTTATCATTTGATTGATATGTGTCTTAGCATGTTTCTCATTGGATTTATCCTGTATGGGTCTCTCTGCACTTCCTGGACTTGACTGACTATTTCCTGTCCCATATTAGGGAAGTTTTTAACTATAATCTCTTCAAATACTTTCTCAGTCTCTTTCTTTTTCTCTTCTTCTTCTGGGACCCCTATAATTCGAATGTTGGTGTGTTTCATGTTGTCCCAGAGGTCTCTGAGACTGTCCTCAATTCTTTTCATCTTTTTTCTTATTCTGCTCTGCAGTAGTTATTTCCACTATTTTACTTCCAGGTCACTTATCCATTCTTCTGCCTCAGTTATTCTGCTATTGATTCCTTCTAGAGAATTTTAAATTTCATTTATTGTGTTTTTCATCATTGTTTGTTTGCTCTTTAGTTCTCCTAGGTCCTTGTTAAACATTTCTTGTATTGTCTCCATTCTATTTCCAAGATTTTGGATCATCTTTCCTATTATTAGTCTGAATTGTTTTTCAGGTAGATTGCCCATTTCCTCTTCATTTGTTAGGTCTGGTGGGTTTTTACCTTGCTCCTTCATCTGCTGTGTGTTTCTTTGTCTTCTCATTTTGCTTAACTTACCGTGTTTGGGGTCTCCTTTTCACAGGCTGCAGGTTCGCAGTTCCTGTTGTTTTTGGTGTCTGCCCCCAGTGGGTAAGGTTTGTTCAGTGGGTTGTGTAGGCTTCCTGGTGGAGGGGACTCGTGCCTGTGTTCTGGTGGATGAGGCTAGATCTTGTCTCTCTGGTGGGCAATAACGTGTCTGGTGGTGTGTTTTGGGGTGTCTGTGAACTTACTATGATTTTAGGCAGCCTCTCTGCTAATGGATGGGGTTGTGTTCCTGTCTTGCTAGTTGTTTGGCATGGGGTGTCCAGCACTGGAGCTTGCTGGTCGTTGAGTGGAGCTGGGTCTTAGCATTACGATGGACTTCTCTGGGAGAGCTCTGGCTGATGGATATTATGTGGGCCAATGTCCTCAACTCGGCTCTCCCACCTCCAAGGCTCTGGCCTGACACCTGGCCGTCGCACCATGACCCTGTCAGCCACATGGCTGTTAGGAGTGGAAGGTCTCCTGCAGAGCTGGGGACAGCTGTGGCTCACTGCGAGGACAAGGGCTCTGGCAGTAGAAGTTCTGGGAAGTACTCCTTGGCATAAGCCATCCTGGAATCCGCCATTAGCCCCAGCAAAGAGCCTCAGTAGCTGGTTTTATTTGAATATTTAGTCATTACATTGTTGCAGACCAAAGCTCAGCAAACATACCCTTTGAATTTTCTTAAACCAGGCATCAGCTCTTTCTACAAGCTCAATTATAAAAGTTATAGAACAATTCTAATTTTAAGTGTAATCAAATAACTCTCTTGGTCCACCTAGCCAGGGTAATCAATTATATTTTGCCAGCCTGCCGATGGACTTCCTCTGATCAGGGTTAGAAAATTGTTCAACAACAGCTATTATATACAAACTAAAATCCTTATTTTTCAATGGACTTGTCTAGAATTCTATTTATTCTTTAAAGACAGAAATTTTGAAATATAACTCTTCTTAAAATGTCTTTTGGGATTTACTAGTCACAATGGACATTTGGTCTTTTTTTCCACCCAACATATCCTCGCTCATACGCACAGTAACAGTATCAATGAGTTCACATGGAAATCTACTCTGCCCTATTCCCGTCATACTATGTTTTCAGGCCACTTACCTCCAGAAATTGGTCCTAATAGATTTAAGCTAATTGTCATGTCCCTACCGCCGGCTACAAGGTGTGACTGGAATGAGAGCTTAACCCAATCAGGCCAATAAGATGCAAAGAGATATTTTCTTGGGTCTTATGCTTTCTTTCTAATGCTTTCTTTCTGTTGTACTGAATAAAAAAATATAGTGGTTTGGAGCAGATAATCTGGAGACAGATCTTATGGATTTAAATCATAGCTACTCCACTTATATGACCTTGGGGAAGTTATTTAATCTTTCTGTCCATCAGTGTTCTCATATGTGAAATGGGAATATTAATCATTCCTATCTATAGAGTTATTTTTGAGGGTTACATGAGCTAATACTCCTGAAGCACTGAAAACAGTGCCTGCACAGAGTGAACACCATTAGAAAAAATAAATATAGTTCTAAGAAGCTAGCAGCTATCTTAGGAGCAGCCATTCTTAGGAAGGGAGCAGAAATTATGGAAGGCAGAGAGAAGAGATAGAAAGTTGAGACTTCAGTGGTAGGATAAACTCTTTTGAAGACTAACCCTGGTCTTTTCAGTTATATGAGTCATAAATTATGGCTTTTTTGATTAAGGCTACTTGAGTTGATCTTTCTGTCACTCAAAACATAAATATCCTTGACAAACCAGTGAAATATCACCATCTTTAATTTAATAAACATTATTGAGCAACTGTTGAGTATCTATATAAGTATAAATAAGGCACAAACATTATCTCACATTCAACACACATTTATTGAGTTCCTATTGTGTATAAGGCAATGTACAGTTATTGAGGGCATCTTTCAGAAACCTAAATAATTATAATGCAAGATAAAATGGTATAAATCCTTTAAGAAAGACATAGATAAGTCACATGGGGAATTCAGAGAAGTCATAATGTAGATTGGGCTGTTAGGTAAGTCTTCTTGAGGCAATACCATTTCTAAGACTCATAAAATAGTAGAATCCTCTCTCAATGTTGTCTATCTATTTATTTATTCAAGAACTATTCATTGAGTACGTACTCTGTGCCAGAGCTTGTGCCAAAAGCTTGAGATAAAATATTGAACAAAATTAGACATGAGCCCTGCTTTCCTGGACCCATCGATGGGGGGAAAGTCATTAATCAAAGAATCACATGATAATACTATAAATACAACTAGGATATGTGTCATAAAGTCCACAGAGCTAAAAGGGTATGAGAGAAAGGAAATGTGAAGTCTGCAAAAGATTATCTGCATTTTATAGATGAGGAACCATATCAAAGGGACTGACTTGCTCAAGATTTCTCAGCTAGTTGATGTCAGAGTCGGAACTGGAATCCAGTACCCTTGAATCCTTATCTACTGCTTTCTCCATTATACCAAACATTGTGCTCTTAGGTGGCATTATGCATTTTAATTTGAAATGATCCTTGGCCAATCGTGGCTCCTAGTAAAGACTTTCTTCTCAGAAAACACAGTATCTGTCTCTCATGACCAATTAAAATCAATACCTTCAAGAAAATTATTTCAGTCAGTCTTTTTGCAGTGAGGTGGTAATGCCATTTAGCTAGAATAAGGTCTTTCATAGCAACATAAGAAAGGTTAAGCTCTGGGGGGTGGCAGGAGCAAAACATCTGTAATACATTTTCAGTACTACATTAATGTCATTTTCAGTTGTGCTAGCCAGATTCCTTGCCTTTACTTGACAGACTGACAAAGAATGAAAACTAACCCAAATTATGCCTATTGAGGTCACACGTGGCTTAACTGGACTCTTTGGTTGAAGTGTTGACATGTGGCAATTTTGTAGAAACAAATGATCATTACAGAGGGCATGATAGTCAACACAAATAGGATGCAATTATCATGTGTCACCACTGGCTTCTGGTAGAAACATCTTAATAGACAACACATAATAAAGGTCAGTGTATTGAGAGCAGCTCAGTTAATTAGTTCCTTGTTGTTTCTGAGGAAGAAAGTAAACTAATCTTGTTTTTCCTCTTCTGTCAACAGCTACCACTGCTCCCCTTGGGAAGAGTCAGGGTCACTTGTATTCTCTTTAGCTCCTCACTTCTGTAAGGAGAGCTCTAAAATTTGTCCTTACAGTTTTATCACCTTCTTTGTAAAATAGATTTTGTTTTTTATTGCATTTTTCATGCTCAAGGTATCCCAAAGCAAATTACAGTAATGAGTTTCAAGTCTGGATTGACGGTAGCTCGGTAGGCAATCATGTTAGCCATTACATATTCAAGGCTAGCTTACATCCAGACCTGAAATTAAAATCTGCCTCTTCACAAGAGACAATGTCTCCTGAGAGACTTAGATAATTCTCCTCTTTTTCTCCCTCCCTCATTATCTCTGTCTCTCTCTTTCCTTCTCCCCCTCATACCTACTTGCCCAGTACAGAACACCTGCACTGGCGATTATCAGATGGAGGTAAAAGGATATGATGTGTATTGCCCTCACAGGGATATTTGATGATTAAAGAAATTAATTTGGAAAATGCTTGGAGCATCGTGGAAAAAAGTCAGTACAAAGAACCAGGTGAATGCAGCTTACACAGGGTCTGCATGTCAATGCTACCAGCAGGGCTAAACTTGCCTCGAAGAGGCATACAAGTTCAATGTCACTTCCTGGATACTCTATGCCTTGGTTAGTAACCACTCCTAAGTGCTCCTAGCAAACTCTCCAAATCCCCTGTCATAGCCTTTACAATACTTATTGTGTATTTAATTAAATATTTACTTATTTACCTATTTATACCTTTCAGTAGACTGTGAACTCTGTAAGAGCAGCAACCTTGTCTAACTTGCTCATTGTTGAATTCACAGTTCTTACTACATTGCCTGAGAGTAGTTGCTCATTAAGTATTACTGAGAAGTAAGAAAAAAGAAAAGATGGAAGGGAGACTAAGGGAGCAAAAGTGGAAAAGAAGGAAGGAGAAAATGTAAAGAGAGCAGGAAAAAAGGAACAGTTTTATGCACATACTGGAATAAGATCTGATTGGTCTGATTCATGGTAGCCAATGTAGGATATTCAGTTTGTAAAGGACAATGAAATATATCTGATACCTTCCTCCTAATGCAGGAATCTCTTGTATCACAACTATGATGAAAAGTCATTCAGCCTTTGCTCAAACCTCACAATTTGTCCAAAATGGCCCTAGATATTTTTGAAAAGCCTTGATTATTAGAATATTTTTCTCCAAACTTGCACAACTTATCTTCTGCAACTTTTATGTATTTGTCCCATTTTGTACCTTTAGCATCTAACAAAGTAATTCAACTCCTTTTTATACATGAGAGCACCCAGATACTTGAAATGTCTTCCTTTAAAGAATCCTAGATCTGTCCTTGTCACTGTTCTAGTCATTGTCTTTTGGGCATCCTCTGGTTTCTCCTGAGTAATGGCACCTGTCGTTGTAAAGAATACCACAGATGTACCTTCATCCTAGAGAACATATGGCACTCTTCCCTAAACTGAGCAAGATCCTCTGCTGTAACTCTCTTCTTTGATTTTTTCTGAGCCTCTGGTTCTCTAAAACTGCAGATACCTTTTACTTTAATTTTGTGAAGCCATAAATTCTGTGATCTTTATTTTCAATAGAGAGTGTTTTTGTTTGTTTTTTGTTTCTATTTATTTAAGAAAAAAAACTTTGTTTTTTTTAATAACACTTCTATTTTGTCTCGATTGTTTGAGCTTATCATTTGAGATTATTGATTTTTTTAAAGTCCTGATTTGGTCTTTCATTCATTCAATTCCAGTTAGTCTTAGAACATGACAGGATATAAAATAAACTGGTAGGCTCCATGCTAGACTTTGAAGATAGAGAGTGAAATAAGATAAAATGTCTGTCACGAGAAAAATTATAGACAACTTGACAAAATAAATAAATAAATAAAATCAATGACTTCTAGACTATAGTTGAGGGCAAGGCATTGAGCAAATATAGATAAAAGCCATCTAAATCAGCTGTTGGTGGGAGGACAGAAGGCTTCCTGTAGGAGGTGACAGTTGAGATGAATTTTGAAAGATGTATATGAGTTAGCTAGATGAAAAAGAAAGAATAAGGGGATTTCAGGCCAAATGAAAGACTCAGACAACAGCTTGGAAGCATGAAAGCAAATGACATATTCTCTCACCTACTTTATTAGCTTTCCCATTCATCTTTGTCTCTATCACAAATTTGAAAAACACACCCTATGTCAACATCCACATTATTAATGAAATATTCAGTATATACCTGGACTGGCTCTTGCATGCCATAGTATGGTAAGAAAATAATTCATGTAGGACAAATTGACATTCTAACACTTATAAACTATATTTCCAGAACTTACCATCTCTAGGTCCCAGACTCTTAAAAATTTGTTTTTAGCCCAACAGAAAACATGAAATGTTTTCACTCTCCTAATATCCATGCAGCTAGTAAAATAATAATAATAATAATAAGGAAAGACAGAAAGAATGGAGGATAGTAGTCCTGGCACTCTTTACCTTCCAGACACTGGGTCATCCATTTTCTAGTAGGTGAGAGAATTACCACCAGCCAGAGCCTGTCACATACAGACCACTAAGTCTAGAACTCAATCAAGATGCCCCATTTTAATGGGCAAAACAATGACTTTTACAGAACTTTAACCTTTTTACTTAGAGTAACACCAGCTCTGATGAAAGCAAAGCATAACAAAACAAAATTACAGTGTCTTAACGTAATGAAAATTTATCACTCACGTAACAGTCTGATAACAGTTCTGAGTCAATGGGCAGATTTTTACCTAATGATTCATGGACCCAGGTGGCGTTCATAGTTCCACTCATCATAATAATATGGCTTCTAAGGTCTTTATGCTCATTTACATCAGACTGGTGAAAGGAGAAAGAAAACATAAGAAAGAACATGCACTTCTTAACCCCTTTGTCTTAGACGTGAAACTTATTACTTCTGCTTACATTCCGTTGGATAAAATTAGTCATGTGACCATACTGTGCCTTCTCACTGGTCAGCTGTTTCCCTGTTCTCTGGAAGGCAAAGCTCAAGGTTTGATGTCTTGCTTCAGCCGCAAGTTTTATCAGTTTTTTTTTTTTTTTTTTGGGCGGGGTGTACGCGGGCCTCTCACTGTTGTGGCCTCTCCCGTTGCGGAGCAACAGGCTCAGGACGCGCAGGCTCAGCGGCCATGGCTCACGGGCCCAGCTACTCCGCGGCATGTGGGATCTTCCCGGACCGGGGCACGAACCGATGTCCCCTGCATCGGCAGGCGGACTCTCAACCACTGCGCCACCAGGGAAGCCCCAAATTATTTTTAATATTTTAAACACTAACAACTAATTAAAACTAATTAAAACACTTTAAATATTTTAAAATCATCAACTGAGGAATATACCAACCATCTACCCAGCACCTAGCAATTATTTCATTTCCTCAAAAGAAACTCCCTCTTATAATTATTAACCTATTACCATTAATTAGTCAATTTTTACCAATTTAAGGTATTACTTCAAAATAATTTTTAATAATTATCAGGCTCATGAAAATGACTTCCTGAAAATTTAATCACCCCAGAGGTATTTGTTATTGTCAGAAACAAATGGTTTAAAAAAACAAAACAAAACAAAAACCAGGGATATTCTAATATTTCCCTGAGATACAACAGCACACACAAAGCTTTCTTCTAACATTATAATAAAAATATTTGGCAAAATAATTTAACAGGCTATGCATACACTAACTATATTATCATCCAATGGATAATTTTCCATATTGCTCTAAAGACAAGGATATTCAGTTTGGCAAAATGAATATCCTGAAGGGAAGCAACTGTATGTATAACTTGACGTGCTTGACTCCTGGTCCTATTTTAATACAAACAAACAAAAATGTGTGCTGTGTTTCTGTGATTTACTGAGTAGGTTTTTACCTATTCTGTCTCCTAGTGAGAATCAATTTTATTCCAAAGTGCTCAGGAATTATTTATTGCATTTCAAAAATGATTCTAGAAAGCAAGAAGCTCTACTAGTCTGATAGATCCTAGAATCCATCACCCACACCGTTGAAGTTCACTGGGGATCCCATGAAGCTGTCTTTAAAAAGTCCAATAAATTGGAACAGCCATGGCTTTCAGATTTCTCATTCTCAGAGTTATTAAGGCATGACAAGAGAAAGAAAGTAATAGAGAAGGGAAGAAAAAGGTTTTCATACTAAGTATCCTAGGGGCAAGGATATGGTAGCATGTATCAAAATTCCTTAGGTTTTTGTCTACCTAGTGACATCCTCAGAGGGTCTATCCCTTGAGGAGAAAATAGCTTTTTTCACATTTTATAGCACTATCAGAAAAAAAGGCTTATCTATTTGCATAGCCATATTATAAAAAGATACATCCAGAGTCCTTTTCTTCTGGGAAACTACCAGTAGAACTAATCTGTTAAGAATTGAACAGACAGTATTTCTATAGAAGTAACAAATTGGAGGAATGTATAGCTCTTGATACTTTGTCAAGGTGCTTCTGTGCAACTTGTGGGAAGGTAGAGATAGCTTCTACTTATTGGGCTTATTTTAAGATGCCAGAAATATTTGGCCATTGTTGGGAAAATGAGAAACTTGGGGAAAGTTGTCTTCTTTTAGCTTCTTTACTTTGATCACTGCTCTTATCTAGAGCTCTTTTGGACTATCTGTAGTTTGGTTTCTTGAATTATTCGATCTAGAATTTTTCCGTCATGAATATTCCTCTGAAAATCCATGGAAGCAGAACACCTTGGTTTGGGTCCTCCTGAACCACTGATTTTTAGTGGGACACACCACTTAATTATTAACTTTACTGAACCTCAGATGTCTCAGCTGCTAAATAGAGATGATAATATCGATCTACGTCACAGGGCTTGTACAAAACTTAAAGAAGATAAGCTATTAAAGAGTACATAAGGTGTTACCCTTGGGAATATCTCCAGAAATGGGGATATCTTACTTTTTCCATGTAATCTTCAGGTAAGCAGAGAGCCTTCCCTGTATACAGTTACAGCGATGATAATCACTGTGATTACATACCTAATTTCTGTAGAAAGGATCCTTATTATTTTTGTCTTAATTGGTATTACTGTTGGTCCTCCAAAACCAGAAGCAAATTAGACCAGTGACCAGAGTTTGAAGCTTGGTGATACGAGGAAGCATAAAGGACACAACATGTGGTGTCCGGCAGCTGTCATTTCTGAATTGATGAATTGTTATCAGTGCTGGGAAAAAAATCACATGACATCTACTGACACTGATTAAAGCTGATTTTCCCCTGAAATGCTCTCTTACATCTATTGCACGGTAATGAGTCATGCCCAATGTCAGCCTTTCACTTTCTGACAGTCTAAGTACACATCCTTGGATAGGCTCCAGCTGGGCTGACATCTCAAACATAATGAACAGTGCCATTCTAAATTGCCAATGCACATAAAAGTAAATGTGTGAGGAGCCATATGGAACTTGTGATTGTACTGGATGCTACAGTACATTGTTGAGCATCACTTAGCAGTGGGAAATGTGTACAGTAAAGGATGGATGACATAATTCTCAGCTTGAGCAGAAAAGGCAACTTTTGAAATCACGATCATATAAAAATGTCCACATGCACTTCCAGACCATAGTAGTACCATGTCAGTTTCTCTCCTCTGGAGCTTACGCAGGATGAGAAGAGGATCTCGAGGTGGCTTCCCTTTTGAGTCAAGTCACCTGATATCTAGGCAGTTCCTTTTCTGGGCTAAACACTGGCAAAGTGGTCCCCGCCCTCAAGAATCCTATTCTGGAGAAAAGAAGCCAGACTTAAACACATTATTACAATAGGATACAAAAAGTATTTTATCTGAAAACTAGACATTGTGCAATGGAAGTGGCGAGAAGAAAATAATAGAGTGTTTCGTGAGGTGGTGCGAGAGGAGGAGAGGGAGAGATTTACAGAGGAAACAATAGTCAAGGACGTTGAATGTGGAATATTTCAATAAACAGGCTAGGGAAGGGGGGATTTGTGGCATAGAGCACACCATTCATAGAGGTAGGGTGGGATGAAGTCTGTCCTCTGTGCATGGCAGCCAGCAGTTGGATGACTCAGCTTGGAGAGCATGTGAGGAAGGAGTAAGAACTGAGGCTGGACAGGAGCCAGATCACAAACAACAACATTTCGAAAGCTAAAGATAATATATAGTAAATTTAACAGAATTTTGAGGTGTTTCCAAAAATTATCAAGCACACAGAAATGCTGGTTAGCCCACAAAAATGTAGCTTGGCTACAATCACATTACCCAGTGAGACTTTTTGCCTTTCTAAGTGGTTGCATGTGTCACTGGAGCCTCCTAGTTTTCAGGGACCCAAAGACATACGCTTGGCAGGGATATTCCTACTTTTCCTCTGACACAGAAACCCATGAAATGAATGACTCAGTAGAGCTTCATCAAAGAAAAGTAAGAAAATGTCCATTGATCAGGAGGTCAGTTAAATGTGTCAGGGTATATTTTAAAATGTAATCCTAGTTGCAGTTAAAATGAGTGAAGAAGTTCTTTACACACTAACTTGGAAAGATGAACAAAACATGTTGCTAAGTTAAAAAGTAAAGAACAATATATACAAAGAATTGTAAAATATGTACCAAAATATTATCATGACTCTTTCCAAAGGATATACTTGAGTAAGATGGAAATTTCATTTTTGAATTTAAATATTTTTCTTTTGCTTATTTAACAGTGAGCTTATATTATTTTACAATTTTCTAACTTCCCCTCAAAACACAATAGAAGAAGCAGTATAGAAAGGAGAAGCAGGAAAGACAAAGGTGAGATGTTCACCAAAAAAACTTCTGCTTGGAATTCTTTTGATGATATCACCACAACGAACCATTCAACAAATTGCTTACCTAATGTTTTTTTTTTATTGACTTAATACTTAGCTAAATTAATCCAGCTACCTGGCTGTTTTAGATCCAGAGAAATAAAGCCCATGTATCTTTTTTTTTTTTTTTTTTTTTTTGCGGTACGCGGGTCTCTCACTGTTGTGGCCTCTCCCATTGTGGAGCACAGGCTCCGGACACGCAGGCTCAGCAGCCATGGCTCACGGGCCCAGCCGCTCCGCGGCATGTGGGATCCTCCCGGACCGGGGCACGAACTCGTGTCCCCTGCATCGGCAGAAGGACTCTGAACCACTGCGCCACCAGGGAAGTCCTAAGCCCATGTTTCTTTTATCTCCATAGCTTTATTTTTTTAAGGCCCATGTAGGTTTCTCTTAGTCATTTTTCCTGTAGTAGATATTTACTGAGAGAAGACGACTCAGTTTTCAAATTTACATTGCAAAATATAATAATAATAATGCAGGGATTGAGGTAAGGATGGAGTATATTCTGATGCCTTGTGAATTAAAGTGTTAAAGGTAGGATGGGGACGATTTCCTGAGTGTTCACCATGAATTAAATTGCTTTATAAATATTCTCCAGATTAAGTCTCCCAGCAAACTTTGAGGTATATACTTCAGCTTCTGTTTTAAAAATAAAGAGGGATTAAGTAATGAATTAAGATGACACCTAGTAAGTGACAGAGGTTTTGAGATTTTAAAATAGGACTGTCTTAACCCTGGCAGTCCAGTGGTTAAAACTTTGCCTTCCAATGCAGGGGGTGCAGGTTCGATCCCTGGTTGGGGAGCTAAGATCTCATATGCCTCGTGGCCAAAAAACCAAAACATAAAACAGAAGCAATATTGTAGCAAATTCAATAAAGACTTTAAAAATGTTCCACATCAAACAAAAAATCTTAAAAAAAAAAAAAAAATAGGTCTGTCCAGACAGAAACACATAGGCAAACAATTTCATCAATATGAAAATGGTTCTAAAGAGATTCATAGTAACTACCAGCCTCAGATATCTCAATGGTAGAAGTGACTTAGGAAAGAGAAGGATACCCATGGAAATAAAGCGGCTGAAAAAGATGTGTCCAATCCCATTCCCCACTCAAGTCTGCCCTTCTTTCACTCCTTAGACTCTCCTAAGTGCAATATAAAATGATGTCTTAAACTTCATTAGGATAAACTATTTATGCACAGATATTAATATTTTGGTCATGAGTTTTCAAGACAAGCCTCTCTCCCTCCCAGAGGCCTCTCAGGCATCTTCAGGCTGTATCCTTAGGGACCCACATTAGATGACCCTAAGTCTTCGCTTCTCTGATTCTCTTGTTTCTTTTGTCTTCTTTTAATAGTTGCAGCCAATTTGGGTTTGAAATGGTTGGGTTCACTGAAAAGATTAAAGAATAATTTTGTTTACTCTTAATTCAAATGAACCCTGGAGTCTAGTTAGTTATCTCAGGCCTAAGGCCTTGCTCCAGGAAAGAAACAGGGGATTGTTTCCAGACTCTGAAAACGATAAAGCACAGATCTGTTGCCTCCCACCCTTTCATTTCTCTTCCTTAGATCCAACTGTCAGTAATGGAGGCAGGCTCAATGGTTAAAACTGTTCGATTAGACTGAAGAAATTTCTTGGGAGGAAAGGATTGAATTTATATGGAAGATAAGGAGACCAGAAACCCCTCAAGACCCTGGAAACAATAGCTGTGGAGTGTACAGAGCAAGTTTTCAACAGTGACATTGCAGGGCATTAAGAGGCCAGACTAATATTAGAGATGGATGAGATTCCTGATATCTTTGGCTTCTGAAGAACTGACCCCAAGCATATCATGGACAGTTGGCATGGGTGGCGGGTGATGCTTCCAAAAGGATTTAGGGTCTCAAGTGAATATATAAGGCAAAAATTACATACAGTGAAATTCCCTTGAAAATCTCTTTAGAGAATGCCACCTTTGGAATCCTTTCTCATTTACTACACTAAAGTTTCTTTTCCCTCCAGCTCTTAAGCATGTGCAGACATTATCTCTAGCACTAGAACAAATCTGAGTGTCTTCACTTGAGCATCACATGAAGATGAGTTGCCTTTCATTTGGCATCCATTTTGTAAGAAAAACACATTGCAGAGAATCCTGGACTTACTCTTCACACAGGAAGATGATTTCACTCTGAAAGCAGATAGGAAATGAAACCCACTGAGGGAAGATGCCTCTCCTGGGGCACAGCTCATTGAGTGTAATGACTTGCAGAATTGCCCCTGAATTTACTGCTTAAAAACATACGCTTATGAGAAATTTAAAACATACACGTACATAAATAGTGTAAGGAACCGTCATCACCCAGCTAAAACAATCAGCAGCATTCTGCCCATGCTATTTCAATGAGTTGATGTTCTCACATTTTTCTTTGGGCAAGTATATTTAGGTCATTTAAAAAAAAAAATAATGTGTGAACAGTGCAAAAAAGTCAGCCTGCACTTTAATCATTGAAAAAAATAACTGGGCTGTGATCATATTTGCATCTCAAGCCCATGGACCAGGCCATACCAATTTCAGTAACATCTATGGATTTTCTACATATATATAATTTCTTGAAGCTGGGCATAGCCAGGAACCCAAGCTGAATTCCCTTGATGATGAGAACATAAAAGGAGCATATACAAAGGGATCTCCCAAGATAATCATCTTTAAATAAAGGGGAAAATCACGGGCTGATTTCTCCCCTCTCTCCTGACACTACTTACTCCGTTCTCTGTCACTAAAAGAAGCACAAAGAAGAGGATTTTATTTTCCCTCTATCTTTTTATAAGCCTAATTCAAAGTGTGGATTTGGAGCTAGGGTAGAGGTGCCCGTGTCCTCATCTCACAGTTCAGCTGGACCGTTAGTTTCTGAACCAGATGAGTCCTTTCCCTTTTTAAAGTTATCCTAGGCCTCTGATCTGTACAAAGCTACTGAAAAAAAAAAAAAAAAAAAGGGTCAAGTAGCTGCTGATATATTCTATAGAAAATATTTTATAAAACACTGGCAGTACAAGGACTTGGATTTGAGAAATATTCCAACATTCTAATGGGTTCTATTTTGAAGTCAGTGAGCTTTCCTCTTGCTTTGTCAGAATGCATTTCTGCCCTTTAGAAATCGGATTGCATTCACCTCCATGTTGACTTTTCTAATTCGATTCTGGGATTTTTCTAAAAATTTTTAAATGTGTGTTTTTATAATATTGAAGTTATATTTTGAATGGTTTTAACAGTATTCGCTAGGCAGACTGAGACAGGGTAGAAATTCTTTACCAGGAGAAAAAGATTACCATTTCAAACTGCTGGCTTTAAGTGAGTAGAAAAAAATGATCATCATCAGAAAGAGGGAATACACCAAGCACTCATAGGCAGTGCATCTAGAAACATAAGCACTTCACCATTGCTCAACCTGTAACTTGGTGCAAAATGGCTATACAGATCGAGAGTACGGGACGGATAACTCACGGACAACAGCGATATCCTAGCTCAATCAGTCGTGTGTTTTTTCTATGTAGAAAAAAAAATGCCCCTTATAACCAGGTTCCCAATACCTTAAACTTTTATTGAAATGGAGCAGAAACAGCCAGGCCCACACCCTCTAAAGCAGTTGGATCAGAATGCGAGAATATTCTTCAGGCTTAGATAATGGAGGTAGCATATCAAGATGGCAAGGTCTGAGTGGAACAATGTACATCATTATCAGGAAAACAAACAAACAAAAAATATAGCACATGCAACCCCAATATATGTAAATTTATTTATTTATAAATTTTAAATGTGTCCTACTAAAACAATAAATTATGTACTATCAAGCAAACTTAAAAAGGATAACATAAATAAAAATATAAATTGAAATGTTTTTCTTCCCAAAGGAGCATGTTGAGCAATCACCTGGATGAATGTACTTTAGTTTTATGTTCCCTGGTATAAAGAATCCTTTTCTGCTCAAATATAGCACTCCCTCTGGCTTTCTAGACAGTTCCATCATTAACTATATCATTGGGTTAAGAAACTATTGGCATCTATGGCTCAACGTAAATATTACTCTTGAGATAAGTAAAAGTGTAAGCTACTATATTATCTTCACGAGTTTGTTTTGCCCGTTAAAAGCAATCCTCTGTACAAGGTAGATCCATCACAAATATATGATTTTAAATAGCCACAACCAAAGAAGATAGGTTTTGGGGGCCTGATTATTTTATCAGGAAACCCTGGGTGGCTTCTGTCCCCGGTTCTCATACAAGAGGATGTAAATGAAGGAGCATGAAAAGCTCACATATTGAAGAGCATCAAACAGCCGTGTCTTGCCTGAGCTCAGTCCTTCCCCTTCAGTGCAGCTACCATGATTTCTCTGCATGCTGTGGGCATCTATTCTAGAAAATGGCCAATGTTGCTTCGAGAGTTCCTGACTATTCACATCAAAGTCCTTTGCCTTCACCTCCCTGATACCACCACAGCACCTCCTAATGGCTCTATATTCTGTCTTCACTTCAAGCTTGACTGGAGACTAATTGACATGGAAGGATTAGAGGATCTCATGCCTTCCATTCTTCAGAGGTTGTTGCGTTTTTAGTTCCCTTCTTTCGAAAGGAATTCAAATGTTTGAGTTTGAAATATTATAATAGATGGTATAATTTTAGTTCACTTCTTTTTTCCATCAGGTTAAAAATATCTTTCAAATAACTTTCCTCTCATTGGATTTTCTTAGTCTCAGATTCTCTCAAACCCAAATTTGGAGCCTTTATTAGTTGATAGTGTCTCCTTACTATTAATCACGCTCCTTGATATATATTAAATTTGACTTGATTTATTGAGAGATTGATACCAATGACCTTAGAATGAATAAAAATTATAATGATACTTAATAGTGAAGCCTGGTTATCATGCTAGCTGCATATTAATAGCCTGATGGATTTGATGATGCATTTTGAGCTAAAACATTAGACATTTTTCTTTTTGTTTTTCTGGATTCTTATCGAAAAACTCCATACAAGTACCTATGGCAAACCACTAAAACACATCACCAAAACATCTTGACTGATGCTTCTTTTAGAGTGAAAGAGGGCAGGGAATAAGTTGGGAGGGCTCTGAGGACATTCCTGGGAAAACAAAGCCACTTCATTTTATTGTTTTGGCAATATATGTTTAATGACATTAAACATTATTTGGGCACTTAAAATGTGCTGGACACTCTGTGGGCAGCTGGATACAGAGATAAATAAGATATAAAGCTTCCCCTGGAAGGACTCACATTCTGGCACGATACCTTCCGGGCCTCAGAGATTGAGTCTACAATATCCACTCCACCCTCAAAAGCCAATCATGAGGCTCAGAGTCCCCTTGTCAATGGTCGGTTCAGAAATAGGAATACAATCTGGTCTTGGCCAATGAGACACAAAGGAAACCATCATGGGAAGTTCTCAGAAATATTTTCTTGCTTTATGTAGTAAACATGGAGGGAGACACTCCCCTTATGCTTCCCCTGGACATTGTAGTATCTGCACATTATGGCTGGAATCACTTTCACAAATCCCTTCTGAAGCTGCTGTACCTCTAGGTTTGTCATGCAAGCTATTCATTTTCATTTCTGTTTAAACCAGTGTTAATTTCCTGTTTCTTGCTTCTCTGATAAAAACGGACCCAGGATCTTAAAAGTGATCCTCAATTAGCTATCTACCATCACCTGGAAGACTCAAAGGAGAGATACAAAGAGAGAACAAGGGCAGGTGGATGCATGCTAGATGACCTATGGTGGGGTGTGTGCAGATTCCTTTTGTCCAGGCAAGAGGCACAGCTAAACAGCCTGCTTTCCTATTCCCTCTATACTAGGGGTTTTTATGCAGGTTCTATTAACCCCTTAGCAGACTGTAACACCAACAGACCACTTCCAGGTAAATATTTTTAAAGTAATAAAAGAAAACACATATACTTACATATATTATTTGCAATAGTTATCAAATTATGTTTAAAAAACTAAATTTGTGGTGTATGTTACATGTGCTTCTTCATTAATGTTTTACATAAAAGGTCTACTGCCCAGTCTAATAGCTTCTATAATTTCAAAGTAGCAAATGAAAATATTTCAAGCTATCTGCAAGTATAGAGTGATATAAAAAAAACGACAGTTCTTGTTCATCATGGTCACAGTTTTTATTAATACTTCTGTGGATTATTGCCCTTAATTCATAACTGAAGAAAATACTTAATTTTAGTTATAATTAGTGAAATAATAATATACAGATTTTATTATCCAATTTTATAGGCCCTCTGAATTTTATCCAAGGATTACTTGCTTAGGAACCCCTGTTCTTGTTTTCTTAAAAAAATATTCTAATCCACCGTGAAGGCAGCCTTCTTTGTTTTGCTAATTGAGCCTGCAAATATAATATTAGAACCATAACTGTATGTGCTTGCATCAAATGTAAGTAAAGATTGCTGCCTTCTCAAGTCTTTATTTCAAACATTTATGAATATTTATGTTTAAAAGTCTCCTGGTTACTTTTTCTTAACTAAGTATTATGTTGGTTGGGGATTTTCTAGACAGCTACTAAAAAAGAATTTCTTTGTTATTCAGGAAGAAAAATTCCAATATTTCAAAAGTATTTTCTATATCATCTAATAATTGAAAAGTTACATGACTCTTGCTTGGAAATTATCTCTCTGACTAGGTGGTATTACTAACCTTGACTAGGGCAAAATTAAGAAGGTAAAATTTGTTATCTGCTCGAATGCCCATCCTAACAATCATAATTCCTATTTCATTGGCTCAAGTCTCAAATGTATTTCCCTAAAAATCACGTATAGCTTCCCTCTATGCTTAATTAAAAATCCAGAAAGCAAGAACACATATTTTATGATTTAGTAGCGATCTTTCACAAAAGTCTTTACTATTTAGTTTAAGAAGAGAAAACAATGATACTAAGGAGATAGCTATCCCCTGCCCTTCTCCCTAAACTTCCATTACCAAAGTATTTCATTTGGGGCCTCTCTTTCAATGAATCCCAGTGAACTCTGCAAAATATTTAAACCTCATTTCGAATAGGATTTTATGTACAGAAAATGGTGGCTTGTCTTTATTGAGTAGTAGGCCAGCTAAATGAGTGGAAATATGGAAGAGATTATGAGTTACAAGGGAATGGAGGGCCAATGGTGGTAGAGGGCATCAGTTCTATGCATCTTCACAATTACTATTTAATGCCAAACTGTCTTTCCAGAAGGATGTTATCTCTCTTCCCCATAGCAATGCGTTAGAGTTTTTGAGTTCTGCATCCTTTCCAACACTTGCTATCAGACTTTTTAATTTCTATCAGTTTGTTATGTGTGCAATATATGTCTTTGTCTTATTAATTTGTATTTCCCTAATTACTAATAAGCTTGAGCCCCCTTCAATGTTTATTGACTATTTAGTTTTTGGATAATAGATGATATTAAGGAAAAAAATTCATGTGAATATATATATACACACACACCTGACTATTCATGTGTATATTCCTGTGTGTGCATGTGTGTGTATATATATATTGATGACCCAATTGACCTTGAACAATCCTGTTGATGCAGCAGCTCTCCCAGCACCCACTCTTTATCAAAGTAGATGAATTTTTAGCAATAAGTTTTATTTAAAATAAGCTGTCTGATGTTTCAGTATTATCCATTGGTGTAACTTTAATTGAACTCTCATTGTTAGTAGAAGCTGTAAGAAACTACCAGAAAATAGTCTCCTTGGGGTTTCCATTTGATCAAGTGTTCATCATTGCCTGAAATGGCTAAGCCTCATTAATGGCTACTATTTCTACTTTCTGAAGAAACTGCCCTGATTCTTCACCTGGAGCTTATCAGGCTTTGATAATGAATGATGTGAAGAAAACTGGTAAGCATTAGCATTAGAATCATCATTAGAGACAAGATTATATCATTAAAAATTATTACAACCAGAATGAAAATTAGGGTAACAGAGGAATAAAGAGGTAACGGGCTGCTTAGAAGGAAACATTAAAAATCAGGTAAAACGGATGGCTTAAAGTTTTCAGCTTACTTTCTCAAAAGACTCTGAATTTGATTCCTTTTTGTGAGGTCAAGGATGGTATACTCAAAACTGCTCTGAGAATGAGCCATAGAATTCAAGTCAATTCATCAAGTATTTATTCATTTTTGCATTTGTTTTTAAAATAATATGTGCTAGAACTTCTTCAGTCTAATAAAGTATATTATGAGAAACCCACAGCTAACATCACATTTAATGCTGAAAAACCAAATGTTTTCCCTCTAAGATCAAGAACATGACACCCCTGCCACTTCTGTTAAATATTATACTGCAAGTTCTAGCCATGACAGATTGGAAATGAAGAAGTGAAACTATCCCTATTTACAGATAACATGAGCTTGTAAATGATCATGTATATAGAAAATCCTTTAGAAGTCCACTGTAAAACTATGAGAACTAATAAACAAGTTCAGCAAGGTTGCAGGAATCAAGAGCAACATGCAAAAATCAATTGTATTTCTATCTCCAGCAAAAAAAAAAAAAAAAACTCTGAAAGTAAATGAAGAAAACAATTCAATGTACAATAGTATCAAAAAGAATAAAATACTTAGAATTAAATTTAACATAAAAGCATTGAACCTGAACTCTGAAAACTACAAAACATTGTTAACTAGAATGAAAGAAGATAAAATAAATGGACTGATAGCTTGTGTTTGTGGATTAGAAAATTTAATATTGTTAAAATAACAGTACTTCCCCATTTCATCTACAGCTTCAGTGTGTTCCCTGTGAAAATCTCAGCTGGACTTTTCATAGAAATTAACGAGATGATCCTAAATTGATATGGAAATGTGAGGGACCAAGTATAGCCAAGCAATCTTGCAAAAGAAGAACAGAGTAAGAGGACTCACACGTCTCAATTTTAAAACTTATTGCCCCCAATAAAGATGTTAATAAAAAAAAAAAAAAAAAAAAAAAAAAAAAAACAACTTATTGCCAAGCTATGATAATTTAAGACATAGTGACATCAGTGTAAGGATAGACAATGGACAGAATTAAGAGTCCATATGTAAGACTATTTGTGGTCAATTGGCTTCAACGGTGCTGCCAAGATTATTCAATGAGGAAAAAATAGTCTTTCCAACAAACAGTGCTAGAACAACTGGATATCCACATGCAGAAGAATGCAATTCGACCCCATCATGCATGTAAATTAACTCAAAATCAATTATAGACCTATGCAAGACCTAAAACTGTAAAACTTAGAAGAAAACATCAAGCAAGTCCTCATTGGATAAGGCAAAGCCTTCTTAGACCCAACAGCAAAAGCACAAGAAAAAAAAAAAAAAAAAGATGAATTGGACTCCAGCAAAATTTTAAATGTTCAAGCAAGATGGTGGTCAGGAATTTCTAGCGTTCTTCCCCAACCAGAAACATCATTATGAACAGCTATCCACACACAAAAGATACTTCCACAAGAGCTAAGGATTCCAGGATATCAGGTACTGGAAAGATTACAGTCCCTGACAGGAGGATAGAAAAGACATAGCTAAGAGGGTAGGAAAGATAGTTTTACATTATCTCTATCACCCCTCCCTTAAGTCCAGGCAGCCCAGCGAAGAGACAGATACGCTCTCCACATGGGAAGGAGAGTAAAGGAAGCACCCAACTTCACCACAGACCCCAAGCACCAGGCCAGCTCCCACAGGCACAGGAGGCTCCCGTAAGCCCAGGCTCCAGTCCACTCCGATGCCAGACCAACACAGCCTGGATCTAGCTTCCAGATTTGCTCACGTGGATGCAGGCTCCTGGTCTACCCCAATGTCAGATCGGTCCCTATGGCCCCAGTCTCTCATCTGGGTTCCTGGCCCATCCCAGCACCAGGCTGGCCCTCGCAGACCCAACCTCCAGGCTGTCTCCCATGGTGTCAGGCTCCAGGTTCACCCTATTGCCAAGCCTGCACACCCATTCTCTAAGTCCAAAAACTAAGGAACTATGATTATTTACTATTCTTTATACATTCTCTCACTTTCTTCATTTCATGCCTTGTCAATGCTGACCCTTAGCTTGAAGGGCTTTGCCTGACCCTGATCTCCATATAGCCAAGTCTTATCTTCACCTCAGAGTTCATCTTAAATGTTACCTGGGACAGGGACTTTCTCATCTCTAAACAACTCCACTACTTTATTGCTATCTTTTGATGGCATTTGCCACCATCTCTTATAATTATTTGTCAGTCTGTTATATCCCATTTCTTATATCTCTGTTCCCAATAATGGATGTAGTAGCTAAGGGGCTTTATTTTGGCCAAGATTGTTCTGTCACTTGTAATGTTCTCCCACTGATCAGTCATTTGTGTTTATTCTATGAAGGGATGTCTTCTGTCATTTTATGTATTTATTCATATTTTCTGCCAGTTGTTGTACTGTACTTCTTATTAATTATGCAGTAGCGCACAAACGAGTCTCAGGTTTTGACCTATCAAAGGCAACAGTGGGATGGAGCCAGTTGAAATTTCTTTGGGAAGCTTATTTTTGTCTCAGAGAATCCTGTTGAGGTGAGTGATGGAATATGAAAGAGGAATGGAGGATTGGGAGGGAAAAACAGTTTCCCTTGTCCCATGCCTAAGACTAGAGTGAGGAATCGCAGGGGTGGTTTTCAATTGCAGCCTTCTGAACTGAGGAATGAGTTTTAAAGTATTTGCATACATTAGACAGAAGCAGGAGAGCTTCCAGCTTCTGGCAGGGTGTCTTCCCAACTAAAACGAATTCACAGAAAAGCAGACTGGTGTGGCATTTGCATTTCAGATTAACCAGCAGGCCTATACAAACTCCTTCAGCTGGTCAGCTATTGCTGATGGCTTAGGACAGCGGTCCCCAACCTTTTTAGCACCAGGGACCGGTTTCGTGAAAGACAGTTTTTCCACAGCCAGGGGTGTGGGGGTGGGAGGGTGCCAGTAATGGGATGGTTCAGGCGGTAACGCGAGCGACGACGGGGAGCGGCAGATGAAGCTTCGCGTGCTGCCCGCCGCTCACCTCCTGCTGTGCGGCCCGGTTCCTAACCGGCCGCGGACCGGTATGGGTCTGCAGACCGGGGATTGGGGACCCCTGGCTTAGGACATCAACACATTGTCAAAGAGGACTTATTGCAATTAAACACCCCCACTCCCCCTCCACCTAGATTCATGGCCATGATCTGGATTTATAGTGCAGCTTTAGAACTGTAAATGGTCTGGCTTCAAATAAAATGTCCAGGTAACTTAAAAATCTTTATTTCTTTCCATTTGACAATAATATACAGTTTTCATCCAGCCCCATAAAACTCAAATCCTTGTACTGCTGTGCCAATCCATAGTTCAGAAAACTTGAGTTTTAAAGATTGGAAATGTACTGAGTTAGTTTCCTAGACACTGCAAGTGGTTGTTCGCCTGCCCATTAGGTTTACTTCCCAAAGGTACTGTGAGTTCAAAATCACTTTTGCCCTGTAAATATAATCAGCAAATGCCAGTGAGGCATGAAAGAGTCCGGGACAACCCAAACCAGCATGCTGTAGGCTACAGAATTTTGTTTCACATGTTTATTCCCTCCCAGTGGAGAATTAACTCCCAGTTAGAAAAGGAAGACTAGCATAAGAATTGTGTCCTATTTCATTTCCTCATGGGATGTTTAAATCCATTAAATGCATTGAATCATGGCAGTTGTTGCTGACACATCTCCACATCTAATCAAATAAACTAGCGTGCCAAAGTTGGTAGGTACTGACCAAGGACACACTGTACCTTAAGGGGTTAGTTTTTCGTAGTGGAAGATGGAAAGGTGGATGTCAGTGCTCAGCTTTCCACATTTCACTAGTGCCACAGGCTCGATTGGGGGAAGCTGCTGCTTTGGTTTTCCTGCTTATAAAATGATTCTGGGAAAAGACAAACATTCCCAACAAAGATATAACCAAGGACTTGACTTTGCCTTCATGGATATAACATAACCTACGTATTCTCTATAGCCCAGAATTCAAGGTTCATTATATTGCCATGGGAAAAATACATGAAGCTCCAGATCAACGATGACCAAGCTCAAGCCCAAAGCATCCATTTGGCCAGTTTATTCAAATACCTGGTTAGTCTAGGGAAAACATAGCACGGGGTAAGATACTAGCCCAGAGGTTTCCAAGCGAGGCTGATCATCAGATGCCTTGGGAAAGTTTTCTGACATATTCAGTTTCCTAGGCTCCACCCCAGCCTTGGAGAATCAGGATCTCCAGAGATGGGGCTGTTGAGTTTGCATGTGTAAAAATAATTCTCAGAAGATTCTGATTTGCAGCTAGTTCTGAGGACCAAAGAAGTAAACCACTCTTCTTCAGTTACTGGCCCAAGGATGTTGAGGAATTACCTCAATGCTTTTATATTTCCTTACATTTTAATTAGTTTATTTATTTTATGTGCCTGTACAGGAAGTAAGTAGATTGTGGTGAGTAATAAATTTCCTAGCTCAGTAAATTTATTACTGCCCTCTACTCCCTAATTATCCACAATACCGCCATCATTTTTTGACATTTCAAACATACACTTTTCATCTGGTTATAATGGCATATTTAAGCATAATTAAAATATTTAATTCTTTTTCCCCAGTTGTGAGCTGTTCAATGTTAGATTATTTCATGTTCCTAGAGCATATTTTATAATTGAGGGACTTATATCCTAGTAAGAAAAAAAACAAATTAATAAATATATGCGATGTAATTTTATGTAGTCTTAAGTGCAATAATAGTAATAATAAAGTTAGATAACAGGATAAAAAGTGATAGGAGAAATGGCCAGTTTCAGGAAGGCCTTTCTGAGCAAGAGACATTTCAGATGAGAATCCCAGTGCTGAAAACAGTGCCTGCTATATTTTCTGAACCTGGATAAATAGTTGAATGAGTGACAAAAATGGTAAGACCTCATGAGAGTCTAGGGTACGAGCCTGTAGGGCAGTATAATCGTGGCATGTCTTAGAAGAGGCAAGAAGGTAAGTGTGGCTGAAGAGGCATCCGCAGAGTGAATTAGGTGGCCAATGATAGGACATAAGCTAGGAGAGGTAGATTGGGGCCCAAGGAAGTGGACTTTGTAAGACAAAGAGTCTGGACTTTTTTCTGTGTACTGATGGGATATTATCAGAGAGTTTCAGTCAGAGAGGTGATACGGTTTAATTTATGTTTTTAGAGATCACTCAGGCTGCTGTGAGGTAAATGGATTGTGAGATCCAAAAGCAGAGAGACTAGACAAGAGGCCATTGCAGGAGAGAGTGGAGTTTGCAGACCTGGTAGGAAGGGCTCGTATTCTGGATATATTTTGAAGGTGGACCAATGCTAATGGATTGGATTCGGGAAGGAAGGGAAAGAAAAGAGTCAATGACTAGTGTCTATATATTTGGCTTGAGAAACTGAGTAGATGGTACAACGTACTGAGGTCAGGAAGACTAAGGAGAAGCAGGGTGAGGAGGGTGGGGAATCAGGAGTTGTGTCCTGAACTTATAAGACTAAGTGCATATCAGGCTTCAAGTCACATGTTAAGCAGGCAGTTGGAATCTCAGGACTCTGATTAGACCAAGAGATTGGGAGTCGTCGGCACAGCACACATTTGAATTGGCCTTGCTGCCTCCCGCTTTTGCCCTTTCTCCTTTCTTTCCTTTCATCTTCATAATAACTCTGACCTTCCTTCTTTTACTACCTTCCCTTCTTCTCCTTTGCCCCTTCTTCTGTCATATATACATACTTTTAGGATCTACTGGCCTCTTATTTTTTTTCTCTACATTTTTTTCACCACGGAATTATTTCTAGCTTAGAAATATGTGTTCGTTCCCACTGGAAGACACCACCTCTACTGTGTTAAGTCACTCCTCCCTCTCTGAGCCTCAGTCTTTTCATTTGTGAAACATGGGGTCAGTCAGGCTACATCAGTGGATGGGAAGACACTGGGATGCCCAGACCCTTATCCTGCTTCAAGCCTGTTTGATCTGATTTTGTTGATTCCATCATTGTTGTTGGAGATGATGATGTTTATATAAGATCCATTTCAACGAAAGTGTCCACAATCAAAGAAGGAAGTGTAGAATCCACTGGCTTAAAATGATAGATGATCTTTAATTTACTTTCTGACACTTGATTCAATTTTTTATGTAACTTGGGCCAAGGAAATGCAAGCAGAAGTGATTATAGTTTAAGGCCTAAAATTAAGGCTCAATGTGCTAATATTAGAAAATCAGTAGGCCTTCAGATGGCCTAATCCCAAGTTCCTCTCCCCACTCTGCTTCCTCGGATGAGGTCCCCTAGCCAAACAACCTTCTTTATCAAAGGGACCAGGGCAGTCCTTTTGTAGCAGGTTTCAATTCCTAGCAAGGAAATGTTCTAACTAGCCAATTACAGAATTACTTAATTTATCAATTATGGAATTCCAGCTATAGGATTATTCAAACAAGGTGATTTCATCCTCTTGTGGGAACCAGGGGGTACCTCGTCGTCTTGACACTACAAAGCCTGCCTTCCACAGCCCCTGCTTGTCCACACTGCTCCTGAATGAACCTTCTTGTGACTCTGCATCATGTGCAGCATCCTCCTCCCCTGGGCTGTGGGTTCATGTGACTAATAAACTGCTGTTGATGTCATCTGTCCAGTGTCAGGTGTCATGTGTTCAGCCATTCCCATAATTTTAGGGCAGGAATCCCTCCTTCAACAATGGGGTGAATGGCAAGCATTTTAAAAAGTGATGTAAGACACATCTGTGTGGAAGCTTTAAAAGTTAACCTGTGGTTTTTCTCCCTTTCTTTTTTCATCGCACATTACAATGTCCCAGACAGAAGCTGCTCCTTCACCCTGGGCCTGATTGAGGAGTTGGTGCCAGCCCTGACAGACACTTACAAGAGTGAGAAACTAACCTTAGTTGGTATAAACCCTGAGATTTCAGAGTTGGTATTTACCTCTGAATAATTTAGAATACCTCAGCATAATTTAGCGTAAGCTAAGCTGAAACAGGCTTGTATGGGGAGTCAAGGGCAATGGCAAATAGAGAGCTTGTGGGTACTGGGATACCAAAGAAAAGAGGAAGGGAGTTGTCTTGGTTCTGTACGTAATACAGCTATTTTATATTTATTGTTTCTTTTATTTTAATCTTTCTCACAACCCTATAGGACCAAAAATTATCTCTCATTTTAAATAAGGTTAAAATTTGCTTAGCATCAAACAGGAGGGTAGGATTTCTCAACCTCAGCACTACTAACACTCTGAGCGGGATAGTTCTTTGCTGTAGAGGGATAAGGGGGAACAGGCCCTCCTGTGCATGGTAGGATGACATCTTCCTAGAAGCTCCTCCCCAGTCATGACAATCACAGATGCCTCCAGACATTGCCAAGTATCTCCTGGGGGACCAAATCCACCCTGGTTGTGAACCTCTACAGTAGAGTCATAGACCTGAATTCAAAAGCAAGTCTACTTGGCTCAAGTGTCTGTGCCCTTCCTCTTACACTGAGGGTATGCAAAGGAGGAAGACTTGACCCCTTCTTGACCTAGCCTGGGACCCACCTGGCCAGCTCAGTGGATTAGGAAAGGAGGTGGATTCTTACTTCCCTCAGCAACTTACCAGAACTGTCATCTGGCATTAAGCAGCACAGCTCACAGTATGTAAAAAGCTCCATATCCTATTACCAAATAGTTGAGCCATTCATCCCCATAGAGGATGTTCCTAGGAAATCATAGGTCTGAGAGACAGTGATGAGCCTGAAGAAGGGTCATGATGAGTCTTTCGTTACTGCTATTAAGAAAAATAAAACCATGGTTAACCACATGGACCATACGGAGAATAAATCAAGGAAACTTAAATATGTACTGGGAAGAATTTCCGAGGCCAGGAAATGCAGCACAAGCTTGCTCTTCCGCCAACCTGTTAGAAGACTCGTGCTTGACTCACAGCGAACTGTGTCCTGTGGCTGGCAGCCAGGAGACTTTGGTGAGGTTGTGGGCATGCAAGGAACAAATGTCCACTGAACAGACTCCTGCCTCCTCATTAAGGCTCAGAAATAAGATTTCAGCTAGTTGGGCCTTGGAGAGGCAGGCTGAGACTCCGAACACTGCAGTCAATGCAAAATCAAATGGTCAAATCTTCCTCATGCTGTGGAGAAGTCACGGGAAGCCAGCAGTCTTTGGAATTCCAGGGTGGTGTCCTGTTTTGTTCCGTACAGAAGAGATTCCCCTTTCCTGAAACTACTTAATCAATCTCCTTCATGAAGATGGCTTCTTCAGCTCTTGCTGAAACTCTGCTCTTCTTGAAGCAAATGCTTATATGAAAGGAAAGCTCCACAGATCATGAAGACTTAGAGAAAAGATGCCACCATGTCCCCTTGCCTTTTCCATCTCTCTAAGTGCCCATACTCCCATTCCTCCTTTCTCCTTCAACCAGCAAACAGTGCCCCCAAGTAAAACATCACAGGCACAAAGACTACAAGGGGGCTTCCCTGGTGGCGCAGTGGTTGAGAGTCCGCCTGCTGATGCAGGGGACGCGGGTTCGTGCCCCGGTCCGGGAAGAACCACATGCCGCAGAGCGGCTGGGCCCGTGAGCTGTGGCTGCTGAGCCTGCGCGTCCGGAGCCTGTGCTCCGCAGCGGGAGAGGCCACAACAGTGAGAGGCCCGCGTACCGCAAAAAAAAAAAAAAAAAAAAGAGACTACAAAGGACCACCACCAATAGCACAGTCCCTTAAACTTGAAACTTCTTTAGGTTTACTAGAATTGTCCTGCCTATAATTATTAACCCACAGACAAAAAAAAAAAAAATGGATTCGAACTGCCCTTCTCCATTTTTCAGACTCCTCCCTTCAAGTCCCTGAATTCAGTGACTCTCCCTTTAAGGTTCCCACTGTTACTTCACTATAATTCACTTAGTTGAAATGTTGGTCAGGGGAACATTGCATAGAATATGACTTGCTTACCTATTTACTTTGAAGAATAATTCAAATTCGTTATGACATATATGTGTTGAGGCATAGGAGGAATCTTACAAATTCAAGTCTAACATATAATCATACTTTACTTTTCCGAAAGAAAACAGTTAACATTTTCCTGGGGAATTGTTCAGTACTTGGTGAAGCCCTTTGGATAAACAGAGTTAAGACAGAGTGACATATAATATAAGGTTCCCACTGCAGCATCATAGCTGACAGCAAAATTCCGAGGTTACTCAGTGATGTGTTTTTGATAGTTTGCATTTTGGTTAACTGTTATTGCTTAGATGTGTGCATACAAATGTACAGAATTTCAGCTGTCTCAAGTTCTCTGCTTTGAGGATATGTTTAATCCTCTTTAAGGATAAGTGGTTTTATTATTTTAGAGTCGGTCTCCTATAGTGTAAAAGTGTCCATTCATGTGCATAGCATTTGCTATGGGTGAGCATTGTGGGCTCCAGGCCATTTTTGGACAGAAAGGATTTCCAAAGAAGTGCTTATTGCTTGAGCAGTCTCCTTCCTAGGATAAAAGAAAAGAAATTTTCTTAGGTCTTGGAAATGTATCTTTGTTTAGTGCAATTGCACCAAACATATGGGTCTTTAAAAGATACCTGAGGATCTAATGTACTTATCTGAGTGTTGAATATGGGTGTGGTACATTTCTCTGAGCCCTAGTTTTCAGAGGGTTCATAGAGTTTTGGGGGTTTTTTCCCTAATAGTTAAAAAACTTTCTTGAGGGCTCTTCAACTTGTTTGCTTGCTTTTCATTTCATTTGGTTCTTTGTTCTTTGTTTTAGAGTGTCTCCCTCCCCTCCCCTTGAATGTATATCATCTCTTTGAATTTCCTGCCACAACAACTGTTTCAGTAAAAGAAATGAGAAGCAGGAAGGGCTTTGGATTTGTTTCCTTGGATTGGATTCAGTGCGATTGGATGGCCGCACCTAGATCTAATGATCTATTGCGTCACATTTTCCCGTGTCTACATGGCAAAAGTTACGAAAGAGAAGCCAATCCATTGCTTATCGTATTTTTTTTCTTTTTGTTTATGTTTTAGCAATCTTAATGCCAGTCTCAGATTGGAAGTGTCCATACCAAATCCATCATATGAAAATCAATGATTAAGATGATTAGTAAAAAAAAAAAAAAGTTTTGCATATATAATTTTTGACCTGACTGTTGAATGTATCTCAATTTATTTTATTCAAGCACATTTTGATTTTATTAAATGGTGGCAATATGTATTTATAGCAAAAATTTATTCCAAATTTCTTCCTTTCTACCTACTAATTTCTGGAGCAAATAATAGTGTGAATTTAGGAAAATTCCATGCTAATTATTATTTTCTTATCCAAATTAAATAAATCCTTATTTCTTCCTCCAAATATGGCTCACTCTCCTCATAGGAGAAATCTTTCCTCCAGGCAAAGTTCTAAATGACATGTAATGGCTCAATACTGAAGCAGATGCAACGGCCTTCACATACCCAGAACAGTGTTTGGTATAAAATAGGTGCTCAGTAAATATTTGTTGAATGAGTGAGTTATAATTGATAAAATAATGAAGCTTCTCCAGCCATGAGAACAAAATTGAATTTTCTCAAACACTCCTAGAAAATTTTGGACATATAGAAAGTCATGTGTTTGAGGAAGTATGAACAATTCAGAGATCTAACTTCTAATAATCCACCACCTTCCCCCTGCCCCTTTCATCATCCTAATTAACAATTTTATCATAATCATCTCTGGAAGTCATCTTAAGATCAAAGACAGGTAGAAATTCATTGTACATTAACCATTATTTTTCATTTGAATGATATGAAATGCCATCACTCTTCTCTCAATTTATTATGTTCACTTTACTTGCATATGTTAGTATATGCAGGAAAAACAAAGTATAATTGTTTTCAGAGGTTTGTTGTGACCTCATTCCCCTTACCCTACTTTCCTTTAAGATTTTAAGTTATTCAATACTATATTTTCATACCACAAGCAGGTTAAGGAGGCAGAGGCTAAAGAAATTGATATATGATGTTCTGTAGATTGTTTTAGATTTAGTGATTCTCTGATTGTCAAAATGCCTTAACAAATGAAAACTCCCCACCAAAAGTATTCAACGATTATTATTTCTACTTCCTGAAAAATGGCACAAAATCACCACCAAACTGAGCAGTTGAACTAGTGCCTAAATACAGACTAAATTACCAAGTGGAATTTTTTCTTTCTAATTCTAAATTCAGTCAATTACAATAGTCAACCTTATGACATGATATGCCGTTGAATGATTTTTTGAGCAAATATTGATTGCAATAATGATTTTCTTAATGAGTCAAAATAGTCTGTACAGTACAAGTACTGTTATGCATGTTTTTCAGGAGCAGGACTTGGAACAAAAGTTCATAACGTCATGCTGTGTATTGAACACTCTTAGTATGACTTAACTAAATGGTAAATGTATCCATTGGAACCCATTACATGGGGTCTTTTTTTGCTTTAAGATTGAGAAGAGTACTTTTTTAAATGACGTAGCCTCTGATTTCTGGGTGTACAGATTCAGCCAACAAAAATTTATCAGTCATCTACTTTGAGCCATTGACTTCTCTGTGCACTGCAGAGGTAGCAAAGAACGTAACAAAGTCCCTGTTGTCACGGAGAAGATTGTGTGGGGCCCCATGGGCCTTCATAGTGACTTTTACCATGAGTGAGATGGAAAAAATTGGAGGGTTTCAAAGAGGAGTAATATGAATTTATGTTTCAAAAGAATACTCTGCTGTGTTGAAAATAAATATAGAGAAGTAAGGGTGCAGGAAGGAAGACCAGTTAGGAGGCCATTGCACTAATCTAGCCAAAGACAATAGTGGGTTAGACTAGAAAGTTAGCAGTGGACATGAGCAATGCGGTTGAATTCTGAAAAGAGAGCCAACTAACTGTCATTGCTGATGAATTGGTCGTGTGGTATAAGAGCATAAGAAGAATCAAAGATGACACAAAGGATATGGACTTGAGGAAAAGAAAAAAACTGAGTTTACATTTGCCAAAATGGAGACAACTATGAAGAGAGTTTGGAAGGGAAGATGCAGATGCCATTTTTGGACTTATGCTTGAGTTGCTTGTTAGACAGCAAATGTTATGCACAAGACTTTTCTAGTTTATTCATTCAAATAAATATTGGTTGAGCACCTACTGTGAGCTAGGTGCTGCACATACAGTGGAAAACAAAAATAGACATGTACTCTGTCCATACATTGAATTTTGGTCTAGTTTGGAAGTCTGTCATTAAACAAGGAATGATACCATTAAATGTAAAGTTACAACTGTGAAAAGTGATATGAATGAAAGGTACATAATATAGATAATGGGGCTTTGACTTGGATCAGGAGATTAGAAAAGGCTTTTCTGAAGAAGTGAAGGTTGAGATGAGATCTTAAGAACAACCAAAGCATATCATGTTCTAAATGAAAACATGTTTGTGTGATGAACCACCAACTCTTAATTAAAGCCAGTGTCCAGGATGTGGTAGAAACTCAGGAATTTAGGACAATAGAAGTTCCAAGCAAAGAAAGTGAAAACAAATGCGAAAAGGAATGGTGTGAAAGAAGAACACATAGTATAGGAAATATGAGAAAGAAGGGACTTCAAAGTGAAATTTCAGACTTCCCTTCCAGTTCACTGGAGGGAAATATTCACCCTTAATACAGTGAAGCAAAAAGAGCTAATTAGACCATCCACCAAAAGCTGAATACTGAGTGTTTGTGTGAGTGGAATTATGACATCACTAAGTCTTAAATTTCAGATGCCATATTTATTGGCGCTTTGTCTTAAATTTCCTTCCCTGTCATCTTTTATTACAAAAGATAGCATTTACATTTTATTTGACATCCTGCAAATATAATACTCTTCACAGGAATTTGTTTCTTTAAAAAATGCCAGAGTCAGCTTGTTTAGTGATTATTATTTTATTGCTACCACATTTCACTGTCATTTATTGTCTTTGCAAACTTGAATTCTGACGAAAAATGGGAACGGAGGAGACTTACAGAGGAACACCTTTCCTACCTATAAATATAAGTCTCTAGTAATGAGGAGAGTAAAAGATCTTGAAGAACTGCAGGATGAGGGGGAAATTCCATCAGCCTCTCTATCTTTATGGGTTCCATTTAACACGAAAAAGAGATGGAAACAGTATTGGATTGTGTGAAAGCATTTACATTATTCTCATGGTTTCTTCCCAACCACCAACACTGATTCCAGACAACTTTACTGTGTAAGGAGAAGGTGTAATTGATTTTGCAGTCACTGATTATCACCACAAATTTTGAACATCAAGACCCTTTGGATTCCATGAATCCATTGCTCTGTGTATAAGTAGTGGGTTGAGTGTTAGCTAAAGGAGAAATGGACTCCATGACATTTGAAACCTTCTGCCAGGCCTGAGTCTCTTTGTCCACACATCTATTTTTTGCCCTTCATCTACTCTACTCTGTTAACACTGGGAGACTGACCACTGCCTCCTACCTGGAAAGGAGTCTCAGATGTCCCTGGCCTGGCACTTTTTTAGGGTGCAGTTATCCTAGTGATGTGCCTGCCAGCCTCCTTCTTTCCTCCCTGGAATCAAATTTAAATAATAAGAGATGTTAAAGTACATACAAGCAACATCAATAGTGTAAGACTTCAGCTTATACAATTATTGTTCTACACTTTTTCTGTTTCTTTATTAGTACAGAAAACTGTAAAATAAGTCATAGGCCATCTGTTGGCCTTAACCTCAGGGCACCAAGGGTAAAAGGGGCTCAAGGCTTACATATCTGAGACCAGGAAAAAAACAGAGTCAGCTGATTTACCTAAGGGTCTTGAAAGGAATACCCTGGGGATTAATTTAGCTCAAGTTGAGATTTAATTTGAAGTTTTTCTTCTCTTATTTGACTTTGAAAACATGCAAAAAAAAATATTACTGTAATGACAATTTACTGTTCTACTGTTCCTGAGTCTGCTACTTTCAAAGCACAAATCAATAATATTTAAACTGAGCTTAAAGTGCTTTCATATATCACCACCAATCCTGAAATCAAAGCTCTGGTACAACTACAAAATGTCACACCTTAAGATTTTTTTTTTTTTTTTTTAGTCAATAGAGGTTTTTGTTGTTGTTCTCGTCACTTTTCTTTTTAAAAAAATACACAATTTAGGAAAATTTAGAAAACCTATTTCTTCCACTAATAATTGGAGCACGTTTGTAGGCTGTGTGGCTATTGCTAAAGACTATGTTGCACTTGACAAACTTTTTTATTCAAATTTATCGCATATTTGCTCACTCGATTAGTAGTTCTGGTAAAGTCTTATCCTTAAAGTCTCATGTATGCTAAGCAGTCTGAGAATTGCAGATAACTGGCTTCAGAACAGAAGATGGTGCAGCAGATAGGGTCTTGGTTGCACAACAGACATAAAAGACACTTAGAAAGGCACACCTCGGGGAGCAACAATTCCAGAAGTAAGTTGGTGGATGATTAATATAGTTGTGAGTTCGGTCAGCTACTGCAATTCCAATTCTTTAGCATTCCAAGGGCATTTTGGCATAGTCTTACAGATTTTTCAATGGTGAGGGATTCATGTCTATTCATTACCTGATTACCAATGACCAAAACAAGCTTGAATAATCAGTCTGATCCTAAATTTTATAGAGATAATTTAAAAAATAAAACCAAGGGTCTAGGAGTTAATACCAGAAGGAAGAGATCGTGTGTGGGCTTGTTCCACAGAGGAAAGCCCCATAACTTTAGTGATAAACTATAAGCTGATATTGATAAAAGTGGAACACACCCGCTGAAAGGCTCCTTTAATTGATCAAGTGGTGGGTTTCTATCAATATTTATGTGGCAAGCGTGAGACAGAAGATCATCTGCACTTAAAAGAGGAAAAGATTCTGAAAGTTAGATTCTGAATGTTTATGTCTTTATGGTATTTGTTACCTGGCTATTTTTATTTTCTCCTTGAGTAATTAAATTACTATGACTTACCTTACTTCTCCCTCATGGTGATCACTGAAAAGAGTATCTGCATTTAATTACCGGGAGAGTTAAGGTTTATCTTAGATCACAGTATTCATACTGATATCTGAGTTGGAAAGTTGAGCCTGCCCCTTTATTCCACCCTTGGGCGTGGAACATGCAGGAAGATCGTATGATATCATCTAGAGGTTGACAGAATAACAGAACCATACCTTGAAAAGGAACAAATGAATAGTCTAGACCACCCCAATAAATGATGGACTTTTCTCTCTTTCACCTGCATGGTACTTTTGTTATATACTGTCCACCGAGCACATCTAACAACCTGCTTAATATTCTTCTTTATCTGCATTCCTCATTTTTCCCAGCTACAAAATAATAAATTCCCTCAGGGCTAGAACTGCATCTTACCTAACTCCATCCAATGTTGGATTTTTAAAAGGCTCAGCTCTCATTTTCACAGTTTATGTGTGTTACCCAAGTTGCAACTCTGAATTTGATTTTTGTTCAGGTAAAAAAACCCAGCTGACTGAGTGGCTGTAGGGCTTAAATAAAATCATGTAAGAGGAAAAGCACTTTACAAATGTACAGATGATAGTTGTTAATATTACTGAGTGTTTATGGATAGCTCATTAATCGAAGGGCCGGAAGGAGATAAACAATCTCATAGGAGGTGTTTGTGACACAGGGAGCAGAGCTTTGGACATGAGATTGGCAATTTGACATGTAGTGTCTGCACTAAATGCTGCCCCCGTGCCCTTTGATTTGACCAGTATCAACTCTGAACTGTGACGGAGCTTTGTGTTGGCAGCAAAACCTACGCCTGCTGCTACAGCTGGAATGGAAAGAAGCCAATTTCCATTGCGTTCATTATTGGCATGAAAGAGCTCACTCTTTGATTCCTTATTCATTTTGCCAAAATTATGCCAGAACTCAGGGTGAGCAACAACATCATTAAAGGTATTTTGTAATTTCCAGAGACTCTTTTGGTCGGTTGGTTCTCTACTGGTAAGATTATTCTGTTTCTATTAGTTAAATCATATCATTGGCCAAAGTAGCTTGGGACAGTCCCAACTGTCCTGTTTCTCCAGAAAGTCTCCCTAGGCTGGTCCAGCCTCCCCATAGAGCCTCTCAGAGGCTGAGAGAGGCCAGGTTACTTCTACTTTTTGAGTATATGGTGACATAATACTAATGTATAATAATTTTTAAAAATGAAGAAATGCAGGGACTTCCCTAGTGGTCCAGTGGTTAAGACTCTGCACTCCCAATGCAGGGGACACGGGCTTGATCCCTGGTCAGGGAACTAGATCCCGCATGCCACAACTAAGAGCCTGCATGCCACAACTAAAATATCCTGCATGGCCCAGCTAAGACCCGGCGCAGCCAAATAAATGAATAAATATTTTTTTAAAATGAAGAAATGCAAACAAGATTACAAAAATGTAGTGTGTTTTAAAAGTTTATATTTAATAAATTAATCTTTTTACCAGAAGATAGTATAATACTATATAATTGTTATTTATTAGGTAATTGTGGGATTTACTTTTTAAACCTTGCTAGTAATTTGTTTAAGAAAGTTTGTGTTACATTTTCTAGCCAATGACATGGGAGAGCAAGTAAGGTGGAGTTTATCTCACTCCTTAAAAAGAACGCAAAAAAGGGACATTTCCCTTTTTTGCCTTTGAATGTTGTCTTCAACATTCAGCTATCTTGAAGTGTTCATGGAATCCAGCCTAAGGGAAAAGCCATCCATCCCTGAGGATGGCCTCGAGGGAAGACAAAAGGATATTTGTCCTTCATAATGTTATTGAACTGTTGAATTTTCCAGCTCTACCAGATGCTTTCTGTTGTCACTTAGCCCCATTCCAGTCTTTCTGTGGTCTTCTCTTTATAGCTGGTGGGGGTGGGGGGGTTGTATGAGAACCCTAGAAACAGCATTTCCCAGACTCCCTTGCCAGCTGGTTGCTGGTAGCTTCTGTCAATGGCAAGGCACTTGCACAAGACTGGATGGAGGGAAGAAGGAAGACTGAAGTAATTCTTTATGTTTCTGGCTTTAGCATTAAGAGCAGTGAGAGACTTGCAGGCAACTGTTGTTTCCTATACCAGCAACAGCAGGCGAATGCAGGTGGCTGGGCTATCCAGCAGTATTCAAGGCACCACAGGCTCCTGGCCCAGCAGCAGTAATATTGGGTCCGGCAGCCTTACCTGCACAAACACTCAGGAGGTCACCCTTTGGCTTCTCTAGCCCTTTCAATACCTTGGTGAGCAATTCCTTATATTGAAGTTCCTCTGCTTGAAAAATCTACACTGATTTATATTTTCCTGTCTAGACCCTGACTGATATATCATCTGGGGAACTGCTTTCCCTTCAGACTTGTTATAAGAAATAGTGAATTGCTGTTATTGTTAGAACTACTTAATTGAAGCTAAAAGCATCCTAAGTGATGCTCAGTTTGGGATACACAGTGGGTAGGGGAAAGGGAATTTGTTGAGCCACTACTCAATGCCAAGCTTTGTGGAAAGTAATTGATACACAGTATCTTATGTTTTTAATAGAATAATTTTATGTTACTTGCCATACACATTTTTCTCCTGTTATAATCTTCTTGAGGACATAGTCTCTCTATTTATCTGTATTTGTCATTCACCATTCGTTGAAGAGGACTTGTCCAGAGCAGGTTCAATTTATTTTTGGATATTCTGAAGCCAAACCAAAGGCATGATGCATACTTTTTGTTCTCCTCTGTTTTGAAAATCTTGACGTTTCTTTTCACATTTTCCACGTTCACCAGTAGTCAAAGCAAATTAGCAGCTACAACCCTCCCTAAGCCCATCTGAAATAAATGTCAATGAAATCTTTCATCTGTAGGTTATTTTGACATCAGGAATGTCTATTTTTTGAGGCAAAACCCGAAAATCTACTTATCAAATTCTGAACTGCTGAACCAGCCTCAACACAACTGATGGCTCTTTAAACAACCCAGCTTTCCCTTTAATGGTCCTCATTAAGCACTCTCTGTGCTCTCCAAATGAATGAAGTAAAGTCGACTAGCGCATTGGCCAGTTTCCCTTTGAACAGTTTCTCCCTCCCCAGCCTCTCCACACTTGCCAGATCCCACCAGGCAGCCTGGGGAAACCTGGTTACCAGGGAGGGGTGGGTGATGGGTTTTAAACAGTTGTAAGTCAGCAGAGGAGAAATGTGAATGCTTCACAAAATCAGCCATCTGGCCTTGGAATGAGAACGCAGGGAAGATTCAGAAGGGAAATCAAGAAAGAAGAGAAGAAAGGCACTGCTGGGGTTCTGGGGAGGAGGGCACAGGCTCAGGGAAAAGGGGTTCTAACGTGATTCCAGCTCCAGCTCCGAGATGAGGGGAGGCAGGCCCTGCTGAGCAGAAAGGCTGGGGGTGGGAAGAAAGCAGAGCCAGCTTTCTGGCTAAGCTGCTTACGGAGGATGTTAGCGAGGATTCTGACTCTGGGAGGGAGCCTGTGCAGAGGGGCTTGAGCTTAAAATTGGCTCCTTTTGCTACCTGAGAACTGGAGAGATTAGAATAAAAGTCTAAATGGAATGCTTCTGTTTTTCAACTTAATTGAAATGAATGCTTGTTACAGAAAATGTGGGAAATGCAGAAAATTAGAAAGAAGAACACAGTAGTCTCATTACCCAATCCTCTGTCATCCCACCTCCCAAACATAACCTGTGCCGTCATTAAGGTGTATGCCCTTCCTTTGCTTTTCTATGCCAGCATTTGCATTACATAATCGTAACGATGCTATTTGTACAACTTTGCAATTCTGTTGTTTTCGCCTAATGTTATTTTGGAATCATTTCCCTGTTTTTTCATATTGTGATTTGTAGTATTATAATTATGCGTAATGCGACATCAAATATGTGCAGTTCCTAACACATCCATTTACCTATAGTTATATATTTATGCTGTTTCTAGTGTTTTGTTATGAATAATGCTACCATGTACACCTAAATGTCAAGTTTATTTGGTGTTTCAGATTATTTCCTTAGGCTAGTCCTACAAATACATTGATTGAGTGAATAGGCAAACATATTTTTGTCTATTGACACATTAAATGGATATTTAATTCTGAAAAACCTCTACATACCTTTACAGGTAAAATATTTTCTTCATTCATTATCCTTACAAGAACACATCACCCCTCACCCCCGTACTTCTTCCTAGCATGGTGTAGAATACCATAAGAGTTCTAGGTCTCTTTACCCCTAGAAAAATAAAATAGGAATATAGATTGCAGTCTGTATCACTTGAGTATGCATCTAGAACTATTAGGCTTTTGCGGGAGTAACGACTTTTCTGCCCCCAGCCCCAACAGGCGCACTTTCAGTAGGACCGTTATTCAGTAGTGCAGGACTGAACGGTTGATGTCGAATATGCCACTGAAATGCATGTAAGAGAGCTCTAATAAGACCAATGCTACACCTGCAAGGAGCTGCCACCAAGTGAATAGCAGTGCTTTGCAAGTACCTATAGGTAAGCATTCTATGCATAACAGAAAAGCTGAGTAAACAGATGCCACTGACTGAGTGCTTGTGCCCCAATTTGTATGTTGAAGCCCTAACCCCCAACGTGATTGTGTGTGGAAGTGGTGAGTAATTGGGTTTAGATGAGGTCATGAGGGTGGAGCCCCCATTACAAGATTATGCCCTTATAAGTAGAGGAAGAGACCAGAGCTCTTGCTCTTTCTCTGCCATGTAGGGACACAGCAAGAAGGCCGCCATCTACAAACCAGACAGATGGCTGTCACCAGATGCCAAATCTGCTGGCACCTTGATCTTGGACTTCCTAGCCTCCAAAACTGTGAGAAATAAATATTTGTTGCTTAAACCACCCAATCTATGGTATTTTCTGACAGCAATTCGAACAAAGACAACAGATCATATTGATCCACTTCTAACTTTCTTAGCTGCCCAAAGATTTAATTTGCTTCCACTTATAACACTAGTGCCACAAGTCAAATCACGATAAGGAGTATTTTCAAAAGAAATACAAACAGGCTTCTTGCTCCTTTTACTAACTCCCAATTACCTCACATCACTTCCTACTAGTAAGTAGTCTATGCATATCCTTCAAAGTCAATAGCCTGTAATAATATTGCTTATCTATTATGAGAGAGTAAGTAAGCAAGAAAATTTCCTTTTTTCTCTTCCCCATTTCTGTACTTTTTCCATTCTGGGAGTCTTGCTACTTTGAAGAGTGTCATAAGAGCCGGGGAGTTTTCTTAGTAACCAGTCTTAATCACTCATTTTACCTATAGGGAGATTGTGCCTGGCTAAAGAAAGGGACTTAATTAATTCATGACTAGAAGTGAAAAGCCTACATTTGATTTGACAGCTCACTGCCCATCCCACCCCCCACTGTCCATCAAGAAACATATTACGTACACCAACTATGTTTCTTGCTCCTCCCAACATTCTTCTGCCTATTGAATACTTACGAAAAAGGAAATAATCATACAGACTTTTTAAAATAAAGAAGTCACTAATTCGCAAAAAAGCTACCCTATATAACTTATGTGCCCTACAAAGCTACACTTGAAATAATTCTAATTTATTACCACTGATAGTATACATAGGTAGAAAATTATAGCCTTAAATCTATCCATCTTAAGTTGAACATAACTCTAAATGGTTGCACCCACGTCTAATGTCAACATTAGACATATATAAGAAACCAAAATTTGCTTCACGTAAAGCAAGTATTTTAATCAATAAATACATTAATGATGAGATATTGTCAGCTGCCACAAAAATTGTCCAATAAGCTAATTCTTTCTTTAACAATAAAACAATTTTAATTATTGCATTTCTGTGAGAAATTTCGTGTGAGGAGGAGGAGAACCTTTTGTGAAGTCTCTTATTAACCCAGTTTTTAACAAGAAGTGCAAAATGGAAGGTAATCAGCCTTTGTGCACAGCATTATAATGATGGTAATCGAAGCCATGCAATCACATAGATATTTTCCTCTCTATAACTAGCTCTGAATAATCAGTGATTTTCAATGGCAGAAGTGGCTATTTCAATTGCAACACTAGAAAAGCATTGTGATGTTTACATTTAACCCAGATATAGTCTCTTTTGATGTTTTTTATAAGGAGCAAGATTTCAATGGGAGGGAAGAAAACAAGGGTTTTTAATATTACAATTTAGTTGAGCATTTTGTTCAGAATGGTAAAAATGCATTACTGCTTGCTTGGTTTTACCAAATTACTTTTTAAAAACATTACCTTAAGAATAAGACAGCTGCGCTGCAGCTACTCACTGGAAACTGATGCCCTTGGCTACAGCCCGAGACTGGAAACGGAACTGGAAGCACCAGGCAGTGCCAAAGAAGGAGTCGTGGGATGGCTCACTGCCGTGGGTGTAAAGTTTTCTCCGCAGGAGGCTGGATTCACGTGGCAAGTTATCTCTGGAGTTCAAGTTTGAGTTGAAACCAGGCTCAAGATTCACCTGTCCTCACTGACCCGTAGATTTCTGTGTGGCCAGGGGAAGTCTGCTGGTGATGTATCCCCTCAAGGTATTTGTGTGAGAAAGTCTTTATTTTTCCTGTATTTTTGAAGGACATTTTCCCTGGACAGAGAATTCAAGGAGTAAGATCAACAGGCAGCTCTACCCAACACCAGACCCTCCTATCAGGAAAATTGCAAAAGCCTCTTAGATAGCCTCATACACCAGAGGGCAGACAGCAGAAGCAAGAAGAACTACAATCCTGCAGCCTGTGGAACAAAAACCATATTCACAGAAAGGTAGACAAGATGAAAAGGCAGAGGGCTATGTACCAGATGAAGGAACAAGATAAAACTCCAGAAAGACAACTAAATGAAGTGGACATAGGCAACTTTCCAGAAAAAGAATTCAGAATAATGATAGTGAAGATAATCCAGGACCTCGGAAAAAGAATGGAGGCAAAGATCGAGAAGAAATGTTTAACAAAGACCTAGAAGAATTAAAGAACAAACAAACAGAGATGAACAATACAATAACTGAAATGAAAACTACACTAGTAGGAATCAATAGCAGAATAACTGAGGCAGAAGAACGGATAAGTGACCTGGAAGGCAGAATGGTGGAATTCACTGCTGTGGAACAGAATAAAGAAAAAAGAATGAAAAGAAATGAAGACAGCCTAAGAGATGTCTGGGGCAACATTAAATGCAACAACATTCACATTATAGGGGTCCCAGAAGTAGAAGAGAGAGAGAAAGGACCCTAGAAAATATTTGAAGAGATTATAGTCGTAAACTTCCCCAACATGGGAAAGGAAATAGCCACCCAAGTCCAGGAAGTGCAGCGAGTCCCATACAGGATAAATCCAAGGAGAAACACACTGAGACACATAGCAATCAAATCGGCAAAAACTAAAGTCAAATAAAAAGTATTGAAAACAGCAAGGGAAAAATGACAAATAACGTACAAGGGAACTCCCATATGGTTAACAGCTGATTTCTCAGCAGAAGCTCTACAAGCCAGAAGGGAGTGGCATGATATACTTAAAATGATGAAAGGGAAGAACCTACAACCAAGATTACTCTACCTGGCAAGGATCTCATTCAGTTTTGATGGAGAAATCAAAAGCTTTACAGACAAACAAAAGCTAAGAGAATTCAGCACCACCAAACCAGCTCTACAACAAATGCTAAAGGAACTTCTCTAAGTGAGAAACACAAGAGAAGAAAAGAACCTACAAAAAAACCCCCAAAACAATTAAGAAAATGGTCATAGGAACATACGTATCGATAATTACCTTAAACGTGAATGGATTAAATGCTCCAACCAAAAGACACAGCCTTGCTGAATGGATACAAAAACAAGACCCATATATATATGCTGTCTACAAGAGACCCACTTCAGACCTAGGGACACATACAGACTGAAAGTGAGGGGATGGAAAAAGATATTCCATGCAACTGGAAATAAAAAGAAGGCTAGAGTAGCAATATTCATATCAGATAAAATAGACTTCAAAATAAAGAATGTTATAAGAGACAAGGAAGGACAATACATAATGATCACGGAATCAATCCAAGAAGAAGATATAGCAATTATAAATATATATGCACCCAACATAGGAGCACCTCAATACATAAGGCAACTGCTACCAGCTATAAAAGAAGAAATCGACAGTAACACAATAATAGTGGAGGACTTTAACACCTCACTTACACCAATGGACAGATCATCCAAAATGAAAATAAATAAGGAAACAGAAGCTTTAAATGACATAATAGACCAGATAGATTTAATTGATATTTATAGGACATTCCATCCAAAAACAGCAGATTACACTTTCTTCTCAAATGTGCACGGAACATTCTCCAGGATAGATCACATCTTGGGTCACAAATCAAGCCTCAGTAAATTTAAGAAAATTGAAATCATATCAAGCATATTTTCTGACCACAATGCTATGAGATTAGAAATGAATTACAGGGGAAAAAATGTAAAAAAACACAAACACATGGAGGCTAAACAATACGTTACTACATAACCAAGAGATCACTGAAGAAATCAAAAAATACCTAGATACAAATGACAATGAAAACACGACGCTCCAAAACCTATGGCGTGCAGCAAAAGCAGTTCTAAGAAGGAAGTTTATAGCTATACAAGCCTACCTCAAGAAACAAGAAAAATCTCAAATAAACAATCTAACCTTACACCTAAAGGAACTAGAGAAAGAAGAACAAATAAAAGCCAAAGTTAGCAGAAAGAAAGAAATCATAAAGATCAGAGCAGAAATAAATGAAATAGAAACAAAGAAAACAATAGCAAAGATCAATAAAACTAAAAGCTGGTTCTTTGAGAACATAAACAAAATTGATAAATCATTAGCCAGACTCATCAAGAAAAAGAGGGAGAGGACTCAAATCAATAAAATCAGAAATGAAAAAGGAGAAGTTACAACAGACACTGCAGAAATACAAAGCATCCTAAGAGACTACAACAAGCAACTCTATGCCAATAAAATGGACAACCTGGAAGAAATGGACAAATTCTTAGAAAGGTATAAGCTTCCAAGATTGAACCAGGAAGAAACAGAAAATATGAACAGACCAATCACAAGTAATGAAATTGAAACTGTGATTAAAAATCTTCCAACAAACTAAGTCCAGGACCAGATGGCTTCACATGTGAATTCTATCAAACATTTAGAGAAGAGCTCACACCCATCCTTCTCAAACTCTTCCAAAAAATTGCAGAGGAAGGAACACTCCCAAACACATTCTATGAGGCCAGCATCTCCCTGATACCAAAATAAGACAAAGATACTACAAAAAAAAGAAAATTACAGATCAATATCACTGATGAATATAGATTCAAAAATCCTCAACAAAATACTAGCAGAGTCCAACAACACATGAAAAGGACCATACACCATGATCAAGTGGGATTTATCCCAGGGATGCAAGGATTCTTCAATATACGCAAATCAATCAATGTGATACACCATATTGACAAATTGAAGAATAAAAACCATATGATCTGCTTTTGACAGAATTCAACACCCATTTATGATAAAAACTCTTCAGAAAGTGGGCAGAGAGGGAACCTACCTCAACATAATAAAGTCCATATACAACAAACCCACAGCAAACATCATTCTCAATGGTGAAAAACTGAAAGCATTTCCTCTAAGATCAGGAACACAAGGATGTCCACTTTCACCACTATTATTCAACATAGTTTTGGAAGTCCTAGCTATGGCAATCAAAGAAAAAGGAATAAAAGCAATACAAACTGGAAACGAAGAAGTAAAACTGTCACTGTTTGCAGATGACATGATACTATATGTAGAGGATCCTAAACATGCCATCAGAAAACTACTAGAACTAATCAATGAATTTGGTAAAGTTGCAGGATACAAAATTAATGCACAGAAATCTGTTGCATTCCTATACACTAATGATGAAAAATCTGAAAGAGAAATTATGGAAACACTCCCATTTACTATTGCAACAAAAAGAATACAATACCTAGGGATAAACCTACCTAAGGAGACAAAAACCCTGTATGCAGAAAACTATAAGACACTGGTGAAAGAAATTAAAGATGATACCAACAGATGGAGAGATATACCATGTTTTTGGATTGGAAGAATCAATATTGTGAAAATGACTATACTACACAAAGCAATCTACAGATTTAATGCAATCCCTGTCAAATTATGAATGGCGGGCTTCCCTGGTGGCACAGTGGTTGAGAGTCTGCCTGCCACTGCAGGGGACACGGGTTTGTGCCCCGGTCCGGGAAGATCCCACATTCTGTGGAGCAGCTGGGCCCATGAGCCATGGCCGCTGAGCCTGCATGTCTGGAGCCTGTGCTCTGCAATGGGAGAGGCCACAACAGTAAGAGGCCCGTGTACTGCAAAAAAAAAAAAAAAAAAAAAAAAAATTATGAATGGCATTTTTCATGGAACTAGAACAAAAAATCTTAAAATTTGTATGGAGACACAAAAGACCCCGAATAGCCAAAGCAGTCTTGAGGGGAAAATACGGAGCTGGAGGAATCAGGCTCCCTGACTTCAGACTATACTACAAAGCTACATTAATCAAGACAATATGGTACTGGCACAAAAACAGAAACATAGATCAGTGGAACAAGATAGAAAGCCCAGAGATAAACCCAGGCACCTATGGTCGACTAATCTATTACAAAGGAGGCAGGATATACAATGGAGAAAGGCAGTCTCTTCAATAAGTGGTGCTGGGAAAACTGGAGAGCTACATGTAAAAGAATGAAATTAGAACACTCCCTAACACCATACAGAAAAATACACTCAAAATGGATTAAAGACCTAAATGTAAGACCGGCCACTATAAAAGTCTTAGAGGAAAACATAGGAAGAACACTCTTTGACATAAATCACAGCAAGATCTGTTTTGACCCACCTCCTAGAGTAATGGAAATAAAATAAATAAATAAACAAATGGGACCTAATGAAACTTAAAAGCTTTTGCACAGCAAAGGAAACCATAAATAAGACGAAAAGACAACCCTAAGAATGGGAGAAAATATTTGCAAATGAATCAACAAATGATTCATCTCCAAAATATATAAACAGCTCATGCAGCTCAATATTAAGAAAACAAACAACCCAATCCAAAAATGGGCAGAAGACCTAAATAGACATTTATCCAAAGAAGACATACAGCTGGCCAAGAAGCACATGAAAAGCTGCTCAACATCACTAATTATTAGAGAAATGAAAATCAAAACTACAATGAGGGGCTTCCCTGGTGGCGCAGTGGTTGAGAATCTGCCTGCTAATGCAGGGGACACGGGTTCGAGCCCTGGTCTGGGAAGATCCCACATGCCATGGAGCAACTAGGCCCGTGAGCCACAACTACTGAGCCTGTGTGTCTGGAGCCTGTGCTCCGCAACAAGAGAGGCCGCGATAGTGAGAGGCCCACTCACCGCGATGAGAGTGGCCCCCGCTTGCCACAACTAGAGAAAGCCCTCGCACAGAAATGAAGACCCAACACAGCCAAAAATAAATAAGTAAATAAATAAAATAAAAAATAAAATTAATAATAAAAAAAAAAAAACTACAATGAGGTATCACCTCACACCAGTTAGAATGGGCATCATCAGAAAATCTACAAACAACAAATGCTGGAGAGGATGTGGAGAAAAGGGAACCCTCTTGCACTGTTGGTGGGAATGTAAAGTGATACAGCCACTGTGGAGAACAGTATGGAGTTCCTTAAAAAACTAAAAATAGAATTACCGTATGATCCAGCAATCTCACTACTCAGCATATACCCAGAGAAAACCATAATTCAAAAAGACACCTGCACCCCAATGTTCATTGAAGCACTGTTTACAATAGCCAGGTCATGGAAGCAACCTAAATGCCCATCAACAGACGAATGGATAAAGAAGATGTGGTGCATACATACAATGGAATATTACTCAGCCATAAAAAGGAACGAAATTGGGTCATTTGTTGAGACGTGGATGGATCTAGAGAGTGTCATACAGAGTGAAGTAAGTCAGAAAGAGAAAAACAAATATCGTATATTAACGCATGTATGTGGGACCTAGAAAAATGGTACAGATGAACCGGTTTGCAAGGCACAAGTTGAGACACAGATGTAGAAAACAAACGTATGGACACCAAGGGGGTAAAGCTGTGGGGGGGGGAATGGTGGTTTGATCAGTTGGGCAATTGGGATTGACATGTATACATTGATGTCTATAAAATGGATGACTAATAAGAACCTGCTGTATAAAAAGCTAAAATTCAAGACAGAAAGAAAGAAAGAAAACTACTTAAGTAACTGTAAAAAAAAAAAAAAAAATAGAACATTACAAAGCCTTGGTGGAAGTGAGGGAGAGAAGTCGAAACCACAAATAGTAACACAACTAGTAAAAAAAAAAAAAAAAAAAGTTTTCACCAGGAACTCAATACCACTGTGAGAATGAGGGCTTAACCCCCATCCTGACTCACTGCATCACTTTCCTATATAAAAATACACAAGTGTGTACATACGCTCTAGAAAAAGCCTTATCTGGCATGAATTTCAGATAGCAAGAAGAAAAATTGAAGAGGTTCAGAGAAGCATCCCGAAGCTCAGGTGATTACCTGGCACTAATACAACTTGCTTGACAGGAAAATAGAGCTGCAAATCTCACAGAATTAGATGACCTTTTAAGAATTTCAAAACCTCCTGCTATTAATTGGAATTCCTAGAAGAATAGCTTCTTTTAAAATGTACTGATAATATGCTTTACAGCTTAATATTCAGCAGCCTATGTTTTGGCTAAGTGAGCTTCAGGAAAGAAGGAAACTTATGGTTTAGTTCCATTTACTTCAGAACCTCTGGTTCCAAACATCTACTTCTGTGCGCAGTCATCTTATCATCTGTAAAATGGAGGCATCTCTCAGAAAACATAGTTACAGAGATGTTGCACAGCTTCATGTGTCATTGTCTTCATTTGTTTCAGAAAACCAATTACGTCTAAGCTACTACTGCAAAGAGTGCAGTGTTACTTGGGGTCATCTAGTGCAGCTCTGTCAAAGTAAAGAAAAGGAAAGGGGCCTAGAATAACTATAATTTTCCCACGAGGACACAATTATTTTATGGTAAATCTGGGACAAGAACCCTGATCTCTTCGATCCCATTCCATTGTGCTTTCATTGGGTTCTGAACAACCCAGAGCAAGAAAGAAAAATAAAACTCCTATGTGCTATGTCACTGGTACAGGACCTGGCAAGACTGGAACTGAAGCACTACATATTAAGAGGTATCTGGGAAATTCTTCAAACTAATTGAGATATATACCAGGTACATAGAAAACAGTATGTTTTCTGAAGATGATTCTGTGGAATGAACAGAACTGGTAACTGATGGTGTGTGCGTGCTGCAGTTCCAAACAGGATGGGTGAATTCTTGTTTTCTGGCACCTTGAAGACTCCACCCCAACATACACATTAAAATAAAATTAACATTTGAACTGGGTCATATTTAATTCTGCATGCTCTTGTAAGTCAGCAAAATATTCCATATATCATTTAAGTTGTCACCCACTTTTTAACTTGATTTTTAATTTCTAAAAGTCTTTCCAAACACAAAACAGAGGTTGGACAATGGTATATGAGAAGCTGCAGAGGTGAAATAAGCTTATTTCATTCAGCATAAAGATGAATATCCAAACAATATCCCAGACCTTCTTCATGGCTGAAAGTGTCCAAATCTACTGTCTTCATTTTGTAGTCAAGGCTTCCGGAAAAATATGCTAACGGATTCCTAATTACCCAAATGCCCCATATCTGTTTCAGTAAGTATCATTATATATTATGGAAATTTTTCTCAGTGACAGAGAAAGACATCCTGGCTGAACATCCCCCTGCCCATGACACAGAGATGATGCTCTCAATCTACGTTGAAGGTGTTGGAGCCCACTTTATCTGTTACTAATATTAATGGAGGACAAAACTTAATATTCTGTTTGCTCTGTATTTGTTAAATCACTTCTTCCCTTCATTAAAATGGATGGCTCATTAAAAAAAAAAAGAATAAGAGAGTCCTCAAATGTTGATTTGGCCATTCCATATTACTCAATATGGCTGAAAACATGTTTCTTGCCAGACACAGATTGGAAGGAGCGTAAGATTTTCAGTCTCCTTCAGTATAGGGTGGTATAGTCTGGCCTCATTTCACCATTTCAGGAGAACAGTGTACTCATGTTGTTCCCATTCATTTATAAAACAATTTACATCATCTCTACCTCCTTCATCAGACATTCCTCACCTAAACAGATGGGTGAACCTTGAGGATTTGAGAGGAGCAAGCATTCATCATGGATGGAGATAAGAGTAGCTTTATGGAGAAAGATGATGGCATTTTTATGATACCATTCACCAAATTCTCAAAGTGATATAAAAACCTGAATTGTCCTACAGATCCCAGACCTTGATAAGGTTTTTTTTTTTTTTTTTTTCCAGTCAGAGTCTTTCTATTTCTCTGAGTTCTACATCCAAAACCTTTAAAAATTATATCTTCCTCCTGGGCTATCCCATAGCCCCCTGATGTAGCGCTATAGGCAAAATTGGTCTTTCTAAAAAATATTGACTTTCTAAAGATTAAAGAAACATTTAGTTTTTCTTACTGGAAAATTACTGAATGATCCCAAGGTATATAAAATCCACTTATAAAATTGCAACAGCCACCATCAGATTTTTTTTTTAATCACTTCTAGCTCACAAAAATAGGGAAACCATATTTGATTAAAGATTAGCTGGCATGTTTGAGAGTTTCAAATGGAATTTGGAGAAGGAAACGATAAAACACTGGAAACTTTGAATGATCTCAATGGAAAGAACAGCAATGAGAGAAGCTTCTGGGACTATAGAAAGAAAAATAATTAAAAAGAAGATCAGGAGAGTTTCTTATTGCATTATATATCTGACTACATATCCATGAGTGGGGCAAGTAATAAACAAAGGGGCCTGGAAATTGTGAAGCAGAAGATTCTCCTTGAGAATTCTCACACTTAACAGGCGATTCCCATGTCCAATGTTCCAGCAAAATGGAAAATCATATAGAAATATTGAGGTTCAAGTCAACAGCAAGGGAATGAAGAGGTTTACTGCTCCTTATAGGGCTATAAACAGGTGTGTAGATGTGGATCAAGAAACCTGGGGCCAAAAAAATGAGAATTAAAACAAGTTTAAGGAGAGATTTTAAAGGATCTAGCAGATCCTAAAAACATCTAAAAGTTCTGAGATTTTAAAAATCTGCTTTATTTTGTTTAACTCAGTGTTTTATAAACATTTAAGTAAGATTTAGATATATTTCTTAAGTAATGCCAGTTAATATTGCATAAAACTAATATATATATGTAGGATACACTTTGGGAAATTAGCATTGTTGGCTTATGAACTAGCAGAAGTAATTTAATAGCTAAGAAGGCAAGCTCTGGAATCAGAATGTCTGAATTTGAGCCTGCTCTCAAACTTAATTCTAATGTGATCTTGGACTTCTAATTTAAACATTCTATACCTCCATTTTCTTATCTATAAAATGAGGCTCGTAATAGTATTTTTCTCATAAGGTTGTTACAAAGGTTACAGGCATAAAACCTGTAAAACACTTAGCACAGTGCTGGGACCGTGGTAGATTCTCGATAAATATTAGTTGTTATCATCATCATCATCATTATCATCATCCTCGTTACTATCAGTGAACTGGACCAGCTTTAAAAAAAAATCAGAGCAGAATAATATATTGATCAGGATAGAACAGAATTTTCCTATGGTCACAACATCCTAATTCCAGTGATCTAAACCTGCACCACTAGGAGAAGCGTATTCATCCGAGTCACTCAAGGGCTCAGGTTGTGGAGGCTCTATTGTGTCACGTTTCCATGATTGTTGACCCAGGAAAAGAGAACATGTAGAATCACACAGTAATTAAAGCTTCTAACCAAATGTGACATAAGTTCCTTCAGTTCCCATTTCACTGGCCAAAGTAGGTCACTTAACTTCAATCCTTGCCAGGTATACTTCCCTTCCTTGTTTTCTTACTACCTGTTGACAGCTTAGTAGCTATATTGCTCTTCACGTGGCTGTCCATCACATTCATATCATGCATTACTTTTGACCAATTTTTCTAAGATTAGAAGATTTCATGAATAATATCCCTTCTAACTTTAAAATTCTAAGACCATGAGCTCTCTCAAAGCTTTTCCAGGCCTAAAGTAGTATGATTATAAATCTTTCCGTTGTATACTTTAGGCCATAATGTACCCCCTCATTTATCTGCAGAATGACCATTAGAGCCAACTCCCAATTTTTAATAATGGTGGATAGAGAAGAAGGTATACTGAACAAACAATGCTGGGTTATAAAGCCGAAATGTTTTAAAAACCAAAGAATAAAATATTTTTAAATTAGAACAAACTAAGCCAGAACAATATAAATAATGGCAAAAAACCCCCAACAATTCCTTGACCCCAGCAAATAGATAAAATCACGTATATCACAGTTACAGTATATAGCAGTTTTTCTAAATGAGTGATTCACACTGGGGTGCTTGTTAAAAATGCAAATTCCTAAGTCTCTACATCAGATCTGCTGAATTGTTATCAAAGTGTCTGGCCATATTAGGTACTTCATTAAATAGTAGCTATTTTTACTTTTAGTAGGTAAAACTATTAAACATATCTTTTCAAAAAGAAAGGAATAAAAAGAAAACTCATGGCATAAAAAGAAAACTCATTTCCTTTCTACAAAGGCAATGTGAAGGTAGCTGTAGCAGAAACTTAGGTGTGAAGGCTCCAATGAGGGTGGCAATGAGGATGCTGAGGAGGAAGGAAGAGTCTAGGTAATGGGAGTGAAAAAGAGGAAGAATAAAGCAATGAGTGAGGCATCTCCAAATTCTTGAGCCTGGATGAGTAACAAGCAGGGGATGATTAAATTTTCGAAGGAATGGTACAGGCAACAAATGTTACAAAGGGTCAAAACGTTAGCAAAGCCATGTGGCCGACCCAGAGAATTTGGGGCAGTCTTAGGAAAGGGACATATGGGGACAATGTTTCATAGAAAAAAATATGATAGTAATTTGTGATAGACATGATATGGGATTTGGGGGAGCATGAGGGCAAGCTGAAAGTAACCTTGAGATTTCCAGGCACTGTGACAAGGATGGATGGTGTTTGATTTGCAGGAAAAAAAAAAATTTAGTAGGAGTTGGATAAACTTTATTTTTCTAGTGGTGGAAATGTTACTTCAAACCCACTTCAAACTGGTATAAAAGGGTTTATGCTGTAGTTTATTATTCAAAGCCCGAGTTTAATGTTGCATACAGGTGATTATTTGAAGTCAGGACAGCCCAGCTAGCTCAGTGCTACTACATGTTCCACGACACTTCCCTTTCACTTCCTCTGCCTCTTTGACTTAATATCCACCTCCACTCCATGATTCACTTGGGTTTTGCGACAAATCCCTCCCGACAATCCCACAAATCTTCCCAGACTTAGTGCAAAGTCATGGAGCTGAACTAACCTCCCAGTTCTTGTTTTGACTTTGGGGTTGTTCTTTCAGGTGTTTAGGAAGGAGGCTTCCTGAGCAACAGGGTTAAAAATCATGGAGAAAGATGCCTGGAAGGGTAGCTGGCCCTGCCTCAGGGCCCTGAGAGCTGTTCACCCACGTGAATGACAGCTGCAGGTCTCTGAGAGTTCCTGGGGGGAGGCTCACAGCAGAAAGCTGAGTGCTTGATTTGTAGTTGCCAATTTGAGCTTGTAGGCTAGTATGTGCTTTGATTTGAGGACTCAGCAAATTGGATGAGGTAGTCATAAATGGGAGATGAATATGCGACACAAAACAGCCTGTTTGTAATAACCTGTCACCTATCTTTGGAGAGGCAAGTTTTTTAAGAGGTGAAATGTGGCTGAATTTGGAAGTTAGAAATCTGCAAAAGTTTGCCTGTGATGCTACAGGGACATTACTGTTCGGGAAAAATAGTCCTAAGAATGGAGGGATTCTACATCTGTCTTATTCTGACTTTGATTCTTTTCTTGAAAAACTGCTATCAAGTGAAAACCTCACCTCTAGACAGGATTTGGGGTCGTGTCGAGCAGTCAGGTGTACCTTCAAGGAAGAAAGGAACTGACAGCTGGAGAATTATGCTTCAGAAATTCCCAGCAGCGTTAATGAGGAGGTCAGCTTCACACCTCCTGCAAGGAGGCAAGCTTCTTCCCATCAGGTGTTTTGTCTGTAAGGGCTGGAGAGATGTCTTTGATAAAATTCAAAGAGCCTGAAGAATTATAATAAAATAAAAATCAGCAGTTCAAAAATTTTCATGAATCTAAGACCTGCCATGGGAGTGTATTATAGAATCACATGTTCAGCCCCTGAGATTTTGATTCAACTGGTTTGGGATGGTCCTGGGAATCTACATTTTTAAATAAGCACTAAGAGGATTCTGAAAGAGTAAGTCCAAGAATTACACTTAGAGAAACATTGAATTAGAAAAAGATGTAGAGGAAGGGGAAGAATTAACCTACCTTTCTTCCTCCCACAGATAATTGTTGAACTCTTGCTATGGACCCTGGACTTTGCTATGTAATAGGGATATAATGGTATATTTGTTTTCTAGGGCTGATATAACAAATTATCACAAATTGGGCACCTTAAAACAACAAATTCATTCTTTCCCAGTTTTGGAGTCCAGAAATCCAAAATCAAGGTGCGAACAGGGTCAGTTCCTTTGGGAGGCTGTGAGTGAGACTGTCCCATGACTCTCTCCTAACTTCTAGTGGTTTCCTGACAATCCTTGGTGTTCCTTGGCTTTGTAGATACATTACTCCAATCTCTGCCTTCATCTTCACACCTTCTTTTCTGTCTCTGTGTGTCCTTTTCTCTCTCTTACAAAGATACTCTCCTTAGATTGAGGACCCTCCCTAATCCGGTATGATCTCCTCATAAGCTTTACCATAAATATGTCTGCAAAGACTCGATTTCCCAAAATAAGATCACATTCTGAGATTTTGGGTGGAAGTGATAGGGGGTGGAGGAATATTCAACCCACTACAAATAATGAGCAAAAGTAGAATTGGTCCCTGCCCTCATGGAGCTTATAGTCCATTTGGGGAGACAGATATTCAGCAAGTAATCACTCAAAGGAATGTAAAGGTTCCTTAGGTCTCTGTATCTGAACAGGTGGGCAACTTTTAACAGGAGTGACTATGACTAATTTGGGCACAGTAATTGTGCCTTGAAGGTGGCAGATAAGCCTACTTGCTATTTCAGCCTCACTGTGAGAACCGTAATGTTTCCTCTTCCTTCTTCTTTATTATAATTAGACATATTTCTTTTACGGTTCTTAACTTTGATGACTGGACTCCTTTCCCATCTCCTTACACCTGTCTTCTAGCATTTTTGACTGTATACTCCCTCATTTAGAAACCTCTTTCAAGCTATGTTTGTCAGTCCTGGGATACCCCTGGCTCAATTCTCCTTGGGTCTTCAAATAGGAACTCATAGCTCCTGGGGCCCCAATTCCCTTGGAGCTGAAGAGTGGGCAGGTCTGAATCCAGGGCACTGGGGAACCTGTAAGAGAATTGTTTCCTGAGGAGTTTTAGGGGCAAAAGATCAGACCACATATGTGGAAAGCACTAAATAACCCAAGGCAACAAAGGCCCCATTTAGATCACTGCTTTCAGAGATAACAGAGTCTTAATTACCCATGAATTGCTTTCCAGTGAGCCACTGACCAACATTTTGCCTGAATGTCCCACAGTAAGTCTGCCTATAAAGACGTTTTACAGAGAAATCTCTGCCTCTGAAACTAAATTGACAATTTCTTTTCCTGGGCTGTTTAATGCGGCCTGTTATTGTTATGCTAATGTAGCCTCTGTTAATACTGAGGTGACTTTATAGAATGCCAAAATGTGTGGGAGCAGCATTCCATAACCCAATTAATAGTATTTTCTGGAGTGGAGAAATCTTCAATCTATTTGGCAACTAAGCAATGTTAAATTTATCATGGACTAATGAAAGATGAATAGAGGGAGGTAGAACTTGGGGGGGGGGGGAATGAGATATTCGAGCATCAGTAGTTACCCACCAATCATGTAAGGAAATTAACTCTTCAAGAAAATTATAGGGTCAGGCAGGTCTCCTTAACTATCCAAGTAAAAGGGATTTCTGGTCAGCTGATTCCAGACTTCTTTTCAGTAAAGCAGCAGAAATATCCCCCTATGAAAGATGGATGCAGGGCCATTTTCAGACTTCATAGGTCCTACCCACCACCATCTGAAACATATTTAAATGTAGCTACATTCTCATTAAACATATACTTTTGGAGTAAAGATTTTGGAAAAGAAATTAATATATTAATTTGCTTTCAAAAATATGTGGCTACAGGTCACTCATTTAATTTATCATTGACTATAACTTCTCAGAAATCATCATACATTCTCTAGGATACTACAAATTGTATTCAACCACATGAAAACATAATAATGAGTTAAGCTGACATAATGTTTCATTTTGTAGACATGGGAATAAACATCTAAGAATTTTAATTATGCAATTTTGTTTTTATATTTAGAGCCAACTTTTTTTTTCCCCCAGGATTTAACCATTTTAGTACAACCTTGAGAAGGTCGTAGCCCCAGGCATTGTGTCTGCAGATGCAATAGACGGAATGGCCCTGGATGGGTGCCCTGGTTTCTTTTAGCTTGATGACTCTAGCCATTATGATTTTCTACTGTATTAAATTGCTCCTATGTAATGTTTTCCAAATAACCTTCTGGTTGTAACTTGACCACTCAAAGACTTTCCTACACAAAGAAAATGTGCTGATCAATCAAGTCCAATTTTGCAAATAACAAATGTGTGTGCATATAAATAATTACTCTTCATAAAATTTATTGAATGGCTACTATATGTCAGGCACAACTATACATTTTAGTCACTTTCTTTTTCTTTGGAGTATGTATGTCTTTGAGCTTTATGAAAACAATTGACAAAGGCGAAAAGAGACGAAAGGGCAGAGATAAAGATTAGAGAAATAGAAAAACAGAAGACAGTGCAGTAGAGTGGCTTTGCCCTGGATTTCTGGAGAGAGATTATGGGGTTATATTCCTAGATCCTCCTTTAAAGCTTAGTACAACCTTGGACAAGTTTTAAGGCATCTGAACTTTGGTTTCATTATCCACAAAATGGAGCTAAAAATAGTACCCATTTCAGAGAATTCTTGTAAAAATGAAAAGATCCAGTATACTAAGAAGAGGGCCTGACAAGTGATGAATATTCAATAAATGTTAATTATTATGAAATCTGATTGAAAATTTAACCTGAGTTTGGATCGCCTTGAGCCTTGCTACTGAACATTCCTGGGACCAGTGGAGGTTCAATATACATCAACAGGTTTGTCCAAGATGTTAAGATGCAGTGCAATCTATGAAGAGGAAAAGTCTGACAACTTTAGGACCTGTACAGTTTTTGAATTTTCCAATATTCCAGTATCACCTTGTTTCTATTGCTTTGAAGTTAAAACATTTTAAGGCATTTTCTTTCTTACTCTTTTGAAAATACAAAACATTAAACAAAGGAGGAAAAAAACGCCCTCATGGCTTAGACATTCTAGAGGTCACTGAACCTTCAAAGTTTCTAAATTGTGGGCCAGCTGCTCTTCCATCTCCCAATACAGAACAGATTTTCAGCCCAGAATTCACAGCATTCCTTTTATGTCCTTCATTAAAGGATTTTTGCATGATAGCAACTCCAGCTTCATTTCTCTTCTTTCTCTTTTGGCCAATATCTTATCTGGCAGGATTATCAGTTAAATATTCATTGGTCAAATTAGAATTCAGCCAAATGCCTTCCTATTTAAAATGGCTGGGTGAATATAGCGATCATTTGTCAATGTCCCTTCTGAATTGTTATTGAGACAGACTTGCACACATTATTTGAGACAGAAAATGAATAGTTTCAGTTGCTATGGTTACAGCTAGGATAGGGGGTAGTTGTTTACAAGTGATCTTTGTTTTTTAGACTCTTCGCATGTGGACATGGTGTACATCTACATATGCATGCACACAGGTGCTTGTATATTTAAGTCCCAGGTTTTCTGGAAAAGTACCCACTTCAAATATTCTGTCTCCATTTCATTCTCCTTACGGTTAGGTTATTTATCAGGATTTTCTTTTTAGCAGTTATAATTTCATATATATCCATATATATATATATGGAGTATAACCCCATAATCTCTCTCCAGAAATCTAGGGCAAAGCCACTCTACTGCACTGTCTTCCGTTTTTCTATTTCTCTAATCTTTATCTCTGCCCTTTCGTCTCTTTTCGCCTTTGTCAATTGTTTTCATAAAGCTCAAAGACATACATACTCCAAAGAAAAAGGTAAGTTAGGGCCACTGTCTTCAAATGTTCTGAGAATTAACAGATTTTTGCTGCTGTTGAAAATTTGTTTTTCAATATTATGATTTATTTCCTTATTCTTAAAGAGTTACCTATTTAAACAACAAAATAATCCCCGAAAGGAATCTGAGGGAGAGTAGTTTAACATTTTGCTACATTCCTTAAGCACTGCACTAGGCAGAGTCCTTAACTGAAAGCAAAACAAACCTGAGTCTGGCAGATTAAGGAGAAAAAGGGCTTCATTAAAAATACGAGGAGCTCCCTCAGACTCACAGGAAGGGTAGAAAATCAGGCTCAATCCTAAACTTCCAGGAACAAAACCCTAAATCACTCCACAGAATCCGTGTATTTAAAAAAGCAACGACAAAAACAAAAACAAAACCTGCCTCCCTTATGTTCCAGATGCCCTATTTTGTATCTCTGCCCCTTGAGCACCAGGAACTCAGCTTTACTGCAGCCACCTCTCTCTTCTACTCCAATGGCACATTTCTACACGAGGGATGCAGCCTGTTAATCAGGGTAGTCACAGCTGATGCCACCTTTACCAGGAAATGGATACTGCTCGTCATGCTGATCACTTCTTATTTTAAGTCTCACAGGAGTGTATCTAATTGGAGGAGGAGCTGGATCATTGTACTGCACCCTAACTGGGAAGGGAGGCTGGGAAATGAATTAGTTGCCTGGCTTTTACCAGGAGGTGACAGGACTCAAAGGCAAACAAACAAATAAAAACAACAAAGAAAAAACCCCAAAACCTCAAGAGTGTAAAGCTTCAAAAAGATGCTGGAAGGCAGGAAAACATAACAAACGACCCCTATAAATACAGTCTGATGTGTATATAATGGTTTTTCGTTAAAAATAGTTAAACCAACCAGTTAATTCATTCAAACAAGGAAGAAATTCTCCACGCTTCGATCTAAGGCCAGTTCCTCTCCTTGTATACCATGTCCATCCTCTCTCACCTCAAGAGCATTGCTCCAAAAACACATTAGAAGTATTATTCTTTCTACCTGATTATTTTCAACAGAATATAAACATACTGTTATTTCTCTCATCTTAAAAACACACAAATACCTTTCTATCCCGTTCCCCCCCACCCCTCTCTTTCCAGTTACTGCCCTCAAGCTACAGCCCCATTCTGATACGTTTTGCAGCAAACTACCAGATAGAGCTGTTCGTATTTGTGGTTGCCCATTCATTTTGTTCATTCTCTCTTTAACTCACTCCAATCATACTGTGGCCTCCACCACTCTACTCGCTAAATCCAACTGATGGCCAATTCCCATTCCTCTTTATACCTAAACTACAGTTCATTCTCTTCTCATTAACATATTAATTTGGCTTTCAGTTCATCATATTTTTCTTTTTTTCCTACCTAAGGTCACATTTTCAGTCTCCTTTTCCAGTATTTTTAATACCCTAATGTCTAACCATTGGAGTCCTTAGGGGTTCTTCTCTTTTCTGTACACACACTCTCTTACATGGGCTTATAGGATGAATTTATGTAAATATCATCTGCACATGGAAGACTCCTAAATTTATAGCTCCAGCATTTTCTCTTCTTTTTGCCAGAGTCATATTACAACAACCACATGACATCTCTCTTAGAAGTATAATATGTGTTCAAATGTACATGACCAGGAGAAAAAAAAAACAAAAAAAACCTTTTGATTTCTACCTTCTTTACTTCTTCTTTCTACGTCTTAAAAACTTCAACCAACTGCTTAGATCGAAAATTTTGGAATCATTTTTGATTCCTCTTGTTTCTTCATACCCTATATCCAATCCATTAGGAATACCCGTTGCTTCTACATCACTATTTATTTATAGATATCAATAGACATTTAGAATTCAACCTTTTCTCATCAACTTCATTGCTACCACAATGTCAAAGACACCATCACTGTTTACATTGATTAGTACAATAGCCTCTTAACTTACCTTTCTGCTCCCACCTTTGTAACCCTACAGTCTGTTTTTCATACAGCAATGAGAGTGGTCCTTTAGAAATACGACTTTATCACTACTCGAAATTCTTATTATGTTTAGAATAACTATGAAAGTCCTTACCCTCGAGGACAAGCCTTAGATAATGTGGCTTTTGGTCTGTTCAGACCACATCTCTTAACATTCCTCCTCCCACACTCACATTCCTCTAGCCACATTACTTAAAAGGGCAAGGGGGAAAATTACATATAAAAACAAACAACAATTAAGATAGTATGTGATAAGTTTAAGAGTAATGGTTCAAACCTAGTATTTGGTGAGAACTGAGGTAGGAAAATCAAAGAAGTGATCATGGAGAAGTTGACATTTGAGCTGTGCTTTGGGAATGGGTACCATGTTGAAAAGTAGGGGTGAGAAGACGGAAGGCATGTCGTGTTAAACAACCTAGAAAAAACTGAACACCTACTATGTGTTAGAGACTATGTAGTATAAAAAAAAAAAAGAGTACAGATAGGAGAGCTTATGTATAGCTGGGGAACATGTTCTTGGAGTTCTGGGAATCATGAGTATTCTAAGTGTAGGTAGACTGTTGGCTACTACAGCTATGAAGAAGAAAGCCACATGCTACCTAGTGGGTGCTAACGTCAGTGCATAGCTACTCTTTTTTCCTTTTTTCTTCCACCGTCCCCCAGTACTCAATGAATCAAATCAATTTCTAAATGGTTGTGTTAATGAATGTATGCCTCCTGTGTGCCAAGCAGAATGTAAGCACTGGGATACCAGTAATCTTGGGATAAAATTTTAAGAAATAAGACTGCTCTCAATATTCTCAGTCTACTTGCTTATTCAGGGTAACGGACTTAAGATAATCACAGAAATATAAAATGCGGGGGAAAGGGCTTTGGGGGATAAAAGAAAGGCTTCCTAGCACTGCTTGTCCTCTGCAAGCACTTGTTCACTGATGTTATCCTAGAAATGTCTAGTTTTTAAATGTCTTATGTTTGATAACTTCTTAGTCTTCTTACTCTGTAACTATTGCAAGTGTTTCCTTCATATTCACTCTATCAGTGTGTTTTGGCAAACAGAGTATTTAAAACCATGGGCATTACTCATATGTTATGGATTGTAGGGTCTCCATTATAAAGCCAAGAGTTATAATGCATGCCATACTCCCAACATAGAGAGAGAAAGAGAAACTTTGGTGTGTTTTCCAAAATTTCAAAAGCATATACTCAGTTTTTAAGGGATCGTAAATATTTGCTTGTCTATTGTGACAGTGAAAGAGGAAGTTAATACTCCTTTTTATTTGGTGCTTATTTTTTGCCAGACTAGGCTGAACATTTTATGTGTGCAAGCCTAATTAATCTTTCAACAACTCAGATTATAAAAGTGTTGCTCAAACTATGATGTGCCCCCAAGTAATCCAGCTAGAGAGTAGCTGACAAAACAGCTGTATGTATGGAATCATTGGATGATTGCCACAGATGCCAGTGGGAGTAATGTGATTCTGGTACCCTTGTAGGCCCTCAGTTATTCACCTGAGTCAGGCTTTCACTACAGAAAGGCAAGGAGATAAAGGGCAGCTTGGAACCCACAGTGATCAGAAGCCCCTTCCCTGCTTACTGGGTGGTTAGTAGAGGAGAAACTAGAGAAGACGTGAGAAGAATTGTGGGAAGTCATCTGGGGAGGGGAGGAGAAGAGCCTCCCCCAAGGCCAGTCCCATCCCCTGATTCTTCTTTAGTGGCAGGCTGGGAGAGGAGAGAAGGGAGGGTCTGGAGAGGCTGGGCACAGCAGAGCATGTAATACTTTCCTTTTTAAGTATGTAAAGGAAGATCTTCTTTAAGGGGTCAAAAGGAATGCCTCATACATCACGTAAGGGAAAAACTTCTTGCCAATGATGACCCTCACCAAATAAATCTTATACATTTTTTTGAAATTTCTAATGTATTTTCTGATGGGTAGGGATGGGTAGGACTATTTCAGCAAATAGTCCTCCGTTTATTCTGCCACATTCTTACGAAACCTGTCTTATCTAGTGCTCCATGTAGAAGAGACTCAATTGCCTATTTGTCCTGATTGGGAAATGCCAAACTGACATGAGATTGACTATCTTTCTTGGATTTCAAAGAAGCTTTTTTATGCAAAGAGATGGGAAATAAGAAAAAGTAGCACAAGTCATATCAGCTAATATCTTTCTTAAATTATTAAGGGTAGAATTAGCATAATCTCTCTTTAAATTAAAATTCTGATTCCCCCCCACCCCACCCCGGCCCATCTCTGTTGTGTCTGTAGCTTCATTTGTTTCTGGGTTTTTGTGGAGAATAATGATGGCTGTGCTCTTGGTCCCCAGTGGAAGCACCCTTGATAGATGTTAATGAAGTGATCGTTTTCTTCCCAGGGAGGAGTTGATACTGTGAACCTGCCACTTTGATCATTAATACTAAACAAGACCTTCTCTTCCTTTACCAAGGACTGCCCTGGGGGCCATTCAAAAGGCTTGGTAATGGAGGAAAAAATTAACCTTTTGTAGAGAAACTAGCAGGTCCATTAGAGAATTCATTATGCAGGGTCTGGCCAGTGAAGGAGTCTCTACAATCTCTCTGATAAACAAGTTGGTTAATTCAATATTTGAAGTGATAACATATTTTCTCACATTTCTAATTGAATTGACTGTATCATATTCCAAATGATACCTGGACAGAATACTAGAGGGTCTCCAAACTGGTCCACATTGACCAGTCTCAATGTACAAGCCAAGTTCAGGGGCACCAAATGAGTGCTTAGTTAGTGTTAAGTGTCATGGGGAATGCACAGATGAGTGATACCTGGCAGAAGTGTCCGCTTTCTTCCATGACAACCTTCATAATAAATAATAATGCTGTGAATGAACTGTCCCTCCCAGACACTGACATATGTGGGCCATGCATTCCCATGGAAATATCCAATAATGTAGAAGGAAGTACAAACTTTCCTAAAGCTCTTTACAGACTTAGAAAAGCTTAAATCCTGTCTCTGGCATGGCAGACACTTTTTTTTTTTTTTTAACGTCTTTATTGGAGTATAATTGCTTTACAATGGTACATTAGTTTCTGCTTTATAACAAAGTGAACCAGCTATACATATACATATATCTCCATATCTCCTCCCTCTTTTTTTTTGATTATCTAATTCAGCCATGGTCCCAGTCAGTCCTGGGAAGAAGGAAGGGAGAAAGAAAACTAGCAGATATCAAATATCTATATCTATTTTGTACGGGGATTTCACAGAGGTATCTTATTTGATAAATACTGTAATCCAATAAGTTGCATATTATCACCCCCATTTTATAAAAGAAAGAACTGAGAGGGCTCAAGGAGGTTAAATGGCTTGTTAAAGCTCATACCTCAGAAAACAGGGTGCTAAGAGTCAGAGATATACACAGTCCTGTCTTGTCAATGTTTTTCTACTTGATTTTCAAAAGAATCTAACTAGGTATGAAGAAGCACTTTGAAGGTATTTAACATAAACAGATATCTGCATACCTTTAGAAAATGTTTCACAAGAAGCCACTGTTCTCAGCGGAGCTAGAAATTTGACTTGAAACCTAGAAATTAATCCTACTCCACCAAGCAAACCTAAAATCTATTAGGCTCTTTACTTTGAAAAGAACCACAGATCTTATACATAGACCTTATATATGTACAAAAGATGAGAGTGTTAAACCTTCCCTAGTTGTTTGGTTTTTTTTTTTTTAATTTGTTTTTATCACAGTAATCCACGTGCCAGGTTTCAGTGTCAAGCAGTGCTACAAGTCTTATATCAAAGCCTCTGTCCCAGCCACTTCTGCTCTCCAGAGGAGCCACTTCTAAACTCTTTTGGCTCTTCTGCTGTTCACTTTCATGTTGCTATATAGTGTGGTTTACTGCTCTGGTTTTTGATTGTTTTATTCTAGACATTGTCTATTCAGCATGATGTGAATATCTAGGTTTCTAACACACATATGCACACACACATACACTTCCACTCCTCCTAAATTTGTATTAACTTATTTAGGAGAAATTACTGAGGTATCCTAGGTACCCAGCTCTGTTCTAGGCAATGTGATGATGCAATGGTGGCCAAAATAAACCGAGTCTTTGCCCTCACTGGGCTTATGTTCTAATAAGAGAGACAAAAGCAAGCAAATATTGATATGCACCATCAGGTAGATAATAGCTTGGAGTGGGGGGAGTAGGGTAAAGGGTTAGAGAATGAAGGACCAGAAGTAGTGGTTTCAATAAGATTTTTTATTTTGTTTAAATCAAAATTCAGCATTTACCTTATTTTGACTATGTGGATTTGTTTTACACAGCCATATGTATTATAATTACATTTAATTTCTTGGAAAATTTCTGTTTTCTCTGGAATTAATCATTGCTTTGGCAAGAGGATTGGGTGCAGTGTTGGTCTGCCTCTCTTTCTATCACTAAATCATTGCCAGAGTCTCTTTCAGTTAGTCAAATGAGTCTTACAAGTCTCAAACAAGGCAAGAAATCTACCCAGTTCCGCAGCTTGCCCACACTTTCCACATTCTGCTTCCTCCTCTGGCAGCTCTTCTTCACCATCATCCTGAGAAATCCCTTTGCCTCTCTCAGGTGTCAGATCCCCTCTTACTTGATCCATGTTTTCTTCTTTCTTAGATAAGATTCTCCTTTTGATGGGATACATCTCCAGCAGTTTCCTAGGAAAAAGTACATACAAGGTACATTCTTTATGAAACTTTGCTTGAAAACATCTTTATTCTGTCCTCACAATTGAGGGTTAATTTGTGTAGGTAGAGTATCTTAAATTGGAAAATATTCTCCTTTAGAATTTTGAAGACATTACTCTGTTATCTTCCGGCTTCCAATGTTGCGCTTGAAAAAGTCAAAGCACATCTTGAATTTTTAATCCGTTCTATGTAAAGTGTGATTTTTCTTTTTCCTTTTCTCAGACTTTTAGGCTGGTTTCTTGATGGCCACTTCTGCAATCCTGGAACAGGTGCGTTGGTGAAGACATAGGTCTTCATCAGGTTCTAGGCACTCAAAATCTGAAGTTCATGTCCTTTGATTCTATAACACTTTCCCTGTATCATTTTATGGTCATTTCCTCCTTTCATCTTTTTCTTTTTCTAGAATGACTGTTAGTCAGCCATTGGACTGCCTTAATTGATTCCCTAAATTCCTTCTTGTATTTCCTCTCTTTTCCCTTCTTGCTTTGTTTTCCTTTGGGGAAATTTTCCCAACTTTACATTTCAGCTCTTGAGCTGAATTTTTCTCCTCTTTTTAAGTAAAAAAAATCAGTTTTACAGCAAAGTTGAAAGATTTTTACAGTAAACACCCTCTTGTATTTGATTTTTAAGTTTCTAATATTAATTTTTAATTTTCAGTATGCTTTCCTAGTACTCCAGTTATTTCTACATATAACATCCTGGTAGTATTTCATAGATATGGCATTTTCCCTTACCTTTATAAGGATTTGTCTTTAAGTTTTATTTTATTCTTTTTCTCTGTTTCCTCAAGGCTACTTCCATTTTTCTCTTTGCTTTCCGCTTTCTCCTTAGTGTTAAGCATTTCTTTCAAATGTCTGGTGAAACTTGGCTATTTGTTCATATTAAGAGTAAAGAATGGCTGCACAATTTTAACATTTTTCCTTTCTTCTGGAAATCGTCCAAAAGAAGCAAAAAGAATGGAAAATATTGAAAACTCCACTTTTGGTAAAATTAGTAGACAGACTCCAAAATACTTTCAAAGGAAGCCAAAAATAGCTTATTCTGCACTAAAGCCCCCCCACCAAGGGTAAGTAGAAACAAGCTGAGGAGAAATTTCAGTGGAAGGAAAAAGCCACCAAAACAGGTCTCAGAAACTGCCCACAAAAAAAAAAAGAAAACAAACTATTTCCTGATGGTGGGCAGAATGATCTGTCGACTGAAGGAAAACATACAACCTAAAAGGTTGGGAGTTAAGTTTTATTCAGACTTAGCTATAGCCCAGGAGACAGCCTCTCAGATAGCTATGAGGAAATACACCAAAGAGGTCAGGGAGGAGCCAGGATATAGAGGAGGTTTTTGCTGGAAAAATATGTAGTTGAACATCAGAAGATTACTGCTAACCGCAAAGAACAGTCATCTCAAGTTAATGATTTTAGTGCTTTTCTACGTATGAGAAGATGCAAGGATCTGGGTTCATTGAAGTTATTCCTTAGATACACATCTTAACTATCTAGGGACAGTATCTAAAGCACAGAATGCTTCCCATTTTTCTCCATCCTGAATTCCACCCAGGGCAAACCATTGGTGGGCAACTGCAGTGGCTAATGGCTTGATCCTTGTAGAACTAGGATGGCAGGCAACATTCTTTGTTTACTGCAATGGCAGACAACAGTCCCTGTCCAGAGTGCTGAGGGATCCAAAGCTGCTCCCTGATCTCTAGAGGGTGTAGAGATTGGGAAGAGCGAGGTGAGACAGAAGGCCCCTCCTTAACCCACATTTTTGAGAAGCAGAGGAGCTAGGGCTACCTGAAGTATCATAGAAAAATTATCTTTGAAGGAATCTGAATATCTTTGTGATAATTGAGAGCTTTTTGTTGTACAAATGTGCTAGTGTGGAAGAAAGCTGCCTTGGTTCTTTCACACTCTTGTAAGTTACTGGTCTAGGAAAGCCAACTCATTCAAAGACAAATACATATGTATCCAATCTAATTACATATATAATGATACATCTGTATGTAGACATATATATATATATAAATCATCTATCTAAACATACACATACACAAGATACTATATATAAAAAAAGTGAGGAAAAGAAAAGCAAAATTTATTAATAGATAAGGTATATTCCCTAGAAATGATGCCGTGGAGAAGCTGAGAATACTAAACATCCTAGACCAATGTGAGACAGCAATCCTTGCTCTGACTGTTTTGTGGAATCAGACTTTCAGGTAAGCTGTCCCTCGGACTTGACTGAGACGGAGAATGGAACAGAGGACAGTAACGAGCTCTTTTGGTCACAGATTTACAGCCATGGTCTCCAATCCGCTTCTCAATACTAAAATTTGATATTTTGATCTCCATCTGTCACTTTCTTCTGTCTTATTTATCATTTAATTTGGAGTCAGAAGGAACTGATACTTATTGAGTCCTTCAAATACCAAAGTACATAATTAAATAAAAAATAAGATTTAATGTGTACTGTACTAGTGTTGGAGGAATGCCCCAGTGAGGCATAGTCTTACTCCTAACAATATGACTGGAGCGGGACTCTAGTTAAGTGGTGTCACCGCTCTGGTCTGCATCCCGTTCCACAGAATGATATGCTAAGACCCTATGTGATCCTATAGCTCTCCTTGCATAAGCAATTTAAATGGGGGTAGAGCAGGATACTAGTAACACATCAGTCACCAATACCCTGAAACAGATTGCCTGGCCCATCAGATTCTTTTATTCTATACCTAAAGTAGAGAGTTAAGGAGACATGGACATTACTTACCATTCCTTCTCTTTTTGTTCAGTGAAACCAAATGCATATGTATTTTTCATTTACACTGATTTCTGTGTGTGGGTTTAGGAAGACTGAGATGAGAATTATTTACTACTAAATTCCCCCAAAGTCAGTATAGCCACCAGTATTGTAGGAACAACAAGAAAAAGATTTTTGGAAATAATTTGAAATTAAATGAAAAAAAAGAATCATCATCATCTTTGGGGAAAAAGTTAAGCATTTGTTTTAATGTTTAAAATGGATGAATTACTTATGGATGGAGTATCATACTCTTTTTAGAGTTTATGGCCTGGGAAGATCTTATCCAAACAGACTACGTTTTCCCTGTCCTTAATTTCTCTATAACCAAACCAGGGACCCACTTTAACAGCTTGGCAGTTCTGTTTCTGATAATAAATGGGAAAAAAATGGCATTGTGATTTATATATTCCAGACCTGTGAGTGACTTAGTGAGAGTCAACGTTTCTACATCAAGAATCAGTTTCTAAGTGGGAACTCGAAAGCCAGACCCTAGGCCATTGGTGATATCACCAAAGTAAAATTGATGAAGACCCAAAACCTGGGTAATAAAAATTATTCTAGTGTTTTAAAACATAAAAATTATTCTAGTGTTTTAAAAGCTTTCCACACTAGAAGGACATTAAATCAATTACTTGATTAACCTTTCATAGGTAAGTGTACAGGCTTTATCAGACCGTTGACTGTGGGGTTCAGATCCCAGATCCTCTGGAAGAATCCCAAAGGATAAGTAAGGAGAGTTTTAAAAAACATAGATGTCTGGTCTCCACTTCCATAGATCCTAAATTAATTGGTTAAGTAAGGGCCACATATTTCTGTTAAGTCACCAGATTCTAATTAGCAGCCATGGTTGGGACCCTCAGGACTCAGCAGAGACCAATCTTGGCGGCAGTGCCTGGGTCACTGGGGAACAGAGGGGGCAGGGTGTGTCAGGTGAGTCTCATCAGCCTCCACCACAGCACAGACCCCATGAGCACACACTAGAATAATGGGCCCAGCAGAACAAGGCACAGACTGTTCCTTAGACTCAAGATCCATAACCTGAGGCATGGCTGCAACTCTGATGAAACATATTCTGATATAATAATCTCTCTAACCTCATCCCAACCCTGAGGGGTAGAAATGGAGGCTTTGAGTCTCTTGCCCACATTTATTCCAGTAAGTGGTACCCCTGGAATCACCAGCCAGGTGTGTCTGATCCCAAGGTCCATGCTCAGACTTTTATAAAAGGGTATGGGAGTCCCATACAAGTTAAACCTTCCTAGTATCTTTTCAGAAAACAAACTGAGCAGGTAATAGAACGTTCTGAGTCGCAGTCAGGCCATCATGCTCCCATGCCAGCACCACTGCCCCTGAGACTCAGGGTCCAGTCAGGTCTCCCACAAGAAACCATCCGCATTCTGGGAATCTTCCTCCTAGTGCAGTGATCTCCCCTCTTCCAGCGTGGCCCACGACGACCTGCCATGGGGTTAAGCTGGGAAGTGCTGGGCTTGAGGGGACTTGGCCACTATTT